>NC_090924.1:28993806-29630755 GCF_040938575.1 Ambystoma mexicanum | reverse complement strand
GCAACCCCAAAGTACATGAAGAGCCCATAAAAGGAGGAGATATGCTCTTTGTTGATGGGTCAGCAATGATAGATTCAAGCATGGGTTTTCGGCATACCAGTGCAGTAATGGTTTGCTATCATGAAGGAGAATTTAAGGTGTGGACTCAGATAACGTTGCCACTACACTATTCAGCACACACAGTTGAACTGACAGCTCTGATAATGGCCATAGATATGTTGTAAGGGTGTGTTGTCAGCATACGTCACATCCACAGTGCATTTGGGATGGGCGTGATGGTAAAGGATGGGGTTCCAGAGGAATGATTGTTCCCGCATACAACATGCAGAGTTAAATGTCCCCGCTAATAGACGTACTGCCCCTCTCAGCAGAATTGGCGATATTAAAATGCATTGCCCATACCAATGGCACATATGTAATTTCACAAGGCAATGATAGGGACTATGCTGCAGCAAAATCAGCAGCATATCTGCCACTACACACAACACTGTTGATGCCCTTGATGGCATTGCTGCAAAGGCAGCACCCCATACTCGTGGAGTGAATGCATTGCCCTTTGTCCAAGAGTTATAGGGAGGTGCACCCCAACATGAACAGGAGTTATGGAAAAAGTGGGGCTGCTCACGATCAACCATGGACCTGATGTGGAGACAGAACCTTACAGGGAAACCGATGATGCTCCAGGGGCTGTTCCAAACAGCCCTGTATCAGCTGCCTTACCCAGCACATGTGTCAAAAGAACATGTTTCTGCAGAGAGTAACAAACAATTGTGTGTGCCTAACTTGCAAGAACTGGTAACTCATTTTGTAAATAACTGTGTAACATGCCAGAAATGTACAGCAGGGCTTGCAATTAAAACTGTTAAGTCAACATTACCACACCCAGAGGTGCCCCTCTGGAAATTGTACGTTGACTAGGTTGATATGCAGGTTCGATGTAGCTGTTATAGGTACATGATTGTCGTTGCATGTCCTTTTCCACATTGGCTTGAGGTTGGCCCATGTGCTCATAACAATGCAAAATCTCTTGCCAAACTTTTAGTATATACAGTAGTCCAAGGTGACGGATATGTGACGGATTGAGGTCCGGAAAACACTTTGCCAACAATCATTTTAAGGAGGAACACTCCTTACTGGGCATCAAGCACAAACTGTGCTCTGTGTACCATCCCCAAGCCAATGCACCTCCTGAGCACCTCAATGTCCTTCTTAAAGAGCTCCTTGCCAAGCTATAAGTGACACTTGGCAAGAATTGGCTCAATTATCTGCCACTAGCTTTATGTGCACCATGCAATTCTCCTGGCACAAATCAACATTTGACTCCACACAAAATTGTCACTGCCAGGACAATGCATGTGCTTCTCACTCCAGTATGTACAATTTTGGATGCCAACAGCATTGCCCAACTCCTGGGAGATACATCCAAAGTGTACTTGCGTGAGCTCATAAAATTTCACACCTACATTTCACATCAGATTCAACCAGGTCAAGGCAGGCCTGCCGACCCGACCTCAAACACAGACACTCCATCAGCACACGACTCAGAGAGTTTTATGGCACAACTCCACCTCTACCCAGGCTGGACATAACACTGTAATGTACTGCACCCCAACAGCAGTGAAGGTAGCAGAGCGGCACCCATAGATTCATTTTACAGAAGTCCATTGGAATAAGGCTGGCGCTCCCCTCGCAGGAGAAGAGAAAGGGGTTAATGATGGGAAGTAAACACCTGTTAACAATGACGTTTAGCTCTTCCTTCCACTTTTTCAGATGACCGGTGAGCAGTTCAAAGGAGTTGAATTAAGTAGGAGGGCCAGGAGGGGGAAGAACATTTTATAAGCTATGTTGTTCTAGTGTTGTGTTTTAGTTCTTTGGTTTTATTTTATTAGGTTTTTAGTTGAGAGAGGGCAGCGTGTCCCTATGAGGTGTAATGATGAAGGAGTATGCAACTAATTTGAAGTATTTAATTCTGAACAGTTTGAAGATGTCATTGGGGCAGTCATGGCACTATGTCTGGCAACATATGGCAGGCCAATTTGAGAAGGGTGGGGTGAGAGAGCGATAATGACACATGCTATGTGTTCTCTTTCTTTCCACATGTTAAAGGGATGCTCAAGCTCTTTCTCCCTCAAGAGGTGTCAATTGAAGAGGGGGGTGCTTGATGCATTTGGAGTTATGGAAAACAAGGGGTTTGTTTCAGGGAAACATGGTTACTGTCCAATTGATAGATGAGTGGGAGGAGGTCTAGGCTGACAATGATATGAAACTCATAGATGGCAAATTTAGAAGCAACAAAACACATTATATTACAATATGTGACAGGCAAGTAATACATATTGAGAGGTCAATTTTCCATGATGGGCGATGGGAGGGGAGAATGTTGCAATGTAGGTCCGAAGGACTGGTAGGTGTAGAAGTAAATGTGGTGAGAAAAATGAAGGACATCTGATGCATAATTTGGTACAAGCATGTTCACACTCTAGCTGGGTTGATGAGAAAAAACAACCTTTGCACTTAAGGAAACTCACATGCTTTGGTCTGTGTTTTAGACACACTGGCTCAATATATTTGGAGACCAACACAGATTGTACAAAAGTGATGAGTATCCTGTCGCTGAGGAGTGGGACTGCAGTTATTATGGACAGATGATGGGCATGCTGGACCCAGGCATATGCCCAGCTTCCTCCAGAGTGGTGAGGCTCTTACTCTCCTGTTACCCTATACAATCCTGCCCTAGTGGTGCCCTGTTCAGTACTCATTCCATTTACCAATCATCCTGCACTACTGAATAAAGATTTACAAACTAATAAATATGTGAAAAGGGGGTGCATACACGATCAGCCTGATCTCTGAACGTGAACAGAATTCATAGGGACAGTAATCACTGGTCCCAGAAATCATCTGACAGACAGGCTGCTATTCCACCAGAATATTGTTTGTTCAGCAAGGTATCTACTTTTTTTGCATCATTATTACTTCCAGGAGTCCAGGCATCGGCCAATGCAAAATGAGTGTAGATGTACTACAGTGAATTCAACAGGAAAGGTCTTGCATGCTGTGGTGTGTTGGACATTGTTTGGGTTATATTTAGTATCTTGTGGTATTTTGTGGTAATATATTGTGGTAAACCTATTGGGCGTATTTATATAGTGGTGAGACTATTTCAGAAAACTGCTTAATAATTATTTCACCAGGGTCACTAACAGATACTGGACTTAGTATTCTCTGAATCATTGTCTCATACTGTCCTGTGATATTGAATCTACAATATCACTGTTATGCCCTTTTGGCTGTGTTTCAGAGTATATTAAACATGCAAATGAAATACAAACATTCATTCAGTCTCTCAAAGTAAAACAATCTACTGTGACTAACTTTGTTTTGAGATTTGTCTTACCTCATGTCTTATCTCTCCATGCATGCCAAATTTTTTTTTTTTTTTTATTTTATTGTAAAACTACAGTTTAATACATGTATCAAACTTTTGTTACAAGAGTTTCCCACTTTGGCTGTTATGCACCAAGTAAAGCTAAGTTGATGTTGTTGTTTCCACTTCCTTTATTTCTTTATCCTTTTTCCTCACGCATAATGAGGTCTTGTCTCGTGTCCTCAGGTTTGATCTGTGGTCAGGATTGCGTCTAGGAAGTTTATTATACTGCATGTGAGTTTGATGTTTTGCCCGGCCGCAACTGTTTCCCACCACTCATCTGCGTCATATAAAATGGGTTTGTAGGAGTGCAGGTGTAGTTCTCGGGTAATGGTAAGCTCTGTACAGGATGTTATTAGATGTTTTAATGATTCCACTTCGCCAGAGTTGCAAAACCCTCATTTATCTGAGGGAGTGACTTTAGATCGACGTTGACATAATGATTCTCTGTTGTTCAGAACATTTAGTCTGAATTTCAGGAATTGATTCCTGTGGTAAAGAGATGGACACGTTGTGAGATACTTCGGGGGGGAGTGTAATTTCAGCATACTCGTCAAGTCTGGGAGAGTGGCTTTCCGAGTTACACGAAGCTCGTGAGTTGATATCCAGTCCCAGGTTTCGAGTTTTTTTTTTGCGTGCTGAGGTCGATTGATCAGCTCGTCTATAGAGATGTTGGCGGCTTCCATGATGGTTTTTATTTTAAGCTTCCATGTTTGAAGTATGTTTGATTGTGAATATTCGGACTCCTTTGCAAAAATTCCATATGCCGGAATTTGTGAACCAAGTAGTATTTTCCTCATAAACGATAGGGATTGCCATAGTATTGTCATGTAGAGAGAGTTCTGCGTCAATTCGTATCTCAGAGCTACAGTTGAAATATATTTTGGAAGACTCAGAGTTCGTCTCCAGAACCTCCCTTCGAGTTGTTGCCACAGGGAATGCTCGATGTTCCAGCCTGTCGCCCCACCAAAAGTTATGGTGGGGATAAATTTCTGCAGGTAGAATGTTAGTAGTGGGGCTATTGAAAATTTTCCAAAATCTTTGTTGATTTTGGCTCCTTGGCGACCTAATTTGTCTGCTCTTTCTAGAATATCGCTTGTCCATGCAGATTCGCAGATGGAATTGTTAACCAGGATGCCCAGGTATCTAATAGATGATACGATGTTTAGTTCTGCTTTTTCAATTACCCATTTAAAGTTGTTATCTTTTCTCGATAAAATTTTTCCAATACACATGATCTTTGTTTTGTCTGTATTTAGTTGCAAGTCGTTGGCCTCTAAGTACTTGTTCAAACTAAGTAATAGATGTTGTAGGCCAATCTGAGTTAGGTCGATCAACACAATGTCGTCGGCATATACGAGACATTTAATGGAGGATCCGTTTATTTTTGGAGAGAAACAGTGGACAGTTTCAAGCCAGTGCTGTAAGTCAGAGATGAAAAGTTTGAATAATTCGGCAGCAAGGGGACAACCTTGCTTGACCCCTTTATGCGTGGGAATCGGCTCTGTGAGTGTACCTTGAGAGTTCACCTTCACTTGTATTGTTGTATTAGTGTGCAACGCTATGAGGGGGTCAAGAAGTTGTGCTGGGCAGTTCCACCCTCGTAATTTAGACCAGAGTTTGCCGCGGTTTATTGCATCAAACGCTTGTCTGAGGTCGACAAATGCAAAAAAGATTTTTTTTTTCGCTTTTAGGGCTTCTAGTTTTAAAATGGATAACAGGGTGAGATTTACATCAACACCGACTTGTTCTACGAAACCTGTTTGTCGACAGTCTTGTGGGATGTATTTACCCATGCATCCGAGCCATACCTCAAAACTGTGCAGTACTGACATGGAAAACATCATGATGGCCAGAGTTTCCCAGAAAATGCACAGGGAAATGCATGAAGAATAGGCTGCCACTCATTTTTGCCGATGTTATGGGCACAGAAGGACACTGCCTAAAACCACCATTGGACTACCCACACAGTAGTCTGAAACCATTGGGAATGGCAATGCTGATTGCCAAAAGCAAACCCATAACTGTTGGGAATTCATTTTCTTAAATCCCAAAAAGGGGTGCAGTACCAGTACTCACCACTATCCAAAAGCCGGCGTTTTAAAACAACACCAGATTTTACTTTTTTGTGTAAAAATGAATGAACCCAAAGCAGGCCAAAGAAAGACTTACTGAGAGGTGGATACAATGTAAAGTGATATTCTGAAGTGACTTGAAGGTTTATAACAAGACTGGCTGAGCTGTGGATTGCAGCAGTTTAAGTTGCACTGGATTTAAAGACACTAAAATCGAAAATGTTTAGATTGACTGAGTGACCTACTTTTGAGTGTCACATAGGTTGCAATTGTTTAAATGTCATAGTTTTAAACTTAGAATCAGCCTTCTAGCTGCATATGTGAAAATGTTTAGTTTTATTTGAATGCAGAAACTGGGGAACAGAAATGACAGCTTAAAGAGATTCCAATTTGCCTGGCAACTACCCCCATCAGGAGTGAAACTTGAGTCACAGCTGTGTTCCCAGGCCTAGCTGCCCTTTTGCTGCTCACACTAAGGATATGCCATCTATCTGATAATTGAATTACCTGTGCTCTGCAGGAAAGTGAACAAAGCCCTGTCCTGGCTCAGGCAAAGGTTTTATTGGCAGGAGTCGTAAATGGTCGTAAAAAGTGGCTTCCTCCTGAGGAAAGGGGAGGGGCACTGCCTGTGAGAGCAAGCTGGCTTGGCAGAACTGGATAAACCAGTATTTCCACCATGTGACCTGGGAAACCACACCCCTTTGTAGCCAGAATATTGTTTAGAAAAAGATGAATAACTCATGGTGCGGACATGTGAAAATTTTATAAATGATACCATAATTCTTGTGATTTTTCTGCCCACATTTTAAGAGGTTTTTCGACCCGGTGGCGTGTTCAGGGGGGTTTTAGCGGAAAAGTGGATATTACTCTAAATGTATGCATGTTAAAAATCTGAAACTTCATCAGTTAATGTCCATACTCCCTGCACACATGTATGTAAAGTTGGGTCAATGTCAGAAATTGAAAAATCAGTTAAAAAGTGAAATATGTGCCATTTCTCAATGCAAGCTCTTAGAAACAGCAGATTTGGGACAGAGTATACCTCATGTGATCTGTGACTTGGGTATGTAATTTCAAGCAACTGTGTAACTGTGAAATATGTCTTTTATTATCAAATATAGAATGTGTGCAATCTGACAGAGGAGTGTCCTATCTGCAAGCCATAAAATGACATCCCTCTGACTCACAGTTCATTCCCCAATCAAATGATAGATGGAAGTTTGACCAATTAGAAGCTGAGAGAGAGGTAGAGTCAGTGATGCTAGAACACACCCACATTCTAAACACATAAAAGCAGACAGACAGGACAGATAGGGACCTTCAATTCCATCTGCAGCGGGACGCTCTGCCGGAAAAATCCATACTTACCTCCATCAACCTCCAGAAAGCCAAACTAGAGACTTCAATCTATCCAGAACTAAGAGACCAGACCAGAGAGAAAGCAGTGCTGTACCCAGAGAGACCCAGACCAGCAGAGAGAGCTGACCCAGATCACTGTGAAGTGCAGAGGCCAGACCAGACCAGACCAGAGTCCAGTTTAAAACCCTGACCAGATCCGTGACGAGGCCCATTTAATTCAAGAATATAGTGTGAGTACCCAGCAGGACTGTGTAGAACCAAGCTTTTAGTTAACTTCATCTAATTCAATCTATTTAACCTAAGTAGAACTGCCCGATAGCTCCAAATCTGTCACCTGTCATTCTAGCTGCAAAAAGCTGCACTTGTCTTTTTGAAACTTTAAAATTTCAAATCTGAAAAACGACCTTTATTTAATCGCTCATATCTCTGCAACCGTTTGTGCTAGAGACTTGCAATAACTTTCATTTTGAAGCTGAGATCCTAGGCTTTCCTAGGACCCCAAAACGATAGAGATAGTCCTTGTGGTTCCTCTGTAATAGCGCTCGGCGCATCCGCGAATTTTGCCGCGATTTGCAAATTTCTTCACATGTAAAAACTGCTGCTGCTTGCCTTCCATTTGCCAGAAATTCGTTTAACCTGCTAACTATCCCTGCATCATTGCTAGAGTGAGCCTGGACTAATATTAACTCGATACCACTCACCCTGAACCTCTGAAAGGGAATTAAAAGCATTTCCAGCATATTTCTCATCCATTGCTAGCACATATCAAAGCATTTGCCTGTGTTTTAAACTTCTGTTGTCTAAGCTTGCTGGGGTGAACTGAATTACAGTTGATTGCATTTCTGAGAACTGTGTGCTTCCTTCCATTTCCTTGCATTGCATCAAGGGGGGGAGGGGATTGCCAGAGAAAAGTGATTACATTGGTTGGTTGAAATCATATTGAGTATTTTCTGTACTGCATTCATTGAATATTGCATCCACCTGAGCTTACATAAAGCATTCTGTACCTCCTTCTTCTTTTGTTCCTATTCACCTGTGTGCTACCTTATCCATTTCATGTCAACTCCTTATTGATTATAGAGAAGTGTGTTAGTGCCAGATTCTCCGTTGTTAATCTTCATCATATCAGATTAAGTGTGCTATTCAATTATTAATTTATTATAAAGCGTGATATAATATATATTGTTTAAATTATCAAATAAACCTTTTAAACTTGCAAAACAGAACTACTTCTGGGCTCAGTGGGGTCAGGGGGATTCCAAGAGAGGGGTGTTATATAGGGGTAGTCATCCAGAACGCATGAACTGGACATAAAGATATATCAATAAGGGTTTTCATTCAGTATTATAGACTAGGCGTTGACTTAGCTGTAGTGTTGAATTGAATCCTCTTACAAATTGGGGGCTCGAGCCGAGACGTTGGGTTAGATTTACCACTTGTGCAGCTTAATACAGTGTGCTAACTGACGGGATACATACATCCGGTCGGACCACCATGCTGCATTACGCTGTGAAGCATTCCTCAAAAGGGACACTCCAAGAAAAGTTCTGTTCTGCAAAAATAAAATACAAACTTCTGTAAGTCAGGACAGAGACCAATCTCTAGAATGACGACCTTAGTAGACATGAAAATAGCCAGAGAGCACCTCTTGCATAAGCTATTTGTGAGAGGTGAATGGACCGAACAGGGCCAGGATGTGTGGTTGCAGGCCATCACACAACAGGTCACTGAAACAGGGTCAGATATATATAGAGATCAGGGTCCCTTACATGTGGCCCTGAGTGAACTATATATGGCTCCTAAAGCCAAAGAGGAACACAATAAGATTGCCAGGATAGCAGCATACCTGTACCTATATATGGGAGACATGCAGGATAGATGTGCGGAAAGCCAAAATCTGGCAAATAGGCAACAGATGGCATTACAGAAGGCCCAATCTGACCTGGTCTCTTCTGAGCAGAGGCTGCAGAGGAGCCAGGAGTCAGAAGATGATAGTAGGCAGCACATCATTAAAATAAAGAAGGATATGGATGTGCTGCAACAGGAAAAGGTAGAACAGGATACCAGATTTCTGGCCTTGCAGAAGGAATACCAAGAAGGTTTGGACTCCCTACTGAAAAACCAGAAAAAGCTGGAGCAACAACTGGACTTCAACAGGGTATGTGCTGAGCAGGTAGTCACCCTGCAAGGCCACCTAGATAGAGTGAAGGCAGAGAGCAACAAACTAATTCTGAAAGACCTGGATACCCAGGCAGAGTTTGATCAGGAGCGCCAGAATGCTGGTGCCTTCCAAAGGCAAAGGGACGACCTGGCGGCACAGATGCAGGCTCTTAGTCAGGAAAGGGATATCTTAGGCCAGGAAGTCTGCCATTTAAAAAGAAAAATGGAAGAAAATCACCTGGCCCACCAGGGACTGGGTGACCTCCAAAAAGAACACCAGAACTTGCTAGAGCACACCAGGAGGGTGGAGGATGCTCTAGCAAGAAAGGAGCAGGCCAATAGGGACACAGCTCAGGAGGTAACCCTCCTGCAGCAAAGACTGGCCCAGTTCTCCAGGACCAACCAGGAAGTACAGAGGGAAAATGAGGCTCTCTGCCAGCACAATGAGAGGCTCCAGCAACAGGTAGCGATGCAGGAGAAACTGATAGAGTCGAGTAAGGCCTTAACAGAGGAACTGAAAGCACAAATGCAGGCTCTTGCATTGCAACAGGGAGCAGGGGCGGATAGAGATGAGGTCCGCTGGGAAAGAGAGACTCCTGACCATAACCGCAGGAGCCCTAACCCCAGGGGCCTTCATCTCCCCCAGTCCCTGGACTCTACCACCCCCATGTCCCCTGGCGCACATGAGCACAGGGCCGCAGGGATGGCAGATTACTATCCAGCTAAGAGTATGGGGCTCATAGGCCAGTACCACTCAGGAATGGAGGGGTGGGCATCCGGGTATGGGCACCCAAGTACAGTACAGTTCAATGGGGAACCCCAGGAGAGTAGGCCCATTAAGGGCATCCTGAAAACCTCTGCCCAGTTAGGTCAGTGGAGGGGGTACCCATCAAATCCTGGCAGCAAGGAGGAATCTGAAGACTCCTCTGAACTGCGCAGGACACAGGAGACCAGGTCCCCACATTCTGCCAGCCATTCCCAGGCTCGCAGAATCCGGGAAAACCTGGAAGAACAGACGGGAACCTCGGGGAGCAGTGCCTCTGAGTCCGAGGAAGAATGGACAAGGGTTACCCGAACCAAAAAGGCCAATAAGGCAAAAAGGGCCTTGCTTAAGGACCCCTTAAAGCAGATTAAGGCGATCAGGAGCGTCATCACGCCTTACCATAAGAACGCTAAGTATTCTGTTTGGGAGCACTTAGAGTTGTTTGAACAAATGATGGAGACTTTCCATTTGAAGGACAGCCAAAGCTGTATTCAATATGTAAAGTGGACATTCTCCCCGGAATACTCCAGTTTCTTTGCGGGGCTGGAGGACCAAAATCATTTAAGATGGTCCACATATAAGGCGGCCATCCTGAAACATTTTTCTGTTCACAGAAATCCTCAAGAGGCTCGCAAGGCAGCCTACAATTTGCAATGTGGGGAGGATCAGGCCCCACAAGAATTTGTGCAGGAGTTAAAGCGTGCTTTTGCACAGACCACAAGAAGGGTGCGCACGGATAGCAGGGAATTTATTAATACGTTTTTCCATGCCTTGCCCAAATATATCATGACCCAGCTCGTGAGGGATTTTCACGAGAAAAGATCTTTAGACTGGGTCATTGAACAGGCTACCCGGATCTATGAGGTGCAGAAACCGGTAGATAGCAAAAGTAATGCCCAGAAAAACCCCAAAGCCAACAGCACCCCTGCTGCTGCCAAGGTGGCAGAGGTAAAGGTCACCCCCGTTTTGGATTTGGAGATGGGGGGGCCTAAAAACCTGCCTGCACCTAATAATGCTAGGCCCAGGAGGTCCTCGGGTCAGTCACAGACAGGGAGCCAAGGAGGCAGCCCCACAAATGGGGTCCCTCGCTCTCCTGATTATGTAAGTCCCCGTTACAAGGGAAATCGACCCATCCTGGGTTATGTGTGGACTCCTCCAGCCCAAGGGGGGGGATCCAGACAAGCACCTAACCCAGGGAACTTCCCTCCAAACTTCCCACAGGAGGGCAGAAATTTACCAAACCCTGGGCAGAACTTTTTCCCCAGATATCCACCCGACTTTCAGCCCCAAAACCATCCATCCTTCTTTCCCCAATTCCCTGAGCCCAGACCACTGAATCCGGGAGAGGGGAGGCCAAGGGTGGAGGGGTACCCAAATCTTCCCAACCCGGGGTATTACCAGAGGAGGGACAGCTACCCTTCCCGGGATCAGCCCAGGGGAGAAAACAGGGCCCCTATTAGCCTGAGCGGGTTTCCCAGTTAGAGCGCCAGGTTCAAAACATGGCGCGGGATCTGGGTCACATACTGAGGGCTCAGCAGAACCCTCAGATGGGCGTGCCGGCGCAGAACGCACCCAACTCTGGACCTGGTGCTCCAGAACAATGATGGGGGCAGCACCCCGATAACACACCGGTTCCCAGGGAGGAGGCACAAAGGGAAGGGGGGTGTAAAGCCTTGGAGGAAGCTTCCTTCCTCACTTGTAAACAGCCCCTGGAAACCCAGGAACCGGAAACGAAATCTCTTGCCCCTGAAAGTCTGCCTCCTAAGGAGCAGAGGGGGGGTAGGAGAAACAAAAGACCCAAACAGACTCAGTTTGAGGAGGAGGTACAGATCTTCCAATTTGAGGGAGAAGGATCCTCAGAGGATCCTGGGAAAAGGATCTTCTCCTTCAGAGAGGGGGGAACTCCTCCCAAAGAAAAATGGGTCCCTAGGAATGCAAATCCAGACTGGGGAGATGTGGAGACTGAGCTACCGCCGCCCACCATCTCATCCCAGAACCAACAGCAAGAAAATCCCCGGGTTCAAACCCATACTGGGGACTGCCTCCAAAAAGGGGGGGGCGGCCCAGAACTGGAACCAGGGGAACCCACAATGGCTCTGATCTCCAGTTGCCAAATTTTTCTTTCAGATTCCCAAGACTCTCCACAGAATTCTGCCCAAATCTCTTCGCTAGCAATGTCCAAAACCAGAAAGTTAGCCCACCAGTTGTCCAAAAATGTACATTACCTGTGCCCCCTTGAGGAGAAGGAGGGAAGATATTATGCCCCGGTACAAGTACAGGGGCAGGGTACAATCTCGGCACTGGTGGACACTGGATCTCAAGCTACCCTTCTGTCCAGAAGGGCCTTTGACGAACTGAATGCAGGAAGGGGAGAGAATTACCAAATTCCTCTCACCTCTCTTCCGGGACAACTACAGAACTTTGACGGGAAGGAAATTCCCGTTGAGGGGACTGCAGACTTGGACATTAAAATTGGGCGACATAAGTTGAAACACCCGGTCATAGTTGTGACCCCGGAGGGCACCCCTTGTTTACTAGGGAATGACCTCCTGAGAAGGTTGTCACCCCTAATAGATTGTGTAAACAAGGTCCTCTGGACCCAGACTAGCCGACCAATAAAATTAAAACAGAGTGTCAACCATGTTAGTTTAAACGGCACATGCCACATGGTTGAACAAAAATCTGACCAAGTAGAATTTCACTTCCAGAATAGCCAAATTCCAGACGTGACAGTAATAGCAGTAGGACAACAGACTGGTGATGGGGGGTCCTCTCTGTTTCTGAAAATCAACCTTCCTTCCAGTTTAAGGTGGTATTCCATGCTGGAAGGAAACACTCTGAAATTCTATACTAATCCACAATCAGAAACTCCCACTCCTATAGTCCAGAAAGATGTGAAATCAGCTCAAAGCCTGGCTGATATTCAGCAAATTGGAGAGCAGTTGTTCATCCCGGTTCAGTTAAATGATGGGAAGGACTCTGTTCTCGCTCGAGTGTGTGTGAACAACGGTAAGAGCTTCATCAGCGAAGCCATGTTTCGCCAACTTCCAAAAGATCCAGCCATTCCCACCTTCAAACTGATAGACAAATGGGAAATGGACCTGGAAGCACCCAATTCAAAACATCTCCTGCCAAGCAGGTGTATGCTCAAAATCTCCATTGGCAACAAGAGCATAGTCCATAATTGTTGGGTCGTGCGAGACGTCACTGCCGCCTTTTTCTTAGGCAGTGACATTCTCAATCGCTTTGCCATTAGTTTGGACCTAATAAACTTCAAAGCTTGGTCCCGATTAGCGGATAATCCCATGGGCTTTGATGATCCAGAAAAAGCATTTAGGTCAGCTCAATTGCTACCTTATGCAGTTGAAATTCAGGTTAAAGAGGAAGTCACCATCCCAGAAAGGACCCGACAATTCTCCCTGGAAGTGAAAGTTAAAAGGGGACAAGAGTTGAAAAACCCTGATGCTTACATACATCTAAATGCTTCTCTCCAACAGCAAGGGTTGGGGGTAAACCCAACACCATTAGTCAACATAGAACATGACACCATTCCAATAGAGGTGGATAACAGCGACTTAAAGAGTATTACTCTAGCCGCAGGCACCATTATTGGAATGGCGGTTGATGACCGACATTTCTCCATTGATCTTGTAAATGAACTGTTAGGACCAATCCCCAAGGACTGTGTTGACAGTGACA
Organism: Ambystoma mexicanum; assembly: GCF_040938575.1. NCBI lineage: Eukaryota > Metazoa > Chordata > Amphibia > Caudata > Ambystomatidae > Ambystoma > Ambystoma mexicanum. The sequence continues at coordinate 29,617,272 of NC_090924.1, read as the reverse complement.
GTGAGGACAATACAACACCAGACAGGATTTTCACCCGGCATGGGGGGAACTTCCTGGTGTACACTTCCTGCCCCTATGGTAAGGAAGATGTGACGTGTGACTTCAGGAGGGATGAGGTGATTTTCCAGGTACATGAGGGCTGCCTTTCCCACCTGAAGCCTCCGGTCCAAATCAGCACTCTGACCAGGGACTTCTCCACCCAGCTGGAGGAGGCCGCGGAAATAGCCAAACCAGAAGTCTTTCCAGGCTTCAGGCAGATGGTGGAAGAGAGAGTCAACCTAGCTGATGCCTGTGTGACTCTGGAACAAAAGCAAAAGTTGAAACAAGTTTTCTCGGATTTCCAAGATCTCTTTGCGGTAGACTCATATGACTGTGGTCGCACTGACATCCACACAACAACAATCCCCACGGACCCTGGCATGACTCCTGTGTTTGTGAAGCAATATCGCTTGCCTCTCGCATCAATGGAGTCCCTTACTGAAATAATTAAGAACCTTGAGTCCCGGGGAATAATCCGTCCCGTCCACAGCACCTTCAATAATCCGGTGCTGGGAATATTGAAGCCAAACGGCCAGTGGAGACTCTGCGCCGACCTTAGGGAGCTCAACAAACGGGTCCATACTTCCCGATGGCCTCTGCCCTACATTGACCAAGGGCTGGCCCAGATTCAGGGGTCACAGGTATTCACTGCAATAGACCTGACCAATGGATACTGGACTGTGCCTGTCAGTAGGGAGGACCAATACAAGCTGGCTTTTACCTTTGGGGGCCAGCAGTACACCTGGACCCGGACTCCCTTCGGATATCTCAACTCCGGCAATGAATTCAACATTTTTCTACACAAGGCCATGCCTGACTTGGGTGCAAGGGGTAACCTGGCTTATGTAGATGATGTCCTCATCAAAAGCTCAACTGTTGAAGAACACATAGCGGAGATCCGTTATGTTCTGACACAGTTGAGGGCCGCCGGAGCAAAACTTTCCTTTCAGAAAGCACAGTGGTGTAAAACCCGTGTTAACTTCTTGGGGCATGAGATTACTCCTCAGGGTCTTTGTCCCCAGGAAAAGAAAGTGGAAGCACTTCAGAAACTGAAAGACCCCACAACTCTGCGGGAACTAAGGAGCCTCCTTGGACTGACTAATTACAGCAGAAAGTTCATTGAGGGCTACGCAGAGATCACCAGACCCCTGATTCATCTCCTGAAGGGGGGGGTCAAGTGGGAATGGGGTCCAGAACAAGCCGAGGCAGTAAAACAACTCAAAAGAAGCCTCTCACAAGCGCCTTGCCTAGCTTACCCTGTCAGAAACAAGGAGTTCTTCCTGGAGACGGGGTTCTCTAATACGTGCTTGACGGCAGTATTATACCAAAAGCATGACAAGGTCAATAAAGTAATCTCCTATGCAAGCAAAACTTTATCCTCTGTGGAGGAAAAATTCAACGATTGTGAGAAGGCACTCCTGGCAACGGTGTGGGCATTGAAGAATTACCGCCCGTTTATCCAGGGGGAGCACATCATAGTGGAGACTCCACACCAGCCTCTGCAATATCTCCAAAGTGACAGAATCCGGGCCGGAAATGTGAGAATGTGAGTAATTCCCGAATTACTTCCTGGATTCTGTCAATGCAAGGCTTTCCTGTGGAGGTCAGATATGGCCAAAACAAGAAGAGTCCCCTCGCGCAAGGTCTGGCTGACTTGCATGATTGTGCCAGAGAAAACTGTCTCGAGGACGAAAGTCTGAAAATCAAGGACAACATGGAGGCATACCTTAATTCCCCACACAAAGTCTTTGAAGAAGACAAGTGTGAGGGAATGCCCACTGTGTATGTGGATGGATGCTCTTACCATGTTGACAACAACGGGGAGAAAGAACTGGTGGCCGGCGTAGGGAATGCATGGGTGAATGAGTCCCCAGAACGCTCCGCTGGATACAAAATTGGTCCCCGAAGTAGTCAGGTGGCAGAATTGATGGCTGTGCATCAGGCCATCCTCACTGCTGTCCAGCATCAACTCCACGAACTGGTCATAATTACAGATTCGGATTATGTACGGAACGGGTTCGTGGAGCACCTGGTTAATTGGAAAACCAGAGGCATGTTATGTGCTAACAACAAACCCTTGAAACATGGGAAGTTGATCCAAAACATTGATGATCTGGTCACCTCGAATGAGATGACCATCTATTGGAAAAAGATCAAGGGTCATTCCAAAGTAGAGGGACCAGACAAAACTGGAAATGACTTAGCTGATCAGCTGGCCAAAACCGGGGCCATCCAAGGGGATCTAATTGAGATTGAGTCCCTATTGGGGGAAATCCAGGTCACGGCTATCACTAGGTCCCAGACAAATGCTCACAACGACCTCTCAATTGCACAATGGAGTAAGGAGACCCCTGATGCTGATTTGATTACTGCTCAGAAGGGGGATCCAATAATTGGTAAATTTTACCAGCACATTGAGGACCCTGAGAACTTTCCCCTGACGGATACCGATTACATTGGGAAAGAGGACCTAAGAGTGTTGATGAAATGTCCAAAAATGTTCCGGATCCAAGACGGTTTGTTGGTAAGGAAATCCAAAGCTGGCCACGACCAGTGGGTGGTTCCTACCTCATTCCGAAGCCTGATGTTAAGTCACGCCCATGATGCGGCCACTGCCGGTCATAGGGGGTTTCACACAACATTGGAAATCTTAAGAGAGGTTGCCTACTGGCCACACATGGGGCAGGACCTCGACCAATACTTGAAGGGGTGTCTTGTGTGTGCACAATTTCAGCCATCATCCCTCACGCACCGCGCGCCTCTCCAAAAGAGGGGGATGACACTGCCATGGTCAGATTTACAAATCGACTTTGTAGGCCCCGTGATTCGCTCGGCTAGGGGGAATAAGTACATGTTGACTGTGACATGCTTGTTTACCAAGTGGGTGGAATGTCTCCCAGCCCCAAATTGCAAGGCAGAAACTGCAGCTGCCTTGATGATTAACCACATCTTTTCCCGTTTTGGTCTACCTCAAAGGATTGAGTCAGACAGAGGTAGCCACTTCACCAGTGAAGTAATGACAAAGATGTGGGAGATACTGGGGGTCAAAAGGAAGTTGCATATTGCTTATCGGCCAGCTTCTTCTGGGGCAGTAGAGAGATATAATCGGACAATTGTGAGCATATTAAAGAAGTTTGTGGCAGATTCTGGGCCAAGTTGGGATATCCGATTACCTCTGGTCCTAATGGCCATCAGATCTACCCCTTCATCTGCAACCAAAATGTCACCATTTGAGTTGATGACTGGGCGCAAGATGGTGCTTCCTCAGCATTTGCTCTACAGGACCCAAGAGCAGACACTGATAAATGCCTCCACTACTCATGAGTATGTGGAGAATTTAAGGAAACACCTCCAACATGCTTTTGCTTATGCTCAGCGGAATCTAGAAAGATCAGCTGATAGCATGAAGACCCACTATGACCTGAAAACTTCCAGGAAGGAATATCAGGTGGGGGACCGGGTCTATCTATACAACTTCCAAAGAAACCAGGCCAAGCAGCGCAAATTTTTGCCTACATGGAAGGGACCATTCGAGATCATAGACAAAATCTCCCCTGTGGCCTACAAAATCCACATCCCCAAAGGTCCTTTGGCAGCGGGGGAAGACAAGTGGGTACACATAAACCAGTTGAAGTGTTGCCATCCCAGGCACGCTCTGCAACAACTGGAGGAATCCTCTGGAATCCTAGCGGGTACTGTCTCAGACTAATTCTGTTCCAATCATAAAACATACCACATCTAGTCTCTAAAATATTGTGATTTGCATGAAACTGTCCCTTAGTTATACTGTTTTTATTTTTTCAAAATAAGAATGTAATGTTTCGTGATGATGAAATGCATATGCTGCCCCACTATCTCAACAGTGGTGGAAAAACGTCTATGAGTAGGTATTGCCGCTCTTCCTTTGTCGTCCTAGGAGAAAGAAAACCTGAAGACGGGCCAAGGAGGATGATACGGAGACCGGGAACGAAGATCCAATGGGCCCAGTGGACCGCCCAATATTCCCATCAGGACCGGCGAGGAGAACCGATCGATCAGTACCGGATGGAGAAGAAGATGCTGAACTGTGCCATCTATTGGAAGAAGATGAGGAAACATCCCAGGTCTTGCGAGTCCCATTCGTGAAATAGAATGGCCATCGCAAGAGGGGGGCTTGTGGGATGTATTTACCCATGCATCCGAGCCATACCTCAAAACTGTGCAGTACTGACATGGAAAACATCATGATGGCCAGAGTTTCCCAGAAAATGCACAGGGAAATGCATGAAGAATAGGCTGCCACTCATTTTTGCCGATGTTATGGGCACAGAAGGACACTGCCTAAAACCACCATTGGACTACCCACACAGTAGTCTGAAACCATTGGGAATGGCAATGCTGATTGCCAAAAGCAAACCCATAACTGTTGGGAATTCATTTTCTTAAATCCCAAAAAGGGGTGCAGTACCAGTACTCACCACTATCCAAAAGCCGGCGTTTTAAAACAACACCAGATTTTACTTTTTTGTGTAAAAATGAATGAACCCAAAGCAGGCCAAAGAAAGACTTACTGAGAGGTGGATACAATGTAAAGTGATATTCTGAAGTGACTTGAAGCTTTATAACAAGACTGGCTGAGCTGTGGATTGCAGCAGTTTAAGTTGCACTGGATTTAAAGACACTAAAATCGAAAATGTTTAGATTGACTGAGTGACCTACTTTTGAGTGTCACATAGGTTGCAATTGTTTAAATGTCATAGTTTTAAACTTAGAATCAGCCTTCTAGCTGCATATGTGAAAATGTTTAGTTTTATTTGAATGCAGAAACTGGGGAACAGAAATGACAGCTTAAAGAGATTCCAATTTGCCTGGCAACTACCCCCATCAGGAGTGAAACTTGAGTCACAGCTGTGTTCCCAGGCCTAGCTGCCCTTTTGCTGCTCACACTAAGGATATGCCATCTATCTGATAATTGAATTACCTGTGCTCTGCAGGAAAGTGAACAAAGCCCTGTCCTGGCTCAGGCAAAGGTTTTATTGGCAGGAGTCGTAAATGGTCGTAAAAAGTGGCTTCCTCCTGAGGAAAGGGGAGGGGCACTGCCTGTGAGAGCAAGCTGGCTTGGCAGAACTGGATAAACCAGTATTTCCACCATGTGACCTGGGAAACCACACCCCTTTGTAGCCAGAATATTGTTTAGAAAAAGATGAATAACTCATGGTGCGGACATGTGAAAATTTTATAAATGATACCATAATTCTTGTGATTTTTCTGCCCACATTTTAAGAGGTTTTTCGACCCGGTGGCGTGTTCAGGGGGGTTTTAGCGGAAAAGTGGATATTACTCTAAATGTATGCATGTTAAAAATCTGAAACTTCATCAGTTAATGTCCATACTCCCTGCACACATGTATGTAAAGTTGGGTCAATGTCAGAAATTGAAAAATCAGTTAAAAAGTGAAATATGTGCCATTTCTCAATGCAAGCTCTTAGAAACAGCAGATTTGGGACAGAGTATACCTCATGTGATCTGTGACTTGGGTATGTAATTTCAAGCAACTGTGTAACTGTGAAATATGTCTTTTATTATCAAATATAGAATGTGTGCAATCTGACAGAGGAGTGTCCTATCTGCAAGCCATAAAATGACATCCCTCTGACTCACAGTTCATTCCCCAATCAAATGATAGATGGAAGTTTGACCAATTAGAAGCTGAGAGAGAGGTAGGGTCAGTGATGCTAGAACACACCCACATTCTAAACACATAAAAGCAGACAGACAGGACAGATAGGGACCTTCAATTCCATCTGCAGCGGGACGCTCTGCCAGAAAAATCCATACTTACCTCCATCAACCTCCAGAAAGCCAAACTAGAGACTTCAATCTATCCAGAACTAAGAGACCAGACCAGAGAGAAAGCAGTGCTGTACCCAGAGAGACCCAGACCAGCAGAGAGAGCTGACCCAGATCACTGTGAAGTGCAGAGGCCAGACCAGACCAGACCAGAGTCCAGTTTAAAACCCTGACCAGATCCGTGACGAGGCCCATTTAATTCAAGAATATAGTGTGAGTACCCAGCAGGACTGTGTAGAACCAAGCTTTTAGTTAACTTCATCTAATTCAATCTATTTAACCTAAGTAGAACTGCCCGATAGCTCCAAATCTGTCACCTGTCATTCTAGCTGCAAAAAGCTGCACTTGTCTTTTTGAAACTTTAAAATTTCAAATCTGAAAAACGACCTTTATTTAATCGCTCATATCTCTGCAACCGTTTGTGCTAGAGACTTGCAGTAACTTTCATTTTGAAGCTGAGATCCTAGGCTTTCCTAGGACCCCAAAACGATAGAGATAGTCCTTGTGGTTCCTCTGTAATAGCGCTCGGCGCATCCGCGAATTTTGCCGCGATTTGCAAATTTCTTCACATGTAAAAACTGCTGCTGCTTGCCTTCCATTTGCCAGAAATTCGTTTAACCTGCTAACTATCCCTGCATCATTGTTAGAGTGAGCCTGGACTAATATTAACTCGATACCACTCACCCTGAACCTCTGAAAGGGAATTAAAAGCATTTCCAGCATATTTCTCATCCATTGCTAGCACATATCAAAGCATTTGCCTGTGTTTTAAACTTCTGTTGTCTAAGCTTGCTGGGGTGAACTGAATTACAGTTGATTGCATTTCTGAGAACTGTGTGCTTCCTTCCATTTCCTTGCATTGCATCAAGGGGGGGAGGGGATTGCCAGAGAAAAGTGATTACATTGGTTGGTTGAAATCATATTGAGTATTTTCTGTACTGCATTCATTGAATATTGCATCCACCTGAGCTTACATAAAGCATTCTGTACCTCCTTCTTCTTTTGTTCCTATTCACCTGTGTGCTACCTTATCCATTTCATGTCAACTCCTTATTGATTATAGAGAAGTGTGTTAGTGCCAGATTCTCCGTTGTTAATCTTCATCATATCAGATTAAGTGTGCTATTCAATTATTAATTTATTATAAAGCGTGATATAATATATATTGTTTAAATTATCAAATAAACCTTTTAAACTTGCAAAACAGAACTACTTCTGGGCTCAGTGGGGTCAGGGGGATTCCAAGAGAGGGGTGTTATATAGGGGTAGTCATCCAGAACGCATGAACTGGACATAAAGATATATCAATAAGGGTTTTCATTCAGTATTATAGACTAGGCGTTGACTTAGCTGTAGTGTTGAATTGAATCCTCTTACAGTCTGTTTGTTTTTCTTTGGCAGCCCAAGCCGTCAGTTTCAAGCGAAGAAACGATCCGAATATTTTCCCCATCTTGTCCAGCAGGGCAATAGGCCGATAATTCAAAGGCTCATCTCGACTTCCTTTCTTGTAGATTGGTACCACTATGGCCTTGGCCCATGATGCAGGCGTTTTTCTAGACTTTGAAATTTGTCGAAATAGAGTTTCCATAAATTTGGCCCAATGATGTTTGTGTTTTTTTAATGTAATGTTGGAGATGTGGTCAGGTCCGGCTGCACTTGAGTTCTTTAGGTTTCCAATTGCTAGTGCCAGGTCTTCCTGTGAGGGTGTTATTTCCCAGGCTTTGGAGGAGGCAGAGAAAAAGTCTTGGGTGTCTTGGAGCGGCTGTTCATATGCCTTTGTAAAATAGTCGACCCACTTCGCGCTAGGAATTTCATTTGACATGTTTGGGTTGGTTTTTGTAATTCCTTTATTTAGTATAGCCCATATGTTACGAGAATTTTTGGTGATTATTAATTTTAACATAATTTCAGCTCTGTCTTGTTCGATGATCGCAGAGTGAGATTTAAGCCAGTTTCTATAGGCCCGGCGACGCGTTTTTATCTCCTTTTGTATGTCGTTTTGATCGTGTTTGGACTTTCTTATCAGCCGTATGTCTTTCCTTAATGATTTTTTTGCTGCAACTATTTTATTGCTGTAAAGATGTTTTGTAGTGTTGCCATAGAATCTTGAATTTGAGTGTTTTGGCAGGAATGCGGCCAGCAGGGGAACATATTCAACGTCATTAGAATCATCAAGGTCGGAGACTAGTTTCAGGATTTTCGGGCCGTTGGTTTTAAGCCGATTTCCAGCAGCGTTTATCGACAGAGGTATTTCATAAGTCTCAGACAGAAAGGGGGTCTCGTGATGTAATAATAAACATAGCATGTCGTGGTCACTAGCGGCCTTCGGGATTACCTCGAGTGATTCCACCCTTTCGAATATATTTCGAGAGGCCCAAATATAGTCCAGGGTTTTCCTGCATTGGAGTCGCTTCCAGGTTGTGTTGCAGGGTTGGTCGCCCTTTGTGTTTCCGTTGACCATCTGACAGTTTCGTGAGGCAAGTGCTCGAGACCACAATTTGCCTCGTCATTCAGTTATAGATTTTAACCAGAGTTAGTAGGCCTGAGAAAGGACGGCCTTTGGAGTTTTTTTTCGCAGGGTTCAAAAAAATACTGAATCCATCTTTAGTTGGTGCTTCGCGAAGCCATGTTTCTTGGAGGCAGATCATGAAAACCTCATCTGAAGGTTCTACAAAATCATTGAACAGGTGCATAAAACCACGGGTATTCCAGGAGATCAGACAGAGCTGTGTCTGTGTCGCTCATTGTCAGTGGTTTTGGTTGTTTCTTCTGCTGACTTCTTGTCTGCCTCCATCGTTTCTTGTTTTGAGAACGAGCTCTTGTCGAGATCTAAATGGAAGCGATAATGATTTCCGTAAGGGCGTTCGACTGATATTTCTTTCAGGTTTATTTGCGTTGTACTTCCTGGTCGGGTTTCGGTTTTGATTTGTCAGATCTGGTTCCAAGGTAATGTCAAAACCAAACACTAGTAACTCTTCAGCAGCTTGCAGTAAGATGTTTTTTGCAGTACAAGAGGTTAAATGTAGAAGCACTTGATCGGTGGATTTTTCTGTTGCGTATTCAACGATTTTGATGTCGTCTGTCTTTATGGACCGAAGTTGAGGAACACAAGTGAACAGTTTTAGAACGTTAGCTCTATTTAAGTTTAATTCGTGTTCGTCAGATAAAATGTTTTGAAGTCGGAGTTTCCATGGGGTTGCTGCAAGTTTTGAAGTGTCTCCATGGGCTCTAGAACGAAAGTGTGAATCGATTTTTCTCTGGTTTGTTGTTAGCTTTGGATTTAATCTTGAGCTGACAGATACAGGCAAAGTCTTTTCAGCATTTGAAAGATCCTTTTTTGGAATTTCGCAAGGACGTCGATTGTGCGGTTTTTCATTCACTGAAGTTTGTTTTGATGCCAGGTTGTTAGCAACCTTTGCTGGCGTGGTTTCGTAAGAGGAGAAGTTGTTTGTTTCACTTCCAGTTAAATATTTAGAGAGATCGCATAGGTCTACGGAAGATTCATTTGCCGAGCGGACCGGACTCTCAATAATCGAGTCTATGCGTCGGCGTTTTGCTGTTTGTTTAGGCATGACTTTGTTCTGATCTTTTTGCCGGGCAGGTACTTGGGTTTGTGAAGAGGTTGGTTGTTGATGAACATTTTTACGTTCAAACAAACCAGTTTTTTTTGGAGTGGTCAGAGTTCTTATAAATTTTTTTACATTATGACGTGTATTTTTTTTTTGTTGGGATTCCTTTTGACCGCCTTCAGAACGTTTCTGTTTGTCGGTAGTTGAGCCTTTCTTAGTTGAATTCGCTATAGCAATTGTTTTAGCAGGAGCGCTAAAAATATTAAATGAGGAAGTTCGGAAACTCACTGGAGCAAGTGATTCCTCAGAGTTTGCTGCAAGACTCATCAGGAAAGAGGCGTCTTTTCCTAGAGGGTTTGTATGACAAGTGTGTCTTAGTTGATCGCTCTGTTGCTCATGAGTAGGTTGCGCCAATTGGGTTGGAGCAACGGCAAAGATGTCAGGTTTTGAAAGGGCGTTTGCATTAGTTGTCACAAGGATTAGCTCGTCGGGCTGGTGCCCGATATCCTTTAAGACCGAAGAGGGACATTTTGAACACGATGGTGTTGCATGCAATGTGGAGTTCGAGTTGACGTTTTTCCTCATCCATTTCACTGCGTCTAGCAGGCCTTCTGTAAGTTTGTCGTTTTGGCAGTGGTGTCTGGCGGCCAAGTCACCGAGCCGCTCTTGCCATCTTATGGTCTGGTCAGCATTTTTCTCCATTTGCGTTTGGAGAAAGCCTGTAAAGCGATCGAATTTGTCTACTTGTTTGACCAGAGTCTGAATCATTGCACCTTGGTCAGATATTTGGCCTTGTAGAGTTTCATATAGTTTGGTAAAGGGCGCCAAAGCAAAAGCAGATGCCGCAAGGACGTTGTTGTGGATTTGCATGATGGCTTCAGATAGGATGCTCGCGTGCAAGGTGTTTGCTGAGGTGGCGTCTTGTTCATTTGAAGATGAAGTGGAACAATCCAGATGAAACTTCGAATTAATAGGTGACAGAGTTCGAGGTAAAGTAGATTGTAAAGTTTCGCCATGGGAAGACTTGTTTGTAGAAGATGGAGTGCTTGCTTGGGCAGTTTGTTGATCTTGTAGTGGTGACAGTTGTTGAAGGTTTGACTTTAGTTCGGCAATTTGTTGTAGGCGTCTTGCTCTAGCAAGCGAACTACACTCCAAGCCGGATGGCTTGTGTGTTGTTACTGGTAAAGACGAGGTTGGGTGAAGTCCATTAGGAGGTCTCAGCGTTGCTGGATCTTCAGGGGCTTGGCATGCATAGCTACTACAGTTTCCTTGACCCGGGTGCTCTGTTGAGCGTTTAGCAGACATCGCTGCCAAGTTGGGTGAGGGCAAAGAGATAAAAAGGCTAGATGCATGTCTTGAGGGGTGTAGAGTTTGAAGCAGGTTTTTTGTTGAGACCGGTGTCGAAGATTTCTCCTGTGTAGATAGAACTGTTGGATTCACAGCGTGTGTGCAAGATGAAGAGCGTGGCGCTGCCTCATCATTTGGCAGATTTAAAAGTTCGTCGTCGCTCACCATAAAGTGCTGCCGGGGTTGGGAAGCTGGTGCGTCAGGCGCTGTAGGAGCTAGATGATTCGAGGGGTCACAAATCGTGTCCGAGATTAAGTGTGCTGTGGCCGCAGCTGAGCTCAGCGTAGAATGCGCTGTCACGACAAGAGGAGCACTGGCAGGCTGAACTGCTGTGTCTTCGCCCCTATTGTTGGTTGGTTGAAGAGGCAGCAGAGTGACAACAGGGACGGGAGGAGAGGTAGCCGGCATGGGAACTTCTGGAACATCGTTACTAATAGCGTCAAGATAATCTTGACTCAGTGAGTGTACTAGTTGCCCGTGCCTTCCCTGATGAGTTTGCTTCACGAGTAGGTTTACTGCAGTGACAGTGGCTAAGTTGGTATTTAAGATGTGGTCTTTGGAACAGGAGCGCCTGGGAGGTCGATCTTCGATTGTGCATTCGTGTCTCAAAGCTTTATGACATGTATTAGGTAGTTGACAAACAGAGGGCTGTTCTGAATGGGCCTCGGAAAGAGCAGCTGGTAGGGTAAGAGATGCAAGCAAGACTCGGCCAGCAGTTTTGCTTACCTTTGTGCTGGCTGTTGATTTCATCCCTGTCCATGGGTTGAGCATGCGACGATGTTGGAGAGTTTTCTTTCTAGTCTGAGGTCCTTCTGCTGTTAGCGTCATTTGGTGGTAGATGGTAGCCGAACTGAAGTTGGTCCTCTGATGTGCTGGAGCGTCAGAGCGGGTCCCGGTACAAACAGGGCTCGCCGCGGGCTGGGATCAAAGAGGCAACGCCTCCGCAGTCTCCCGCCCACTTACACGCCACCAGCGAACAACAGCCGTATAACAGCCAGTGGGCTTATTTCCACCGGGTTTACAGCCACAAGGGTGGTAGCCTCCGGCCTTTCAAGTTGCACCAAGTCACGTGATGCAGTCACGTGATGTAGGACACGCCTCCTCCAGGAAGCGTGTAGGAAGTCCGTGGATGTAAGAGCCTCAGGCGGCTCGTATTACAAGTAGAAACGAGTAGAAATGAGGGCTAAAAGGCTGCTGCTGCACGGGTCACAGGCACGAGAGTGTTTCCACCAGTAGACTCTCACACTGAGCGGGTGGCAGCCTCCGGCCTTTCAAGTTGCACCAAGTCACGTGATGCAGTCACGTGATGTAGGACACGCCTCCTCCAGGAAGCGTGTAGGAAGTCCGTGGATGTAAGAGCCTCAGGCGGCTCGTATTACAAGTAGAAACGAGTAGAAATGAGGGCTAAAAGGCTGCTGCTGCACGGGTCACAGGCACGAGAGTGTTTCCACCAGTAGACTCTCACGCCAAATCAATGAGAATGAATGCAGAAGAAATACACTGAAACTAAATTACCTTTTCTAATTATTGTTCTTTATCATAAACTAGAACTATGCAAGTTACACGGTATAACATGTGCACCCACGTTGTAATTCACAAAATAAACAAGGTTTTATAGCGGATAAAGTGCAGAGTTCTGCCTGTCGGCGCCCTTGACTTCGCAACAAAACTGGCAGGAGAAAATACACTCTGAATAACAGCAGAACTTTGAAAAATATAAACACAGTTTTACATGCATGTTAAATTAGTGCAGCACCTAAAAATGAACTGAATAATATAACCTATGCTACATAATATCAAACATCCACCTCACACGCCCCTCATTTAACAACGTAATCACATAGGTCTGTTGGCGATATTGCCCAAATCTGCTTGGCAGTGAATCAGGGTCATATACTGATAAGGTCGCACGAGACTCCGGCTCTTCTAAGAAATGCCAACCCAGGAGAGATACAGCCTCAGCCTAGAAGACTCAGTCTTCCCAGGAACCAGCTCTCTCTTCCTTCCAGAACTTCTGCCTCCTTTGTCAGTGAGTGGTGGAATAACCCAGCCCTGAAGAGTCAAACCCTTTGCACAAAACCCACTCTCGGTGATTCAAAAAAACACCTCCCCTTGACATGATCATCTCACTAAAATAGCATGTGATTTCCCCTGTGCCTTTACCCAAAACACAAACTACATTTCTGAAGAGAACCTGTTACATCTCTCTTGCACTTCCTGCCTCAAGATAATGCACTGTCTTTAGCAGAATGGATCTTCACATTCTACATCTTACAACACCGCACAGATTCAATCCTGCACGTTTGAAGTTTTCCATTTCCAGAGCATCATGCATTTCCATTAAGCGCCATGCAGTTTACGTAATGGATTGATTTTCAGTGCATGTTAATATGGGAGTTATATGTTAAATGGGTTTGGGTTTTTAGTATGTTAGTTTCATGTTAGTATCATTCTGTAGTGCAACTCAGCCCTTTAAATAGCATCATGGAACAAAGTGATCATTTTCTAGCAGGTGTTGTGTGCATTGGTATCTATTTAAATTCAGCCTGAGACTCATACTCTTGGGTCATATATATGAGTCTCACACCCTTGGCCCTAGTTAAAATGTAAACCTTCACTAATATGTGAATGATGAAATGCAGAGCCTACATGGTGAAATGTGGAGCCTACATTCGTACACCCCCACCGTTTTTCTGCTGGGATGTAACCCAAAATCACTACAGGAAAAACAAACATATATGCTCTAAAACATATATGCTTCTCCCATTCAGACCATCTCTCTCCCCATCGTCCTTAAACACACACATCATCATCTTATCTTTAAAGTACAATCAACCATATGAAAACAATCACCATTGGAGCCACCAAAATCACTAAACCTCTTTCCACCCTCTGTTAGGCCACAGTTGCTCACAGTAATGGTATCTTTCTTCAGAGTCAATCTAAGCATGTGTATGCATTTATGTTTTAGTAAGAATTGAACATCTGGATCAATTTGAAATGCATTTTTCTGAAAGAAATCAATGTTCTCCACTTTCCCTTCTCACAAATCGCTATCGGCATGAAACAGAGTCAATCCACCCACCGACACCACTGTATCTTTAGGGATAGATATGTAAAAATAGCCTATGCTGCAATTGTTTGACAATAAAAGAATCATGATTAAGGTGAGTAATTGTGTAATTTGTCATCAAAGTACTCACTAACCACCTATGCTTAATCAATCTATCATGGGCTAACTCCTCAACTTTCGTATTGCTCATAATCACCTCACACCCCTCACACATCTGATGGTCTAACCACAACCCGCAAATAGCACCCACTGCATCAGGTATAAATGGCTTGTATGGACAGATATAATTTTGCTCCTTCAATTTTATACAGGTAACTAACTTTGGTATGAGATATAGATCAGGTTCCCATGCTTGAAATGCTACAATTTCCGGCATTACAACCTACATTATGTACCAACTTAGTTTTGTATATCAATTCTGATGTGATAAACATAATGCACAGTAGAAAACATATTACCATTCTTTCCATATTAATATTATATTAATATTAATATATAATGGTATTGCACTCTCCATCTCAAATGCAATTCTTTCAATTATCTCCACCTCCCTTTGTGTGATCTGTGCCATCATTAGACAAATGATGTCAGATGACAAAAAATACAGAGGTACATGGCCTTGACTCAACTGAGATAATGCATTTTGAATTTCCTGTAAATACTTGGTCATACTGTTTTCAAATGGAGTTAACACATTTAAAATAGAATTCAGCAGTTTATCATGTTTAACAATGAGATTGGTACTATGCTCTAATATTGTGGCTTGCTCATTAAGAAACCGAATGGTTTAATTCACATAACGGATCACTTCATTCTGTCCACCCCTGAGTCCATCTAAAGTTTGTTGCAACTCATTCAAATCATAACTCAAATCCTGTGCCTTGTTACTCAATGTGCTGACAGATACAGCATTGCCTGTAGATAGTGTCATGCCCACCGCAGCGGCAATTATGGTCATCAAAATTGTTGCTACCAAAAGACCAGTCACCTTTTTTTCCCTGCTTTATTTAATACTAGATGAACTCATAAAAGTATTTTCTAGCTGTAACATTATTTCCTTAGCTGCTCTCCTAGATTCTTCTTTATGGGCTGAATGCATTCCATCACTTGCTCAGATTTTATTTCTGATCCATTAAGGAACTTTTCAATGATCAAATCAGGATTTAGGCTAATATGCATGTTCTGGTAAAACAACCTTCGATTCCATAATATGAAACCTGGTGCTTCTTCTACTGCAATTCCTGATGCCCGTCCTGGCTCTATCAGAACTTGTGCTTCCACAAACATGACACCTGCAGCATTCATAACTACTAACGCCAAAAGTAGCCAAAGTATTTCCTTCTTTGTTCTGCCACACAGAAATCACAGGCAATCATCATTTTCTATGTAATCAGAATTTTCCTATGGGGTCATCATCTCGACATCTTCTGGGGTCATCATATTCACCCCCTTCTTCGGTCCAGGGGGCTTTCCAGGTGCTCCAGTTCAGTGGTATCATCCAGGGATCTGGCACTCCAAGGATCTGGTGCACTGACGGGGAAAACAATTACTTTTCAACAGTAAAAAGAAAAGACAATTTAAGAATCAAGTGCACCAAACCATTTACTTTTCCCTTCTCATTGGGATATCTCAAATCAATATATTATGAACACAAATGCAGATTGTACCGAATAACATATCATGCATCCAAGACATCTTTTTAGGACCATCTGAAAATATTATAAAAGAAGCACATCAATACCACATGGTATTTTTCAGGCAACAGTCTCAAACACAACACTCCTTTTTCTTAGTTACTTATTTACATTTTTGTTCACTAATTTGCTATATTTTTCCCTTTTTATCTGTTCAAATCTTGTTTTGATATGTTCCCACTATTTACATCTATCCACCTGCAATGGTAACTCAATTTAATAGGTAAGTGCTTTCCTTTTACCTCCCACCTAATCTTAACTCGCTCTAGTCTTTTCACTTCATGTTTCACGTGAAAAGGCTTAATTTCATTAACATAAACAAACTGTTCTACTGTTAATTCTCCCTCCTTTTTAGCAATTCGGTAGACCACAGGTGAAACCTTATCTACAATTGTATATGGCCATGCCATGCTGCAAGAATTGTAGAGTTTTTATGCTAATTTTTTCCTAAGTCAAATTTCCACATCTGGTCTCCTATTTCATGTTATCATAATATGTCTTTGCACTATCAGTGGCATTTTCCAAATGTTACTGCACAAATGCAAATGCATACTGCAAGTGCATTCTCAGTTCTTCCACATATTCATGAATATTGGACGGATTTACAAGAACCTGAAGAGGAGGGCTAATAAGATATGTTGAGCTTACTCTTCACACCCAAGATTTGCCACATTTTTGTCATTAATGCACTAGTGAAGGGACGTCCACTGTTTGGTTCTATTCTTTGAGATGACCCAAATCTTAAAAACATATGATTTACAAGTAAAGTGCCCACCGTCTGCCCACTGCAGCCTGGAGCTGGAAAGAACTCCACCTATTTAGACATTAAACAAACAACTGTCAGCATGTACCTATTGCCCCTTGCTGATCTCCTTACATGACCTACATTGTCCACTTGTAAATCAAAAAATGGTGTCAAAGCTTTTTCATTAATGGTGCTCTATGAGCTGGGGACGCAGGCTGAAACTGCACACACTAAACACACTCTGGTGTAGTGCTCAACAACTTCAGACATATGCAGCCAATAGGCATGATCTTTTTGAATTTCCAAACATTTTCTGTCAACCTCTTTGTCCTGCAATTGTGGCATCATGGGCCCAATACCCAAAATGACAAAGGCACTACCCATTGGTTTTGGCCTGTCACAGATTCTCCAATAACCAGTTCATCTTGTAACCTAATTTTCATTTTTGTTTTTCAATAGCACTCTCAATTCCTCTTTCCCTTTGCAGTCCTCATCAGTCAGAGGATTTTGTTCTGCGTCTAGAAAATTGTTGTAGAATGGGCCTAGAATAAGATCTTCCTTTTGTTCCTTAATCAAGTCTTAATCTGGAGTATTAAATCTCTATTGCACCATAGGCTGTTCAACTGTGTTTGGAATTTTGGAGCGTGTTATCACATCCACCTGTATTTCACCAATCAAGTGTTCAATAGAAAATAACTCCCCATTTCAGCTCCAATTTTGGATAATTGATCTGCCTTATCATTTCTTTCCTTATCCTCATCTGGTGTTTTCAAATGACAACGTATTTTCCTCTAATGTATTATCAGGTCATTTTCTGATACAATTGTGTCTATTGCCTGAATCATCTTGCCAAAATTAAGTGGATTCTTGTTTTATGTGAGTATATCTTTCACCTTCCAGCCAGGTAAATATTCCACAATACAATTGTGCGCATAATTAGAATCAGTGAATAAAACTACTTCTTTGAGTCTATTTTCTAATGCTCTAGATATTGCCTTATAAATAGTGGCCAGTTCTGCCACTTGATTGCTTTTGGCGCCTATCCTCATGCTCTTGGAGTGTTGTCACATTTAACCCACACATTTCCTATTTCTGCTGTGAGTTATTTTTCAGCATCATTTTCTACATGGTATGCACATCCATCTACATATACAGTTGGTAAATCCTTACAGGTTTCTTCGTTGAAAGCCTTGTGTAGGGATTGCTCTAATTCATTCAAACTTGTCTCTAACTCTTTGTCATCAGGCACACAGACACCTGCACAATCATGCAACTCTGCTAGCCCTTGAGCAACTGGGCTCTTTTTATGTTGTCCATATCTCACTTCTACTAGAAATCCCTAAAGTGCTAATGTCCATGAAGTTATTCTTGACTAGGCCAAACTCCCTGATCTGATTCTCTTACTTTGCAAAAATTTCAGAGGCTGGTGATTTGTTTCTACAATCACCCGCTTCCCTTGAATCATGGGGCAGAAGTGTTGTAATGCCGAGACAGTGGTCAGAAGTGCTTTTTCACATTCACTAACTTTGGTCTCTGCCTGTGACATTGCTTTGCTAGCATATGCAATGGTCTTATTATTTGCATTTTGTTTTTGATATACCACTGCTGACAAGCATTGATCTGTGAATCCTTTTTCTACAAAGAAAGCCAGATTTTTTATTGGACGTGCCAAACATGGTGCTTTCATTAGACACCCTTTTAGCATGGCCACTGCCTCATTTTGTTCCTTTCCCATTTCCAGGGTCCACCCTGCTTCAGTAATCTCATCAAAGGTTGTGTAATCTCTGCACAATTTGCAATACATTTTCGTTGAAACTTGTCCTTCCTAGCAAACTCTTTAAACTTTTCAAGTTAGTGCGATCTTTTAGTTGCTAAATCACTTCCACATTTTTCTTTTGTGGGTTTAACCCATGCTCTATCAGTTCATGACCTAGGAAGTTTACCCTTTTTCTGCCCCACTGTAGATTTTGTAAAGATAATTTTGCCCCAGATCTTCCTTTTTCATAAGCGCATCATCCACATAGAATATTGTCCCTCTTTCAGCTGCATCCGGAAGTGCCTTGCTCAGGAATATCCCAAACACATTTCCACTATTGACATACCTAAAAGGGTTCCGGGACAATGCATATCATGATTTGTCAAATGAAAAAGCAAATACATTTTGAATATCTTCAGCTAGTGGCACACACCAGTACCCAGCCATAAGGTCTAATGTGGTAAACACATTTTGACCTGTGAACTTGTGCAAGACCCTGATCAATAAATGGAAGAGGCCACCTTGAAACAGGTACCTTTTTATTAAATTCTCATAGATCTGCATGCAAACGCCATTGGACATTCGATTTTAGAACACCTAATATAGGGTTAATTGATATACTATGAACAGGCCTAATTATTCCTCTAGAGTCTGTATTTTTGATGATTTCAGATAATGATTCCAAACATGCCATGGGTAACCTATATTGTTGCACAAATACTGTCTCTCTACAATGTCCTACTGGTAGTGTGGCAAGATTTGAATCGGTACGCCCGCAGTCATAGCCATCTTTGGCAAAAACCTGTTTGAACTCCATAAATATTTTTCTCAATTGGTCTTTTTCTTCTTCATTTGTCCAAGCATCTGCATCTTAAATCTGCTGCTCTACCATTTTAGAAAACTCTGGGAAATACTCCAAAGGAGGAACCTCTGTACTTTCCTCTAATCATGTGGCAGTGTCTCTCTGGAGAGACGCTATACTCAAATATTTTGGAATATTGACCTCCATTTCAACAGGTTGTTTTTCTCTTTTACATTCACTTAATTTGAATAAAATACAATCATCCTAATGGCAGCATACCATTTCACTTGGCTCAGAAGAGTAGACAAACAGAACTTTGAAGATTCATTTAGGCTAACACTCCAATGATCTGGTAACTCACCCAGTCCAGTCAAATAGCTTTAAGGGAAGTTCCTGATCAGTGAGCTACTGAAATCAGCAGTATAGTAATATTTCTGTGTTGCCATTCCAGATGCTGATTTCTTTTCCAAATGAATGTCTTGACTCCCATTATTGTCCACCAGGATTTGAATTGGTCATTCCTAATCTCCATCAGTGGTATATATCTGCATTCTAATCCTTGCTGCTTTATGAATTCATTTAGGCATACACATGCATCAGAACCTTTTATCTGTGGTCCCTGCCTGTATTTTAATGCTAGTGTACATTGTCTGGTAAATCCAGTAATAGTAACACCCTTTTTTACCCGAAGCTCAATTGCATATGGTGTCATTTGGGAATAATGGTAAGCTTGTCTTTTGTCTTCAAAATCAGGTGCGGCTCCACCCAACCTGCACCAGACCTTTTGATTTAAAAAGTCTAATACCATAAGCATATTGTGCATGATGTCATTTCCAAAATAAAATTAGTTTTGTGTCCCGCACATGATCCATACATTGTGATGAATACTCTTAGAGTCAATTGGAATCTTTTGCATGCATCTTCCTGCAATTCTTTGTCCCAACTGGGGGACATCTAGGGCAAAAATGTGTGTATTCCTTATTTTAAAATGTGGGATATCCTCCCTGTCAAGTATTTGCCAGAGTATGTTTTCATTAATGAAACCCTGTTAATGCTCAAGTGGGTTCAATTATTTCAGAATGCTCATTCACATGGATGGGGAAACATGGCTGCCCTTCTCCCATGTGTATTTCTGAGATTGTAGAAATGTGTTTTTATTGATTTAACCCTGGAGTAAAAATTGGTTTCAATTTTTCTTCATTTAGATAAAAACACAATGTATTTTCATCTATTTCCATTTGCCAGTTTTTCTTAGGGTCCAAATAAATACCCAAAGACTGCTAATCTTTTTTTCCTCGCATTTCATCCTGACACATGAGACTGACAATGACACTAGGCACACAGACATTCTGAAGATATACTTCCACTACACTTTCTGATTTAGCAACGGCGTGGCTTTCTTTTACACTGTTGCTTTGGGTCATTATGTTCTTAGGTTTCCATGTTTTTTTATCTAAAGACCATAATACTCCATTTAACCCATAATGAAAGTCGAGAACTTCTTCAAGCAATTTGTCCCTTTTAGAAAGGGTATTTCATTAATGGGTGTGACCAACACTTCCTGTCTCATTCGATGCTTCCCTATATTTATGTCGACCTGAAATTGCACACAGAGCCTTGATTTTGCCTCACCTTTCGATGATTTTGTGGGATCACCCTTCATTGATATTTTTCACCAATTATTTTGACATTATTGTTGCTTGGGCACCTGTTTCAATCATTGCAAATGCATTACATTTTTATTCAAAAAATGTGAATTTCAGGACTTACTTTTCTTAGCACTCTTTTACTTTTTGCTAGACGAACAGGCATATGAAATGACACTGCCTTTTGATCTCTAACTGCGGATTTCTCTTGGACCAGTGTAGACGCAAGAGCCTCCTCTGACCTTACATTTGGACTGTAGCCC
Source organism: Ambystoma mexicanum (assembly GCF_040938575.1). Taxonomy (NCBI): domain Eukaryota; kingdom Metazoa; phylum Chordata; class Amphibia; order Caudata; family Ambystomatidae; genus Ambystoma; species Ambystoma mexicanum. Next base: position 29,596,509 of record NC_090924.1, on the reverse strand, counting down.
TTAGGCTCCCAGGAGGATTTTTTTGCTTCTATTGCTGTCCATTTGTCAAACAGGAAATTATATCGTACCTCCTATTGCAACGAGTATATGTATATTGGCCTACGCCAAGCTGCCTGTAAGCCACTTGCGAAGAAATCCATGTTGCAAGGTCCTGACCTTAGATTCACTCATCCTGTGTGTAAAGGATTACTTGTGCAATGAAACTAATCCACAAGCATATGTTAAGAACAATGTATCCAAATACTGAACTAAGAGCAGTTGTTTAACTACATTGTATTAATGTTTGAGAAGACCTTTATGAGAAATCCTAAAAAACACTGTTACCAAGTAGGCTTGTTGGCGAGTGTATTAAAGGCAATCCCTATGCATATAGTGGTATGAACCCGGCATGAACCCTAGATCAGTAATTTATTAGAGGAATATTAACCCAAAGTAGGATTGGACATCATGTTCGCAGATGGTATAAAAAGAGCAATGAATTCTAATGTACAGCACCTCTCACTAAGCACACTGAACCACGCTGGAGTTTGTTGTGTTGTACTGAGGGCCGATAGCTATCTGTTACTTTTCTTGGAAGACTGTTCAGTGTAAAATAAAGATCTTTGTATGTTCCTTTGTAACCCGTGTTCGGTATATTTCCTTTTGGGGTACTCAGCCTCTATATTTTGATTTTGTTTTCACAGTTGGCACCTGAATAGGGACCCTCAAGATTGATGCCGGATTGTCAAAGGTTGACACATGCTATCGGACCGGGAAAGGACGGTGTGACAAAATAAGGGGCCCCTTCTGAACGAGACGCAACACCTCAGCAGCGCTGCACGACCAGATCCCTAGACGATTAGCTTGTGGTCCGAGACAGCATCTTGACGAGGGTCCACTTATCAAGGCGGGCAGATTTGCCAAAATCACCAAACACGAGGTAAGATTAGTTAGGTAAGATTCTTTGTAATCCGATCGGACCTCCTTAAGACTGATCAGGTGAGTCGTGACCCGATTCTTAAATATCATGATAATTTGATTTTGGCGTATTGTATCTGCAGACACAATTATTGACCAGGTAACACCAATAATTTGATATGCCTGGGAAATTGTCTACCTGCTTCAGGGCGTTGTTCCGCAGTGATAGACATTCTTTGGAATTTAGCCATCCAACACCACAGGAGGGGTCGCTGGCGTGTACTGTGTACTGTAAGCATGGCATTGGAAGTATAGTGTCAGACATGCCTCCGAACTTCAGTTGCCAACCAAAGGTAGTTTTGAAATCCCTCGTATTGAGTATTTAGAGTCAATTCTATTAAAGAAAAAGGCTAGACCTGCAGCATTCGATGTTTTGCAGAATTGGAAAAAAGAAGCGTTGCAGCAACTTAAGAGTAGAGAAAAACATGCGCGCTGTCATAAAACGAACGCCGAAAAAGCATTATTATATGACCAAGATAAAAATTCTGAGTTGACTAGGAATATGGATAGGGCTTTCTCACTTGGAATTCAGAAAATGTATCCTTCTAAAGACCTTCATGTTTCTGACTAATTCATCGACAAATTGTTAAATGAACAAAGGCCTGGTGCCTCTGTGCCACCTCCGTATGTTCCTCTTCCTGCTGCTTTGCCTCTTCCTGTTGTTCCTGCTCCTCCTAATGTTCCTCTTCCTCCAGTTACTGTTCCTCCACCTATTCCTCCACCCCTTCCTATTGCACCAGTAACAGTACCTCTATTGAAGTTGCCTGCTCCCCCTCTTCCAAGTGGTCTTGTGCTGCTTGTAGCCAATCAGGATGTGGGGTCAAGGGTTGTCACCCGCAATACTGTACCTCCAGAGAAGAAACGGGATTTGATTGCATGGGCTAAGTATTGTATGGAGAGAGATGATCAAGCTAATGTTTTTGCCACACTTTTTAATGTGGATAATTTTCCTGAGAAAAATGTTTTTATTGAAGGTTTAGGGATTCATTTATGTGTAATGTGGGCAAATTAAATAATACAAATCTCCCGCAAGGGTTAAGGGATCTACACACTTTAGCGTTTTCAAGAGACACTGTGGAGAAAGTAAATGAGCTTGTCGAGAGGTTATTTGAGTATAGAAAGGAGTTGGAAAGGTTACAGAATAAGGATGACGAGGGGGAAAGTATGTATGTACAGAAATGGTTCCTTCCTTGTCGTAAATCGATATCTGAGGAAGCACAAATTTGTACGAAAGACGCGCTTAGATGGATTTCAGATATGTCGATAACTCCAGTTGAGGTATATGACACATACAGTCAGTGTATGCCAGAAATGCAGAGGAAAGTGATACAGGTAATAATAGAGTACCTACAGGATGATTGTGTAAAGAGAAAAATGAGTTGTCCCACAGAGTTATTGAGTATTTATAAAAGAGCTTTTTCACTTGACACTTCTTCGACTGCTTTAGCACTCGACTTAGCTCTGTTGCTTAGTAAGCTTTCGGAGTTGCCTACTTCTCAGTTGCCTATGAGAGAGGTTCCTCCGACATTTGTTCTGAAGGTTGAGATTGAGGCCGATGCTGCGGCGGTTATAGTCGCTGTGGACATTCCTGCACATTATGCATCACAATTTGTTCACGTCCCGTTCTCAAGACAGGAAGTGAATACTATTAGAGAATCTATTCCTGATATTAGTAAAAATCTGACAGGATTCTACAAAGAAATAGAGTCTGTCTTGCAGTCTTCAGTGTTCACCCTAGGTTATATTGATTTGTTATTTCCTGTACTCCTGCCCGTAGATTTATGGAAACAAGTTAGGACTATAGATGATGTACCAGGGTTGGGAGATACATGGGCGAACATGACTAGATTTGATGGCGAAAGACCAGCTGGTGAAAGACCGCCCCAGGTGATACTAACTTTGCCTGATAGAACTATTGCAAAATTGAAAACCATAATTCCTGATAAAAGAATTATTTGGGACAAACTTACGGCCTTTGTCGAAGGGAAGTCTGAGGGTGCTACCAAGTTCTTTAATCGGTTTGAACATGTATTCTCGGATTTCAGCGGACAAGACTTAGGCACATAGTCTTGGAAAAGATTATTTGTGGCCAAATTTGTGCGTGGATTGCTGTCCGACATCCAGTCACAAATGGTGTCTTCTGAGAGCGCTTGGCAGTCCCAATCAGAAGTACTGCACATGGCTCAGTACTACAAGAATCATGTCAACAATGAAAAAGATAGAGTTCAAAAAACGAAAAGGTGATTTAAAGACTAACGTATTATTACAGCAAATTGTTAGAGGCCCCAGAGGGGGTAGTTCGCAGATTAGAGGTCAGTATGTTCCACAAGGGAATGTGCCCTTGGGTCCTGTGAACATTAACCAGTGTGCCTATTGTCGACAAGAGGGTCATTGGCGTGCACAATGCCCCGTCCTTCAACAGAGGTCGAATAACACATTTGGGAATATGGGTAGATGATCCAGAGGTCGTCCGGGTGTAGGGGGCCCTGGTAGAGGTCAGTTTGCAAAGGATCCTCAGCAACCTTTCTCACAGGATAATCAGACTCCAAGTGTGGATACTAGGAACATATTTAATCATCCTTCTGCTGCATATCTATCTGAAGAGCTTCCTATTGATGATATTATGTTTCGTTAGGATTGCTCGAAGCAGGGTTTGGAACCTACACCTATTCCCGTCAATCAGAAAGGTCCCTATGATGAAATGGTGGTAGGAAATAGGAAACATCAGTTTTTGATAGATACTGGAGCACAGAAGTGTTCTATTGATCATTCACGGTTCATAACATTCCACTGTCAGGGCAAACTAATGTTTCTGTAGGGTTTTCTGGCACACCAGTTGTTTGTCCAGTTTCTTCTCCGGTTCGTATTTCTTTGGGTCCCTTTACGCACCACTGTCCATTCCTTTTGACTTCAAATTGTGGAGTGAATTTGCTGGGTCTAAATTGCGCATGAGCGCGCAAAGGGCGGATGCTGTGCTGTGGCTGCTACACTTTCGTCATTGCTGAGGACGTCGCGGAGGTGTTAGAAAGCGGCGTGTGGAAGGCGTAAAGGCAGAAAAGGGAAACATCCTTGTTGCGCCATAGCGCTGCCTGGCCCCACACCCTAGCCCACCCCCTTCTCCACCCACAGGAAGGAAGTTCCATTATTGTTCACACAGACACCCTTGCGGTGCTAAGCCTGAGTGCGCAAAGGGCATCGTTGGGGTGATTACCTGCTGTTGTGCTGTGTCTGCTACACTTTCGTCGTTGCTGAGGACGTCGCAGAGGTGTTGGAAAGCGGCATGTGGAAGGCGGAAAGCCAGAAAAGGGAAAGATCCTTGTTGCGCCGTAGCACTGCTGGCCCCGCCCCCTCGCCCGCCCCCTGCTCCACCCACAGGAAGGAAGTTCCATTTATTGTTCACCCAGACACCCTTGCGGCGCTAAGCCCGAGCGCGCAAAGGGCATCGTCTGGGTGATTACCTGCTGTTGTGCTGTTTGGCTGCTGGGCTTCTTGCTGCGGCTGCGCTACTCTTTGTAGGCAGCAGCAACGTGAGGCCGGATTACCGACAAGAAGCCTTGCACAGAGGAGCTGCCCAACAACATGGAGCCCACCGCTGTTCACTTGGATGTATCAGGAACTGGTTTGAGAACTCGCCTTCAGGTAAGGCAAAGATTTGCATCTCTCGCTGAAGTGAATGGAAGTCCGGAGCATGCATTAACAATGCCAGTGCTTAAACAATCCCGCTTACCCTTCTGCACTAAGAAGCGTAAAAGCTTATCTGTGGGGGCAACCAAGGCCGATACGGCTAGCGACGAACCTCAATTGTCTGATGTGGTAAAGGAGGATTCTTTGCAATTGGCACCAAAGTCACCTGTTCTACCCATGGCTTGCATAGTCTCCACTACAGGAGTGACCATGAGTCAATTCTCTATCCCCCTCGCAACTGCGAGATTGTATGAGGATGATATTGACCAGGAGAAGGTGGCCGATTTAACTATTGGTGAATCAGAAGAGTTTAGCCAAACGGACTGTACCGCCCCCCTAAAAGATCAATCCAAAAGCTTGGGTAAGCTAAACCAACCTGCAGGGGATATACTCGAGAAAGCCTCAGTCATCCCTGCTAATCAGGTGCTTGAAAAGACGATGGAGATGTTAGATCCAATAAGCAAACTTGATGTTAGGAATGACTCTCTCAGCTCGATTCCATCTTTAATCCCCCCAAGAAATGAAAATGACTCCTTAAAAATGCCGATCAATGAATTAGTCAGAGGTACAATCACATCTAGAGTTGACATATGTAAGAGCATGATGGGTTACTATATTAGTCCGGTAGAGGCAATGACTTCCCCTACTCAGACTAGAAACGGAACCACAAAGGGACCTCTGCTGCCAGAGACTGTATGGGAAAATGGAGACCAGTGGGACATAATTGAGATGGGAAAATGGGACAAAGCCCTCCAGGACTCTACTAGAGAAATGGGAGAAATATGTCTACATTCAGGATCCATGGACAAAACCCCAATAACAATCGATATCTTCCAGCCATACAGGGAAGATTATAGAAATCAGCTTCCCATGGATAAAAGTATTCAAAAAAACACCCAGATGGGTGAAAGGGACCTGCCTTCAAACGACTCTATAGAACAAGAGATCCCGTCTTTGAGTCTATATAAGGCTATATCTGAGACGCCTCATACCAAGGGGATGCTCCCCCCAAGGCACGGCTAGAAAAGAAAGCCCTGATAGACTCCGAAAGAGCCACTCCACCAAGTACCCCAGATACCAATGAAAATATAATGTTGCCGCCAGTCAGTCTGAGTAACTCAAGCTTAGCTAACAAAATCTTGCAAGATATTACTATACTGACGGGGAAAATTGAAAGAGAAAAAAGGAGGAGTTTCTCGCTAATAAGTGAGAGGATGGCAGTAATGGATAAGGAACAAACTAAAGGGAGCTCCTTTGAGGTTGAGGCTGAAGGATCTGGGACATTTGCAACAGTATCCCAAAGAGACTATAGGCTAATAAAACCGCCTCAAAGATCACCACTTGAGAAGGCAAACCTATATCTTGAAGACAGATCGAAAAGCTCAAAAATCCAAAGACAACCGCCGGAAACTCAAAAGATAACGAAAATGACTCAGACATCACTGTCAGAAGATTGAAATCAGTGTTCAGAGATCTTTTTGAAAGATCAAATTACATATTTAATCAACAACGCCTACAAACTTGGAAGAGAAAAGGACACGGAACATATCCAACAAGTGGTCATGACTTTGTTGAATATCACACTGGCACCTTTCCTAAAATTGTATGAGGCGATAAAAGATTTGTTTCAAGAGGCGACTACTACTAACATACAAATAGAAGAGGCAAATATACAAACAGACTTGTCTTTGCGGAATCTGAATATAAGAATGGACAAAGAAGCTGAACAGACCCAGCTTTGGCAAAATTGCCTCACCGAATTAGCAAGAAGAGATGCTAATGGCAAGTCTCTATTGATGGAGGCGGTCCTGGAGGATTGTAAGTGGATGAGAAGCCTGCACAAACAGACCAAAGATGAGGTCCACTTGGGAGAAAATCCCTGTCGAGGAAAAGGTCCCATGAAATTGAATCAAGGCAAAGTGACCCACCCCAAGAAAAAAGAACCTATGCTTGAAGAAGTTATTCTGATTTCCCCCGGATGCAAGGGGGCGGGTGCGTGATCCAACAACTCAATCAGAGAAATCTAACTTCGCTATTTTTCTAGGTGGTGCTTCCAAGGACCAGTCCCAAGAAAAAAGGAAAGAGGTGGGGGAAAAAAACAATTGAAAATGGGAAAAAAACAAAAAAGGAAGTTCTAAAATGGAAAATAAATGGTTCCAGAGCATTCCTGAGGAATTTAAGAACACCACCAAGAAGAGAAAATATTCAACAGGCAAAGAAGCCCAGGAGAGAACTGGTAGTGGGAGAATTGAACGACTTAGAGGATGAGGCTGTAAATGAAGTGAGAGAAAGAAAAAACTCTGCTCCTCTAACTGATGATAAAGATGAAGAGAAGGAGCAACAAGTAGATCTAAGTGACCTGATTGAGCTCATGGATAAAAATAAGGATGATGAAGTGTGGGAAAGTATGAGCCCGTCAGAATGGAAAACTATGGACAATTGGGAGACTGCGGAGACGGGCTCAAATCCCATTGACCGCAAGAAACTCCAACGAGATGTCCTGCCTAAGATCGCAAAGGAGACAGGGAGAAGGTCCGATCCACTGGAAAAAGAAGAGGCTAATGAGGCCGATGACAATCCCTCAAACTTCAGAACTCTGAAACAAAAAAGAAAGGAGCTAGCTAACAAAGAAAGGAATGTACGAGGTCAACTTGAAAACACCCAACCAAAACATGATGGTAAAAACAGAGACAAAGATTTCAAAGAAGCCAAGGAAAGGCAAAATGTGCAGGCATCTCCCCCAAGGAAAGTTTCATCTAAAGGATGCTACCTTAAGTTAGAGACTGCATCCAATGGGCCAAGAAGGGCGCTGCTTAACAGGAGCTATGTAATGTCGCTTTGCTATCAAACCTCAGCCCTACGCATGATATCAACTGAGGACATAAAAGTAGTGGAATTCCCAAGAGAACAGAGGATGGATCAAGTCATACTGCATCTTAACTCAAATGATATTAAGCAGAAATTCTTGGAGGCTACTGATATCTTGAAAAAAAATGGCTTTCGATTGGCGGAATTAGACGCTGACATCAAGCAAAATAATACAAAAATAACAACAAAGGATGGAAGAAAAGCTAAGGATGAGTTCTCGTCCAGCAAAAAAGAAAAAGCTACTGAAAAAAAGTGGGAATAAAATGGACTAGAAACGGAAGACAAGAGGAGAAAGGTCTCAAAAGATAATGAAAAAGAGGGGGAAAAAAACCCAAAAATTACCCTTACATCAACAAAGAAAATATTGAAAAATTGAAAACTTTGAGGTTTACGGTGGACAATTCACAAAACCCAAGGAAGGGTAAAGCTAATGAGAACAAAGTAGGAAATAAAACAAGTGACTGGTCATCTAGGGCAAACAGTTGCAATTAAAAAAATAAAAAAAACAATAGAGTAAGGAGGATGGAAATAGATCTATTCTCTGTGCCTCATGGAACACCAGAGGATTTCACCATCTATTCTCGAAGGATAGTTCTTTTCTGGCCAAATACGATCTCATTTTCATTCAAGAATCTTGGCTGTGTGACCCCCCAGTGTGTGAAGGCTATGACGTCTATTTCAACCTGACAAAAAAGGGACCGGAAGGCCAACCATTTGCAGGACTCATAGTATTTAAAAAAAATGGACAGCCCCTTGCAAGTACTTGAACATGAAACCCCAAACCCCTATGTACATATATTGAAAATAGCATCCAAAACAGAGAACCACGAGGAGATGGCCAAAATGTTACTGATTAATGCATACTGGAGGGAAAATATGCCTAATCAAGGGACATACCTAAAATCCATCATGAATGTCATTGACAAATCCATGACGGAGGAAAAAGACCAGTTTATCCTGTTGAATGGAGATGTAAACATCAAGCTCCTAGATAAAGGGAGTAAAATCAAAGAAACAGAAAACCTACTAGGAAAAGAAAGTCAATGGACAAAGGAAATGGGCATACGTGATATGAGGCTGTTAAATAGCCAAACAAAAGGCGACTTAATGGGGGCTAACACTTGGCACAGTGGAAAATTGGGAGCATGACTAGATTATTGCTTTGTAGGAGGAAATACGCTTGCCTGGATAAAATCATTTCTAATAATTAAACAAGCGAATAGCGATAATTGTCTATTAGAAACAGAGCTTGCATGGGATTCAAGAGAAACTCTAAGGAGTGAAAGAACAATGGAAACAGAGGTATCTTGGGGAAGAAACCGTTTGAGACTTAAAGATCAGGTTATACCAAAACTGGCGCAAGAATTCAAGGAAGCCATAGAAAAAGAGGAGGATGTGGTTGATTATAAATGGCTGTTGAAAGCCTTTGTGATCAAATATGATTCAACCAAAGTGAAGCAGAAAAGCAGCATGCCTTTGATGAACTCATAGTCTCCAGACGAAAGTTATATAGAGCAGACCTCAAGCGTATAAAAAAGACAAATAGCCTAGAGAAATGTGAGCTGGTTAGGAAATGCCGACAAACTTATAAGAATTGGTTGCGCTCAACTCATTATCTAAGAACTCAAAGAGATGCAGAACAAATGCTGGTGGCACTAACAACAAATAATACGAGAAGTACATGGGATCTAATTAACAACAGAGATCTAAATCAAGCGGCTATAGGTGTTAACCAAGTCTCTGAGAAAAACTCGTTCGACCATTATACTGCCCTGTTCAAAGGGAAAACGAATGAAAAAGTAGTAGAGAAAAGAATGGAGAATGCTATATGGGCGCTGGTGTCACACCGCTCCCCGCACAAGCTACTACTCTTCCTACTAAGACACGCCCCTCCACGTCCACAGCCTCTTCTCAACCAGCACCCAAACACACACGTCCCGACAGGGGTACCTTATTGCCTTATCAGGTGTCACGCTATGGGGCACGGCGTGGCATGCTCGGCAGGGCTGGAGTTTATCGCCCTTCATGTTTGTGGCAAGCGAACTGGAGGCTTCTTCATCACAGAAACGCACGGAGGACTGCGCGACCCAGCGCGGCTCGGAGCATGTGACTCGTTGCCTAGCAATACTGCAATGCTTGGGTACATGTGTCACGTGACAGTGGTCACGTGTTTCCTTTCCATGGATAAAAGGAGTCCGGTTACGGAAAGCGTTGCTTCACAGCTGTTCTCTCTGGATCACGTGTCGCTTGCGCTTCGTTTCAGGACTCCTTACTTCATCTGACCTCGGCTTTTGTTCAACGGACCACTCAGTACCTAACCCTTGTCTGCTTTGGAATCTTGGATTATTTGTTGACGAACTACTTTGCCCAACGGATTGCTTGTGTCTTGGCCCTTTACTTCCCTTGGAATTTGGATCCTCTGATGCCGACCTACGCTCTGCCCTACGGACTGCCTTGTGTTTAGCCCCTCGGACTGCTCTGGTACACTCTACGGATCATGTGTTACATTAGGACTCCGGTCCTGTCTTAGGTGGTCACCTGCCCGTCCCTGCTGCCACATCTGCCCGGACCCGCTGCCACTTTCTAACAACTGGCTAACGCCTACGTCCGATTCCCTGAGACAACACTCCAGTACTCACAGGTATTTAGTGCCCTGGATGTTTTTACTAAGATTACTACACTCTGTACTGTTACATAACCTTATACCTTCCTTTGCAGCGCTCCAGGGGTTTTTCCGGTTGTTCCCGAGTCCTGGCTCTACGGACTACCACCTTTGGCCCTAAACATCACTCTGGCGGTATTACCGTGATTGTCAGTCTGATACTTGGGAACAGAGGGATAGCCCATACTCTGCACGACCAACAGCTGCGTAACAGACTGTGAAGCCTTTTTGGTCATCCAGAGTATGAATCCCTCCACCGGGGACCCAGTGACCGCTTTGATGCAAGCAGTAGCGGCCCTCAGGACCGACATGGCCGCCGCCACAACCGCCATACATGACCGTCTTGACGCCTTACAGAGCACACGATACCCATTACCCCCAGACACCGAATTCGGGGACTCCGGCCCCCCGGATCAGCCAGCACCTGTTCCGGCCTCTGCACCCACTCCGGTGTTGCTTCCGACACCCGTTCCTCTTGCTGCCCCAGAACGCTACCAGGGGGACCCTCGGAAATACCGTACCTTCATTAATCAATGTAAACTCCACTTCTTGTGCAGACCCTTGGCTTTCCCCGATTCAGTCACAAAGGGCGCATTTCTTCTGTCACATTTATCTGGGGTGGCGGCCACCTGGGCAAATCCAATGTTGGAAAACGATCATCCCGCTTTGTATGATTTTGACCTTCTCATAACGGAAATGGCCAAAGTCTTTGATACACGCCATAAGGCTCAATCAAGGGATCTGGAACTCCTGGACCTAACACAGGGTAAACTATCGTTGATAGAATACATCGCTCGGTATAGCCAACTCGCCGCTGAGACTTCCTGGCCGGAGGAGAAAAAGGCGATTGTGTTCTACCGTGGCTTATGTAACACCATGAAGGATGCGCTTTCAGTGGTTCCTGCCCTTCACTCAGTGTTTTCGGATCTGGTGGATCTCGCTTTACAGATAGATGCAAGGAGATCCGAGATAAGGACAGAAACAATGTTCACTAGCCAGTCCGGCCAGGCCTCTTCTACCACCCCTTCCGAACCCATGCATTTAGGTGGTATCCGAAGCCCGATAACACCGTCTGAGCGTGAACGTCGGAGGGCGGATAACGCCTGCTTTTATTGCGGGTTAAACGGGCACTATGTAAGGGAATGCCCCCGACGCCCTAAGAACAAAACCCCGGGTTTTCAGAGGGCTCGCCCATGATACAGGGGGCACTGGCGAGCCTGTCTTCAAACCCCTCTGAACCCGCCTTCGGCCCTGTCAGACCAGTGGTAGTCCAGGCCCTTATGATACCCACTATTGAGGTTGCACATGTGGTTAATATTGTAATTGACTCTGGGGCCACAGGTTGTTTTATCGATATAGCCTTGGCCCATCGTCTCAACCTACCCCTGGTCAGAAAAGAGCACCCGGAACCCGTACATGCTGTTGACGGCAAGTCCTTGTCTTCCGGCCCCATTCAGTTTCAGACTGCGCCCTTGGAAGTATTGATTCAGAGCACCCACAGGGAAATCATGTCATTCGACCTTATCACTACACCACAATTCGGTGTTATAATGGGAATACCCTGGTTACGGCAACACAACCCGTTGATTAATTGGGGGACAGGACAAGTCACGTTCGAGTCAGAGGTGTGTCAGCAGTTTTGTCTTGTGGATGGCGAATCGCTCTCCTCTCCTGCCACGATCCTGGGCGCCATGGCCTCTACTCGCATTAATGACGTAACCTCAGAGACAGGGCCTTCGCATACCGTGGGGCCATCCTGGCTAATATCCCCATCGAGTATCATGAATTCCACATGGTGTTTGATAAAGCCACGGCGGAGGGTCTACCCCCACATAGACCATACGACTGTCCGATTGATCTGGTTCCGGATGCTCCTATACCCAGGGGGAGGATCTACTCATTGTCCCAATCAGAGGAGCGGGCCCTCAATGAATACATCCATCAGGCGTTGCAATTGGGTCACATCCGTCCATCGTGTTCCCCTGCTGCCAGCCCGATATTTTTCGTGCCAAAAAAGGAAGGCGATTTGCGTCCATGTGTGGACTACAGGAGGTTGAATGCCTTTACCATAAAAAACAGGTACCCTCTACCACTCATCTCCACACTGCTGGACAGATTAACAAAGGCTACCGTTTTCACCAAGTTGGACCTAAGAGGGGCATACAACCTGATCCGTATGCGACTTGGGGATGAGTGGAAGACGGCCTTCTGCTCCCGGCAGGGGTTATTCGAGTACACCGTAATGCCCTTTGGGCTTTGTAACGCTCCCGCAACTTTCCAGCGGTTTATCAATGACATATTCTCTGACATCTTGGATACGTACGTGGTGGTATACCTGGACGATATATTGGTTTTCTCGTCCTCGTTGGAGGAATACATTTGTCATGTCAGAGAGGTCCTCTCTCGCCTTAAGGCGAACGCCTTGTTCGCCAAGCCGGAGAAATGTACTTTCCATTCAAAGGAAGTGGAGTTCCTAGGTTTCCACATCTCCCCCGGAGGCTTGTCCATGAACCAGTCCAAGGTTCGTGCTGTCATGGAATGGCCGACTCCGACTAACATTAAACAACTTCAGTCCTTTCTTGGTTTCGCTAATTTCTACCGACGGTTCATCGCCGGCTTCTCTTCCATCGTTTCTCCCCTGACTGCTTTGACCAGTCCTCTTGTCCCGTACTCTTGGACCCCTACGCAGCAAAGGGCATTCGAGGCACTCAAGTCCAGGTTTACTTCTGCCCCGGTCCTACAGCACCCCGATCCCGACCTCCCCTACGTCCTGGAAGCAGACGCCTCTTCGTTTGCACTAGGTGCGGTGTTGTCCCAGCCTTGTCCAGCCACGGGTCGGTTACATCCGGTGGCCTATCATTCTCAGAAGTTCTCGGAAGCCGAAACTCACTACACTGTAACCGAGAAAGAGCTGCTGGCCATCAAGGACGCCCTCCAGACATGGCGACATCATCTCATGGGGGCAAAGCACCAAACGGTGGTTTATACAGACCACAAAAACCTGCAAGACCTGGCCTCCCTGAAGTGTGTAAACAGCCGGCAGGTACGCTGGCACTTGTTTTTTGCTGCCTTCGATTTTGTTGTAAAACACAGACCAGGCCTCATCCCTGGCAAGGCTGACGCTTTGTCCCGATCTCCCGGTGGTGAATCCTTGGTTTCATTTCCAGACACACTATTAGGGAAAAGCCATGTTGTTTGCATGTGTACGCCCTCGCCACCCATGCTCACTGCCATCAGACAATGGGTTTCTCAACATCCTCATACACTCACGGAATGGGACATTACACTCCAGGACGGGCTACCTTTCATTCAGGGCAAACTATTCCTTCCTGCATGCGATGCACGCAACCAGGCGCTGTCACGGTCACATGATGCGACCATAAATGCCATCCCGGGCAACAACGCACCCTTGAATTGTTACAACGCTGGTGCTGGTGGCCATCCATGAGAAAGGACATAGAAAACTATGTAAACACATGTTCTATATGTGCACAATGCAAAACACGCAGAGGACGGCCATTGGGGTTGCTCCTGCCATTACCCATACCTCCCAGGCCTTGGCACACCATCTCTATGGACCTCATCACTGATCTACCTCGCAGACAGGGTTACGATACCATATGGGTTATCGTCGACTCATACACCAAAATGGCCCGTTTCATTCCCTGCACAGGCATACCATCGGCCCCAACACTGGCTCGCCTGTTCTTCAAGAAGGTTTTCTGTCTTTTCGGTCTACCACATGTCATTATATCGGACCGGGGATCCCAGTTCACGTCCTGCTTCTGGCGTGCTCTTACCGGACTCCTGGGGATCGATGCTCGCTTCTCTTCGGCATACCACCCTGAAAGCGATGGGCAGACGGAGAGGGTTAACCAAGCCCTAGAACAGTACCTGCGCTGTCTGTCCCTTCAGTACCAGGACTCCTGGTTCAAGCTGCTCTACCTAGCTGAGTTCGCATACAATAATTCCCGTCATTCGGCCACTGGGTTCTCTCCCTTCTATTCTCTGTATGGACAACATCCTCGCGCCCTACCGCTCCCTGATTTCTCCTCTGTCACTCCTGCTGCTAACGCCTGCGTGCGTGATCTAGCAGGTGTTCATGCACAAACTTTGGTCCACCTCCGCGAGGCTCAGTCGGTGATGAAGGTTAAGGCAGACCGTAAGCGGGCCGAGGCGCCGGTGTATCATGTGGGCGATCGGGTGTGGTTGTCGACCAGACACTTGCGAATCCCTGGTTGTCGCAAGCTGTTGCCCCGCTTTGTGGGCCCCTATCGGATCATCGGAATCCTAAATCCCGTGGCCCTGCGTCTGTCTGTTCCGCGTGCTTGGCGGATCCACCCGGTTTTCCATGTCTCCCTCCTTAAGCCATACCTTGCTTCCACTCGCGTCCTTGTTCCTCCCGCCCCCGTCTCTGTGTCTTCCCAAGACATTTTTGAGGTCAGTGCCATCCTCGGGTCCCGCTTCCATAGGGGCCACCTCCAGTACCTGGTGGACTGGCTGGGTTATGGTCCCGAGGACCGATCCTGGGTTCCCTCCCATGACGTCCAGGCCCCTCTTCTGGTGTCACAGTTTCATAGGGACAACCCGTCTAGCCCACGGGGTCGTGGGCCCTTGCGGGGGGATTCTGTCACACCGCTCCCCGCACAAGCTACTACTCTTCCTACAAAGACACGCCCCTCCACGTCCACAGCCTCTTCTCAACCAGCACCCAAACACACACGTCCCGACAGGGGTACCTTATTGCCTTATCAGGTGTCACGCTATGGGGCACGGCGTGGCATGCTCGGCAGGGCTGGATTTTATCGCTCTTCATGTTTGTGGCAAGCGAACTGGAGGCTTCTTCATCACAGAAACGCACGGAGGACTGCGCGACCCAGCGCGGCTCGGAGCACGTGACTCGTTGCCTAGCAATACTGCAACGCTTGGGTACATGTGTCACGTGACAGTGGTCACGTCTTTCCTTTCCATGGATAAAAGGAGTCCGGTTACGGAAAGCGTTGCTTCACAGCTGTTCTCTCTGGATCACGTGTCGCTTGCGCTTCGTTTCAGGACTCCTTACTTCATCTGACCTCGGCTTTTGTTCAACGGACCGCTCAGTACCTAACCCTTGTCTGCTTTGGAATCTTGGATTATTTGTTGACGAACTACTTTGCCCAACGGATTGCTTGTGTCTTGGCCCTTTACTTACCTTGGAATTTGGATCCTCTGATGCCGACCTACGCTCTGCCCTACGGACTGCCTTGTGTTTAGCCCCTCGGACTGCTCTGGTACACTCTACGGATCATGTGTTACATCAGGACTCCGGTCCTGTCTTAGGTGGTCACCTGCCCGTCCCTGCTGCCACATCTGCTCTGACCCGCTGCCACGTTCTAACAACTGGCTAACGCCTACGTCCGATTCCCTGAGACAACGCTCCAGTACTCACAGGTATTTAGTGCCCTGGATGTTTTCACTAAGATTACTACACTCTGTACTGTTACATAACCTTATACCTTCCTTTGCAGCGCTCCAGGGGTTTTTCCGGTTGTTCCCGAGTCCTGGCTCTACGGACTACCACCTTTGGCCCTAAACATCACTCTAACAGTATTATCGTGATTGTCAGTCTGATACTTGGGAACAGAGGGATAGCCCATACTCTGCACGACCAACAGCTGCGTAACAGCTGGACTTTGACAGAGAAGACATCTTAATGCTTATAAAAAAACTAAGCTCTTCCAGGGCAGCCGGCCCGGACGGCGTTTGTAACAAGATGCTGAAAGATAATGAGGAAGGCTGGTCTGACCTAATATATGCTCTCTTCGAACAAGTAGTGAAAGTCAGAGAAATTCCAACTACGTGGACGGAGGCTTACATCGTACCTATTTTTAAAAAAGGAGACCGTGGGAACCCAAGAAACTTCATGCCGATTACGCTATTAGATTCCATCGGCAAGCTTTTTGCATCTATCCTGCTAAGGAACTTAAAGAAATGGGCCGCTCAAACTGAAATATTGGATGAGAGACAAACTTCTTTTGTGAGTGGTGTTGGCACTTGCCTCAATTTGTTTCTGATAAACATACTAAAAGCAAAGGCCCTAAATGGGAAAACACCAATCTACTTGGCCTTTATTGATCTGAAACAGGCGATGGAATAAATGGAGAGCGCTTGTGGTCTAACTTGAGAAACTGGGGATGTCCAGCAGACCTACTGGAGGCTATTCAGGCCCTGTATACGGATACCTCGATAGAGGTGCAAACAACTGCAAAGGGAGGACTATCTAGGCAGATTAAAACAGCCCGGGGAATCAAGCAGGGATGTGCACTTACCCCTTTTCTCTTTGTACTATACATGGCTGACATGAAGACATCGCAAGATCGGATTCGTGCCTTTCCCCCGAAGGTTAACGGAACCAAGTTACCATGGATGTTGTACGCGGATGATGCTGTGTTTATAGATCAGACGCCTATAGGGCTCCAGCGAAGGATAGAGGCTTTCAATAAATATCTAAAAGACAACAACATGAAAATAAATGTTAAAAAATCCATGATCCTGACAATGAAATCAAGTCGTGGGAGGAAAACAGCAGGGAAAATTCAGACGTGGTCATTGGAAAAAGAAAAATTGGCGGAAGTGGATACCACGATATACCTCGGGATAAGAATCAACAAAAATTGCAACAAACAGGCACACTATACCCTGATTCGAGAAAAACATACAGCTCTGACCAACCAAGGCATACTCCTACATCGTAGATATGGAAAATTTTCTCTGATGGCGATAATAACCTTTTATAAGCAAAAGGTAGTGGCCGTCATTACATATGGAGCCGAGGCACTTCTAGATCTAAGATGGGAAGCTTGCAACCTATGTGAATCCTATTTCTGGCGAAAGATCCTGCGTCTTCCAAATTCGCTACCATTCGAACTTATAAGATCGGAATTAAGACTGCAATCCATTGTCTCAATCGTGATGTGGAAATCACTATCCCTATTTAGAAAGTGTATTCTGGACAATCCATCCCAGCCATTCAGAATCCTAGCAAGACCAGGGACATCCAATGACGATACAATTCTACAAGATTGGAAAACGAGATGTGAAGTAACCCTGAAACATCTGGAGATCTCTGAAGATACTCTGAAGAACAATCCAAATAAGGCCAAAAGAACAAACCGGGAAAAAGATTGGGAGGAAACCCAGGAGAAGAAATTGTCGTGAAACCTATGTCATAATGTCATCTGCGAACGCAAAGCTCTAAACATGCTCCCACCGTACTTGATGAAATTTCCTTCACAACACTATCGAGATCTGCTCATGCGTTGTAGATTTAACATATGGCACTCCAGAGAAATAAAATGGCGAAGAAGGCTTATTGATAAATCAATAGCCTACTGCAGATTCTGCAGCAATAAGGAACAAGTGCAATCTATAAGGAATGTGATGTTAGCCTGACCGAATCTGACATCGAAACGGCAGATGTACATGGGAAACTACACGAGCAAGATCTCAGAGGAGACTGAAGAAGACTATTGGGAAAGACTTATTACAGCTGAGAAAGTGGGCTGAACTTTGGATGCACTAAAATTTGTTGAATCCTTGAAATTGGATCAGGAGGAGGAGGATCCCGAAGTGGAAGTCATCCAAATCTAGGTTGAATACACTGGTGGACCTGGTCCGGGGGACTTTATCTACAGGATTGGACCTTGAATTGAACCTAATTTGGGAGGGCTGGACTTCTTAAAGGAAGGAATGTTAAAGGTTTAACTTTTTTTAACCAAAAAAATAAATAAATAAATAAATCTATTGAAAGAATTAAATGCAATATTGTATTGTTCTTCCGATGGAGTGCACGTGACGATTTCACCACAGCAACTTTCTGTCTCTCAATTGTTAACTAGACCTTCGCTGCCAGAATTCAGTGATGTACCAGAGTGCTTATGGGCTGTTGACGACAATGATGTCGGTGTTTTGCAGATTGAGTCTGTTAAGATAGTCTTGAAACATGGAATTGAGCTGCCACGCATTCCCCAGTATAAGATTTCATTTGAGGGGCGAGCAAGCTTTTTTGCATTGTTTCTGATTTCATGCATTGCGGGTGATTGAGGAAATTTCAGGAAGTTTGTGCAATAGTCTGATTTTACCCGTGTACAAGAAAAGCGATAATGCAATTCTATTCCGTTTCATAATTGATTTACGTGCCATTAATAAAGTCGTTGCTCCACAATTTCCAATTGTTCCTGATGTGATGACAATATTGACCATGATTCCAGCTACAGCTACTTACTTTAGGGTTGTGGACCTGAAGAATTCTTTCTTTAGTATTCCTATACACAAGGATAGTAGATACTTGTTCACGTTCACCTTAGGGGTACGCTCGTTCACATTTACTTGTGTACCTCAAGGTTACACAGAGAGTCCTAGCATCTACAGTAGGGCTTTGAAAGAACAGCTTGATACCCTTGAACTGCCCTCTACTTGTACATTGCTTCAGTATGTTGATGACCCGCTTTTAGCTGCTGACTCTGAGAGCGCCTGTAAGGAGGGCACTGTGTTGTTGCTTACTCATCTAGCTAAACATGGTCACAAAGCTTCGCTTAAAAAGTTTCAATATTGTTGCCAGGATGTTGCCTATTTAGGCTATCTCCTGTCGAAAGAGGGAAGAAGATTGACACCTGAAAGAATAAAACACATTTCTTGCATGTCTGTCCCAAATACACAGAAGGAAGTTAGAGCCTTGATAGGAATGGCTTCTTACTGTAGGTTGTGGATCCCAAATTTTTCACTAGTGATCAAACCGATGTTGGCTTTGACAAAGAAGGGCATTTCTTCGCCATTGCCGTGGAACGCGGTACACCAGCAATCATTTGACTTGCTCAAGCCTGCATTATGCTCGGCACCAGTTTTGGGCACACCAAACTATGAAAAGGCCTTTGTGTTGTTTGTGCATTAATGTGGTGGATGTGCTTTGGCTGTATTAATGCAGGAACATGGAGGGAAGAATAGGCAGTGCGGTTACTTTTCTTCCGCCCTTGATCCTGTAGCATGCGCTTTGCCAAGATGTTTGTGAGCTGTCGCTGCTGCTGCTGTGTCTGTAAAACAGAGTGAGGGAATGGTCCTAGGCCATGATCTAACTCTGTTGGTGCCTCACTCTGTAGATGTTCTATTGAACCAAACTGAAACGCAACACCTCACTTCTGCATGGTTGACGAGATATGAATTGATCTTGTTTGCCCCTCAATTCAAATTAAGAGGTGTTGTGTTCTTAATCTGGCTGAACTCTTACCTTTCCTGCAAGGTATTGCTTGCGGCGATGAAGAGTCACATGACTGTGTACTACCGAACAAGAGACAAAGGATAGACTTGATTTGAAAGACACTCCTTTGGACAATCTGCAAGGAGAGCTGTTTTGTGATGGCTCCTGCTTCAAACTTCCAGATGGTACATCCACATCTGCTTATGCAATCACCATATTAAGCATGGTTGTGGAAACCAAGAGAATCACGCATACCTCTGCACAGGCCGCAGAGATTATAGCATTGACCCGCGCTTGTGAACTTTCCGAAGGGCTCACAGTAAACATATGTACTGATAGTCAGTATGACTTTGGGGTGGTTCACAACTTTGGGAGACTTTGGTCAGAGAGAGGGATCTTAATTTCATATGGCACCGAAATCCAACATGGCTCCCTAATAGTACAACTGCTCTCAGCGTTTGCGTTCCCTACTCAGTTAGCCATCATAAAATGTGCAGCACATCGAAAGATTACAGATGACATAGGTAAAGGGAATGCTTTCGCTGATCAGATAGCTAGACAAACTGCTACCGATCTCTTTATGGAGATGTATGTTTCAAGGGAGACTGTAAATTCCTATGCAATGGACGAGGGTGTTGGGTCTGTATGGGATATCCAAGCCGATGCCACATTGGAAGAATCCAAGAGGCTTGGGGAAACTCGATGATGACGGGTGTTGGGTGGACATAGTTGAAGGGAAATGGCTACTCCCTGACGCTTATGTAATGATGATGGTCATCATGGCCCATTGTCCTAAGCATATATGTGCCCAGAAAGTCACGAAAATGTTAGAGAAAGTTTGGGCAAATGATAAAATTTCGAAAATTGGCCAGCGCTATGTTCAGGACTGCATGATTTGCCTACAACATAATGTGGGAAAGGGGACAGCAACTCCAAGGGGAAGTTGTGGGGCTCCCTCTGTCCCCTTGGAAGTCATCCATTTTCACTTTATTGAAATGGAACGATGCAACCATATGAAGTACGTATTAGTGGTCATCTGTGCTTTTAGTAAATGGGTTGAGGCTTTCCCTGTCAAAGATGCTAAGGCCTTCACTACTGCGAAAACCATGTTAAAAGACTACTTTGCACAGTTTGGGCTACCAAGAGTCATCTGGTCGGACAATGGTCCACATTTTGTCGCTACTGCAATTCTGCAGATATGTGAAGCGTTACAGATAGACAAACGGTTCCATCCAGCCAGACACGCTCAGAGCGCCGGACTAGTAGAAAGACACAATGATATCATCAAGAACAAGCTTGCTAAGACGTTTGCCGGCACTAAATTAAAATGGCCGGACGCCTTACCAATCGTGTTATTAGCCATGCGTACAACCCCTCAAACTGAGACTGGGCTCTCTCGATTTGAGGTGGTAATGGGGAGACTGGCCAATATCTGGAACCTTCCTAAATGTAGATCTTTGAGAAATGTTGAAAATGTATTACTTTCAGATTATTGCAGCCAGTTGACTAAAAACCTGTATTTGATTTATCACCAGGTGCGAGAGGCTTCACCTGTGCTTTACGAGGGCCCGGGCCACAGCATACGGCCTGGGAGCTGGGTGCTCATCAAGGCATTTGAACGCTCTTTCTGCCTTGCATCTTGCTGGCGGGGCCCATTCCAGGTCCTGTTGGTCACACAGACGGCAGTGCAGGTTTCTGGCAGAAAGAACTGGATCCACGCGTCGCATGCCAAGAAACTTCCTCACCCAGTGCCACACGATACAGAAGAAACAGAACCCCTCGCTAATGCTGCAGCCAATGATCCCAAAGCAGTAGATAGAGCTTAAAGTGTATCGGAGAATCTTTCTGAGCCTGTGAGGCTTGGAAAACCTGACATTTTGTCTCCACACTCTCCAAAAGTTTTGCTTCCGGAAACTGCTGTTTCAAATTCGGCATCTTCACTTGTTTCTGATACGTTGCTTCGCACGGGAAGTGACGACACATTGTTTCCGGATCAATCAGTACCGGGAAAAGCAAGGTACAAGCTGCCTACAAGAAGATAGAAGACTTACTGCACGGTTTTGCTGTGCATCTGACAGACTTATGGCACGGTTCTGCTGTGCATTCGGAGAAGGAAAGGATCATCGAGGGCTTGTTTTTGCCCAAATTTGAGAAAGGGGATTCTTTGGCTAGGGTTGTGGAAGGACTAAGAAGTGGTGCGGCCGGGAGGTCGCCAGCAATGAACATTGGGGGTTTTTGTTTGAGGACTACAATGCCTGCCACCGCTACCCGCGTATGGGACTTGTAAATAATTGTGTGACCAACCGGGATAATCGACAAAGTACTTGGGCCCCGAAAACGTATTGCTGTGTTTTTATAATAATATTTGGTTTTATAATAGTCACTGTTTTAGGCTTATGGTACCTCGAGTATACTCATCCTTTAGAGTGAAAATGTACCTACTGTTCCTACTCCCTTTGCACATTTGCATAGTCTGTCCCCTAGGGACTCCCAGCATAGACAAAGTTACCACAATAATACTCTGCTACTTATCATGAATGCCACGCATGCTATTTTTAACTGTTGGGTTTGCTCACATTTACCGCAACACGGGGCTAAGGGGCTAGGTTGGTATATTCATCCGTTACCTTTGACAACTGCTTGTTATGCTTCTCTTAGAGCACTGTTCTTTGGCCATTGGAACAATAGCATCTCGGGGAACTTTGATGGCACTAATTTGAATAGCTTTTTCCTTTAAGATAGCTCCGATAGGAAATAGGGATGACATGCCTCCTTCTTACACTGTTAACCATAGCCCCGATTCAGTTCCTTTTTGCATACAGAGGAATGGTACTCAGTCAATGGGAGATTTTAGAGGTTGTGCCAACATTGCAAATTTGACTGGGGAAGACAGACCTTTGTATGGTGGCGAACCTGTCTACTTTGTTTGCAGTAATGTAGCATTTCCATGGTTGCCCAGGGATTGGCAGGGAACCTGTTATTTAGGGATCCTGTTACCTGGGGTATTTATAGCTAGTACAGAAGAGGTTTCAAAGGCTCGTCCACAGCGGGATGAGAATGGTGACACTCCAGCACAGGTCTTGGGAGATGTAGAAAAATCATTTTTGCCGATTTGGGAACAGATAGCGAATTCCGAAGATATCAGAAGACTAGCGAGAGTACTGGAGAAAACCATAAACCGGACCACGGACATACTCTATAATATAACATTAGAACAGAAAGCGATAAGACTAGTAGCGCTTCAGAACCGGATGGCATTAGATGTCATTCTGGATGAACGTGGTGGAGTGTGTAATTTAGTGGTGTCCGCTTGCTGTGTTTTCGTGCCAGATTCCTCCCCAACTATCTTCAAGGCAATACAGAATCTGCATGTCCTTAGTTCAGAAGTGCATGTTCCCGAGGGAAACTGGGATCTTAGCGCTTGGTTCTGGGACTTCTTGTGATCTTGGGGTTGGAAGGTACTTTCGGTCTTACTGATCATTTTGGGAATTCTGTTGTTCCTTTGTTGTTGTATCCAGTGTCTACCTAGTATATGTTTGATGCTAGGGGGATGTTGCGCACAAACTATAGGTACGATAGGACATAAAGTGTATGCCCCGGATAAAACCTCCAAGGAATACGTGTTAAAGGAAATTTTAGTGAATGATCTGATGGCAATAGATATTTCTGACAGCGATTCAGGGTGCATGGACAATGATGCATGGAGTTATTTGCAAGGAGATCCGAAGTAGTTTGGTACTTGGCATAGGCCAAAAGGAGGGTTTGTCAAATGGGAAATCATATCATACCTCCTATTGCAACGAATATATGTATATTGGCCTACGCCAAGCTGCTTGTAAGCCACTTGCGAAGAAATCCGTGTTGCAAGGTCCTGACCTTAGAATCAATGTAAACTGCCATTTTAGGTCAATCCGCCATTTTAGGTTCTCTCTGTAAAGTCACCCTCTGAGTTAAAATGGTGGACGATGTCATTCCGCAATACAACATGGCCGTCTTGACCTCTATGTGTAATTAATATGTAACTTGCCTGCAGGCCACTTGTTGGGGTCGTGAACTGAGACCTTTTCCTTCGCTGACCTGTGTGTAAAGGATGACTCGTGCAATGAAACTAATCCACGAGCATATATTAAGAACAATGTCTCCAAATACCAAACTAAGAACACTTGTTTAACTACATTGTATTAATGTTTGAGAAGACCTTTATGAGAAATCCTAAAATACACTGTTACTATGTAGGCTTGTTGGCGAATGTATTAAAGGCAATCCCTATGCATATAGTGGTATGAACCCAGCATGAACCCTAGATCAGTAATGTATTAGAGGAATATTAACCCGAAGTAGGGCTGGACATCATGATCACAGATCGTATAAAAGAGCAACAAATTCTAATGAACAGCGTCTCTCACTAAGCACACTGAACCATGCTGGAGTTCGTTTGTTGTGTTGTACTGAGGACCGATAGCTATCTGTTACTTTTCTTTGAAATCTGTTCAGTAGAAAATAAAGATCTTTGTATGTTCCTTTGTAACCCGTGTTCGGTGTATTTCATTTTGGGGTACTCAGCCTCGATATTTTTATTTTGTTTTCACACATTGGGTGGGGGTATACTCCAAAAGACCTTACAATATCTCTAAAAGCAATTGGCCGGGGCATAGGCTCTGCTAAATTGAAGGTTTCCCAAAGTGTCCCCATGAGTTGTTCTCCTACCATTTATTAGTTATAGCTCCTCAAAACCACACTTTATGGACTTGTTTTCAGAGGCGTGTTTTGTTTTGTGTTTATGCCTATTTACACGCATTCATTCATTCACTTGCTAAGTCAAAAAAAAATCCTTTAAGCACTGAAGGTTCTAAATCTATTTATTGTTCGCCAATCCGATTAGTCTTTATTGTTTTATCTAATGTTTTTAAAAAGTTTTTTATATTCCTTCCCCATTGCAAAAGTAGGAAATAGGTACATTAGCGTATGGTATGGTATGGTATGGGTATGCTTATTTGTAAAGCGTCTGTACACAAGGCAAGTGCTTCAAAGCGCTCAAGGAGGGAGGGAACAGGGGGGAAAAATAACAGTCATTCAGAGTCCTTGAATTTCTGAATGATACAAGTCTACACAGGCAGAGTAAGTGCATATAATACAATTAACATTGTAGATAACAGCAAATGGGCCTGATTACGATTCTGCAGTTTTTCCAAGTGCATTTAGATGCCGCCATGCAAGGAGGGGAGAACAGGGAAGATAGATAGACGATCTTCAAGGCAAGGTCCATTCGGATTGCGCAAGTGCACAGGTGGGGAGGGGGTGGACAAGTGCAGGGAGGAGGAGTCACAGTGCACCCAGTCAGTCAGAACTAGGGCAAGTGCTGAGAGATGCCACTCTCATGGGTCATTGACAAAGTGCAGCAGTGATGAGGCAAGTGCAGGCACCAGAGGCAGTGTGAGAGGACTGGCAAGGGTACCAGGGACCTGTGGGATTCTGAGGTACACCCGGCAGCTAGTCAGCAAGCAGTGTGGAAAGGAGGGAGAGAGGGATAGAGTGGAGAGAGTGGTTAGCAGGGTAGAGGAAGAGAAAAGGAATAGGCGACGAGGAAAGTCTCAAAGAGTTTCCAGAATTTAAGGGGACAAGGCTCAAGACAGAGGGTAGCAGGGAGGCTATTCCAGAAGGAGGCCCCTGCTGAGGATCAAGATCTCCCTCCAAATCTCTGCTTGGAGAGCTGGCCCACTCACAGAAGGTTGGAGGTAGATGAGCCGAGGACTCGGGAAGACAGTATTTAGGTGGGTATCATTGCAGAAAGGTAGGTCCCAGGCACAAGAATGCATTGTGGACAATGCAGAGGTTCTTCAAATCGATCCTTGCAGCCACGGGGACCCAGTGGAGGGATGTCAGCACTGGAGAGATGCGGTTACTGGGTTTGAGGCCAATGATAAGTCTTGCGGTTCTGTTCTGAATGAGTTGCAGAGGGCGCAAAGCAGTGTCAGGGAGGTTGAGAAAGAGGCTGTTGCAGTAGACCAGCCTTGAGAGAACCAAGGCTCTGAAACAGTGAGCCACTGGGAGAGGTGAAAAAACAAAGAGTACCACTGAGGATGTGCAGCTGGTGGTTGGACTTTTTAGAAATGTCTGAAATGTTAGCGGAGAAGGAGAGAGTAGAGTTGAAGATGATCCCAAGCGAGAGCAGGAGTCCCAATGTGAACGATCTTAGTCTTACTGGCGTTTAAGGCAGAGGTCATTTGCAGCACACCATGACTGAATTACGGACAGACAGTCAGATATGAGCAAGGTAGAGGAGGTCACTGTGGGTAGCCTGAAGGAGAGTTGCGTGTCATCTGCGTAACACTGGAAGTTAAAGATAAAAGTAGCAATCACTCATGCCAGGGCAGTCATGTAGATATTGAAGAACCAGGGGGATAGGTTAGAACCCTGGGGAAAGTCACAGGTTGAAAGAGTGATAATAGAGAGAAAAGACCCAAGGACCACCTGGGATGGGTGGTCAGAAAGGAAGGAGGTTAACCACGTCAGAGCCGAACCTGTGATTCCAAGGTAGTCACAGCGACGTGCGACCAGGAGGTTGTGGTTTATTGTGTCAAAGGCAGAGGAGAGATCAAGAAGAATGAGGACAGAGGGAGTGTTAGTGTAAACATTTGAGAGGTCTTCACAGGTGTTCAGAACAGCAGTTTCAGTGCCGCTAGATGCTCTAAAGTCAGACTGATGGTCGTGAAGGCAACCCGTAGATTCAGTTTGGAGGGTGAGCTGATGTATAGTCAGCTTCTCCAGGAGTTTGCCCAGGAAAGAGGTGATAGAGATGGGGTGGTAGTTTGCCAGAATGGAGGGGTCAGCATAGGGTTTCTTAGGCAGAGGATGCACAAGGGAGTGCTTGAGAGAAGTTGGGAAAACTCCAGTGGTAAAAGAGAGATTGCAGAGATCAATCAAGTCTGGAGAAAGAGAGTCCATATTGTCCTTAATGGTTTAGGAGGGGCAGGGGTCCACGTGTTTGATAGGCCTTCATAGACCATACTTGTCTGTCGACCACATCAGGTGTCATGGGAGTGAGAGAAGAGAGAAATGGTGTCGGGTCAAGTCCGGCTCTAGAGGTGTTGGTGTATGATGTGGTGTGGAAATGAGAGAGGAAAGGATTTCTTGGGTTTTTGCTGTAAAGTGAGCAGCCAGGTCTGAGCAAAGGTCCTGGGTGGAGTGACAGAAGAGGAGGCTGCTGCAGGATTGGCCAGTTCCTTACAGACTTTGAAAAGTTTGTCCATGTTGTTTGATGCACAGAGATGCAGGCTTGTATAAAGACTCTTTTCTTGGTGTCAGAGGCGTACCTAGAGGTGGGATGAGAGGGCTATAGCCCCAAGTCTTTTGGTTGTAGCCCCCTTTAGAAGCTCATGGACTTCAGCCAAAAGGTTATACCTAGCCCAGAATCCCACCAGTCCCGACATTAGCTTAGCCCCTGATCTTTTCCAGACCTAGCAACACCCCTGCTTGGTGTATATGCAGAGTCGATATTACCTTTGAAGGAGGCGACATGCCAGTTTGCCAGAGGGTCCACTTAATAAATTCCATTCCGGCTCAGCTGCCCTACACTTGCTTTTAAGGGCAGCCAGGTCAGCGTCGTACTAATAGTTGCACTTTTTGGAAGGCTTCAGTCGGACCCTTATGACAGGGGCAAGAGTATCAAGGGTGTTAGAGGTAGAGATTGAAGTTAGCGAGGGCTGTGTCAGGGTGAGGGTCAGATGCAGGAGTATGAGGCGGACAGTAGGTAGAGGCAAAGGCAGCTGATGTCACTCTTTTCATGGGTCTGGTGACTTTAAAACTGACTGGCTGAGTCTGGTGTACCAGTGCAAGAGGAGAGGAGAGCTTCAGGTGTCAAGAGAGAAGAGAGTGGTCCATCCAAGAGAGAGAGGTAGTGAGAGAGATAGAGAGAGGGATGTCGGTAGAGATGAGAGCATCCAAAGTGTGGGCCGCTGTGTGCGTGGAGCAAGAAGGTAAGAGAGAGAGGGAGAGAGAATTGCATAGGTTGTGGAAAGGTCCTGAGAAGTCAGGAGAGTCCAGATGGATGTTAAGGTCACCCAGCAGGAGGAGTTGAGAGGACGAAGAGAGTATAGAGGAGGCCAGGTCAGCCCATTCTGAGAGGAAGATTGGACTGTCCTGGCAGCCGATAGAAAGTGGCCATAAGGAGAGAAGATTAAGGAGAGAGTGAGAGCCTGCAGACTAGGCACTCGAAGGAGGAGTAGGCCTGAGTGGGGATGATGGACACAGGTATCCATTCTGGGAAGATCAACGCAACTCCCCCTCCTGAACCCTTGGGCCTAAGTGCAGTGAGGATATTGTATCCTTCATAGAGGAGTGCATCAAAGCTTGTGACAGAGCTGTCCTTGAACCATGTCTCTGTGATAGTGAGCACATCTAGATCCAGCCATTCAAGGAGGTTGCAGATGTTAGATGAGTGTTTGACAGCAGAGCGATAGTTAAGTGTGGCTGTATGTAGCAGCTTGCCATCTTTGAAGGTCTTTGATAATGGAGAATGGCGGAGAAGCCAAGTCCGACAAGGGAGCCGAGACAGTATGGCAAGGCAAGGGCGCATGTGCAGAGGAGGAGGAAGGCACAGTAGGTAAGGGAGCCTGTGCAGAGGAGGGGGTAGGCCCAGCAGGCAAGGAAGCCTGAACAAAGGAGGAGGAAGACACATTGGGCAAGGGAGCCTGCCCACAGGGAGAGATAAGGTTTGAGAGGCGAGGTAGGAGCCTGTCAAAGAGAAAAAGATTGGGTTGAGGACCCTGAACCATGATGTTTCATTCCGATAGACATTAATGATGTCCCTGGAAATGGCAAAGAGGTCAAGGAGGACATCCCAGTGGGTGCCACGATTAAAGGGAGAAGAGGCGATAGGGTAGAGAAAGGCAACCATGAACCGGGCCTATAGGTCGGGTGAGGTAACAACAATGAGGAAATCTGTGAGAGTCTCTCTGCAGAAGTCGTCACATAGGTGTCTGAATTAGGAAGGCCTTGGATGGAACCCAGAATGTCCTTCTTAAGTTTCTTCTGGCCAGATTTAGTGATAGGAAACACAGGGAAGGGGGCAGTGTGGGTAAAAAACACAGAAGGTGGGGGACTGGACGTGTGAGGGGGGACACTGAGGACAAGGTAGGATGTGCAGGACGTTAATGCAAGATGTACTCAACAGCAAACGCTGTATGTAAAAAAGGTAGTAACAGTTGTGCACCCAGCAAGAAGCAATTTTAAGAATGGTAACAGCAAGTTATCAGCCAAGTTCAATTTTAGATGAGGTAGAAAGAAACACAATGCAGCAAGTGCAAACAGACAACTTCGATTTTAGCTAAAGCAGAAAGAAGCACAGTGCATCATGTGCACACAGCCAAGTTCGATCATAGCTAACGCAGAAAGAAACACAGTGCAGCATGTGCACTCAGCCAAGGGTGATCCCAACTAAGACAGAAAGAAACACAATGCATCAAGTACACACAGCCAAGTTTGAATGTTAGCTAAAGCAGAAAGAACACAGTGCAGCAGTATGCTGCAAAGCACAGTTCTGAACCTCATCCCCTTGGCACAGTAGACCAAATGGCTAATAGGTGTAAACTCAAACAGTCGGATGGAGGTGCAGCTAAAAACTTAAACAAACAGGCACTTTCAATGCAGGAAGGAGGCACAACGAAATACGATTTTCAAGCAAACAGGCACAGCTAAAAACGACTTTCTAGAAAACGGGCACTTTTAATGCAGGAAGGGGGCACAGCTAAAATCGATTTTCAAGCAAAAAAGCACTTTCAATGAAGCAAACAGGCACAGCTAAAATGATTTTCAAGCAAACAGGCACTTTCAATGAAGCAAACAGGCACAGCTAAAAATGAATTTTAAGGAAACCGACACTTTCAATGCAGGAAGGTAGCACAACTAAAAACGATTTTCAAGCAAACAGGCACAGCTAAAAACAATTTTGAATCAAATAGGCACTTTCAGTGAAGCAAACAAGCACATCTAAACACGAATACCAAGCAAAAAGGCACTTTTAATGCAGGAAAGAGGCACAGCTAAAAACTGTTTTCAAACAGGCACTTTCAATGAAGCAAACAGGCGCTGCTAAAAACGATTTTCACACACAGCTAGTTACAAAGCAGGAAGGAGGCACAGCTAAAGCGATTTTCAAATGCACAGCTACTTTCCCTGCAGGAAAGGGGGCACAGCTAAAGCGATTTTGAAATGCACACCTACTTATACTGCAGGAAAGGAGGCACAGCTAAAGCGGTTTTCACACGCACAGCTACTTCCAATGCAGGAAAGGAGACACAGCTAAAGTGATTTTCAAATGCACAGCTGCTTTCACTGCAGGAAAAGAGGCACAGCTAAGGCAATTTTGACATGCACAGCTGCTTTCACTGCAGGAAAGGAGGCATAACTAAAGCAATTTTGAAACACAAAGCTGCTTTCACTGCAGGAAAGGAGACACAGCTAAAGTGATTTTCAAATGCACATCTGTTTTCACTGCAGAAAAGAGGCACAGCTAATGCGATTTTGACACGCACAGCTGCTTTCACTGCAGGAAAGGAGGCACAGCTAAAGCAATTTTCACATGCACAACTAGTTTCATTGCAGGAAAGGAGGCACAGCTAAAGCGATTTTCAAACGCACAGCTACTTTCACTGCAGGAAAGGAGGCACAGCGAAAGCGATTTTCAAACGCAGAGCTCCTTTCAATGCAGGAAAGGAGGCACGAGGCACAGCTAAAGCGATTTTCACACAAACAGAGACAGACTTTGAGGAATGTCACAGGAAGTGCAGCACAGCAGTTAAGTAGTTGGTGTCAGTGGGAATGAGTCACAGAGTGAAGGCAGAATGAAGAGTCACCGCAGAGCAAGGGGCATCTGCAAGGTGGATGACTTGAGGGCAGATGAAATGAGTTCCGATGTGCTGATGACAAAACTAGGTAGCAGTACTCACGTGAAGGCACGCTTGGCAAAGACATAGTCAAGGAGGCCATTGTGTGTAAATAGAACATTGCGGGGCATTTTACTGAGGATTCTGGCAAGTGGGGCCAGAGCATAGCCAGGCACTGAGAGGAATGGACAGGGCCTTCGATGCAGGCCTTAGATAGCAAGGGCCGGCTCCCGCCCCACGGTTTGTGTCATTGACTAAAATGGAACTTCACCAGCCAATGGGAGGTGATCAGGTTAAGGCCACAGGGAACAACAGTAGGGCTTCAATGAGGGAGGACATCTTCAGAGGGCCATAAAGCTGCATAAAACAATTCTGATTTTCGTTTTTCTTTTTCTTTTAAAATGCGTTGGAAGTCACTTCAGGTAGATATTGCTGGTGCTGCTTTTATCAGGATGCAATGTATACTGGATAAAAAGCAACAGCGAAGCATGCCGCATTTGCAATGGGGTGGGCTTACCATTGAGTCACTGGCCATAGGTGGATCAGGCCAGGAGTAGAGTGTAGGGCAGCCAAAGCACAGGTTTCCACTGTTCATCACTCCGCAGATGGATTCAAGAAGGTACTGAGGTAGGCTGCGGGCTTGATACTTTCTTGCACTCACCAGTGTTGTGAGTATCTCCAGAGAATTTGTGCTGTTTTAGCATACAGTGCCAGCGATTCCAGTCAGAAAATTGAACCACATCCTGGATCACTTTTAATATGGTGAAAAGAAAAACCAGGGACGAAGGTAGCCTGGAAAAATGGCCACTAGTGCTAAATAAACAAAAACAATCGAGAGCCCCCAAACCCTCAGTTAGGATAGTGGGGGCCAAACATCCAACCTCCCAACTTTTGCTGAATCTACACCTAAAGAACATGGCAGGGAACCTCAAACATAGGATCCAGGTCACGGAAAAGTCCATATTCGAAGAAGCCTCTTATATTGGGGGGCTAAAGGAGAGAGTTCTGGGTGGGGGTTTGCCTTCAGACCCAAATGCAAAAAATATTGACCAATGTATGGAGTTGGAGGTCTGCATAGAGCCCAATTCCAGAACTATTGGAACAGCCTTGTCAGGCACCGTCTTAGAAGCACCAGATGTAACCATTGCAGGGTGGGGCATGGAAGGGGGAAGCAAGGTAACAGTGCAAAAAGGGGAAGTGGAGGAGGGGTTTTGGGGGTAGAGCTTGGAGTGGGGGAGATGGTGGACAAATCGTTGGTAATGAATGCCTCATCGGTGCCAAGCACGATGGATGATGAGAAGGCCTTGTTGGAGTCATTGCTTGATGGGAAGCTCAAGCTGATGTAGCAGCTTTTGGCCTGCCAGAGGGGCATACTCAAAGAGAATGAGCGTGATATAGCTCATAGTACCAAATGGGATACCAGCTATGCCACGTTCCAGTCCTTTAAGAGCAGGGTCATGAACACCTTAGCCATTCTAGATCACTCGGTCAGAGGTTTGAAGCAGAAAGTTGAGGAATTAAGCCGGGAAAGAGAAATGGAGCCACGCAAAGGAAACTCCAGCATTGGCATCTTCCCACATTAGGAGGGAGGAGGGGGGTGTAGGGTAGACCGGGATCTCTTAGCCCTGCCCCCGCACCCATTGTGAGGCAAAAAATCTAGGGGTCAGAAGAGGGTTTCTTAAGCAGAGGGTGCACAAGGGAGTGCTTAAGAGAAGTTGGAAAAACTCCAGTGGCAAAATAGAGATTGCAGAGATCAGCCAAGGCTGGGGCGAGAGAGTCAATGTTGTCCTTAATGGTTTTGAAGGGGCAAAGGTTTGGATGAAGCCTTCATAGACCGGATTTGCCTGGCAACTTTATCAGGTGTAACAGGAGTGAGAGAAGAAAGGAGAGGTGGGTGCAGAAGTCAATAACGATCATAAACCCTTGGTTTTGTGAATGAGAGGGATGCTTGGGGGAGAGTTCAGCAAGATGATGTACATTGTCAAGTGGAACCAGCAGCTGTCCTGAAACGGAGGATACATTGGGGGGAGAATGTGGTACTCAGGCCTGCATTTGAAAATAGAAGCCAGGTAAACTCTAGAAATATGTGGTATCCTTAAGAACATGGCCAACCAGTAAATGAGGTGGAGTACTTTAAGGGCATCCTGGAGGACTTTACTGGAGGATTTGTGGTAGAGAATAAACATAGAGGGAAAATCAGGGAGTGCATAATGGTTTGACCAAGCCTGCAGGAATGCTAAACAAGCTCTATTAAATGCCCTGAAATCTCTGGCCATATTCAGAGGTAAGATCATCCAGGCAAGAGCTCACTATCGCTTAGTAATAGAGAATATAAAATTGGAGCTGGAGGAAGAGTCCTGGGAAGATTTCCTGAAGGCCAATACAGCCAACAATGCCAAGATATTTTGGGAATTTGTTAAGGGGGGGGCAATTTACTATCCTAAAGATGGGCACAGTGGCTCCCAGGTGGCGTGGGAAGTTTGGGTGCAGCACTTTGGTTCCCTGTTTGGATCTGGTGGTGTATCAGAGGGAGGGGGAATAGAAGCTCAATCCAATGTTCCAAAGTTGAAGAGTTATACCTAGTGATCAGGACCCAGGCATGCAACAGAGCCCCAGTCGTGATGCGATAAAGGACACTTTATTTTTGTATCAAATTGAGCTATGGGGACCGGTATTGACCCTGGCCATTCATGCCTGTTTGACTTGTGGCCAATATCCACCCTCTTGGACATCCACCGTCATTTTTTCCACTCTTTAAAAAAGTAGAACCCACTAGCCCAGCATCCTATCATTACTAGACAGAAGGATCAGTCCTGACAGAAATTCAACTTGGTTCGCAACCCGGATTGGGAACCATGGAACAGGATCTTAATTAGTATCTCCTCACCTCTAATTTTGTGTTTTGTAAGGGAGAGGCGGTTTATCTTGCCTCTATGGACCTGTGCACGGCCTTTGACAAGGTCAATAGACCTAAATTATGGGCTGTGCTTTGGTCGTAGGTGTGCCCAGAGGAGATATCGATGGCCCTGTGAGAGATCCAGTCAGAAAACAGGGCCATTGTTCGTACTGGGCCAGGGGGCCAGTGCACAGAGTGTTTCAATGTTGGAATGGGGGTTCGGCAGGGGTGTGTGCTCACCCATATACTGTTCACACTCTATATCAATGAGCTTCTGAAGGCTTTGGTGGACATGCAAGTGGACTACTTCAGCCTGGCCGGTAGGGCCTTTCCGGTTCTTTCCTATGCTGACGATACAGTCCTCATGGGCAGAACCCCAAGGGTTCTGCAGGCTTTAATCGATACCTACGCAACCTTTGTGAAGGGGCTGGGGTTAAAAATTAATACCACCAAGTCTGCGGTAATCGGATGTGCAGGAAGAAAGGGACAAGCAAAGATTCATCCCATGGTGTGCAGTGGGGATATCAAACAGAGAGTAACAGAATTTGAGAATTTAGGGGTCAGATTCTCAGAGACCGTTACTGCTCATTTGAAAAAACAGTCTGTAAACATGAGTCAGCAAATAGCAGGTATTTCCCATCTCTTGACCAGGTACAAGGGACAACCCCTGAAGCCTGTCCTGAAGGTCTATGCCACCCAGACCAAGGCAGGCAGCCACTCTGTATGGAGTCCCATTGGGGGGTTATACAAATGTCCTGGAACTCAAAGGAAAAGAAAATAAGATTTTTAAACAGATAGCGCATCAGTTCACAGGGAATTGGGGATGGAGAATTGGGAAGATGAATGGGCAGCTGCCCCATGTAATTTTTGGTTACACATTTGGACTAATAAGCATGCTACTTTATGTTATTTTATCATTTGATCTACCATGTGCAGGGAAAACAGGCGTACAATCCCATGGCTAATGTATGCAAAGGATTTAATGTACTCCAGCAACATTTAGGTTCAGTTCACCCAATGCACTGCTGTCTCCCATGTAATTAAGAGCACACACGCATACTTTAAATCAAGGGATACATGTAAAATAGGATAACGTGGAATGATCATCCCACTCTGAAAATCAACATCTGTTCATAAGCAGGGTTGATGTGATCCAGCCGTATCTCGTGTGGGTCTCGAAAATGAAGGATACATGGCTCATTAAGAGGGCCAGGTTTAATTGCCTACAGCTAAAGGGCAATATAGAAAAACAGCCAGGCTTCCCCAATGATCCAAGATGCCCAATGTGTGGGGCATCCAGGGAAGACCTAAAGCACTTTTTGCTTTTTTGCCCTGTGTTTGGGGAGATCATAACAAGTATTATTTTGCAGGTAGTAAAGATTAATAATATTTGCCTCTATAAACCAGCATTATTGCTGCTCCTGTTGGTAGAAACAGCAACAACTGCTTCAGTCTTATTTGAAAAGAGCAATGTACTTGAGGAAGGGTATTTTAAATGGTTAGAACAATTTTAATTGTTCAGGGCTATACGGTTTTAAATTGTCCTTTTTAATTGTCATGCTCTTTGTGTAAAAACTATGAAATTATGATTCTTGATTTGTATATGATGATGTTTGTGTTTGATGGATGATCTCATCCAAATAAACTTTTGAAAGAAAACAAATAATAACATGTTACCCTCCTCTTTGCCCACTTCATTTTGAATTTCTTTGTCTATTCTCCGGGGCACAGATCCCATTTGGAGTGTGGCCACTGACTGCCCCTCTGACTTGGAACCACTACTGTTCACACCCCAATTCCTCATTGTGCCTTCCCAGTTGCCTGGGTCCTCTCTACTTACTTTCACATTGCAACCTATTGGTTGGGTATTTTCACAAGTGTAATGTGACAGCATGTCAGTTTCTGGCATGTGACAATTGTCTGCGTTTTGTACAGAGCCTGTCATTTCTGTCGTTTGGAATATCTGTGCTTCAATATAGTCCTTAGTTGACTGACCTGCAGCCGTCCTTCAGGCAATTGTTTCCTCTGTGTGTATCAAATGTATTTTGATTATCAATTAAGGATAATGTGTCTGTTGATCTTAATTCTTTGTTTTGTGTTTCACTTTCACATTGGATATTTTTTTTAAACATGTTTCTCTGTTCCTTGGGTGTTTCTTGTTCATTTTCCCCTTTCTGCTCCTCATCTTCTCACCTGAATGGTCTGGTTCAACTCTGTGATGGGAATTTTGAGGCAATACTTATTCACATTTTCCTATGTTTACTCTCAGGTAGCAATCTATATTCCATATTTTGAGCTCTCAAGCAGCAATTTGATAACAGGGGACCCCACTATTCCCATTGAAGTGCATGACGTTTTCATTCCTGTAGGGTTAGTGAAGAACTCCTATACAGATATCTAGATTTGACAACTGATTGATAAGTGAAACAGACTTAATTGATCATTTTATTATTTTATTTGTAGAAATTTAATTGAATCCCCCACATCTAAAGAAGAGTCATAGGTCCTCATTACGAGTCCGGCAGCAACCAGCCGTTTTTTCCGGCTAGGTTACCGTCGGACTCGTATTACCATTCCGCCTCTGTGACTCCCGGAATTACCAGGGCATTACAGCCCTGGTGTCCTGGAAATTCCGGAGGCGGAATTAGGTAAATCCCCATTCCCATTGAGTCCGATAGGACTCAATGGGAATGGGGAAGTGGAAACATCGACACCATCTTGTGATGGTTCTGTTGTTTCCACGTCCACCTGCAGGTGGGCGGTGTTAAACCCGCCAGTTCAGACCTGGCGGGAAC
This sequence comes from Ambystoma mexicanum, assembly GCF_040938575.1. Classification (NCBI taxonomy): domain Eukaryota; kingdom Metazoa; phylum Chordata; class Amphibia; order Caudata; family Ambystomatidae; genus Ambystoma; species Ambystoma mexicanum. Next base: position 29,560,532 of record NC_090924.1, on the reverse strand, counting down.
GCCACTTCCCGCCTGCAGGACTCGGGATCAGGCGGTCAGAAATAACAGTGGCGGCGGGTTTACCGCCACTGTTATTTCCGGACCGCCCGACCCGTAATGAGGCCCATAGACTTGAAACGCGTAGTGTCAGCATACACACAGTTCAGGATCTATCTTGAAAGAAAACACATTTGGGGACTCTGACTAACTCTTTATGAGCTGTTCATTTTCTAATGGAACTTATTTGATGGGTTCATTTGTGAAATTCTTGTTTGAGAAATGTGAGTTGAAGATATCCTGTTTTTGAATGTCATCTAATCCACAGCCCATGGGCCTCATTACGACCCTGGCGGTACGGAGTGAACGGTGCCGTAAAAGGTGCCACCGCCATTCACTCCGTACCACCGCATTATGAGTTCCCCTCGCGGGACACGGTAAGCACGCCTGGGAAAACCAGGCGTGCTTTCCGGGTCCCGCGAGGGGTATTGGGAGCAAACAACAGGCCATCTCGTAATGGCCCGGAGCAAACAACGGGCTATCTCGTAATGGCCCGTTGTTTGCTCCCTCTCCCATTCCCATTCAGCCCTATGGGGGCCGAAATGGGAATGGGGAAGGACCATGTCCGGGTCGTTGGAGGGAGGAATTAGCGGGCCTTCTGAACTCGGAATGGCCCAGTAAGTCCTCATTCCGAGGACCCAGACCCCGACGCGATTTCGGCGGCAGCCATGCCACCAATAGCGGCATGGTTACCGCCAAACTCGTAATGAGGGCCCATGTAGGCTACATATTTTCTCATTTCAAGAATGTTATTGTCTTTTGTTTTTTGATTGAATAAATATACTTACTTATTAAACATTTTACACTCACCAGTAACAATTGAATAATGATTACTTTATTTAATGATTCATTGAGGGATTGTTTTTTCCCTTCTATGAGTGCACTGCCATTTGCCTAATTGCTTTTAGGCAACATTTCTTGTATTCTTTTCTTTTTCCTTTGTCCTTTTATCCAAAGACAATATTGGCAGTTGCACCTGAAATTAATTTCAAATTCCAAAGCTATTTGAGAAACATAGGAATCATTGTGCGCCCCTACGACCCTTCTGTTCAATTCTAAATTGAACCACACTCCCCTTTTGTGTGTGTTGAAATGTCCTATCTCACTTTCATTTGTTTGTTTTCGCTTTTTTAAATCAGCAAGCAGTTCAATATTTTTATTCAAGGGCGATTCATGAGCAGATGTGTTCTCATCAGGGCAGAGGTGATTAGCTAGTCACTTGTTGTTGTTACACACCAGATCACTAATATGGCCTTCTGCACCTTCACTTGGCTGTTGTTTTTGGACTGCACATCATTCTCCTATCTGTTCAGACAAGATTTTGACATTGGCCTCTAAGACTTGAAACCAGTCCATGTCTATGAATCCTCTGTTTGTGGTCTGGGCCAGTAATGATTAACCTCACCCTGATTAGGCCTGTTTTGATAACTCTCAGGAGATTGATTTCTAGTTGTGTTCTCTGAATTCATGTGACACAGGAGTTGGAGAATGTGGTGTGACAATCCTTTCACCATTGGCGATCAGTGGTGGTGACCGTTTATATTGGCGAGGGACATAATTCATATTTTGAATCTCATCACGAGTTGGGCGGTATTCCCGGCTTATTTTCCGTAGAGCCCTATTTGCATTAATGCCACGATTTTTGACCATGAGTCAGCGTGCACGCGCACATGGCATTGGCAGTAACACAGATAGCGCTTGGTGGGAAAAGTGGCTCAAACCTGTAAATCCAGCACTCATTGCGCTACCACCGAGGTATGGCGCAATTAGCACTGTAGGAAACTCGTCACAGCTGAAAACTGGAAATAAAGCAGCAGCCATCTGGGAAATCAAAATCCGCCAAAAATCTCAGCCCCTGTAAGCCATCCACTCTTAGCCTGAAAAATATCCCAGAAACACACCAGGGGCAAGTCTGCCCTGGACAGGGTCCGAAAACCCAAGTTCACAGATCAGGAGCTTGCTGTACTTGTGGAGGAGATGGTAGGCCAACAAGAAGAGCTGTATGGACCACAACAGCAAAAGACAAGTGCACAGCGGCAAGCGCAGATCTGGAGACAAGTCAGTCAGAAGGTGTCAGCAGTGGGCCGTGTGCCCAGAGACGGCGAGGATTGATGGAAGCAGCTATACGACTTGCGGGTCCGTGTCTGTGGTCTGCTGGCCCAGCACAGGAGCGAGAGCATGGCGACTGGAGGAGGGTCAACACCAACACCACCACCATACTTGAAACCTTGAGAGGCGCAGATGACCACCCTGATAGACATGGGCACAATCGAGGGAGTCGGTGGAGCATAGGCAGGCCCCGGTAGCCAGGAGGCAGCCGGTGAGAACCCCCCCGCCACTTTGAAAATGCATAATCTTGTTAGGCCCACCCCTCCAATCCCAGTGTGAAAGTATGTGTATGCAATGTGTGTGATGTACCAAAGCCACCCATTAGTGCTCCCTTGTACCACTGTACCCTAGCGCCCCCTGGTACCATGACTAAGTACCTACAATGTACCAATGTAAGCCCCAAGGGAAACAGAACCATGGCCATGCCACAGCAACGTGATGTGTGCATGCATATCAAAGCCCCCCCCTCGTGCACAGCAACATGGGAGCTTTGCATTCACAACAGACATATGAAGATGTCACTCCAACATGTCCGAGCAGTGTCCCTCCCCTGTGGGACATTCCAGCAATCACAAGATGGGGAATGACAAATACGCAAAGCCCAAGCATGATACAAACTGTGCCCTAACCCACTGTAAGATATGAAATGCATGATACAAATGTAAGCTGCCCTCAACTCATACCACGCCCTATGTGCCCTACAGGCACAGAGCAATCATTGCAGGGCAATGTTGATGCGGAAGCAGCATCCACATACAGCCACATACCCCAACGGAAATCAACCAGCACCACCACCCAGCAAAGGGACTGACCTTGAGAAGGCAAGGTGCAGTACATATCCCACGTCCCCCCACCGGAGCCCAGTCAGACCGGCTCAACGTAAACAAGGCCGCAGGGTGTCACCGCCTCAAACGCTGAGAGCCATCAGGGGTCTGCAGGATGTGCAGGCAGCCATCAGTGAGTCAAACACGGATGCAGACCACACATCCACTGAGGAAGGACACAGTGCACTGGTGTGCTCACCCAGCCAGGGTGACACTCGGGAGATGGGCACACCTGAAGGGAGCCAGAGCAGGTGCCAATGGAAGCACACACTCCCCATTTCCCTATGCTTGTATGTCGTGCTTGCATACCCCAGCCCGATGTGGACACACCTTATTGATTTTTGCTTGCAATTCAATGATTTGTGTCTGAGAATGACCAAGTGCTTTAGCCTTTTTTTCATTTTCTCTCAGTAATTTAAACATCTCCTGTTCCATGGCATGGAGTCCTTTATCTTTCTCCCTGCCATATTCTCTAAGAGCTTGCATTTCAGAAAATGCAACATCGTTATCTTGTCTTATATCATAAAATATTGCTTTTAAATGGTTTAATTCTTGCTCACTATCATTGAGTTGTTTCTCTCTCTGAGCCAATTAAGTAGCAGGATTGCTACAATTGGCTTGTAGTTCCTTGTCTAGCTCCCTCTGATTTAACTCTGCTTTTAATTGCTGCACCTAATCATTATTCATTGTGCAAGCTGCACTATAATTTACTGATGATTTCATTGTCTTTCCCTTGCATCTTTATGGATCTGTGTAGCAGAAACCTGTTTTGCGCAGAGTATGATTATTCAGATGTTCTCCTTCATGCGTTCTGTCACTCAGAACAACCTAAGCAGATACACCTGCACAATGCTTCCTTCATCGAAAATACTTTCAAATGTCTCCTTTTCCACATCTGCACGAATCCTGTTTTTCCATATTGTCACATTTTCTGAGGACCAAATTGCATGGGCATAAAGCGTTGCCTCTAGGTTATATAACAATTCAGAAAACTCTGCCTGAATCTGGAATATGGCAGCACTATTGTCAATTAAACTATAATGAGAGTCAAGTGAGCACACAGTACTATAATACCTCACAGCACTAATTAAATTAATGAGTGCACAATATGGTTATGCCTTGGGATGCAAGGCCACGCCCAGTAATTATTTTAAAGTTTAAGTACTAGTTAGAATGATATTACAGCACAGCACGCTGCGGCCTTGCATGGAGGCGTGTGTGGACAGGTCTACACAGTAACCTGATAATTCTTGGGATGATTAAATGGCAACTCCTAAACCAACTGACCCGGCGACAATCTCCTGTATCATCTTATATGTGGAGCCACAGTGTGCTGTGCTGTAACATCATTCTAACTCGTACAGTGAATACACCATCGCAGGATATGTTTAAGAGAGAACATGTTCTCTGATCCTTGTATTGCTGACACTTTGCCACAAGCTTCGAGGTAATCGTCCCTTTACGCCACTCCGTTGAACTAATGTAGGAGAGAGATCCTTGGAATACATCTTCGACCGAGATATGTTGTGAATATGAGGGAAGATTGACACCTCATATTGTGGTCCTGAAGAAGGTTGGAGGTAGGTTTTGGCTGCAAATTCAAGCCAATGTTTAGCCGACCAAAACTTATGTCGACACTGACACTGTCAATAAGCTACGCTATTGTACTGTTTTTTACACACCTTACATGAGAGAAGGGTGTAATGTAAATAATCAGTTGTATACATGTGCACAAAATTCTCTGTTTGTGCTTGTGTTAAATGGTGCATTGGGTGTGTGAGAGAATGTATGGGTATGAAAGGTGGTAACAATTAGATGTCTAAAGTATAAATTGTTGATGTATAAACTGTGTGGTAGTTATTGATGTATTTGAATACTGTACAAAATAAATTGATATATATTTTTTGTACTTAACATTAGTTAGTAGTAGTGTTGTTGCTCTCCAATCTCTTCACCAGAGTCCATTGTTGGGACTATATTACAGTATTTACCCAAAGGGCCGTTGGTATAAAGGTACCCTTATAACTTACATCCACTGCAAATGTTTACAATGCCACCTCTGGACATAGACAACTATAAAGCCTTCATGGGGAGACTGTTCAGCTGATGTGGAAGCGTGTATGATAATGGATTTCTCCCTGGAGGAGCACAAGGCACAATGGTGGAGCCTGTGCAGAGTATCTAGAATATGGATACAAAAGGAAAAGAGCAGCCAACTGCTGGCAAAGGGTGTGTCAAGTAATAGATCGATCGAAGGGGGAAATGTTGTAAAGGTCCAAATTTGATGCTGCCAAGGGGGGCTCATGTACCAGTTGTACAAGTAACATGATGATGTTGTTGTGGTGGGTGACATCAGGGGTATGGAAGTCATTGAACGCAGTGCTGCTTGCATAAGTGGATACAGAAGCAGGTGCAGCACTAGAAGTTCTGCAGGGGAATGCAATGAAGGGTGGGTGATTTGGGCATAGTAATGGGTAGGTGTATAGAGCGGGCACTGGGTGGGGGTGCAAGGGGCCTCAGGCAGTACAATATGAGACCAATACAGGAGCCATTTTCTTGTAAGCCCATGTTAGGGAAGCATTTCTCGCAGATAGCTCATGATAAAAGAGCTACAGGCCTTTGTCTGATCAGCAGTGTGTAGTTTGAACAGACAACAGAAACAGTGTGCAGAAATGCTGCATGAATGAAGTTTCTCAGGAGAATGCCGCCTCATCCAAGTACTTGTAAGAGATAACCTTTCAAGGCCAATGAGGTCAGCACATCAGCACATGGGTGCACAAGGAGAATTGGCACAGAAATAGAAATCAAATACAGTTAGATACAATTCAGCCATGGTGTGGTATAGTTTTCACATGCTATACTTTTCAGCAATGAGTGAGAAGGGAGCTGGGGCCAGACCATTGGGGTAAGGGTTATGGGGCACATGACAGGGAGCCAATCAGCAGAGAGAGGTTTTGGTGTCCCTAGGGTGCATTATTGTACAGTGTCATTGCTGATGTCCACGTGGAATATCATTGGTCGGACTCAGTATGAATGTCTCGCCTCTTGCCATTTCATTCCATCTCAAGCCATTTGTATATTGGGCATTGCCAACCAATAGCAAATATTTTTTTTTTACTGATCAGCACAATCAACTAATTGAGGGGAGGTGCGGAAATGTTTGTGTCATCATGAGAGGTATGAATGTGATTTTTTGGAAAGAAATGGTCCACCCAATCAGTGTCACTTAACATATACATTCTTATAGGGGACTGACATTGTTCCAGCAATCAGCTTCTGTGACCGCCCCTGAAAATGTAACTAACATGTTTTATGATAAAATGTTTTATAATATATTCTATTATCCCATGCACTGCATTGTCCCCACCCCATCACACTCTCACCTTCCTTTTCCCCTTTCCCCTGTATTTGCGCGCTCTAAATGACACTTGGCCTAGTAGGATCGATGTCTGTCTTCCCTCTGTTTCCCTCCCTTGCTGCATCACGCCTTGAAACACTTGTTTATAGGCACGTTATAAATGCCATATGAAATCATATCATATGTAATTTGGTTAGCTGCAGTCGGCAGCATTGACAGCTCATTTCATTCAGTTCAGTCCCACTGGGCTGTCTGAACCATGCTTCACAGCTGTTAGGGTTCCTAAGTGAATTTAAGTATTCTCTGCCAGAGTAAAAACTCACCTATATCAGGCGATGAGTTGCATCCATGCAGTGTTCAGCTAATTTTACTTGCCTTTATCACAGTGATCCACCATTTAATGGAGATATACATCCTGTGTTTATATTTGTGTAACTACGTGTGCGTGGTATATTGATATATTACTGGTGTGATTGTCCATATTTAGACGTGCATAATCTTATGTATATTATGGTCAAGTTATATATTTGGAGGTAATATATTAAATGCTGCATTGGTAAGATATACCGATAAGAACGATAGATGAGGTCCCATTAGCGTTAACGCTGGTCTGTCCTTGAGCAGATGTGTATGCATCCATATGACGTGAATGGATATGATGTAATCGCGCCATGAATGGTCCAAACAGCTTACAATTTGAAATATCCTAGACCTCAGTAGTTTGGAGGGACCTTATCAAGAACCACATCATGTACAATATACATCTGCGAATCAGGTTTTATCATTAAATCTATATAAACTGGACTGACACACTGAGTTTAAAATATGCATGATCATGAATGCTTTAATATGCACTACAACCTTTATACTCAAACATATTCCCAATTGAAACACTACCAAATATATACATGTATCATAATGCATGTCATACGATTAGATCATTTCTGTTCGAGATATACGTCCACTGAATGGCAGATTATGGCGGGGAAAAACCACAGTGAAATGAGCTGGACAAAGCATGGATGCAACTCATCCTCTGATATAGGGGAGTTGTTACTCTGGCAGAGAAAGCTTTATTTCCATTATGAACTCCCTCTATGCTACATGATTACCACAACTACTTATTATTACTCAGAATATTCCCAAACACACTTATGACACTCATGTATTGTTCCAGACAGATTCGTATATATGTTGATGAACCTGTTTGTCTTAAAACATTTGAACTCTGATGAGGCGGAAGTACTAACTAGTGGTAATTCTCCATCTCGATATGCTATATTCGTGTTGGGTTACCATTGTTGGTATACATATATAGGAAGAATAGATTAAATGACATAAGCAATATATAATAGAGACCACTCCTTCTCTTTTTCCTAGATCCTGAAATCGGATTTGGGAAATAATCAGAGGATACCTTAAGATACCAATACCTGGAATAATCTTGGTCAAGACATACACATGGTAAGAGCATTCCTATTTAAGGTGGAGTGTCATACAGCCACAATCTATGTTATTTTTGCACAACTTACTTCTTTGTGTTTCTTTATTATAGTATCATCAATGAATACTAAGGATCATTATTGATTACAGATCATCTATCCTGCAAACAGAAGCATCATTTCTACCAGTTAGACATTTCTGTCATCATTTCTGCCACTGCCTTGAGAAATGCCATCAGTTGAAACACGTGTTGGCAGACTAAAATACAGGCAGAAGAAAATTGTCTGGCTGAACTTTGGCACAATAACTTGTTGAATTTACCCTTCCCTAGACAATATCTCAACTACATGTGTTTTGGAGAAAAGAATATAATGATTATGGATTTTTTCAAAATCATGTCATATAACTAAACATGAAAACCAACAATTGATATATGTGCATGACATTGTATATACTATATGATATTAGAATTAAGCAGCTACTAGAGAAGCATACCTAGAATTAACAACTCCATTTCATCTAGTGTGTATTGAGGGGGATCGACACACAGGTGGCATTTATGTTGCTACAGGCTTTTGTTTACATGAAAGTAGGGCTGGGGAAAGGCCTCACTAGCCCTAACACTAAGTGTGGTGTCCCTGCCTCAACACAAATCTCAAATGTTTCAGTCAGAATGTCAAAACAAAGATAAGTCCACTGTCATGTGAAAACCCTAACTCTAACCCTTATACTAACAACTCAATATAAAGTGCAATGCTGCTGTCTTCTCAGTAGGTAATTCATTTTTCTTTTCCAGGTTCATAACACAAAATTCCAAAAGGTGCAAAAACAAACAAAGTTCCACAGGGGTCAAGAGAATGCCTCCATTCTCTTGATTTCTCACAATGCTCACAAGTCCCAGGGGGGAATGACTCCCTTCCTCTGGTTTCATATCCACTACCTTAAAGAGCCAATATAATGTCTTGCTTCTCTTAGCTTTGCCACAATGTTCACAAATTCCAGGGGCTGTCTCCCTTCCCCATGTTTCTCTACTTTTGCACCGCCAATCGAGTTCACTCTGCTCCCTGGTACTGTGACTATGAGGAGGAATAAAAATTGTCCTTCTTATATGGGTGTGAGTCCCACACTTGCCTCTTTTCAACAGTTCTCTTTTTAGGTAGATGTGGTGTACTCTCCTGTCAAGCACTACATATTGCACAACCATACCTGGTTCACCTTCCTCCCAGGTACTGTGACTATGAGGCTGAGCAACTGATGTATTTCTATTATGGGTGCGAGACCCAGACGTGCCTGTCTTCCGTACTTCTCGTTCTAGGTAGGCTTGGTTTACTCTCATGACAAGCATTACCATATACTTTGAAAGGTGTGAAATAGGTTCTATGCCATATTTCTGCATTTTAAAGCCTGAACATAAAAATACCAATTTCTTTTGGCCTTTTTTGTGTTGGCTTTAAAATGTGGAAATATTATACTGCCCCCATCCCTCCCTAACTCCACCCTCTCCTACTGATACTCTTGCTAACTTTTAACGTATTTGACAGAGAAGGGTGTGTCCCTTTCCAAAAATAGCTTGAGATATCTGAGGGATTTAACCAAAACCGGTGAGTTTAAGAAATGAAACAACCGTCACCTTGTTTTTCTGTCAATGCAAGCGATAAATGCGGTTATAGCCGAGGATAACAGAAAAAGAAAAGTAGTTAAAAAGCTATTTGCAAGTTATAGAAGGTCCAGGGACCGAGTTTGCAAGACAAAGTTTTCTGTAGCCTTGCTTATAGCTGTGAATAGCTGACATCTGGAAGCAAACTGCATCACAGAAACAGAGTGTGTTGTGGGGGCAACTGAGAGGGTAGGGGAGGCAAGGAGGCCATTTGGTAAGTGGGGGGAGCAGGGACAGATGAGAGGGCTGCTTGGTGAAGCTTGGGGGGGCCAGGAAATATTTCTTTTATGGCCGTTATATCTGAAGATGCAATAAGACTACAGAAAACTGTGGGTATGAGTAGCATGAATTTTGTTTGGGGTGTCATTGTTTTATTTCTTTTTGATAGTTATTTGTATAGGTATGTATAGTGATGTTGGTGGTGAAAGTATTTGAGAGTCTTTTTTTTTTTGGCTGTTATTGTTTAGGCTTTCGTACATTTGAGACTTTGGAGTAAAACAGAAGACAACAGTTTAACAAAATTAATATAAAAAGGAGCAATCGTGCTCTAGTATTAGATGCCCATACACTGTATTTTAGCATGTGTATTCTCACTTAGGGTATTATATTTTGTGGCTGTAAAATATTTGCCTACTCAGTTTCCTGTTATGTATTATTCTCTGCTTTCTTTATCTTCAGCTACTTTACATAAGTACATGAGTAGTATTGTACTGCATAGATCTTTTACGCTCTATTGTAGTATAAAACCTGAAGTGAGCCCCCCTTTTATCCAATGTTTTGTAACCGCAATTATGATAAAGGTCAATGAACTTTAGCCGCGGGTATGATACAAAATATGTTTGCTTATTTTATTGTATTTGTGTATTTAAATGATGAGGTGTAGTCCTTAAAAGGACTGTTTTGGGGTACACTGATTGTGGTATTTTAGCACATCTGGAGTACTGGCTTAATGTTATGAAGGAACACTGCATTTCCTTCATCGGTTAGGTGTACTCCGTCATGTCTATAGAAATTGGCCATGTTTAACTGAATGTTGTTATTTGAAATCCATAATTGGTTGTGGTCTCTCATGAATGCTGAAACTACTTTATTAGCATTTTTCCGTGATTTCTCAATTTTACCATTAAATCTGGTGTTTAATCTCCATTTTTCAATCTGTGTTGAATTGGAGAAGATAAAGATGGTGTGAGGAAAAAGTTCCATTAGGTTTCCTGGTATGCAGTCTTTATATCGTACATTTTATGAAGAATGACCTTATATTAAATATTTTATATCAAAAAATGTTATGAAGAATGCATTTATGGTTGGGGTAAAGGGTTAAAACTTGTGGGGAAATGGTTGGAGTGCATTTCTAGGGGTGGGAAATGGGGGGTTTGGGCCCCACCAAAAAAAGAACAATTTGGTATATTTTTCATTATAGAATATTCGATAGAAGTGAATTCTTTATACAAGTTTTGTTATAAAGCATGTAGCTTTTTTCCCATGTCTTATTTCATCATAAAGTAAGGTACTCACATTGTACATTCCTTAAATAATTGCATTCACAATGAATTAGTTGGACATCTGGCTGCCCTGTACTTCTCAGACTCATCACTTTTGGAAAAACTTGGAACTAACACATTCCACAGAATCCAAACCATTTAATTGTAAAATCTCTCAAACCAAGGTCCATGTAGATATCTCACAAAAAGGCAGTAACCAAATCAGCCAATTGTCTCAGATCAGCCACACAATTTTGAAACCAGCTAGGGTATCTGCAGTGTTTCTCTGTTTCTAGGAAAATGATTCCTAGTTTACATTTCTAGTAGTTTTGGACAGGGTATGAGCAGGGTATGCATGATGTTTGTGTTTTGGAGTTTGTAATTGGTTGAAGTTATAGTTGTAATTATCCACGGCTATCCACTAGACATCCAGTGCGCAGCATTGCTACCTGTGGGTAGATGTGGTACCCTGTACAGCCGCAGCTGTATTAGGGCAAACGGAATGTTGTGTGTTTGTGGACTTATGGTAGCTGCTGGATGCTAAAGCAACGCTTACCTGAAACGCTGCATTCTGAAATTTCTAACGTGCCTGGAAAGGCTGATTGAGAACCTTGTTTGAGGCCACGCCCACCCCGGAAGTGCAGGATATTTAAACACACCCCGGTCTCTTCCAGCTGGAATCTGCAGGATGCTAAAGCAACGCTTACCTGAAACGCTGCATTCTGAAATTTCTAATGTGCCTGGAAAGGCTGATTGAGAACCTTGTTTGAGGCCACGCCCACCCCGGAAGTGCAGGATATTTAAACACACATCGGTCTCTTCCAGGTGGAATCTGCTGGATGCTAAAGCAACGCTTACCTGAAACGCTGCATTCTGAAATTTCTAACGTGCCTGGAAAGGCTGATTGAGAACCTTGTTTGAGGCCACGTCCACCCCGGAAGTGCGGATATTTAAACACACCCCGGTCTCTTCCAGCTGGAATCTGCTGGATGCTAAAGCAACGCTTACCTGAAACGCTGCATTCTGAAATTTCTAACGTGCCTGGAAAGGCTGTTTGAGAACCTTATTTGAGGCCACGCCCACCCCGGAAGTGCAGGATATTTAAACACACACTGGTCTCTTCCAGCTGGAATCTGCTGGATGCTAAAGCAACGCTTACCTGAAACGCTGCATTCTGAAAATTCTAACGTGCCTGGAAAGGCTGATTGAGAACCTTGTTTGAGGCCACGCCCACCCCGGAAGTGCAGGATATTTAAACACACACTGGTCTCTTCCAGCTGGAATCTGCTGGATGCTAAAGCAACGCTTACCTGAAACGCTGCATTCTGAAATTTCTAACGTGCCTGGAAAGGCTGATTGAGAACCTTGTTTGAGTCCACGCTCACCCCAGAAGTGCAGGATATTTAAACACACCCCGGTCTCTTCCAGCTGGAATCTGCTGGATGCTAAAGCAACGCTTACCTGAAACGCTGCATTCTGAAATTTCTAACGTGCCTGGAAAGGCTGTTTGAGAACCTTGTTTGAGGCCACGCCCACCCCGGAAGTGCAGGATATTTAAACACACACTGGTCTCTTCCAGCTGGAATCTACTGGATGCTAAAACAACGCTTACCTGAAACGTTGCATTCTGAAATTTCTAACGTGCCTGGAAAGGCTGATTGAGAACCTTGTTTGAGGCCACGCCCACCCCGGAAGTGCAGGATATTTAAACACACACTGGTCTCTTCCAGCTGGAATCTGCTGGATGCTAAAGCAACGCTTACCTGAAACGCTGCATTCTGAAATTTCTAACGTGCCTGGAAAGGCTGATTGAGAACCTTGTTTGAGGCCACGCCCACCCCAGAAGTGCAGGATATTTAAACACACACTGGTCTCTTCCAGCTGGAATCTGCTGGATGCTAAAGCAACGCTTACCTGAAACGCTGCATTCTGAAATTTCTAACGTGCCTGGAAAGGCTGATTGAGAACCTTGTTTTACCTGAAACGCTGCATTCTGAAATTTCTAACGTGCCTGGAAAGGCTGTTTGAGAACCTTGTTTGAGGCCACGCCCACCCCGGAAGTGCAGGATATTTAAACACACACTGGTCTCTTCCAGCTGGAATCTGCTGGATGCTAAAGCAACGCTTACCTGAAACGCTGCATTCTGAAATTTCTAACGTGCCTGGAAAGGCTGATTGAGAACCTTGTTTGAGGCCACGCCCACCCCGGAAGTGCAGGATATTTAAACACACACTGGTCTCTTCCAGCTGGAATCTGCTGGATGCTAAAGCAACGCTTACCTGAAACGCTGCATTCTGAAATTTCTAACGTGCCTGGAAAGGCTGATTGAGAACCTTGTTTGAGGCCACGCCCACCCCGGAAGTGCAGGATATTTAAACACACCCCGGTCTCTTCCAGCTGGAATCTGCTGGTTGCTAAAGCAACGCTTACCTGAAACGCTGCATTCTGAAATTTCTAACGTGCCTGGAAAGGCTGATTGAGAACCTTGTTTGAGGCCACACCCACCCCGGAAGTGCAGGATATTTAAACACACACTGGTCTCTTCCAGTTGGAATCTGCTGGATGCTAAAGCAATGCTTACCTGAAACGGTGCATTCTGAAATTTCTAACGTGCCTGGAAAGGCTGATTAAGAACCTTGTTTTAGGCCACGCCTACCCCGGAAGTGCAGGATATTTAAACACACACCGGTCTCTTCCAGCACCCTTGTGGCGTTAAGCCTGCAGTGGAGACAAGGGCACAGTGCTGTTAGGTTGTTGGGCGTGTTGTGGTGTGCCTACTCACTAGTGCCCCCAACAGTGCCCATTTAACCTGTGAATGGACAAATTGCATGTAAGCAGATAGGTACCGAAGTAAGCAAATCAGCTGAAACTCCTTTTATACAAAAGCCACCTGGTTGGGGGGGAGAGTCGGACTAAGGCCACTCCTCAAGCTGCCAGGCGTTCCCAAACCGAGTGGATATCTGGAATTGCTTCTCTGGACCCTACTGGTTTTAGGTTTTTTGAGTGTTTTTTAATATTGGTCAAATTCTATTCTTGCCATGTGTGTGATTTTTGTAACAGTGTCTTTGCTTATTTTCAAATTTTTGATAGTTACGGGTTTTTATTGTTCTGATCTTATTCTGTGCTGCTCACTTTTATAGGCTGCTCCTTTTATAGTGACACCGTCAGCTGTTCCCCTGACATTATTTTAACTTGTTTCTGGGGCTGCGAAGCCTTCTTCTCCCCTGTTAATTTTAGTAAATGGTGTGTATTTTGACTACCAATTTATATAGGTCATAGGCATCTTTTTGCACAGTCACTTTGCATTTTAGATATACACTATCTTGGTTAGGTGGATAATTACTACTGGTGCTCTCTTTTTTGATTCTCTCACCCCTGAAGGTTGCAAGGTGGTTCCTTTCCTCGGGGGCTTATAAGACTTCTGTATTTTATCTCCCCCACTTTAAGTAGAGGGTTAATCCTTTGACCTCCTACTATCATGGCTTCAAGCCCATGCTCACACAACCTTAGGTCAAAAAAGGGCAAAACAAAGTACACCAACACCTATTTTAAAATTAGGAACCCAGAAGTTGGGTAACGGCAAAAACTCTAAGAAGGGAGGGAAGAAAGAGCTAACCTGCGGGATTAAAGGTGTACTAGAACAACCAAAGATACTCAGTTTTTTAACCATAAATGAAAAAGTACTGGTATCTGAAACTGTACAACCTCAACCTCCCCCTTCCAACAGTTCGATGATTGACAATAACTCTTTGCTGACATTAGTACATAATCTCAGGCGTCAATCTATGGGAACAGGAATTGATCTGGATATCTCTGCAGTAGAGGAAACTGACATGAATAATGTTATTGGAATACATGTGTCCGCTATTCCAGATTTGTATGCATTTGCACAGAGAGAAGTTGAATTTAATGAGGGGGATGTGTCATGGAATTCTACTGGTAATTCCCTTGAAAATTATCCTAATAGAGAAAGGAGTGGGGTAAGTGAAAACTCAATTAAAGTTGGAGAAAAATTCGATGCTCTAACTACCATGATGGATGTCCTCTTGACCATTTGCACTAAGTTGCTTAAGGAAGAGAGTGACACCAAATCATTGGTACAACAGAACATTGATAACACCAGATCCCTTGGGATTATGGTAGAGGAATACTGGGGAAACAAACTGTATAAGGGGAAAAAGTACTCCATGGAGGCAAATGATGCTCTAGGAGATCTGAGCGAGCTGGTTCAGGCGGCCGAAAAAGAAAATGAGAAAGATGACGCTCAGACAAATATTCCCCCTAAGGAGATACCCATCTTAAGGGATAACTTGGCTGAAGAAATAAATTCAAGTGAGAGTGTTGTCGAAATAATGGTATCCCAAGGTTTAAAGAGACGCACTAGACGTAAAAGAAAAAATAAAAGATCCACCCCAAATAGGGTGGCGATGGCCAAGGTTAAATCTACTAAGAATGTTAACACCTTGGCTCTTGCCACCATTGCCCCTTTAGATTCTGAATGTGTAGAAGTGGGGAACCACTATGAAATTATTGAATACCAGCGGAAGTCGGATGAAGGTAAACAAGTGGTCATCAAAAATAAGGGATTAGAAAATTGGTTAAAGGGCAATGAACATATGACGGATGAAATAGAACCTGAGGACATAGTACCAATGGGAAATAACTTTAAATATGTTACAATCCTCTCTAACAGCAATGCTATGTCTCTTACAAAAAATGAGAGGGAAATATATATTAAGGAGATGGAACGACTGGCCATGCATAGTAATCAAAAAAAGTGTATGGCTAATTCTACTGGAATGAATGAAGAACCCCAACTCACAGTGGGGAAAAGCATTAGATTATAGAAAAATCCACCACTGATGAAAGCCCTTTTCTTAATCGGGCCTGGATACTGAACAAATTTTCACATATACCGCAGTTACAAAATATGAATACAGGGGATATTGAATCCATTATTTTGCCAGAAATTGGGAGTTGGGAAAATTGGGTTATTGTCCAATTTAGATCTGCGGTTTTTGTTGATCTCATACGGGAGTACTCTAATGGAGTATGGGGTAATAACTATGAAATTGTGATATGCCACTCTTCTATCTATAAAGATCTTAGTGATAAAAACAGGGACTTGGGGAGGATTTCTCTGACTAATATTGAATCAGGAAGTAAGCTAATAGAAGTAAGACCCTTGGCGGGAAACTCTCCTATCCCAAACTGAGATGTGGCATTTATTAATGAATTTACTCTCCTTTCTTGGAACAGTAGGGGCTTTAATTCCCTACTACATAAGGACGGTATTCAATTGTTGTTGGAGAGTGATATTTTTGCCCTTCAAGAAACTTGGGTCACTGGGGAAATTCTATTGGATGGATATAATATATGGAGTAAAGTTGCCTCAAAAGGTGAAAAGGGACGTCTTTATGGAGGGCTATGTATTGGGGTAAAAAATCATTTTACTTATAAACCATATGAGAAGTATGGGAATTTTCCTAATGGTATGTGTGCAGTGATAGATAGGGGAAGCCTATCAGGGAAACTCCTTCTTATAAACATCTGCTCCCAACCGGGGGGGGGGGGCAATATTCGGCAGATTGGGGAGTTTCTAAATCTAACTATTGAAGGCTGGACATTGGAATCACCTGACTCTAAAATTTGTATAGTGGGAGATTTTAATGGCCATTGTGACTCTGCCGTAAGGGAAATGGATAGGTGCAAAGAATTGTGGGATGAAACGGTTATTACTGCATCATTGGAAACACAGGATTACCACTTGGTTGGGGGGTATAATCCCCAGGCCTTACAGGGATGCCGGTGGATGAATCTGATGTCTTGTTGGGGGCTTAAATATTTGGTACCTAATATAGGGTCAGGTACCGGGGAAACCTGGACTAATGGGAAGGTTGGTTATAGGCTAGACTATATGTTCATAAATAAAATTCTAAGTCACTCTATTATTTCTTTTGAACATGTAGATACCTCTTTGAGTGACCACACACCCCTTAGGGGTAAATTTACCAATGGCCCAAGAACCCAAAGATGGGCAGTAGGTAAGGCGATGAATATACAATTCTCAGCAGGTGGTATTAGGATCACTTGGTCTGATAAAAACTTAACCTCCTTCAATGGTTTGTTTGACCTCCTGACCATTGATGGCCAGGACATTGCCCTTAATGGCCTTAATCCGATCAATAATTTGTTGGGTATAATACAGAGAACAAACAGTAACATTATTTTGAAAAACACAAAGGGAAAAAATCATTCCCATTAATTTGACCAAGCGATTCATGATAGGAAAAAAGTAATGATGCATGATATTCGAGAACTTAAGCAAGTATGTGACTTAGATGATAAAGAGAACAGTAAGAGATCCAGCAATACAAAGACACACTATAAAAATTGGTTAAAGGATTATAAATATAATACCAATAATGTCAATTGGAGGTGTATATATAAGCTATGTAAAATCCATGATTCAAAAAAATTCTGGTACCTGTATCGTCAATTCCTGATGGATGAAGATAATAGGGAAAACAACGACGTGGGCCAGGAGGTTTGGAAGCATTATATTACTGATCTCTTTTTCAAGACTAGTCACATATCTGCTGCCCCTATCTGTATAAACGCATACATCACTGCTAAATTCCCCTTTGGTATTCTGGACATCCTTAAAGTGATCTCAAAAGTGAAATCTTCACATGCCCCTGGCCCGGATGGGTTGGCTAATATTGTTATAAAACAAAATCCTAAGAAATGGGTAGTGCTTTTCCTCCAGTTATTTACTGGTATATGGGAAACAGGCATTAAACCGGATAGCTGGAGGAAAGCCATAGTTGTCCCTATTTTTAAAAAAGGGGACAGAAAATTGCCTGATAACTACAGACTACTAGCGATGGCCGATAGTAGCTGTAAGATTTTCTGTTCCCTTTTAGTGGACAGTTTGAACAACTGGAAAGAGGAAAAGGGTCTCCTCTCTGCTCAACAAACTGGTTTTCAAAAAGGATACAGTACCCTGGATAATCTGACTATGTTGAAACACTTCACAGCTGGTTCTAAGGATAAGGTGGAAAATTATATGTTTGTTTTATAGATTATTCGAAAGCCTTTGACTGTGTCAATAGGGGCCTTTTATGGGAGAAACTGAGAGGGAAAAAGATCTGTCCTAAAATCCTACATTTTTTGGAGGAAATGTATAGGGAGACCACAGTGTCCATCTGTTTGGGTAAAGGAGGGATGTTATCATGTGAGATTAGTACTAACACTAGACTGAAGCAGGGATGTGTTACATCTCCTACACGGTATAACCTGTACGTTTCAGATTTGTGGGAGAGTTTTAATATCTTAAATAATTTCCCACCTATTGTGGCGGGGAAACCAATATGTAGCCTTATGTATGCAGACGATACTATCCTTATGGATACAACTCTGGTAGGACTGCAAAGAATGTTGAATGGCCTGTTTGCTTACTCTGAGGCGAATAACCTTAACATTAATATAAATAAGACTAAGGTAATGGTATTTGTAGCAACAAAGCAAGAGAAGAAAAGACTTCCCTCTAGATGGCATATTAATTCTACTAAACTAGAGGTTGTCGAAGCCTACCCTTATTTGGGGTTGCCCATTCTGAGCAATCCCTGTATTAATTTTTTCCAAGAGGCAGTTAACTTAAAAATATTAAAGAAATGGAATGTCATAAGGAAATATATGGCTAGTAAAGGAGGCCACTCCATTGAAGGATTCCTTGAGATATATAAGAGTTGTAACATTCCCGGTATTATGTATGCTCTAGAAACAGTGGAGAGCAGATATTTAAGTAAACTAAATCAACTTGAAAGGAAGCTTTGGAGACCAGTCCTTGGACTAGCCAACTCTGTGCCAATACATCCAATAAGATGTGAGTTGGGGTTTATTTCCCTTTTGACTTTGTGGAAAATTGGATGTTGTAAACTCTATTTTAGAATAATATCGGGGGAAGGGGAGAAAGGAAATTTGCTTAACCTTATAGGAAAAAATAAAAGTGAAGACAGGTTCAAGAATACCTATATGGTAAGTTTACAAAATACAGTATTATCCTTCCTTGAAGCCTTAGGCTTTAAGGAACCTATGGGAAAAGACAACATTGTGCGTATTTTGAAAAGTTTTAAGGAAAAAGCATGTACTTGGGATCTGTCTGAAAATCAATCCTATCTTTATATTATGTCTCGATACGTTGTCTATGCTCTTCAAGGCCTCAAACCTGCCACTCCGAGACGGTACCTGTTAAATACGGGAAATAGGGCTTTGATAAGATTTATTTTGCAATTACGCCTGAATACCCTCACTTGTAATGAAATAATTGGGGCACGGACAAACATTCCTCATGCTGAAAGATTGTGTAGGCACTATAAAATAGAGGTGGAGACAGTAAGACATATTTTAACCATGTGTATTAAATTAAAGGAAGGTTATTTTAAAGGGTATGCAAATATAGTTGGGGATCTTCAAATGATTGAATCTGAAAAGTTTTGGTCAGTTATCTATGACGGAGCGATTAAGGTTTTTGCTGGGGCAAACTTTTATATTTGGAAGCGAGCAATTTGTTAGTATACTATTTGTAATTGTCTATTAAATATGTGTTACTTTTTTTCTCTCTTTGATGTGTGTTTTTAGATTGGAAACAATAATTGACTGTAATATGTTTTCCAAATGGTTTCTTTTATGGTTAATATGTAATTGTTTTTGCTGATATAATTCTCGTGTAGTGCATAAGGTTTTAATTAACCAAAATGCACTTTAAACTAATTTTTAAAAAAAGGTAGCCGCGGCTATTTGACAATTTGGATGGAGTAGCATCATAGAGGCATTGAGTGTTTTGGGGGATTGGGAGAGACCAGGGGAGTGGAAAGGGGCTGGTATGTGTGTTAGAGACACTTGGTTGGAGTTTGGGGGAGAGGAAATACATGTTTTAATTCGAAGTACATGCAAATAGCCAAGGCTATCAGCAAACACACATGTATGGCTTTTCTATAACCGCATGTATAAAAAGCACATGTGTAGGTGCATTAACACTTTTTGTCTTTTCATTGTTTGTGTCCGCAGGTGCAGTTATATTTATAGCTGCATCTATAAACATATATTTTCTGTGCAATAATCATATTGTTATGTGGATGATACAGCACATAATTTTATCTGTGGTGTTATTTTGTGTGCTTAGGTGTTGTATTGTCTTATTTGAAGTTTTGAAGGTTGGCTTAGTTTGTTTTTTAGTTTGTAGAAAATGTACAAATGTTCTTTACAACATTTCTCATGTCAGCTTTCTTTTTCTCTAACTGAGCAAGATGAGGATATTGTGTACGATGCCTATTTGTTTATACTTGATCTCAGTGCTTTTCTTTTGCCACTTTTCTCCTATTGTGGTGTAGTTGCGGCCATCATCTGCCTTCCAGGGTTTTTTTTCTGATTTGCCTCTTCTATGGCTGACTGTATTTCTGATCTTGTCAATGACTTGGGGTAACTTTATCTAATTCCGAATGAGGGATATATGTTGTGAACTTTGTCTCAAATTAGCAACTAACTCCTACCGAATGGTCTGGACCGTGCTGGGCTGCAGACGCTTTTTCAACTTGTGTGTGGTTTTACCAGTTCATTGTGGCTGTGAGTGTATTTTGTGCAGAATCAACCTCCACCCATTAAAGGTGCCACCAGGAATAGCCACAGTGTTGGAACAGCTGTAGCACTGGAGCACTCAATTTGAAGAGTTATCAGACATGCTAGAGAGTTGGTTTAATTTTTGTGTGGCATTGTCTTTTCAGAGTTGTCATTTTTGTAATTTCACATTTTCCTCACAAATTGGACATTTCAACATGTGTAATCATAATTTGAGCAGCAGCGATGATGACACCCTCTGGGTCCCCAATTCATCACCACCCAGGAAGAAAGCCACAGTAATAAAACATTGTGTAGACAGTTGGAGATATTTAATGAATCGTGCTTTCGAAGAGGGGCAGTTGAATCCTAACCCACTCCCCCTCCCATAAGGTACCTGAGTTGGAAGAAGAACTGCAGAAACCATGATCACCCATACAATTTCGGACCAATTCCCAGTGCACCTATAATGGACAATTACGTCAAAAGACATCCACACAGCCACCCCTATAGTCTAGGAGCAGTACAACCATTTTCCCAAAGTGAATGAGGAGCCTCTGCATACCATTAAGGACACTTCAATTGAGAGCCTTGATTAAAAATGGCAAGAAGCTGTGCAACAATGTCGTTAGATACACCATGACATAGCAACTTTAGACATGAAGCACACGTGCCATCCACACATCGGAACACACTCAGGCACCTAAATACATGATGAAAACATCCATAAAGTTCTATAAGCTAGAGGACATATACATATACATAATGTCTTCACGTTTATTATTTTGTCATTAGCTTGATCGCAGCAATGCAGCAACCGCATGGAGAAAGAGATCATGCTGCCAAGGCCACAAGATAGTTCCCTGAACTGCAGTAACATTGGCACAGTAAATGCAAATACATTGGAATAATTCAGAGCTCCAGGAGCCCCAAACACATTGGGCCTCATTATGAGTGCGGCATTAAGGGGTTAATGGCACTGGTAAGGAAACCAGTGCCGTTAACCCCATACCGACGCATTCCGAGGTCCCTTAGTGGGTCCCACTAAGGCCGGCTGGTTTTACCAGCCGCCCTTAGCGGGAGCCGCTAAGGGACCAGGGAGCTAATAACAGGCCCGCTATTTACTGGCCCGTTATTTGTTCCTTCCCCATTCCCATTCAGTCCAAGGTTGGAATGACCCAGTAATTCCTCATACCGAGAACCTGGACGTGGTATGCAGTATGGGGGTAGCCATGGCGCTAATAGCACCATGGCTACCACCATACTCGTAATGCGGCCCATTGTCTGAGCATGTGACCTGGCTGAATTGATGATGAACTGAAACTAGCAGCTGGGAAAGAGGAACAGTCTCATGCATCCTGACAAACGTTGCCACAAAGTTGTTCCAGGACAAGCCAAGTGTTGCATGATGAGAACAAGCACTCTCACAGGCATTGGTGGTGCACACACCTTACAATGCAGACACATTGTTGTTCTTATTACCTTGAAAAGGTACACTGCAAGCTAAGAACTTTTTCGGATCTCAGGACTGGGGGCGACAGCTCTAGCCGTTCACGATTTAGGACCCTAGGGTCGGTAGCAGCAGGCAAGAACCTATGACCAGACCCTCATACTGCAACATATCAGAATATTATATAATTGAGGACGGGCCAGGCCTGACACCTGACAAGGGAGAAGCAATGAACTAACCTATATACAGTTCACGATAGGTGGACTACCACTCAATGCCCAATCCACTTGTCTGATAAGTTTCCTGGAGAGGGGCCCAGGGTATGATGTTCTTGTGACGTAAGGGTCTTTCAAAACTGGCATGCGAGCCAGAGCTCACTGAGATCTCCCTGGACTGTCTTTGTCCATGTACTGATCCCTGTTGGTTTTGGCTGTAATAAACCACAGTTGAACTTTCTGTCAGTCTGGGTCTGAGTTCATTTTGGGAGTGGGAAGGAGTTGAGCCTTTCATGAGTTTAGGGTTTGCAAACTCCTAGTAGCCCTCCTGCTTACCTAGGAGTTTTAACTCAACACTTTAAAAGAGAGGCGTTGGATGTTTAGTGCAGATTGTGCAAGAAAACACCAAGTCCTGGCCTTTCTAATGTCCCATCACAAAGCTTTGGAACATCAATCATGTTAAATCATTTGATGTTAGTCTTTTGGGATGATATCGATGATGCGTATGTAAAATTGCACTGTACCACAAAATAAAATGCTTTTGGATCATGTATTAAATGCATGGAAATAGGCACCACATTGAGCAGTTGATCCTATCAGTGCATTGTCACCAACATTTAACACACCCTCAACTTTGGCCACTGTGTCAACTGTACATGTTGTAGTTTTTCGGCAGCCAATCTCCAAGTTATGAGAGTTATCTATGATCTATGCCACCAATGGGTAGCCGTCGGAGGTGGTGCAACTAGTGATTGGGATATGTTAATACGTAAATACCAGATTCATCGTCATCCTTATTGTCATCCTCTGAGCCATATAAGTGGCAATTTATTCTCTTCTTCTTTAAAAAAACAAAATATTATCTGTACGTAGATTAAACATTTTTGACATTAGATATGTTATTTATATGTTCGGTTTTCCAAAAAATATATTTTTTTTTATAACAATGTAGGTATGTTTGCAGAAGTGACACTGTGCATATACTTACTTTGTTGTTGATGTAAAGAATTGTGGATATTTTGGATAAGCAGATAGTAAGTGGCAGTAATTATTTACGTCTTTCTTTGCAGTGAGAGTGCATGTGTTGTGTTATTTAGAGCTTGATTTGTGATAAACCATCATTTAACTTCTTACAGATTTCTATTTGCAGAATCATGAACATCTATATGTTCAATTTTTTTTGGCATGCGTATTACTTTAAAAAAGAAGAACATGTAAAGAAATTAATTTACACACGGGTTTGGGGGAATTAGCGTGTTTTCAGTCTAAGTGTGCAATATATTGCACATTTGTGTTGCAGAAAACTATTTTACAAGAAGCCCTGAGCCAGGGGTATGGGGGGGGCATTACCATGCCAGGTAATTCCCCAGGCCCACCCATAGTTACAGCCCTGACCGAAGTGATGGTTTAACAAAGACCCTGGGGCATTATCTGATGTGGTAATGCCCCCCTGGCAGTGGGCTTATTGTTATAAGGACTCTGGCCCATTAGACTGGGGTATGTTAAGCGACTTCAATTCAGCAATCCCACTAAGTCAGTGCCTCGTCAGGGACGCCCAAGGGAAGCCCTTATTTATATATTTTTATGACAAGTTATACTCTGGATGATAAACCCTTATATAACGCCCCTCTCTTAGAATCCCCCTGACACCACTGAGCCAAGAAGTAGATTTGTTTTGAAAATTAAAAAGGTTTATTTGAAAAATTAAACAATAGATATATATCACACTTTTATAATAAATTAATATTTGATATCACACTTAGACATATGACAGTGAGTGGTCAACAATGGATGATGTTATACTAGCACACTGGTTTAATTACTTAGGAGTAATATAGAGGATAAGGTAGTTGAGAATGCTTTATATGGTACAAGGAAAGGCAAGGTGGAAAAGAAGCAAAACAGGAATAAACTTGATATGATTTCAGCAAAACATAATATAATCACTTTTCCCCTTTTGGCAATTCACCCCCCCTCTATGCAATGTAAGGAGGTGGAAGTAACACACACAGGGCCTCATTACACGGTAGGCGGTAAGGGTTTACCGGTAGCAGTATTTTATCGGTACCGGTAAATCCTTACCGCCTTACTACGAGGTCCCTTTGCGGGTTGGGGAATTTAACGTCTGCTTTTTGCAGGCGTTAAAAACCAACCCGCAAATGGACCCAGGGAGCTAATTACGGTACCGGAATTTGCGGTGCCATAATTAGCGCCTTCCCCATTCCCATTATGCCCTATGGGGCAAAAATGGGAATGGGGAAGGCAATGGTGGAAGGGGGAATTACCGCCCTGCCAACCTCGGAATGGGGCGGTAATTCCCCTTTCCACCAAGACGGTGCCGGTATTTTACCGGCATGAACCATGGCGCTAATAGCGCCATGGCTCTCCGCCTACCGTGTAATGAGGCCCACAGTCTTCAGGAATACAATCACAGTACAATACGAATTCAGTTCTCCCCTAGCAAGCTTAGAGAAACAGGGATGATTTTAAACACAGGCAAAGTACTTTAAAGGTGGTATGCAAACAGGGAAAAATATGCTAAAAATGATTTTAATTCCCTCTAGACGTTCAGGGTGAGAGATACTTTAAATCAGTTCAGGCCAGCCCTATCAATGACTCAGGGCTGGTTACCAGGTTGAAAATGGAATTCCGTAATGGAAGGAAAAGACAAATATTTTTACACGTTTCTGAAATGAAACAAAATGTCAAATCGCGGCAATTTAGTCACGTGCGTCGAGCGCAATTACGAAGGAACTATAATTGATTTCGAGTCGAGGGGGAGTCGGGTGCAAAGGATGTTTTGATCCACGTGCTGGTATGTCCGCATCATCTTCTTCCAAATCCGCAGATGGCACAGTTCAGCATCTTTTCCTCCATCTGGTTAGATCGATCATTTCTCCTTGCCTGTCCTGATGGGAATATTGGGCGGTACCCCTGGTCCCTCGGATCTTTGTTCCCGGTCTCCGGGTCGTTCTCCTTGGTCAGTCTCCATGGTTTCATCTCTGCTAGGATGATAAAGCAAAGCTGCAATATACATTCCTAGATATTTTTCCACCACTATTAATGGGCGAACATAAACATTTTATACATCCAGATACATGTTGCAGTCTTATTTTAAAAAACAAGATATAACAGGAAACATTGGCATTTAAGAATCAGAATATTTTAGAGACTGTATGTGGGATATTTTAGGGTTGGAACTGAATTACTCTGGAGCGGCCCCTTCTGGGATTGCAGAGGACTCCTCCAGTTGCTGCAGAGTGTGCCTGGGATGGCAACACTTTAGCTGATTGATGTGGACCCACTTGTCTTCCCCCTCTGCCAAACTGCCTTTGGGGAGGCGGATCTTGTATGCCACGGGGGAGATCTTGTCTATAATTTCAAAGGGTCCCTTCCATGTAGGCAAAAATGTTCGCTGTTTGGCCTGGTTCCTTTGGAAATTGTATAGATAGACCCGGTCTCCCAAATTATATACTTTCCTGGAAGTTTTCAAATTATAAGGGGCCTAAATGCTATCAGCTGATCTTTCTAGATTTCGCTGAGCATAGGCAAAAGCATGTTGGAGGTGTTTCCTCAAATTCTCCACATACTCATGATTTGTGGAGGCATTGATCAACGTCTGCTCTTGGGTCCTGTAGAGCAAATGCTGGGGAAGCACCATCTTGCATCCAGTCATCAGCTCAAATGGTGACATTTTAGTTGCAGATGAAGGGGTAGATCTGATGGCCATTAGGACCAGAGGTAATCGGATATCCCAACTTGACCCAGAATCTGCCACAAACTTTTTTAATATGCTCACAATGGTTTGGTTGTAGCGTTCTACTGCCCCAGAAGAAGCTGGCTGGTCAGCAATATGTAGCTTCCTTTTGACCCCCAGTATCTCCCACATCTTACTTCACTGGTAAAATGGCTACCTCTGTCTGACTCAATCCTTTGAGGTAGGCCAAAACGGGAAAAGATGTGGTTAATAATCAGGGCAGCTGCTGTTTCTGCCTTGCAGTTTGGGGCCGGGAGACATTCCACCCACTTGGTAAACAAGCCTGTGTCCATCAACATGTACTTGTTTCCTCTAGACGAGCGAATCACAGGGCCTACGAAGTCGATTTGCAAATCTGACCATGGCAGTGTCATCCCCCTCTTTTGGAGAGGCGCACGGTGTATGAGGGATGATGGCTGAAATTGTGCACACACCAGACAGCCCTTCAAGTATTGGTCGAGGTCCTGCCCCATGTGTGGCCAGTTTGCAACCTCTCTTACGATCTCAAGTGTTGTATGAAACCCCCTATGACCGGCGGTGGCCGCATCATGGGCGTGACTTAACATAAGGCTTCGGAATGAGGTAGGGACCACCCACTGATCATGGCCAGCTTGGGATTTCCTTACCCACAAACCCTCTTGGATTCGGAACATCTTTGGACATTTCATCAATACTCTAAGGTCCTCTTTCCCAATGTAATAATCGGTATCCGTCAGGGGAAAGTTCTCAGGGTCCTCAATGTGTTGGTAAAACTTACTAATTATTGGATCCCCTTTTTGAGCCGTAATCATATCAGCATCTGGGGTCTCCTTACTCCATTGTGCAGTTGAAAGATCATTGTGAGCATTTGTCTGGGACCTAGTGATAGCAGTGACCTGGATTTCCCCCAACAGGAACTCAATCTCTATTAGATTCCCTTGGATGGCCCTGGTTTTGGCCAGCTGATCAGCTAAGTCATTTCCAGTTTTGTCTGGTCCCTCTACTTTGGAATGACCCTTGATCTTTTTCTAGTAGATGGTCATCCCATTCGAGGTGACCAGGTCGTCATTGTTTTGGATTAACTTCCCATGTTTCAAGGGTTTGTTATTAGCACATAACATGACTCTGGTTTTCCAATTAACCAGGTGCTCCATGAACCCGTTCCGTACATAATCTGAATCTGTGATTATGACCAGTTCGTGGAGTTGATGTTGGATAGCAGTGAGGATGGCTTGATGTACAGCCATCAACTCTGCCATCTGACTACTTCGGGGACCAATTTTGTACCAAGCGGAGGGTTCTGGGGACTCCTTCACCCATGCATTCCCTATGCCGGCCACCAGTTCTTTTTCCCCGTTGTTGTCAACATGGTAAGAGCATCCATCCACATAGACAGCGGGCATGCCCTCACACTTGTCCTCTTCAAAGACTTTGTGTGGGGAATTAAGGTATGCCTCCATGTTGTCCTTGGTTTTTAGACTTTCATCCTCGAGACAGTTTTCTCTGGCACAATCATGCAAGTCAGCCAGACCTTGCGCGAGGGGACTCTTCTTGTTTTGGCCATACCTGACCTCCACAAGAAAGCCTTGCACTGACAATATCCAGGAAGTAATTCAGGAATTACTCACATTTCTGGCCCAGATTCGGTCACTTTGGAGATATTGCAGAGGCTGGTGTGGAGTCTCCACTATGATGTGCTCCCCCTGGATGCACGGGCGGTAATTCTTCAATGCCCACACCATCGCCAGGAGTGCCTTCTCATAATCGTTGAATTTCTCCTCCACACAGGATAAAGTTTTGCTCGCATAGGCGATTACTTAATTGACCTTGTCATGCTTTTGGTATAATACTGCCGTCAAGCACATATTAGAGAACCCTGTATCCAGGAAGAACTCCTTGTTTCTGACAGGGTAAGCTAGGCAAGGCGCTTGTGAGAGGCTTCATTTGAGTTGTCTTACCGCCTCGGATTGTTCTGGACCCCATTCCCACTTGACCCCCCCTTCAAAACATGAATCAGGGGTCTAGTGATCTCTGCGTAGCCCTCAATTAACTTTCTGCTGTAATTAGTCATTCCGAGGAGGCTCCTTAGTTGTGGGATCCTTCAGTTTCTGAAGTGCTTCCACTTTCTTTTCTTGGGGACAGAGACCCTGAGGAGTAATCTCATGCCCCAAGAAATTAACACGGGTTCTACACCACTGTGCTTTCTGAAAGGAAAGTTTTGCTCCGGTGGCCCTCAACTGGATCAGAACATAACGGATCTCCGCTATGTGTTCTTCCACAGATTAACTTTTGATGAGGACATCATCTACATAAGCCAGGTTACCCCTCGCACCCAGGTCGGGCAGGGCCTTATGTAGGAAAATGTTGAATTCATTGCTGGCGTTGAGGTATCCAAAGGGAGTCCGGGTCCATGTGTACTGCTGGCCCCCAAAGGTAAAAGCCAGTTTGTATTGGTCCTCCCTACTGACAGGCACGGTCCAGTATCCATTGGTCAGGTCTATTGCAGTGAATACCTGTGACCCCTGAATCTGGGCCAGCCCTTGGTCAATGTAGGGCAGAGGCCATCGGGAAGTATGGACCCGTTTGTTGAGCTCCCTAAGGTCGGCACAGAGTCTCCACTGGCCGTTTGGCTTCAATATTCCCAGCACCGGATTATTGAAGGTGCTGTGTACTGGACGGATTATTCCCCGAGACTCAAGGTTCTTAATTATTTCAGTAAGGGACTCCATGGATGCGAGAGGCAAGCGATATTGCTTCAAAAACACTGGAGTCATGCCAGGGTCAGTGGGTGTGTGGATGTCGGTGCGACCACAGTCATATGAGTTTACCGCAAAGAGATCTTGGAAATCCAAGAAAACTTGTTTCAACTTTTGCTTCTGTTCCAGAGTCAAACAGGCATCAGCTAGGTTGACTCTCTCTTCCACCATCTGCCTGAAGCCTGGAAAGACTTCTGGTTTTGCTATCTCAGCGGCCTCCTCCAGCTGGGTGGAGAAGTCCCTGGTCAGAGTGCTGATTTTGACTGGAGGCTTCAGGTGGGAAAGGCAGCCCTCATGGACCTGGAAAATCCCCTCATCCCCTCTGAAGTCACAAATCACATCCTCTTTACCATAAGGGCAAGAAGTGTACAACAGGAAGTTCCCCCCATGCCGGGTAAAGATCCTGTCTGGTGTTGTATTGTCATCACTGTCACTGTCAGAACAGTCCTTGGGGATTGGTCCTAACAGTTCATTTCCTACATCAATGGAGAAATGTCGGTCATCAACCGCCATTCCAATAATGGTGCCTGCGGCTACAGTAATAGTCTTTAAGTCGCTGTTACCCACCTCTATTGGAATGGAGTCATGTTCTATGTTGATTAATGGTTTTGGGTTTACCCCTAACCCTTGCTGTTGGAGGAAAGCATTTAGATTAATATAAGCATCAGGGTTTTTCAATATTTGTCCTCTTTTAAATTTCACTTCCAGGGAGAATTGTCGGGTCCTTTCTGAGATGGTGACTTCCTCTTTAATCTGAATTTCAACTGCATAAGGTAGCAATTGAGCTGACCTAAATGCTTTTTCTGGATCATCAAAGCCCAAGGGATTATCCGCTAATCGGGACCAAGCTTTGAAGTTTATTAGGTCCAAACTAATGGCAAAGCGATTGAGAATGTCACTGTAACGCTCACCTGACTCCCACGGAGGCGCTGGCCTGGTTCGCGCTGCTGTGACCTCTTCTAAGGTGAGGCACATGGTTCGGAAGACGGACTGGAACGGGCCCCCAAATCTGGCTTGTCTGGCTCGCAGAAGTATCCTTCTGTAGGCAAAAATAGGGGATTAACTGTCTGCGGGGTAATGCAATCGGCCACCCACTTTCCCCTCTCACCCTCCTCGAAACCCTTCTGTGATTCCTCGTAGCGTCTCACCTTAGGGTCTGGAAGGACGAGCTCTCCATCCTGCTTCTGATGCAGGGGCGCGTTAGTATCTAGTTACTTCACTGGATTTTCGGATTGGTGAGAACCAAACTTGCTTGGCTTCCAGGTAAATTTTTTTTGATAAGAGGTTCCCCTTGTGTCCATGCATTAATGTACTAATGCTAGTGTCTTTTTCCCCATAGGGGCCGGGGAACGGAATGCCGGGGAACAGGCACCGACCCGAGATGAGAGGTGAAATCCTTGTAGAAATCAGGTAAGTCTTTAATGATCTTTTTTTTGGTAATGTCTTTTAATTCGCTCATTAACGCTGATGTCTTTTTTCCCCTTAGGGGCCGGGGTCCGGAAATGCCAGGATGCGGCGCGGACCCAAAATGAAGAGGGAATGAATCAACTGGTAAGTCTTAACATGGAGATTTAGCTTTCCTTATTCCCTTCTCTCTCTCACCTTTTGTTCTGGTCTTTTTCTCCCTAGGCGCTGGGGCGTGACTGCGAATCCGGATGATCGCTGCTGAACATGGAGGCGCCCTGAAAAAGTGAGTGGAATGCGGCGCTGCAGCGATCGACGCGATGAGCTTTTAAATAAAAGTCTTCCTTTTCAGGATTGTCGGCGAGATGTCTCCGGGATGCGGATTTAGCAGGTAAGGACTTTTCCTTTTTCTGTTCCCTTCTTCTCTTCCTTTGCAGGTGATCCAGGATGCTGGTAGGCGTGGCAGAAGTCAGGATGCAGGAGCAGACACAGTGAGCGTCCAGCTGCTAGATGCAGAACAACGCGAAGCACGCGTGGCTGTTCGGGTGGGGTTTAAATAGCCTTGGAAGAAGTTCCAGGTATGTATCCTTCCTCCAATCAGGTATGTATCCTTCCCCGACCACGCCCGGTTGGTAAATTAGTCCCAGAGGTAAAGTAGTTCCTTTCAGGCCTCAAGGAGGCCGGGATCCTGCAGCATGGTCTGCATCAGGTAAGTGCACCCAAGCACTCCCATAATGAGCCTGGCGTCTACGGCGCCGGGACTGATGTCTTTTATCAGCCTGGCGCCATAGGTACCAGGATACTGTCCAAAGGGCCCCTATATGGGGTTGCTGGGTCCTTCCTTGGGGACAGGATGTCCGCTTTCAGGGACGCAATGCTTGAACCGGCTCCCCGGGAGAGGGCATCATGACAGTCACTGCCTAAGTAAAAGGCGGCAGTGACGTCTCGCACGACCCAACAATTATGGACTATGCTCTTGTTGCCAATGGAGATTTTGAGCATACACCTGCTTGGCAGGAGATGTTTAGAATTGTGTGCTTCCAGGTCCATTTCCCATTTGTATATCAGTTTGAATGTGGGAATGGCTGGATCTTTTGTGAGTTGGCGGAACATGGCTTCGCTGATGAAGCTCTTACTGTTGTTCACACACACTCGGGCGAGAACAGAGTCTTTCCCATCATTTAACTGAACAGGGATGAACAACTGCTCTCCAATTTGCTGAATATCAATCAGGCTCTGAGCTGATTTCACATCTTTCTGGACTATCGGAGTGGGAATGTCTGATTGTGGATTAGCAAAGAATTTCAGAGTATTTCCTTCCAGTGTGGAATACCACCTTAAACTGATTTTTTTTTATTTTCAGAAATAGAGAGGACCCCCCCATCACCAGTCTGTTGTCCTACTGCTATTACTGTCACGTCTGGAATTTGGTTGTTCTGGAAGAAAAATTCTACTTGGTCAGATTTTTGTTCAACCATGTGGCAGGTGCCGTTTAAATTAACATGGTTGACACTCTGTTTTAATTTTATTGGTCGGCTAGTCAGGGTCCAGAGGACCTTGTTTACGCAATCTATTAGGGGTGACAACCTTCTCAGGAGGTCATTCTCTAGTAAACAAGGGGTGCCCTCTGGAGTCACTACTATGACCGGGTGTTTCACCTTGTGTCACCCAATTTTGATGTCCAAATCTGCAGTCCCCTCGACGGGAATTTCCTTCCCATCAAAGTTCTGAAGCTGTCCAGGAACAGAGGTGAGAGGAATATGGTAATTCACCCCCTTCCTGCATTCAGTTAATCAAAGGCCCTTCTGGACAGAAGGGTAGCATGAGATCCAGTGTCCACCAGCGCCAAAATTGTATCCTGCCCCAGTTCCTGTACCGGGCATAGTATCTTCCCTCCTTCTCCACAAGGTGGCACAGATAATGCATATTTCTGGACAACTGGTGGGCTAGTTTTCTGGTTTTGCACATTGGGAGAGAAGTGATTTGGGCAGAATTCTGTGGAGAGTTGTGGGAATCTGCAAGAAAAAGTTGGCAACTTGAGATGGTTTTGTGTTTCCTTGGTTCCAGTTCTGGGCCGCCCCCCCTTTTTGAAGGCAGTCATCAGGATGGGTTTGACCCATGGGATTTTGGTATTGTTGGTTCTGGGATAGAATGATGGGCGGCGACAGCTCAATCCCCACATCTACCCAGTCTATTGACTCGGTTTTAGGTTCCCCTGGTTCCGGTTCTGGGCTGCCCCCCCCTTTTGGAGGCAGTCACCAGGATGGGTTTGAACCAGAGGTTTTCGGTCTTGTTGGTTCTGGGATAGAATGATCCCCACATCTACCCAGTCTGGGTTGGAATCCCTTGGGACCCATTTTTCCTTGGGAGGAGTTCCCCCATCTCTGAAGGAGAAGATCCTTTTCCCAGGATCCACTGAGGATCCCTTTCCCTCAAATTGGAAGACCTGTACCTCCTCCACAAAGTGGGTCTGTTTGGGTCCTTTGTTTCTCCTACCTCCTCTTTGCTCCTTGGGTGGCAGGCTTTCAGGGGTAGGAGATTTTGTTTCCGGTTCCTGGTTTTCCAGGGGCTGTTTACAAGTTGGGAAGGAAGCTTCCTCCAAGGCTTTACACCCCCCTTCCCCTTGTGCCTCCTCCCTGGGAACCGGTGGGTTATCGGGGTGCTGCCCCGTCATTGTTCTGGAGCACTAGGCCCAGAGTTTGGAGCATTCTGCGGTGGCATGCTCATCTGAGGGTTCTGTTGAGCCCTCAGTATGTGACCCAGATTCCGTGCCATATTTTGGACCTGGCGCTCAAGTTGGGAAACCCGCTCAGGCTGATACGGGGTTCTGTTTTCTCCCCTGGGCTGATGCCAGGAAGGGTAGCTATCCCTTCTCTGGTAGTGCCCCGGGTTGGGAAGATTTGGGTACCCCTCCACCCTTAGCCTCCCCTCTTCCGGATTAGGTTGTCTGGGCTCAGGGAAGTGGGGAAAGAAGGATGGATGATTTTGGGGCTGGAAGTTGGGTGGATACCTGGGGAACAAATTCTGCCCAGGATTTGGTGAATTTCTGCCCTCCTGGGGGAAGTGTGGAGGGATGTTCCCTGGGTTGGGCGCTTGGTTGGATGGAGTCCACACATAACCCAGGATTGGACTGTTTCCCTTATAGCGGGGACTTACATAGTCAGGGGAGCCCATTGGTGGGACTTCCTCTTTGACTCCCTGTCTGTGACTGGCCCGAGGGCCTTCTGGGCTGTGAATTATTTGGTGCAGGCAGGTTTTTAGGTCCCCCCATCTCTAAATCTAAAACGGGGGCAACCTTTACCTCTGCCACCTTGGCAGCAGCAGGGGTGCTGTTGGTTTTGGGGTTTTGGGGTTTTTGGGCTGATTCTTATTTTCCACCGGTTTCTGCACCTCATAGATGCGGGTGGCTTGCTCAATGACCCAGTCTAAAGATCTTTTCTTGTGAAATCTCTCACGAGCTGGGTCATTATGTATTCGGGGAGAGCATGGAAAAATGTGTTGATGAATTCTCTGCTGTCCATGCGCACCCTTTTGGTAGTCTATGCAAAAGCACGCTTTAACTCCTGCACAAATTCTTGTGGTGCCTGATCCGCCCCACATTGCAAATTGTAGGCTGCCTTGCGAGCCTCTTGAGGATTTCTATGAACAGAAAAATGTGTCAAGATGGCCGCCCTATAGGTGGACCATCTTGAATGATTTTGGTCCTCCAGCCCCGCAAAGAAACTGGAGTATTCTGGGGAGAATGTCCATTTGACGTACTGGATGTAGCTACTGCTGTCCTGCAAATGGAAAGTCTCCATCATTTGCTCAAAGAGCTCCAAGTGTTCCCAAACAGAATACTTGGAGTTCTTGTGATAAGGGGTGATGACACACCTTATTGCCTTGATCTGCTTAAGCAAAGCCCTTTTTGCCTTATTGGCCTTTTTGGTTCGGGTAACCCTGGTCCACTCATCCTCTGACTCAGAAGCACTGCTCCCAGAGGTGCCCGTCTGATCTTCCAGGTTTTTCTGGATTCTACGAGCCTGGGAATGGCTGGCAGAATGTGGGGACCTGGTCTCCTGTGTCCTGGGCCGCTCAGAGGAGTCTTCAGATCCCTCCTTGCTGCCAGGATTTGATGGGTACCCCCCCACTGACCTAACTGGGTGGAGGTTTTCAGGATGCCCTTAGTGGGCCTACTCTCCTGGGGTTCCCCACTAAATTGCACTGTGCTTATGTGCCCATACCCGGAAGCCCGCCCCTCCATTCCTGGGTGGTACTGGCCTATGAGCCCCGTACTTTTGGCTGGATAGTAATCTGCCATCCCTGTGGCCCTGTGCTCATGTGCGCCAGGGGACATGGGGGTGGCAGAGTCCAGGGACTGGGAGAGGTGGAGGCCTCTGGTACTAGGGCTCCTGAGGTTATGCTCAGGGGTTTCCCTTTCCCAGCAAACTTCATCTCTATCAGCCTCTGCTCCCTGTTTCAATGCAAGAGCCTGGGCTTTCAGTTCCTCAACCAAGGCCTTACTAGACTCTATCAGTCTCTCCTGCATGGCTACCTGTTGCTGGAGCCTATCATTGTGTTGACAGAGAGCCTCATTTTCCCTCTGTGCTTCCTGATTGGTCCTGGAGCACTGTGTCAGTTTTTGCTGCAGGGTGGTAACCTCCTGGGCACCGTCCCTACTGTCCTGCTCCTTTCTTGTCAGAGCATCTTCCAACCTCCCGGTGTGCTCTAACAAGTTCTGATGCTCTTTTTGGAGGTCAACCAGTCCCTGGAGGGCCAAGTGATTT
The DNA here is from genome assembly GCF_040938575.1 of Ambystoma mexicanum. Taxonomy (NCBI): domain Eukaryota; kingdom Metazoa; phylum Chordata; class Amphibia; order Caudata; family Ambystomatidae; genus Ambystoma; species Ambystoma mexicanum. The sequence continues at coordinate 29,525,678 of NC_090924.1, read as the reverse complement.
TCTTGAATTTTTCTTTTTAAGTGGCAGACTTCCTGGCCTAAGGTATCCCTTTCCTGAGTAAGAGCCTGCATCTGTGCCACCATGTCGTCCCTCTGCCGTTGAAGGGCACCAGCTTTCTGGCGCTCTTGATCAAACTCTGCCTGTGTATCCAGGTCTATCAAAATCAATGTATTGCTTTCCTCTTTCTCTCTGTCTAGTCGGATTTGCAGGGTGGCTACCTGCTCTGTGCATGCCCTGTTCAAGTCTAGTTGTTGCCCCAGGTTTTTCTGGCTCTGCAGTAGGGCGTCCAAACCTTCTTGGTACTCCTTCTGCAAGGCCAGAAATCTGTTATCCTGGTCAGACTTTTCCTGTTGCAGGATATCTATATCCTCCTTTATTTTAATAATATACTGCCTACTATCATTTTCTGTCTTCTGGCTCCTCTGCAGCCGCTGCTCAGAAGAGACCAGGTCAGATTGGGCCTTCTCTAATGCCATCAGTTGCCTATTTGCCAGATCCTGGCCTTCAGCACATTTGTCCTGTATGGCTCCCATATGTAAATATAAATATGCTGCTATCCTGGCAATCTTGTTGTGCTCATCCTTGGCTTTGGGGGCCATATATAGTTCACTCAGGGCCACATGTAAGGAACCCTGATCTCTCCATATAACTGACCCTGTTTCAGTGATCTGGGGTGCGATTGCCTGCAACCAGACCGCCTGGTCCTGATGAGCCCACTCACCTCTTACAAATAGCTTATGTAAGAGGTGTTCTCTGGCTATTTTGATATTTACCAAGGTCGTCATTCTGGAACTTGATTTCCTTCCTGACTTACAGAAGTTTGTATTGTATTTTGCAAAACAGACAGTTTCCTTAGAGCGTTCCTTTGAGGGGTGTTTTTACAGTTTAACAAGGCGTGGTGATCCAACAGAATTCATATATTCTGTCAGTTAGCACACTGTATTAATCTGCACAAGTGATAGATCTAATCCAGAATCCCCAGCTACGAGCCCCCACTCTGCTAAGCAACTTCAATTCAGCAATCCCACTAAGTCAGTGCCTCGTCTGGGATGCCCAAGGGAAGCCCTTATTTATATATTTTTATGACAAGTTATACTCTGGATGATAAACCCTTATATAACGCCCCTCTCTTAGAAATCCCCTGACCCCACTGAGCCAAGAAGTAGGTTTGTTTTGAAAATTAAAAAGGTTTATTTGAAAAATGAAACAATAGATATATATCACACTTTTATAATAAATCAATATTTGATATCACACTTAGACATACGACAGTGAGTGACCAACAATGGATGATGTTATACTCGCACACTGGTTTAATTACTTAGGAGTAGTATAGAGGATAAGGTAGTTGAGAATGCTTTATATGGTACAAGGAAATGCAAGGTGGAAAAGAAGCAACACAGTAATAAACTTGATATGATTTCAGCAAAACATAATATAATCACTTTTCCCCTTTTGGCAATTCACCCACCCCCTCTATGCAATGTAAGGAGGTGGAAGTAACACACACACAGGGTAATTCATAGAATTTCGCAGAAAAGTGTCGCAAGCGGCTGGCGCAGAGTGTCCGCGTGCGATTGTGTGCGCCAGGCACGTGCGCTAAAACCGATTTCCGCGCACAGCGTATTCATGGATTTCATGCTCCCAAACCAGCCCTGGCGCAGAGTATCGCAGCGAGCCTGCAGCAGTGCCAGTAACGCCCCCAAGAACGCCCTCGCGCAAGGAAAAGCCATCAACATCACTAAATCATCGCAAAGGGCTGCGCTAACCCTGGACCAGTTTACAGGGCTGCCAAACAAGGAACGCAAAGCGGGCAACCTTCATATCAGGAGTACGCAGGAAGTTTTACACGCGATTGTCCAGGGAACGTGTATTACAGGGGTACGCGTGAAGTCTTACATGCGATTTGCCAGGGCACGTGTAATACAGGGGTACGCGGGAATTATCACACGCGATTTGGCAGGGTACATGAATTACAGGGGTGCGTGGGAATTATCACACGCCATTTTGCTGTGTACGTGTATTACAGGGGTGCGTGGGAATTATCACACGCGATTAGGCTGGGTGGGTCCTCACAGGTGTTCCCTGTACACCCTCCACGGCCCCTGCAGGCAGCCCACAAAACAGGGGACTACCCTGCACACCTGCTCATGTCCCCCTGCACCCCCACCCCCCAGCCACCAGGGGCACCCACCACCAGGCCCCCACCCATGTCTCCTACCACCCCCACCCCCCAGCAGTGCAGGGGCAGCCTCCACCAGGCCCCCACCCATGTCTCCCACCACCCCTACCCCCCAGCCACCAGGGGCACCCTCCACCAGGCCCCCACCCATGTCACCCACGACCCCGACCCCCCAGCCACCAGGGGCAGCCTCCACCAGGCCCCCACCCATGTCTCCCACCACCCCCACCCCCCAGCAGTGCAGGGGCAGCCTTGACCAGGCCCCCACCCATGTCTCCCACCACCCCCACCCCCCAGCCACCAGGGGCAGCCTCCACCAGGCCCCCACCCATGTCTCCCACCACCCCCACCCACCAGCAGTGCAGGGGCAGCCTCCACCAGGCCCCCACCCATGTCTCCCACCACCCCCACCCCCCAGCCACCAGGGGCACCCACCACCAGGCCCCCACCCATGTCTCCTACCACCCCCACCCCCCAGCGCTGTGGGGCACCTGCCAGCAGGCCCCCACCCATGTCCAACCCATGTCTCCCACCACCCCCACCCCCCAGCCACCAGGGGCACCCTCCACCAGGCCCCCACTCATGCCCAACTCATGTCTCCCACCACCCCCACCCCCCAGCCACCAGGGGCACCCTCCACCAGGCCCCCACCCATGTCTCCCACCACCCCCACCCCCCCCAGCCACCAGGGGCACCCACCACCAGGCCCCCATCCATGTCTCCTACCACCCCCACCCCCCAGCGTTGTGGGGCACCTGCCAGCAGGCCCCCACCCATGTCCAACCCATGTCTTCCACCACCCCCGCCCCCCAGCCACCAGGGGCACCCTCTACCAGGCCCCCACTCATGCCCAACTCATGTCTCCGACCACCCCCACCCCCCAGCCACCAGGGGCACCCTCCACCAGGCCCCCACCCATGTCTCCCACCACCCCCACCCCCCAGCCACCAGGGGTAGCCTCCACCAGGCCCCCACTCATGCCCAACTCATGTCTTCCACCACCCCCACCCCCAGCAGTGCAGGGGCAGCCTCCACCAGGCCCCCACTCATGTCTCCCACCACCCCCACCCCCCAGCCACCAGGGGCACCCTCCACCAGGCCCCCACTCATGCCCGACTCATGTCTCCCACCACCCCCACCCCCCAGCCACCAGGGGCACCCTCCACCAGGCCCCCACCCATGTCACCCACCACCCCCACCCCCCAGCACTGTGGGGCACCTGCCAGCAGGCCCCCACCCATGTCCAACCCATGTCTCCCACCACCCCCACCCCCCAGCCACCAGGGGCACCCACCACCAGGGCCCCACCCATGTCTCCCACCACCCCCACCCTCCAGCAGTGCAGGGGCAGCCTCCACCAGGCCCCCACCCATGTCTCCCACCACCCCCACCCCCCAGCCACCAGGGGCACCCACCACCAGGCCCCCACCCATGTCTCCTACCACCACCACCCCCCAGTGCAGTGGGGCACCTGCCAGCAGGCCCCCACCCATGTCCAACCCATGTCTCCCACCACCCCCACCCCCCAGCACTGTGGGGCACCCTCCACCAGGCCCCCACCCATGTCACCCACCACCCCCACCCCCAGCCACCAGGGGCACCCTCCACCAGGCCCCCACCCATGTCTCCCACCACCCCCAACCCCCAGCCACCAGGGGCACCCTCCACCAGGCCCCCACCCATGTCACCCACCACCCCCACCCCCCAGCACTATGGGGCACCTGCCAGCAGGCCCCCACCCATGTCCAACCCATGTCTCCCACCACCCCCACCCCCCAGCACTGTGGGGCACCCTCCACCAGGCCCCCACTCATGTCACCCACCACCCCCACCCCCCAGCACTGTGGGGCACCCTCCACCAGGCCCCCACTCATGTCTCCCACCACCCCCACCCCCCAGCCACCAGGGGCACCCTCCACCAGGCCCCCACCCATGTCTCCTACCACCACCACCCCCAGCAGTGCAGGGGCAGCCTCCACCAGGCCCCCACCCTTGTCCAACCCATGTCTCCCACCACCCCCACCCCCCAGCACTGTGGGGCACCCTCCACCAGGCCCCCACTCATGTCTCCCACCACCCCCACCCCCCAGCCACCAGGGGCACCCTCCACCAGGCCCCCACCCATGTCTCCTACCACCACCAGCCCCAGCAGTGCAGGGGCAGCCTCCACCAGGCCCCCACCCATGTCTCCCACCACCCTCACCCACCAGCACTGTGGGGCACCTGCCAGCAGGCCCCCACCCATGTCCAACCCATGTCTCCCACCACCCCCACCCCCCAGCCACCAGGGGCAGCCTCCACCAGGCCCCCACCCATGTCACCCACCACCCCCACCCCCCAGCCACCAGGGGCACCCTCCACCAGGCCCCCACCCATGTCTCCTACCACCACCACCCCCCAGCGCTGTGGGGCACCTGCCAGCAGGCCCCCACCCATGTCCAACCCATGTCTCCCACCACCCCCACCCCCCATTACTGTGGGGCACCCTCCACCAGGCCCCCACCCATGTCACACACCACCCCCACCCCCCAGCCACCAGGGGCACCCTCCACCAGGCCCCCACTCATGCCCGACTCATGTCTCCCACCACCCCCAACCCCCCAGCCACCAGGGGCACCCTCCACCAGGCCCCCACCCATGTCACCCACCACCCCCACCCCCCAGCACTGTGGGGCACCTGCCAGCAGGCCCCCACCCATGTCCAACCCATGTCTCCCACCACCCCCACCCCCCAGCACTGTGGGGCACCCTCCACCAGGCCCCCACCCATGTCACCCACCACCCCCACCCCCCAGCCATCAGGGGCACCCCCCACCAGGCCCCCACTCATGCCCAACTCATGTCTCCCACCACCCCCACCCTCCAGCCACCAGGGGCACCCTCCACCAGGCCCCCACCCATGTCTCCTACCACCACCACCCCCCAGCAGTGCAGGGGCAGCCTCCACCAGGCCCCCACCCATGTCTATCACCACCCCCACCCACCAGCGCTGTGGGGCACCTGCCAGCAGGCCCCCACCCATGTCCAACCCATGTCTCCCACCACCCCCACCGCCCAGCCACCAGGGGCAGCCTCCACCAGGCCCCCACCCATGTCACCCACCACCCCCACCCCCCAGCCACCAGGGGCACCCTCCACCAGGCCCCCACCCATGTCTCCCACCACCCCCACCCCCCAGCAGTGCAGGGGCACCCTCCACCAAACACCCCACCAACCTGGATGACTCCGTGCCATCTTCCCCCGTTGGGCACTGTGGGGTCCCAGATGCCCCTTCTGCTGCTGAGGAGTCCAACTCCGACCTCCGCCTCTTGGACCTCCCCTCGCCAGCTGCGGCCTGGGACGCCGCACCAGACTCCTCACTCCCCGACGAGATCACAACTTGGGATGTCATCCGGGCCTTGCGTCTTCGGCTGGTGGTGCGACCCCTGCCGCTGTGCTCCACAGCACCTTCTCCGCCCTCTTCATCAGTTGACGCTGCAGACAGGGAGAAAGAAAACACAGGCATCAGGGCACTGTAAAATGGACTCATACACACATGACAGTTATACATGAGTGGCATTGGTAAACCTCACACATGGCATCACAATCCCCAATACACATGTCATTTCAACTTGCACACATGAGCCATACCACAGCCATAATGCAACAGCCAGCACCATCCATTCACATACAACAGCATGGGCAGCCAAAGGTCATCCACACATCACATGCAACATAGGGAGTACACTACACATGCACACACAACACCAAACCTGCATGCATGTGTACACCTCCGCCAACTGTCGCAGTGTCTCGATCGACATCCATGTCACACCTGACAATCATTCCTCCACATCCTGTGCCATGCAAGCCCACACACACAAGCACCATCCATGTGTCACACATGAGACCCCTCGCATGTGTCACCCTCACAGCCCTGTACAACCCCCCTACTTGGCCACATAAAAATACAGGTTCAACCTACACACTCCTGGCACACCACCACACGCACAGCTTACAATCAGTATGCATGTACACTTACCGCTCGACTCCAGACGAGTCTGCTTCTCATGGACCTGGATGTGGAGCGCTGGGGATATGCGTTCCAGGACACTCATCTGATCTTCCGACAAGTGGCCCCGCCCGCCCCTTAGCATCTGCTGCCATCATGAGGCGCCGGGCCTTGTTGAGGGTCCTGGAACTGAAGTCCTCCCAGCGCTTCCTGACACGTTCGTAGTCGCGGACTGCCACCTCCTTCGCGTTGATGGCAGTCACGATGTCCATCCAGATCCGAGTCCGTCCTTCCTTGTCGGCGCGCAACCTTCCGAAGAGGGCATCATACTGCCCCAGGACATGCTCCACCAGGACACCAACTTCCCTGGCACTGAAGCTGGTGCCCCTCTGCCTCCTTGGCCGGGGGTTGCCACTGGTGCCAGATGTTGTAGTGCCCGACATGGCAACCCCAGAGGCAGGAGTGGGTGGGCAACTGGGTCCTGGGGCTGGGCTGTGGGGCGACGGAAAAGCAGTCGGGAGCCTTTGGTTCCAGCAGGGGTGGTCACAGCAACAGCACCCCTGGCTGATGTGCAGGCAGCAAATGGCAGGGCACGTGGGCAGCAGGCAGTCAGGCAGCAGCAGATGGCAGGTGGGAGCGTGCTCAGGGCTCTGGGGGGCAGTAATTTGGCCTCCTGGGCAGGAGCGTGGTCTTTCGTGTGTGAACGCGTGGACAGCTTGATACGGAGTGATTTTGCATGTGAAAATCCCACACGTCTGCGTGTAAATCGATGAAAGGCCCTTAGTGCGTAAACACGTCACTAGCGTATGCGCATCTATGAAGTCACGTGCACGCGTAGGAAAAAGTTGCGTGACACGTCCGAGTGACAAAGCGTGTAATTGGTGCAAATGGACCTAGACGCAGAAGTGACAAAGCGTGTAATTGGTGGGAATGGGCCTAGCACGTACACGCCACGTAAGTGACGCTGTACGTGTGGGCCTGCATATAAGGTACGTGTAGAACACCAATTCCTTGTACGTGCTTTTCGTGGAGAGCGAGTGGGTGAATTCTGTACTTCTTGTTGTTTCACACGCGATTTACTTCACGGCGTTTCAAGTTCGTACTCCCTGTTACCTCTGACAGCTTTTTCTATTTTTTCTCTTGTACTGGTTTACCTGGGCCTGTTCCCTCAAACAGTGTTCCCTTCTACTGTTGTCCTGTCTCCTCAGACAGCGTACATATCTTCTTTTGGCGGGGGTGTTGCCAACCAAACGCGCTCATTTTTCACGCTCTTTTACCTGGCAGACGGTGAGTCACGCACGTATCTAACATCTGTGCTTGCCCCGTGTGTAGCCTACCCCTTCAGAGGTCATTCTAGGCTGCGTGTGACACGCATACGTTCATTCTTGTGTTACTGGGTGCCACAGCGTAGTGCAGGTTTTTCTTTCTGCACACGTGGTCTAGGAGGGGTTGCGTGCACGTCATCTCCCTTTTTTGGGCCTCCTGTGCGTTGCGTGACCCGTCATCTTTCCCCAGGGGTTATATTCAGCCTTGCTAGAGCACTAGGGTACAATTACCATCTGGTACCCAACCCCTTTGACCCCCAATTGCCCAGGACAATAGTCTACAGCCACTCCCATACGCACATTAACATCAGTGCCATGGCTGGGAGGCGAGGATTCCGTAAGGGTGGCAAAGGTGGAAGAGCCACAAGTGGTGGCCGTGGTGGATCCGGTAGGAGACCTGGTCGTAACTTGCAGGGTGAGCCTGTCCCCCCATGTGTGGAGGACCACTCAAGGGCACCCATAATCCCCCTCCTCCCCCCCTCCCGTTGAGGCTGATGTGGCTGACACCATCCATGCTCAGCCCTTGTTGGACCAGCCCATTGTGGCACCAGACCTGGCTGACTCCATGGCTGACTTCCAGGTCAGCAGGGCTACGACACGTGCGCTGGTGCAGGTTGATGCCATCATGCCACGTGGATCTGGGGCAGCAAGGTCATCTGCTGCCCCAAGTAGGCAGGGCGGAGAGGCTGCAGGGGCAGCTGTGGCTCCATCCACCCCAGCTCTCACACACCCAGCCAGGACAGTGTCGGTCCTAGTCCATCCTGCTGACATTCCCCCTGACACCATTACACTTGAGCCAATGCCTGCACCAACTCCCATGCTGAGTGTGCAATCCCACACACCTGATACAGAGCCCACCAGGGCTCCTGCCCCTAGTGTCCAGAGCGGCGCAGGACACTCAGGATCACCACCACCTTCCAAGCAGAAGAGGAAGAGTGCTCGTCCGGCACAGGCTGATGCCCCAGACACGGCTACACAGTCCGGCCCGTCGAGGAAGCCCAGCTTCACGGATGACGAACTGAATGCACTTGTCGAGTATGTGTCCGGACATGATAACGAGATGGTCATTGTTGCAGGATCCAAGACCACACCTGCACAACGCCAGGCACACTGGCAGACCGTTGCGGACATCGTAAGTGCCCTTGGAATTGTGAGGCGCACAGCCAATGATTGCTATAAGCGCTGGAATGACCTAAAGCGCAGGGCAAAGAAGAAGCTGGCCTCAAGTCATGCCGCAACTCTAGTGACTGGAGGTGGGTCTCCAGTAGTAGACATGGAACTCACTCCACATGAGTCAGTCGCTGGGACCTACGTCACGGAGGAACAGATCCAAGGCGTGGGAGATCTGCCTGATTACGAGGCATTGTCCGGTGAGTGCACATGCATGTGTGTGTCATCCATGTGCATGGTGTGTGTGTGAGGGCTTCTGTTTGTGTGCCAGGTGAGAGTGTGTGCGCCTGAGTCGTATGGGTCAGCCATGTGCTTCATGCAATACATCCTGCGCAGCTGCATTTGGCCATTGCAGTATCCCTTCTGCCAACAGTACACATCTAGCCCAACAGCACGCCAGTTGCCCTTGAAGTGTCACCTTGCCACAACATTGTTGCTTATTTTTCTCTGTTCATTCAGACAGATTGTTTGCATTCCACCACTTATACTAGGCATTTCTCAGTCCTCTAGTCACATGTCTGGCATGGCTAAGGTAAAGTGGAGTGACTTTGTTACCTGGATATCATATGTTCACAAATGTCCCTGTGCAATTGGACCATTTGGGACTGCCAGCTCCAGGTGAAAATCAGACCTGTTTGATTTAGAAAAGCTATTACATGCGGGAACTGGACTGAATGAATAAGTGCTGCCCTCCTCTCCATCTTGCCTCAATAGCAATGGTACATGCCATCTGTGTGATGGCATGTGTGTGTCACCTGGCAATCACAGGCCAATGTGTGATGCCACTGCCAGGCAGCATGCAGGAAATGTGTTCATCTTCCATCTTTGTGTCATCAGTGTGTGCCATTTGCCTGCCCTTCATACGCAGTGAGGGTGCATGCATGGGAGGGTCTTAATCATGTGGGACATGTGTCAATCAAGTACTGGTTCTCTTGCTTCTCAGTCCTCATTGTGTGCCATGGTGCTAATGCCTGTTTCCATTTCTTTGTTATTATGTCTTTGCAGGGGAAGACGCACCTGATACTGCTGGGGTTGTGGAGATGGTGCAGAGCCAGGAGGGGTCCGAGGGCCGACCAACCACCAGTGAGGGACGTGGTGTGCTGGTGGGTGAGAACCCACAAGTGCTGCAGGTCGTGCTCTCAAGGGGTGTCTCTGGCTGCACCTCCCTTGAGCTGTACTCAGCTGTTGATTCGGATGAAGAGACCTACGTGCCGTCGCAGGTGAGTGTTCCAGGGAGGGATTCTGTTCTGTCCCACCCACCTGCACCAGGGTCAGAACCCTCAATGGGGATGTCAGTGTTGGCAGCTAGGCCTTTGGTGGTTACGGATGCAGGGTCACACTTCGCGACATCTGATCCTGTTCCTGGGCCAGCAGATCAGAGGGGGAATGCAGTCCTGCAGCCTCAGGCAGTGCCGGCACAGCAAGGCGCAGTCCGCCTTGCCCCAGACAGGTGTGGTGCCCGCCGACGTGGTGGCCGTACGCCACCTGGCAATACCGCATGGGAGCAATCCATTTACGGTATGGCTACCCAACAGGCAGCATCATCCGAGATGATGGCTCAGGCCATGGATAGGGTGGCCACTTCCATTGTCCCCCCTGAAAGGCTGATGGAGCGACTAGAGCAGGCAACCGACTCCATCTGCCAGTCACACAGGGAGGACATGTTGGCGTCCAACAGGGACAGGCGGGCGGCACTGGCGACTCTGCAGGAGGCCATCTCCATAGAGTCCCAGGGCCACAGGGAAGCCCTGAGGCAGGAGCTCCATCAACTCAGGACGACTCTTGTTGAGCTTGAGGCTTCAACACACCAAAGGACAGAACAGCAGCTGGAGCGTCTCACCCGTACGCTCTCAGCTGAGATGCAAGCAACAAGGGCGGAGGTCCGGGCATCCCGTGAGTTGTTGCATGGGGACCTCCGCACCCTCATCCTCCAGAACGAGACCTACCACACCCGCATGCTTGCAGCCATGGAGGAACAGAGTAGGGCCTTGCGTGGGCTGCCTCCCTTAGTGCAACCACCTCCGGATGCAGCTGCACAGGGTGATAATAGCGACAGCAGTGATACTCCCACAACAGGGTAGCCGTGTGGGCCATGAGCCCATGGTGGTGTTTTTTTTTCCCAGGATCCACACAGGTGGGTTTTGGTGTGCACCCTGTCCTCGGACCTCCTGGGTGGCCTCCCCAACCCCCCCAGGCCCATTAATGGCCATTTTTTATTTTTTTTTATTTTTATTTTTATTTTTATTTTTATATTTTTCCCAATTTTTTTGGGACAATTTGTTGGCTTCCGTGGTTCCTGTGGGCATACGCTGCATTGTGGCTGGGCACATGCAGGCTTGTCATGTATTTGGTTCAGATGCCTGGGTTTGAGTCACACACACCCCTCCTGCTTCCCGTTTCCATGGGCTTGCAAAGGGTGTGCCCAAGTGACATTGAAGTACATGGTGACATTGGACTCCCACTACATGTGTGGGTAGTCTAGTCAATATTGTGTATACATTCCTAGTGCATATTGCTGTTCTGTTGTACACTGCATGTTGCATTGATGTGTAACTCATCATCTGTGTCTGCCTCCCAATTTGCAGGTCCCTTCCTCATGTCTACACAAGGCCCTCTAGTCTGGAAATGGGGTCCTTGTTGGCAGCAGTGCACCTACAACTCTACATGGCGCGAACACTGTACAGTTGGAAGTGGTGGGAGTGCAGGTATTTCCAGGTGGTGAGACTACTGATTTATTACATTAGTGAAGTCATGTTAATGGTAGTACCTGCTCAAGTTTGTTGTTGGTCCTGCATTACAGTGAGCATTTCAGGTGTAGCAAGTTTCAATTGGGGACACTGTACATCGTGACACTTGTCATGTTGTGGGGATTACTTTGTTTACCTGCACATAGCATGACATGGCACGGTGTGTTGTGTGGCGGTGCTGGGTATGGGTTGGGTGACATGGCACTGTCCTCTTGTTGCATTTAGCAAGTGGGTATTCATTTTAGCTGCTTGAATGTGTTTCTTCACAAAACTGCATTGGTGTTGTGTGTGGGTAGGGATGCACACATTGTAACACTTCCAGGTGAACAATCTCAGGCTGATATGCTTTTCATGGTTGAATCTCCAGACATTCAGGATCAGTGTCAGGTTGAGTCATCATTGATTGTCAGATGGAATGTGCCAGGCCAGTGTGCACTCCACAGGGGTGTGATCACTATGTGAAGTAATTAGCCACTAGCTGTGTACGGGCTGCCTCCCCCGTGCCCTTTCCCCTCCCATGCGCAGCGGCTGTGCATGTGGTTGGGTATGTGGGGCCACCACCATGTCCAAGGCCAGGCCCCGGCGTGTTGCAACGTTGTGCAGGACACATGCTGCCACTATGATCCTGCACACTACTGGGGGAGCGTATAACAGCTGCCCGCCAGAATGGTCAAGGGAGCGAAAGCGTGACTTTAGCACTCCGAATGTGCGCTCCACTATGCCCCGGGTCGTAATGTGGGCTGTGTTATATCTTACCTCGGGTGGTGTGGTGGGGTTCCGAATTGGCGTCATCATGTGGGGGCTGAGAGGGTAGGCGCTGTCCCCTGTGGAGGTGGTGATTGGTATCATTGGTGGGGTTGTGACCTTGCTCAGTATCCAACATGCATGCATGTGCAGTGACATACATACGCACCAAGCAGCCATGTATCGCCATGCCGCCCAGCTTCTAGGTCCCGGCTTAGGGTGGACATTCGGTAAATGAAGCTGTCGTGGGTGGACCCAGGATAGTTGGCATATACTGAGGTGATGATTCCCTTGGCATTACATGCTACCTGCACGTTGATGGAATGCCAGTGCTTGCGGTTCCTATAGATGTGCTCAGATGCCCTGGGGGGACGTAGAGCCACATGGGTGCAGTCGATGGCACCTAGCACTTTGGGGAATCGTGCCACACCGTAAAAATCCAGGGCGGCAGCATGCCTTTCTGCAGGTGTTCTGGGCAGGTATATGTTCCTGCGGACTGATGGGCGTGCAGTGATGATGTTCAAGACCTGGTGTAGGCAGCGTGACTGGGTGGCCTGTGACACCCACCCACTATGGCACTTGTCCGCTGAAATGATCCAGTGGTTAAGAAGTGCAGTACATTGAGGACCTTCTCCAGGGGGCTGAGTGCTTGGGAGCACAGGGTGGGTGATGTGAGGTCATCCTCCCACTCACTCACCAGGTCCAGTATTATGTGTGGTGGAAACCTGCACCTCCCATACACCTGGTCATCAGGCATCCCGAAAAGGCTGGTTCTGGGTGTGAATATTCTGGCCCTGACTATCCTCCTCCTCCTTCTTTGGTAGCCCACTGCCACTGCTGCTAGGAACGGTATGTTCATCCTGGCGTCTGAGCTTGTTATTGTTAAAGTGCGCAAATGTATGCTTTGCACGTGTTCTAGGCGAGCGTGTGACCCGCGCACCCCTGGAATCCAGTTCCCAGTCCAATAGCGTGTGGAAATTCCCACGCACCACGGGATACAGGTGCGCTGACGTACTTGCGTGTGTAAGTGCCCGCGCACCCCTGAAATACACGTACATAGGCCAATCGCGTGTATGCGCACTTTTGTCCAATTACACGCGATGACACTCTGACGTGCAGTATTTCCACGTGTGCTCCGTCATCACGTGCTGAGTGGGGAACACCCGTGCGGGTCACGTCACAGACGCGCTTACGCGCTGAGGGACTCTGGTCCAATAGAATCGCGTATGCGTGCTGACGCGCTTACGCGCTAAGGGCCTTTCCTCGGATTTCATGCTGACGTGCAGGATTTTCACGTGCCAAATCACTCCGTATCAAGCTGGCCACGCGAAAACACACGGAAGACCACGCTCCTGCCCAGAAGGCCGAGTTACTGCCCCCCAGTGCCCCGAGCAGCCTCCCACGTGCCATCTGCTGCTGCCTGCCTGCCTGCCTGCTGCCACCGTGCCCTGCCATTTGGTGCCTGCACATCAGCCATCTGCAGGGGTCCAGTTGCTGTGTCCACCCCTGCTGGAACTGAAGACTCCCGACTTGGATTACATCGCTCCACAGCCCAGCCCCAGGACCCAGTTGCCCACCCACACCTGCCTCTGGGGTTGCCATGTCGGGCACTTCCACATCTGGCACCAGTGGCAACCCCAGGCCAGAGGGGCAGAAGGGCACCAGCTTCACTGCCACCGAAGTTGGTGTCCTGGTGGAGCATGTCCTGGGGCAGTATGATGCCCTCTTTGGATCGTCCCGCGCCAGCAAGGAAGGACGGGAGAGGATCTGGGCCGACTGTGTGGTTGCCATCAACGCGGAGGGGGTGGCAACCCGCAAAGTCCAGAAGATCAAGAAGCGCTGGGAGGACTTGAGGTCCAGGACCCTTGTGAAGGCCCGGCGCCTCGTGGAGGGGGGCCGGGGCCGCATGAGTTCCATCCAGATGAGGGTCCTGGAACGCGTACGCCCAGCGCTCCACGCCCAGATCCTTGAGAGGGAAGCCCATCTGGAGTTGAGCAGTAAGTGTCCAAGCATTACTGTGTGAGACAGGGCATGTTGCGGTGTGCTGGTTCTATGATACTTGCCTGTATGTGTGCCATAGGCCATGTATGCATGTATGTGTGCAGGGACATCATAGTAATGCATGTGCGACCAGTGATGTGTGACCCACATGGTTGTTGCATGTGTTCAAATGCCGCATGGGGAGCCCTATGCAGATTTTGAACATGAGAGCATGCCAGTCTCTGTACCTGGACATGGGTGGGGGTGAGGGATGGGTGCTGATGCCAGGTACATATATGGTAGCCATGTCTGTGTGCCTGACCTGCGTGTCTGTGACTTGTGCATGCCATGGATGCATGACACATGTGTGTGACAATGCACAGATTCAGTGAAGCAGCCAAATTACCCTTGTATCCGCTGTGTTTGGTGTGTTTGGGGCCAGATGGATGTGACTGAGGTGAAGTGTGTGCATGTGATAGGCATGAGCCATGATGCATGTGAGTTACATATCATTGAATGTTTCAAGAGTCCATTGGACATGCATGGAAATGTCCATGGCATGCACCATGCCTGTTACTGTGTGTGTTTTGCTTGGACTGACCCATGTGTTGTGGAGGGACATGATGGAAGTGTACTTTGACAGTGGTGCTCATCTGCTATTGCTTCCTGTCTAGGGGACCATTGTACAGTACCCTGATGCTTGTGTTCTTTGTCTCCCTCTACGCAGTGGCTAGTGAAGAAGAGGGCGGAGACGGCGCTGTGGAGCAAGGCGGCGGGGATGCCCCCACGGCTGCAGCAGAAGGTGTTGGTGATCCCCACAGGGGCCTGCTACGGTGGGAGACGGTGAGGAGCCATCCAGGTTGGTGGTTTGCACAGAGGAGGAGGAGGCCGCCACTGGGGCACACATGGGGCCTGGTGGGGGCATCCCTGCTGGTGCAAGTGGTGCAGTCCAGGGTCAGGGGCAGGAGGCAGCACAGGTCACCGTGGAGGGGCCTGTGCATGTCGCTGTCCCTGACCCTGTGAGTGCACCACCATGCACCAGCAGGGATGCCCCGTCCCAGGCCCGTCCGCAGGTAGAGGGGATGTCCATGTCACCTGACTCCCCTCCACCTGCGGACGTGGGAACCCCTGGCCATGTGGAGAAGGTCCTGATTGGGGTCGCGATGCGCACGGCTGTGATTCGTGATGCCGTGCGTGCTTCCCGGGAGGAGCACGCACGTCATCACGAAGTGCACCGTGCCGACGTGGCCCAATTGGGATCGGGCATGTCGGGGGTTTGCTGCATGTGTTGGCCAATCTGGCGGCCCTCTCCTCCTCTGTGCAGGCTATACACCAGTCGTTCTCCTTGCCGTCTTCCAGCCCAGATGCCACCAGGGCCCCCTGTGGACCTGCCCCGACCAATGCAGCCAGCTCGGTGGGGATCCCATCCCTGCCACAGTTGGGAGTCGGAGGTCCAGCAGGGGTGGACAACACAGCAACTGGACCCCAGCAGATGGAAGATGTGACAGCATCATCGGGCAGGGCACGTGCACGACGGCGTCGGTGGTTTCCATCAGCCTGGATGCCGTCGTGCTGGCAGAGGCAGTGGCGTCGGAGGCAGCAGCAGGCTCGACGTGGGAGGCATCATGGCTCGGGGCCATCAAGATCAGAGGGGCAGGCATCGGCCGGAGGGCAGGGCAACCCTGGGATGGTGGTGTCTTCCGTGTGGGAGCAGTTGGTCCAGCGGATAGGTGCGGAGCGGCAGCGGGCGGAAGAGGAGCGGCTCACCATGGTCAGGGCGGAGTTCTCCATGCGTCGGGTGTTGAGGCGGGCTGAGTGCCTCGAGGAAGCTCGCAGGGAGTTTGAGCTGAACATGGGGTTATCCCTGCGAGACCTCGGGGCCAGGACAGAGTCCCGCCTCCAGGACATCGACATGGAGTTCGATGATGCCCTGGCCAGCAACATCACCGAGTGAGCCGCAGGACTTGCCCGCTGCCTTTGTATATAGTTATTTAGTTAGTTAGTGTTAAGTTTCCTTTATTCATTTTCATTTTTTTGGACCACTCGGACAATGGCCACTTTTTTGTATATATTTTTTTCATTAGGTAGTAGTAGGTTTCATTTATGGTGTTGGGCTCATGGACCCTGGAATATTCGTGTATATAGTTTGCTTTTTGAAGAAACATTTTTTTTATTAATTATTGTGTTCACCATGAGGAAATGGTTTTTCATTATTTTCCTTCCACATGATATTGCTTTGGACAACATTTGTTTTTGGATTACTTTGTTTTTTTTATTTTTACATTTGTTCTCGGACATGGACCATTTATTTTGTTATCCACATTGTTGTATGTTTGATTTGTTTACTTATTTTTCATCTTTAATACATGTTTTTTTAACTTTCACTTGTGGTATTTTCTCATTGGTTTCATACATGTCATGATATGGGTTTTGACATTCACTTGCACCCATTGTGTATGTGTGTGTGACGAACATGTGTTCATTTACATACTTGCCATTGGGGTTGTATCATGTAATTGCATTCACTATGTGGGTGGATGCAATCCTTGCCTGGGTGTTTGTGCTGGGTATGCTGCCCATTACTGCCATGATTGAGTATCGTCAGGACCTGGGGGCAGGGGGACATGTGTGGGTGCTTGGTGGAGGCTGCCCATGCACTGTGGGGGTTGGGGGTGGTGGGAGACATGGGTGGTGGCCTGGTGGAGGATGCCCCTGCACTGCTGGGGGGTGGGGGTGGTGGGAGACATGGGTGGGGGCCTGGTGGAGGATGCCCATGCACTGCTGGGGGGTGGGGGTGGTGGGTGACATGGGTGGGGGCCTGGTGGAGGGTGCCCCTAGTGGCTGGGGGGTGGGGGTGGTGGGAGACATGGGTGGGGGCCTGGTGGAGGATGCCCCTGCACTGCTGGGGGGTGGGGGTGGTGGGAGACATGGGTGGGGGCCTGGTGGAGGCTGCCCCTGCACTGCTGGGGGGTGGGGGTGGTGGGTGACATGGGTGGGGGCCTGGTGGAGGGTGCCCCTGGTGGCTGGGGGGTGGGGGTGGTGGGTGACATGGGTGGGGGCCTGGTGGAGGGTGCCCCTGGTGGCTGGGGGGTGGGGGTGGTGGGAGACATGAGTGGGGGCCTGGTGGAGGATGCCCCTGCACTGCTGGGGGGTAGGGGTGGTGGCTGACATGGGTGGGGGCCTGGTGGAGGGTGCCCCTGGTGGCTGGGGGGTGGGGGTGGTGGGAGACATGGGTGGGGGCCTGCTGGCAGGTGCCCCACAGTGCTGGGGGGTGGGGGTGGTGGGAGACATGGGTTGGACATGGGTGGGGGCCTGCTGGCAGGTGCCCCACAGTGCTGGGGGGTGGGGGTGGTGGGAGACATGGGTGGGGGCCTGGTGGAGGATGCCCCTGCACTGCTGGGGGGTGGGGGTGGTGGGAGACATGGGTGGGGGCCTGGTGGAGGCTGCCCCTGCACTGCTGGGGGGTGGGGGTGGTGGGAGACATGGGTGGGGGCCTGGTGGAGGGTGCCCCTGGTGGCTGGGGGGTGGGGGTGGTGGGAGACATGGGTTGGGCATGGGTGGGGGCCTGCTGGCAGGTGCCCCACAGTGCTGGGGGTGGGGGTGGTGGGAGACATGGGTGGGGGCCTGCTGGCAGGTGCCCCACAGTGCTGGGGGGTGGGGGTGGTGGGAGACATGGTGGGGGCCTGCTGGCAGGTGCCCCACAGTGCTGGGGGGTGGGGGTGGTGGGAGACATGGGTGGGGGCCTCCTGCTGGCAGGTGCCCCACAGTGCTGGGGGGTAGGGGTGGTGGGAGACATGGGTGGGGGCCTGGTGGAGGGTGCCCCTGCACTGCTGGGGGGTGGGGGTGGTGGGTGACATGGGTGGGGGCCTGGTGGAGGTTGCCCCTGGTGTCTGGGGGGTGGGGGTGGTGGGAGACATGGGTGGGGGCCTGCTGGCAGGTGCCCCACAGTGCTGGGGGGTGGGGTGGTGGGAGACATGGGTTGGACATGGGTGGGGGCCTGGTGGAGGGTGCCCCTGGTGGCTGGGGGTGGTGGGTGACATGGGTGGGGGCCTGGTGGAGGGTGCCCCTGGTGGCTGGGGGGTGGGGGTGGTGGGAGACATGGGTGGGGGCCTGCTGGCAGGTGCCCCACAGTGCTGGGGGGTGGGGGTGGTGGGAGACATGGGTGGGGGCCTGCTGGCAGGTGCCCCACAGTGCTGGGGGGTGGGGGTGGTGGGAGACATGGGTGGGGGCCTGCTGGCAGGTGCCCCACAGTGCTGGGGGTGGGGGTGGTGGGAGACATGGGTGGTGGCCTGGTGGAGGGTGCCCCTGCACTGCTGGGGGGTGGGGGTGGTGGGTGACATGGGTGGGGGCCTGGTGGAGGGTGCCCCTGGTGGCTAGGGGGTGGGGGTGGTGGGAGACATGGGTTGGACATGGGTGGGGGCCTGCTGGCAGGTGCCCCACAGTGCTGGGGGGTGGGGGTGGTGGGAGACATGGGTGGGGGCCTGGTGGAGGATGCCCCTGCACTGCTGGGGGTTGGGGGTGGTGGGTGACATGGGTGGGGGCCTGGTGGAGGGTGCCCCTGGTGGCTGGGGGGTGGGGGTGGTGGGTGACATGAGCAGGTGTGCAGGGTAGTCCCCTGTGGTGTGTGCTGCCTGCAGGGGCCGTGGAGGGTGTACAGGTAATACCTGGGAGCACACAGCCAAATCGCGTGTGGAACTTCCCGCGCACCCCTGCAATCCACGTACCCTGACAAATCGCGTGTGGTACTTCCCGCGCACCACTGAAATCCACGTACACGGCCAAATCGCGTGTGGAACTTCCCGCGCACCCCTGAAATCCACGTACCCGGCCAAATCGCGTGTGGAACTTCCCGCGCACCCCTGAAATCCACGTACCCTGACAAATCGCGTGGGGTACTTCCCGCGCACCCCTGAAATCCACGTACCCTGACAAATCGCGTGTGGTACTTCCCGCGCACCCCTGAAATCCACGTACACGGCCAAATCGCGTGTGGAACTTCCCGCGCAACCCTGAAATCCACGTACCCGGCCAAATCGTGTGTGTAACTTCCCGCGCACCCCTGAAATCCACGTACCCTGACAAATCGCGTGTGGTACTTCCCGCGCACCCCTGAAATCCACGTACACGGCCAAATCGCGTGTGGAACTTCCCGCGCACCCCTGCAATCCACGTACACTGACTAATCACGTGTGGAACTTCCCGCGCACCCCTGAAATCCACGTACCCGGCCAAATCGCGTGTGGAACTTTCCGCGCACCCCTGAAATCCACGTACCCGGCCAAATCGCGTGTGAAACTTCCCGCGTACCCCTGAAATCCACGTACCCTGACAAATCGCGTGTGGTACTTCCCGCGCACCCCTGAAATCCACGTACACGGCCAAATCGCGTGTGGAACTTCCCGCGCACCCCTGCAATCCACGTACCCTGACTAATCGCGTGTGGAACTTCCCGCGCACCCCTGAAATCCACGTACCCGGCCAAATCGCGTGTGGAACTTCCCGCGCACCCCTGAAATCCACGTACCCGGCCAAATCGTGTGTGTAACTTCCCGCGCACCCCTGAAATCCACGTACACGGCCGAATCGCGTGTGGAACTTCCCGCGCACCCCTGCAATCCACGTACCCTGACTAATCGCGTGTGGAACTTCCCGCGCACCCCTGAAATCCACGTACCCGGCCAAATCGCATGTGGAACTTCCCGCGCACCCCTGAAATCCACGTACCCGGCCAAATCGCGTGTGTAACTTCCCGCGCACCCCTGAAATCCAGGTACCCTGACAAATCGCGTGTGGTACTTCCCGCGCAACCCTGAAATCCACGTACAAGGCCAAATCGCGTGTGTAACTTCCCGCGCACCCCTGCAATCCACGTACACTGACTAATCGCGTGTGGGACTTCCCGCGCACCCCTGAAATCCACGTACCCGGCCAAATCACGTGTGGAACTTCCCGCGCACCCCTGAAATCCACATACCCTGCCTAATCGCGTGTGGGACTTCCCGCGCACCCCTGAAATCCACGTACCCGGCCATATCGCATGTGGAACTTCCCGCGCACCCCTGAAATCCACGTACCCTGACAAATCGCGTGTGGTACTTCCCGCGCACCCCTGTAATCCACATACCCGGCCAATTCGCGTGTGAGACTTCCTGCGCACCCCGGTATACACGCACACGTTTTTTTTCTGTCAGCGCGTGTCTGTGTTTGTGGGTACCCCTTTGCACGTCATTTGTCCTGGAGGGCCACAGTATTGGGCATTCATCATGGCTGTATATAGGTGCTATTTGTTGGCGCACCTTTTGGGGCACATTTCTTACAGGCGCAGAGACGCTACCGCCTGCTTTCTTGTGGCGGTCCTGTTTGTGCCTGTGCGCTGGTTTGAGCGTGCGCTTTTTTGCCCTATTCTATTCCATGAATACGTGTTGTAGGCGAGCGTGTGGGCGTTCTGCGCACTTGTACCCTGTGCTTCCCCCGTGACGCCCACATTTTGGCAAGTTGTTCCCCATTCCGAGTGTTACGCCCCGTGTTCCGCCTACTTTTGTTGCGTGCGCCGCGCTATGTGCGATTTTCGCTGTGGCCTGTGCGATTTTCGCTGTAACCTGGCGCACGCCGTTAGATGGCCTGTGCGCCAATGTGCGCCGCACACTTTTTTATCGCACATCTGATGGTTTTCTCGCGCACGGCCTTCCATGAATCGATGTGCGCTGCTTTTCGTGCGATTTTCGCACTTGCACTGCGATTTTCGCTATTCCACTGCGATTCGCACGTTTTTGGCCACTTGCGCCGCGCTAATAATTCCATGAATCGGCCTGACAGTCTTCAGGAATACAATCACAGTACAATATGAATTCAGTTCCCCCCTAGCAAGCTTAGAGAAACAGGGATGATTTTAAACACAGGCAAAGTACTTTAAAGGTGGTATGCAAAGAAGGGAAAAATGTGCTAAAAATGATTTTAATTCCCTCTAGAGGTTCAGGGTGAGTGAGAGATACTTTAAATCAGTTCAGGCCAGCCCCATCAATGACTCAGGGCTGGTTACCAGGTTGAAAATGGAATTCCATAATGGAAGCAAAAGACAAATATTTTTACACGTGGCTGAAATGAAACAAAACGTCAAATTGCGGCAATTTAGTCGCGTGCGTCGAGCGCAATTACGAAGGAACTATAAGGAGTAAGTTAAATATTGCTTCTATCACAAATGGTTCAAGAGATACGGACGATTTTGTGAAGGTAGATTCTCAAAATAAAAGTAAAGCTCGAATGACAGATGACAGTTTTGCATCTTTGAATCAACAGGAGGGACACGATTTCTATGATGCAGTTCTCAATAGGTTAAAATAGTTTGAATTAGATTATTTTAAACTAAGAGATTGGTTTTGCACAGTTCTGGCTGAGTACTCATACTATATTTTGGACAGGAATCGGATCGGGTCAGGATTGGCTGCGGTTCTCTCGCCACTGGGTACTGGTTCTGCGCACAGCAATCTGGGTCAGCTCTCAGCACTGCACAGCGATCTGGTCTGGGTCTGGTCTCTCTGGATACAGCACTGCTTTCTGGGTCTGCTACCGGTTCTGGCACAACTTCTTGGCAAAGAATTCAAACAGCTCGCCCGGCTGTTGAATAGTTTGCAAATGATTTTGAGGCCTGCTGAAAAAGGATTCAGCTTGTGGATTCAGGCCTCTCTGCTACAAGTTCTGGAGTCTGGGTTCAAAGTTCTGGTCTCTGGAGATTGATGGATTTGAAGTCTGGAGTCTCCGTCAGCTTGCTGCGCAGGAATTCAGTTGAAGGTTGGAAAATGAATGTCCCTGCCTGGGTTCCAGTGGCTCTTTTTATGTCTTTTGAAAATGGGTGTGGATGCTAACTTTCTTTGCCCAACCCACTCACGATTTGATAGGTCAAGGATTTCTCTTTGACCTGATTTGAGAAGGGAACAGTGAGTCAGAGTGATGAGGTAGGTTTATGGTCAGAGGATCCTCCCCTTGTCAAATTGCACACAAATCTATTTCTGATCCAAATACCCATTTATCTATGTACCATTTTTCTAATATTATATGTCCAGTTAACATATTTTCTGTAGCACCAAACCATCCGATCCCTGTCTTTGTAAGATGTCGTGTCCACTTTTGACAGAATTCTGCCCTTTTCATCCAGATAGCGACCTCTAAACTTTTCCAGATTTTACACAAATGTGCACAAGGGATATGGGTTTCAGATGATAAAGTGTCAGATTTTTAACATGCATACATTTGGAGTAACAACCTTATTTTCTGCTACTACTCCCCAGAACATACCTCTTAAAATGTGCACAGAAAAATCACAAGAATGATGATATTATTTACATAATTTTTACAAGTCCGCACTATGAATTATCCATCTTTTTAAAATTATGCTCTGGCCCCAAAGGGGTGTGGTTTTCCAAAGCACATGGTGGAATTTCTGGTTTGTCCACTTGACCCCAAGCTCAGCTTGCTCACAGAGGCACTTCTCCTCCCACTTCTCCCAAGAGGAAGCTATTTTACGACCCCCCCCAATATAACATTTGACTGAGCCCAAGACAGTGCTTTGTTCAGTTTCCTGCAGTCCCCAGGTGCCACTCCCCTAATTCAATCAGAGAGGTGTCATCTCCTTTTGGCAGGGGCAGCAGAATGCAACCAGGCCTGGGAACACAGCTACTGATGAAGTTTCAACTCCTGTCGGGGGTAGTTGTCAGGCAGAATTCAATCTCTTTAAGCCAGGCTTCAGCTAAATGTCACTTTGGTTCCCAGTTTTCTACATTCAAACCAAACTTGCCATTTTTACACATGCAGCTAGAACACTGATTCTAAGTTCAAAACTATGACATTTAAACAATTGCAACCTATGTGACAATCAAAAGTAGGTCACTCATTTATTCTAAACATTTCGATTTTAGTGGCTTTAAACCCAAATTCACTTAAGCTGCTGACATCCCCAGCTATGTTCAATACATACATTAGACAATGACTTCCTTCAAGTAATTTCAGAATATAGTTTTACATTGTATCCACCTCTTAGTAAGTCCTTCTTTGGCCTGGTTTGGTTCATTTGTTCAGTTTTACACAAGTGTCTGGTGGTTTTAAAACACCGGCTTTCTGGTAGTGGTGAGCACCAGCATTGCACCCATTTTTGACATTAATAACAACAGATTTTGAACAGCACCATATTCCTTAGCACTGATTTCGCTCACGGCGCTTCTGGTTCCTCATGCTCACACTGGTGTGTGGCAGGTCAGGCGACCATTTTGTTGTGCGCAGAGACTGCGCGGTTCTCCAGGATTCTGGCGCAAATGTGGGCTTTTCCGCCCTCTTGGATTTCCTAAGCCCACAGCACCAAGTGTTGCAGCATAATAGTCCAAACGTGGGTCAGGGCACCCAACAGGTACTAATATGCAAACAAAGTTTTTTAAGAACAGGTTTATTTGGGGGGAATGTGGTTGTATTTCACTTTCTAAACATGATACATCGTTTTCTTTAGCCCAATTGTCTGTATTATTAATGTCAATTATGTATGGAATAACTAAACCCTTGAAATTCAAGGAAAAAACTTTAGTTGCAGGGACGTTAAGTTGAACAATCCATTGTAACAAAACCATTGAAATTCAAGGAAAAAACTTTAGTTGCATAGACGTTAAGGTAAAAACATAATGCAGCAATACCTCTGAAATTCAGCTAAAGCCACCTTAACGTTATGTCCCCTGTTGTGCAGTCTATGGCCACAATGATGACATCACAGATCACATCACTGATGAAATCACTAATCACATTACAACAGTAACCAGCACCAAGGATGGCCTTCAACCATGGTCAGTGAGCATGGCCGAATATGTTTTAACACTTTATTTGGGTACTAATCATGGCCTTCAGCCATGGACACAGGCCACAGTCTTCACCCATGTGCACTGTATATTTTAAAACACTAACCCAATCATAATATTTAGTAGATGTAAACATAATTTATTGTAAATAATTATGTTTCTTATAAGGTGACAATTTTAATTAGTTGAAACCCATTAAAAAATAAATGTTATACATATTTTAAAACACTAATAGTCTACCAACCATAGATTTTGGCTTTACCAGTGGATACAACTTTCAACCATGTCCACTGAATATTATATACACTGGTCAGGAACAATACTGACAAGTGACAACAATCTTTGGCTGTGCACACTCTATATTCTAACATATAAAGGGTCAACTAACCATGGCGTTTGACATTGAGCAGTTTGTACATCTTTTGGCCTGGCCATTTCCACTGTATATTTTAAAAGAATAAAATGCAATAAGCGATGATCTTCGGCCGTGCCCAATGTAAAGTATATACACTAATAAGCCACTAGCGATGGTCTTCAACACAATACTAGCCAGTGGCCACAACCTTTAGCAGTGCTGACTGTATATTATAACATATTAACATGCTATGGCCTTAAGACATGGGCACTGACTACTGCTTTCAACTTTGCCCACTCTATATTTTAAAACAGTGATGGGCTACTAGGCATGGCTTTTAACCATGCACATTGGTATTTTTAAAAACTAATCAACTACTAGCTATGGCCATTGGTGCTGCCCAGTGGCACCAGCCTTTATCATGGTCAAGCCCATGGCCTAAACTGTTATTAAGATAATCAAACATTTCACAAGTTAACTTATAAATTATGTTATGGCTAATCCCATTATTGATGTAATCAGTTATAGTCAATGTAATTGGTGTTGTCACCAGTGATGTTATCTGTGATGTCATTGTGGTCATAAGCTGTGCAACAAGGCGTGCAAAGTTAAGGTAGCTTTAGCTGAATTTCATAGGTATTGTTGCATTAATTTCTTACCTTAATGTCCCTGCAACTAATGTTTTTTTCCTTGAATATATATAGGGTTACAAGAACTTTCAATTGATGCCACTTTCATTTACATTTTTTAAACATGCGGCTGTCACAATTGCACATGCACTTAATTATTGTAATTCCGCGTGCTTAGAACTTTGAATACGTGAAATATTGAATGTGCCACTTGAACTGTTTATTACTTTGCGCCATGATTTTTGGTTGCTGTTGAACATATCCTGTAAAAAGCCTTTTGGGCTTGATTATTATGGTGAATAACCTTTCCCAATATGGCTGCCTATCTTCATGTATTCTTACTTAAATTTACCATTTGAATGTGATTGGCAGCGAAGGTGGACTAGGATGTTTTAGAATGTAGCTTAAGACAACATTAATTTGTTGTGAACAAGCACTCGGCGAGTGTGCGAAACACATCTTCCCCTTTCGATGTACCTTGTGTTTGTCAGTTCATTATTGTTTCATTAAAGACCTGTGTTTTCATTCCGTCACAGTGTTGCTTGGATACTTTCGCCTCAAACTTTGGAGTGTGATCCTAGATTGTCTCAGGCATTCTTTTTTTGTGTGCTATATATATTTGATAGAGACCCTGTAGCTATAGTTAAGTTGCTCAAATCATGGAAAGAACATTTGTTGGGTGGCTTATAACTTTGCCCAACCCTGGATGAATCATCACCAAACTTTGCAAAGTTAGGAAGGTCAAAAAAGTAAATCTATATGTAAAAGTGTATACAATTAAAGCCTTTAAAGTAGCCTGTGGTTTTCGTCAAGGCAGGGCAAAGTTATAGGGTGTCCCACATTTTTTTAAATCCTCATAGAAACAATGGAAACAAAAAATCCTCTGGCCTACAGCCCAAAGCGCTGGATGGATGTTCACCAAACCTGCGCTAGGAGCAGTGGCTTGGTCCCAAAAGTGTGCTTTTGTAAATTTGGTGAAATTTGTCCAGTAGTTTTGGGCATAAAGTAGTTAAACAAATGAGTGATATCTGGGTCCATTCAGGAAATCAGTCCGCAGCCAATCCGGGATCAATCAGGGGTGGCTCGGTGTCCATGGAGACCAAAAACGCACTCTGATTGGATGTTCAAAAACATGAGGTGCCTCATCATTTTAGAAACGGTCGCCATGTTGGATTTGCGTACATCTGCTGCTGACAGGGAACACCACAGTGAGCAAAAAATCTGGAAAATGCAAAAGGTACAAACTTTACAGAGTAAAAGAGAAGACTTTTTTAATGCGTTTACGTATCTGAAGTGTCATCTAGTTATCACCTCACAGTTGTTTCTACGCTACACTTTTGAAGGTTGCAGTTACTATGAATTGGTGAACTTACGTTTTAACGTTCTCTCATCCTGAGTAAATCTGCAGCCATCCCGCATCCATAGTTCCTTCTTCATAAAGAAAACTCATCTTTGAAAATGCGCATCATCTGTAGTCAGCGCTCCAAATCCCTATAACCTGCAAAAAGGGGAAAAGACACAAAGTTATTAGCATGAGAGATCTCTCCAATGCAGGAATCATTTAAAACGCTTAAAGACTACCATATCTTCATCTGTTTACTTACATAAAGACTCATTCTTTAAAAAGAGAGACACTCTCCTTCAAAGAATTATCGAGTTTTTCAATATGCCAAGATTTTGCAATTGTTTAACCATCCCAACGCGCCCCTGTTGAAAACAGGATGGAGAGCTCCACAAATAGAAAACACAGGTGAGAAGGGAATTAGCACTAGAGTTAGAGGGGAGTACATTTTTAGGTGTTTATACACACCTCAACTAGTAGTTATCTCAGTTAATAGTTTTTATAGCATATCTATTGTTGTTTTCTGTCTATCATAACAGAAAAAGAATCCTAATGGCTTCAAGGTATCAGGTCTACAGGCTGAACGAGGAGTCCAAGTAAGCGTTACAATTTTGTGCCAAAAGAAGGCATGGGAAGGGAGAGGAATCAAATTGACATGGAGCTTTTTGTATAGGTGAAAAAAAGGTTTACTGGTGCCGCCGAGTCCACAGAGATCAACCCTGACAGTGGACAGCGCAGTGAGAAAAAAGTCTGGAATACAAATTTGGGGTTATTTGGTGGCCAAAAGAGGGCCTGGAAAGGATGGGGGAGTGGAATAAAGTTGGCATGCCACTGTTTTTATAGGTGAAAAAAGGTGTGGACATGCCACCGAGTCTGAAGTCAATTTTGCTGTCAGCGGACATCATTTGGATTGCAGGGGTGTCTGGGTGAGTCTTGTTATTTGATGGTGTATTGTATGTACTTCTTGTATGGTTTAATTATATTGTGTTTTTTTGGTCAATGGCCAGTTTCTTGGCCATACCTCCTAGGATCTAGCCACTGACCAGACATACTGTAGTAATATGTGTATAGTAATTATTGGTACTGTAGGAGGAGTATACATTGTTTGTAATATGGTGGAATGATGAAATTGAAGTGTATATGATATTTATGATTGTTGTACAATTGAGCATAATGGTCATGGAATATGTATTTGTTTCTTTGTGAAGATAACAAACAGGATAATACTGTATATGGTCACTCAGTGGCATGCAGTAATAAAGCTTGAATTTCTGATTCAATTTCTGTGAAACAAAACAGTATAATTTGTTAAGCAGGATACTTTAAAAGCTTTAATTGCATGCAATTTTAGACCCTCATAAGTAGTACATTCTATGTAGTATTCTTGGTACACAATGAGTGTGTGCTGCACTGTTGTTGTATTGACATGAAATAATCATTTGGTCATTGGGAAAAAAAATCCACAGATAATTAAAAAAGGCCTACAGTAATTATGTGAGTGTAAGCATGATAGTATGTTTTGTTTGAAGTGTTATGATATGATATGGCATTTGTAACGTGCCTATACACAAGTGTTTCAAGGCGCGACAAGGCAGGGAGGGGGGAACAGGGGGGAAAGACAGACAACGATCCTACTAGGCCAGGTGTCATTCAGATCGTTGTTGTAAATAAGGGAATGTTGAAAGTAGTTAGATACCCCTGTGTATTCTAACTATATTGGATATTACAAGATATTTTGCAGTAAGAATAACTGTAATGACATATTTG
Organism: Ambystoma mexicanum; assembly: GCF_040938575.1. Lineage (NCBI taxonomy): Eukaryota > Metazoa > Chordata > Amphibia > Caudata > Ambystomatidae > Ambystoma > Ambystoma mexicanum. The sequence goes on along the minus strand of NC_090924.1, from coordinate 29,497,613 downwards.
AAGTGCATTGCAACAAAGGGTATTTTTGAAGTAGTTAGATACCTGTTGGCGTAATCTAACTGTCTTGAGTTTTTAAAGTTATGGATGTAGTTAGAAACACGTTGGCGTATTCTTTGTGCTACAGTTTAGTGACTAACTTTGGGTTGAAGGAATATTAAGTAGACATTTGTTATACTTGTTGGTAACCTATGTTTTGGAGTAATGGGGGTATTGTTACATTCAAACCAACCACTTCTTTTTTTTGACATATTGAGTATAGTGGCCTGAAGTGGTTGTAGCACCAGTGTGGAAGATTATACCCACTCCAGTGAATATTTTCTTGCCAAAAGATACATGGCCTTTTGTGAAGCTAGTACATTTACATTTGATTTTGGTACCATCTGCATTGTACCTTCGACACACTAGTATCACATATCAACGTGAGTTTATTTGTATGTTGGAATGATTGTCTGAATTACAAAAAGAGCGTAATATGCTATGATTTGCATTCTGTACAATCTGGTGAAATGGAATTGATTCAGAATTTGGTATGGATACATACACAAATTGTTCATTAGGGATGTGATCTTACATGGTAGCAGAAAGTGCATGTATGATTCTGTGTGTGTGAAATCTGGAATATTTCATTAGAAATTTGTGTACATTTTCCTGTTTGTTTATGGTGCATTTTACCATTCATGTACAGTAGCCCAATTCTTGCCTTATACCTGCGACAATCTACAAGTCACCCCGAGTGGGACGGGTATGCCCAGGCGTGTGTCCTGTGCCTGCTGCGCCTAGAGACCCAAGCTACTCCTCACTGATGAGGCCCAATGCGGCTGAAACATGTTTTGGGATGCTTGTGGTCTCGTGCAGAAGGGATATGACCAAGTAGTTCAGGCTGGACTACCGCTTTAGGGGTTGGACCAAGCTTGATTTGCATATTGTATTTCCATTTTGTAATGGCTTGGCAGGTAAAGAACGATGGTCTGGAGGGTTGCCCAGAGCAATGCAAGAGGTTAGGGTTAATTCCAAACCTTCCAGCCATCACCTCCTTTGTTTTGCACACTGTAAGTGCCGTCAGGATTATGTGTGGCATTTCTATGGAGGACAAGCATTTGCAAACACAACTGGTCCAAACTGTTTAAGTAAATGTTGTGAACAATTGGTGGCAATTGGAAGAGAAGATAGTTTGCTACATTTGCATAGTAATTTACTCCAGTTGTGTTGCTGAATGTAAATGGAGCAGAGAGTTGTGCCGCTGTTTTATTTGATGGGCCTGTAGTTGTTTTTTAGTAGAGACATTAGTCTATTTGTCCTCTGATGGACATGCCATTGATTTTCTACTAGACGCGCAGTAGTTCTTTGTTTCTTCAGCAATATTGTTGGGAGATCTGCTATAGCTTCTGTTCATTTTCAATTTATTTTCAAAAGGTTTTATTTTTTGAGGTACAAGGTACATATCTAGATGGGGTGTACAGTGCAGGTACCCAGTTGTATTCTTGGATGCAAGGAATATCAGCATTGACTTTGTTAGCATCAAAGTTAACCAGGAATAGACCATCAAGGGTACGTAGATGGGAAAGGGATATGTACTGCATACTTTCTTTAAAGACTGTGCTGCCAATGTCAATTATTGAGTCATCTAGGGTTAGACCTTGCGATTTGTGAATAGTGTCAGCATATGCAAGAGATAGAGCTAATTGCTGTCTGTGTACATACATGTCTTTGAAAAGTAGGAAACTTGCTATTGTGAAACCTATTTTTTTAACTTCTGCATGTTTGTCAAAGTGGATGTTGACAAACTGAATGTTGTTGTCATGTGGATATGTTTGGAAGCCAAAACTGTACCAATTGCTACATTGACTAAACCTTGTTCTACGTCGAGGTTACATTTTAGAATTACTCTGCAGTTTAAACACAGAGTTAATACCTTTTCTAATCCAGCTGTGTTAGTGATTCATTTCTCTTAGCTATTTAGTCATGCTGTTGGTTGTTGACATAAAGGGAGTGTCATGCTGTGCAATTCTTGTTTGTCTGTGGAGGTGATATGCAGTATGGGTTGCATTTCTTTTTTCTACATTGTATCATTGATTTAACTAAAGCTGGCAAGGGTTGGAATTAAGGACATGCATTTTATATTTTGTTGAGTTAACTGTTCCATCATATCAGGAGCAAATGTGTTTGGCCATATTGCTCAGGGATTAGTCTAGTATTTAAGATGGATTTTGCATATTTATTAAGCAGATCAGTTCTAATGCTTTTAAAATGTTAGCATAGGAGATATCTGCAGACCGATACATGTTTTGAGTTAGTTCAATGTAGTGGAAATGTTGGCAGATATTTATATATCAAATGCTGCCGAGAGTGTTATGGCATTCTTTGTGCCCTAATGTTTTCAAAATAGGTAGACTTTTTACCTGTGTTAACTATAAGAGGTTTCTGAAAACAATAATATGTTTTCCTCCAAACAGTTCTTTTTGGTCGTTTTTAGAACGTCTTGCATTCTGAGATGAATTAAAGCCAAAATGAGGTTGGAAACAATGTTTACTTACCCTATCAGAAGTACTTTCATTTGTTTCAGAATTCCGTGTACTTCAGTAGCAGCTTCTGTTGAACATTTGTAGTATTCTAATTTGTTTTGGTGTTCTTGAGGGAGGAGCAGCAGTTGGTGTAAAGTTACACAGCCTATTTTGTAGGCAGCTAAACCCGAGAGGACTGTTACAACAGCTGAAAGGTTGTTGTTTGTTAAGTTTTGTAGACATTTGCTGATTATTTTAATTAAGAACATTTTACAAGAACCTGCTTCGCCACTTACATACAGGAACAGAGGTTTATAATGTTTATAGCTACAATGGTTAGTTTCATGTTTATAACCATGATCCATTTCTTCAGTGACTTCTAGATACATTGTGAGTTGTTCATCATAGAGCTGTGATTTGAGTACTGACAAGTCAACTTCCGATTGTTTAGATTGATACAAGGTATTTTCTACCTCAGTAATGGCTATTTCTGTTTCATTCAGAATGGGTGGTTCTCCAAGTGCTTTCTGTAAGGGAAGGTTGACTGCCCTCAGGAGTGTCTTTATCTAGTAGAGATTCAATGTATTCTTCTTGTGGGTGCTAATTGTCCAACATTTGTTTGCATTGTTTGAAAGTGACATTTATTATACTCCTTTCATTTTCTTTGAATGCAGCTTCAAATGAGCCTTCACCACCTAATAGCTCTTCTCCTTTTCTCCAAGGTTTAAAAAGTTGCACTAGGGCCATGTAATAAAGTTCTTCATATTGCAGAGATTTAAACGATAACTGTGTATGATGCATTAGGCTGGGTTTCATAGGTTTTACTAGGCTTCATTCAGAAGTTGTGACTGAATATTTACCAGTTGTCTCATCTGGTGTGACATTGTTTTTATATGAGTAGTTTTGTACATGTTTTCCAAAGCAGTACTTTGGTTTGGGTAGTATGTGTCAATTACATTTTTATTTAAATGCCCTGGCTGTTGGGATCATTTGCGGCTATTGTTTCTATCTCTTGATAGGATTGTAGTACTTTTTTCAGGATGAAGCTGGACCAAGGTTTAGCCAGACAATATTTTCAGATTTGCTATACAAGGTTGTACCTGTTAAATGGTCTGCAGCTTCATAGCACCTGCATTCACTGTGGGAGAGCATTTTTATATTGTAGCTGTACAATTTTTGTGAAAGTTTTTTGTAAGATGATATGTCATCCCAGAGGTCTTTTAGCTGTTTCCTCAGCTTGGTGAGATAGGCTGTGACATATCTTGCAACTGCAGTGGAATAATCTGAAATGTATTTTATGCCTAGATTTGCATTTTACAAGAGAGCAATGATTACATTGTAATCATTGATGTACTTAGATGCTTTGTTCCTTTTAATGTTTTGTATGTCTTTAGGGGATTTGCCTTTTACACTGTGTCTAACAGAAGACATCAAGCTATTTACTTTTCATTTTACGCAAATGTGTCTAGGGAAGTCAAATCGACATTTGGTATAGTATTTACCTTTGTTTTTAATTCTACGTCGGCAGCATTGACCACACTTAAGTTTTTGGAAGCATAAGATGTGTGTGTGTGTGTAGGTCACTATGTGTAGTTTCTGAAGGGATGTCTAAGCTAATGTATTTTTCAATAAACTGTAAAACCGTGGCATCACTGTCACAGCTAAATTTGGGAGCATCTTTTATCCATAAAAGCATGTGGTTGTGTGGTGCTCCTCTGGGTTGATATTCTTTTCTCCAAAAGAAGTGTTCCACTTTTCCAATAGGAGGAGTAGTTTTATTGGAGATGAAGTGCAGCATGGCCATGAAGTAATGGTGTTTTTATGTATATTGCCTCTTTATTTTGGTTTGCAGTGCATAACAAGTTGTTCAGGTCATCCGATGCATATTTTGGCTTGAAGCATTTGACATGTTTCTAATGAATCTGCTGTGGTGTCTTTGGAGTCTAGTGGGTGAATTGTACACAGGTCTAAAATGCTGGCTGCAGTAACAGGATCTACACGTTCAAACTGGCCAGTTGATGGTGAATCTTAAATTATTTGTGTGGTTTCTCTTAAGTTCTCCTCTATGTTTATATCTCTGTAGTATTCATTCTTTTTCTGTGAGATATTGTAAGGCTTGTTGAAGTTTGTTCAAGTCGACTAGTTGTTCCCAAATTTGTTTATCTTTTATTGGTACACCATTATCTAGTAAAATCAAAGATTGATCTATTGGCCATTAGACTCCTAGAAGTTCAACATTTTCTTTACGAGCTAATGGCAAATATACTACTTTGCCACAAATGCCTTTTAGTAACTCAGATGGAGGCAATGTGGCTGTTTTTAGTTGAAGGCGTATTATAGCTTGAAATGGGTGTACTGTTTGGATTATAATTCTCTCATATAAGTTAAGTTGTTGGAGAGCCATTGGAAGTTGGAATATGTATTTAAGTTATTAGTGATAGCACGTGATGGCATTTGGTTATTGTCAAACCTTGTATTGCAGTAGATGCACACTATTGATGGGTCAGTTATTTTGTATTTATTTTCTGTTGTTAGATGTAAAGCTAATTGAAACATTGTGATTCCTTATTTGTAGGCATATTTATTATTTTCTGATATTTTTATTAAAAGTTCTGCAATAACAGACACATACTTGGCCTCGTATTTTAGCAGATGTGTTTTGAAACGTAGCTACTTCTTTTTTGTGTGTGTGTCTTAGGAGGTTGGTGTTTGTGAGGCTTTTGCTAATGTTTTGTGAAGTTACTGAATGTTCTTAGTCAAATTCAAATTCAAAATGTTTCCTTTAGATGTACTCTAGTTCTCGAAGGAGTTCTATGGCTGTACCATACACAGGAATGATATTTACATTTTTGAGTTCAATAGCAGGACTTTTTGCATAGTACAGTCTATGCACAATATTTTGTGTAGCGGAATGGTGTATTGCTAACATTTTGATGTGGTGGAATGTGCTTTTGCAAGCAGTTCCTGAAATGCAGGCTAATGAATGTCCTTGCAGTCAAGTGTGGCTGCACACTGGGCAGAAATTGTAAAGTTTTGATTATATTTTTGTCTTTTAGTTTCACATAGTGATTGATGAATTATCATAAAGATTTAAAGGATTGTTGGTGTACGTTACATGTTGGGCTGCATGTCAATTTGTACACTGGACGGTTTGTTTGGGTGAAAGGAACATTTGGTTCAAATTATGTTGGGGAGGTTTTTTCTATAAGGATTGTTTTGCTGTAATGGTGTCTCCTACCATTTCATACCGTTTGCCATTACTGTCTATGGGAATTGTTTTTTTTTGTTCTTGTTAAAATCCTCTTAATTGAAATATGGTTTTGTGCTGCTTGTGTGAATTAATTCACCTTCACAGAAGTTTGAAAAGATAGCTATATTGACATTGTGAATGTTTAGAAGTACTTTTTGTAATATATCGATTAATTTAGTCAGTGGTTTCATTCTGTTTAAAATCAATAAAAACAACTTTCTCTTTAGTATAAATGTGCTGTCAATTAGAGATTTGAGGATTCATCTTCTGCTGCAGTTTTTCAGGGTAGATTGTGACTTTTTAGCTGTCTTTATAGGATTGTAAAGTTCTCTATGGCAGAATATTTTTGGTAAAATAATCTTTGGGAATGCTTTACTGTGGCTATTTTAACATTGATAGATACACATTAATTAGTAGGTCTGCTTTCCTTTGTACATCTTTTTTTACCTTTAGGTTTGCAAGAGAGGCCACACTTTTTCTAGTGGTGGCTGGTTTCGTTTTATTGAGTGAGGTTACTAGCTGTTTTGTTTTAATGGTTTCTATAAAAAATAAATTTAGGCGGATGACTATATTGCTTGCTTTTATTCTATTTTATTATCTACTGAGTTGGTTTTTAGTTGGCATTCTGTTCTGTCTCTTGGGAAAAAAGAAAGTTGGGTTTGAAAGTTGTGGAATGTAAATGCATGTATTGTGCATGGGTGTGTGGGTGTGATCGTAGGAAGTGTGATTGTGTAGGCTAATATATAGTGAATGTACATTGTTACAATTAGAGAGATACACATGCTATATTAATATACTTACTTTGTAGGATGTGAAGAGTGCAATTTTGTTGGTAGCTGTCTTTGGCAATCTTCTCTTTTCCTGTACTTTTACTAAAATAGGTTGCTATTTATGAAGGTAGGAGTAGTTATTGACAAAAAGAGTTAACAAAGTTGTATTATTGCTGGTGTTGTAAAGTATATTACCTATGTTGTTAAGAAAATTGGAGTATGAGTAGTGGTGTTTGGGGCATTTCAAGGAAAAGGGCAAAAATAGGTGTGAAAAAAGGTGCATATCTAGGGTCTTTTGGTTTTAATAAAAGAAATGTTGTGTTTGTGGTGCAATGTATTAGTAATGTGCTGCAGTCTGTTTAAAGAATAGAGAAACTGCAGCCTAGTAGTAATGCAATGGTGTATTGTTGTTGCAGCAGTGTTTTGTGTCTTATTGTAGAGGTTGGGAAAGAACACTACTTTATATATAAGGTGAAGTGTGTGTGTATATATAGATACTTTGACAGTATACACACATGTGTGAGCAGGTGCATTATGGTGGCAGTATAAGGGATGCAAATAACAAGGGGAGTCCTGGGAGACTTTCTGCCAGACATGACTCCTGGTTACAAGAGCCTTCCCCAGAGTCTTTAGTTCACTATCTTTCACAGAGGAGAAATATCCTAAACATATCAGTCTTTGTCCTGCCCTGGGGCAGTCCAGCACCCCAATTCTAGTAAATTCTCCTCTGAACAAGAGTACCAACAGCAACCCCAGACACGTGTTGTGGTCTGGTTGAACCTCATCAGTAGGGTGTAGCTGTGCCTCTCTAAGAATAGTGAGCGAGGGCTCCATGTCTGGATTCCCCTAGTATCTTAGGGTGAGACCCAAAGTTACTTGACATATGCAAATAACAAGAGGGTCCTGGGAGACTTTCTGCCAGACAAGAGTCCGGTTACAAGAGCCTTACCCAGAGTCTTTAGCTCACTATCTTTCACAGAGGAGAAATATCCTAAACATATAAGTCTTAAGCACCGAAATGCTAGGCAATACTCCTCTGAACAAGAGTACCAATAGCAACCCCAGTGTAAGGGATGTATGAGAGAGGTTGAAAACTGTGACATTTATGTGGAATGAAAAATGGAAAATGCTGAGCGTTTAAAAATGTTTCCTTTTAGGAACATTTTCATGAAAGTAAAAAAATGAATATGTGCATTTATAGCCGCACTGTGTGTAACTTTTTTTCTAAAAGAAATGAAAAGCAGATGGAAAAGATTTGTAGAACCTTTCTCAGTGGCACTTGGGGCTTGATTCATGGGAATGTGAGCATAAATCCCACAGGGGCTGCCCACCGAGAAGGACACTGCGTGAGCATGTGCACAGATAAAAAAATGTGTGTCTGCATATTCATGGAATGTACTGCACAAAGTAACTGTATTTGTAAGTTGTTACTGACACGCCCCCATGAAAAGCAAAAACAGCCGGGACAGCTATAGTTGTATGCTTGCACAAAAATACATGCACCTTTAAAACCGTGCATGGGGTCCCCCACTAAAAGGCCTGCATTTTGGGGACCCTGCACATGGTCCCACGAAACGTATCCGCACCCCGACAACATGCATATGAAAAATCATAACTCGGTTGAAATCTTGAAAAATCTGCATGCGAGCCCCCTAAACCATCCCTGCAGCATGCTACACTGCATAAGCACACTCCTAAGTTGGATCGGAACACTGGTTGTGTACACACACCCCAAAAACCCACATGCAAACCCACATCTTCGCTGCCATTCCGATGCGCAAGTGTATTTACGGCTGCCTTATGGTGGCGGATAGTATGAAGAACTGATTTTTCCTGGACGCGAGCTTGTTTGATTGAATCCATGAATATGTCTCATGCCACGCAGTTGTGGGCATACGTGGAATTGCATGCAGGCTGTCCCTCAGAATGTCCATTTTTTTGCAAGTTCTCCCCTGTTTCTGGTGTTCACCCCCTTTCCCAGCCCTCTGCGCAAGCCATGCCCATGCTCTGCATGGAGTCATGCACAAGGCCCTCGACAGCTAGCAGGGAAATGCCGAGCCTGCGTGAACTCCACCCAAGTCCAGAAAAAATACAGCGCATTCAATTCCATGAAGCAATGAATGCAGATTTGCATGCAGTTTCGTGCGCAAGTACCCTATTTTCCATGCAAATATTTCCATCTATTAGGCCCTTGGTGTGTAGAAGTTTAATATGTTGGTTGTACATGCATACTTGCCAACATGATCCATTCCAATCTTTAGGTGCTTATCAAGTCTTGTTTTTTTTTTCTTTGCATACTGTGACTTGTAGTTCCACTTTTATCATTTGAAAACTTGGACACAGCGGTAGTCCGCAGACACCACACGTGCCATCCATGTCCTTTAAGGGTGACAGGCATGGAAAGGGTACTGCAGAGACCGCAAACAGTCGTGGATGTCCGCGGGCATCGGGGCATAACCCAATCAGGTTTCGTGGGTGTGGTATGCAGGAAGACTGGGTGGCAAGAGTTATCTTTGCTGTATGTAGTGAAGGTGGCTATAGCTATGTCTTTGAGGAAGCAGAGTGTCTCAATCGTGGGTGATTATTGAGTCAATTGGCTAAAGGTGTATTCTGAGCAGTGTGGATTGTCTGAGAATCTTGAATTGGAAGAATTTGAAGTTTCATGGTATTGAGTTTGTGGAATTAAGTGGACGGAATTGCTCCCATTTTGTGAAAAAATTGTTACTTTCAAGCATCCGGACATCAATGTTCTTCAGTATGGAGGCAACAGTTTGAGCTATGTCACCAGAATGTATTTATAGTTTGCCATGAAGGATATAAATATAAAATTCCATACACTTTTAAAAAAAAGGTTCTTTTAAAAGCCACAATTTTTTAACAAAAAGAAAGTTTATTCATTTTAATTCCCACACCACATGCCTTGAATTCTCTGGGTGTCTGCAGACATTTGCACTGTCAGCGGACTATGCAGACTGCAAAAGGACCAGTGAGTTTTAGTTTATACTTAGTTTGATTTTTAACTGTAAAGGAACCTTTTTTGTGTTTTTTTTAATGTTGTATTTTTGTGGCTTTTTTGTTTTTATATTAGAGGCAAAGTAAGGTGGGGGAAGGGAGGGAAGGGCCTCCAACCACAGAGATGGAGGGGCAAGTGGACAGGGGAAGATGTGGACAGGCCTTAAATGTAAGGTAGGTCACAGTGTCTCTCATGCTCGTTGACTGTGGCCTCAAAAGCATTTTGAAACTGCCCCCCCTTGCAGATCATTGTGTTGCAGTACAGAGTAGTGTGACCCTCAAAAGGTAAGGGTCAATAGTGTCCTGTATGGCCTGCAAGGTGTCCGATGGCAACCTCTGTCCCACAGGAGCTACCTGTATGTTGGCAGGAGCGGTCAAGGAAGATGGGGTTGAGGTTCGCAACCTGCTTCTCCATGAGAAAGGAACAACCTACCTTTCTTAGAGCACCCGGGTTGCTGGATCTGATGTGGTGGTGCATGGAGGTGGACCTGTAGGAGTACAGCCCATGTTTTCCCTGACTGAGTATGACATGGCACACAGTGCATCTCTCCTTGGCTACCTGAGCATTTGGTATACCCTCAATAGTAGTGAAAATCTGCCACACCCATGACTAACTCCAGGCACTGGTGGTAGGCACTTCCACTACATCATCTTGTTCTTCCTCTTCATCCTCTTCTGTATCTCTGCACCTGTTCCCCTGTCCAGTCCCTCCAGGTGGTTGTTGAGGTGGTGCAGGTGGTGGTGGTGGCTGGGGTGGAGGAATGGCCATGACTGAAGCCATAGATGCAGGTTTTTTAATATTCCGCAAAGCAGGTTCTCTCTGCTGGTGCATTATCCTGGTCTGACAGATTGAGAATGAGGAAAAGTAATGGGTGGCACCCTTCAGAGGATCTGTCCACAGACTGTGTGACCGCCTACGGAGTACTGAGTCAAAAATAGGCCTTGGCAAGTCATACAAAGTTGACAGATCAACTAAGAATGTGTCTAGGAGCTCTGGAAGGGTAAACCTTCAACTTGAAACACTCTAAAAATGCAGTTTCAAACTGTCTGCGGTCATGGACTCCGTCTGCGGACAGGCCCTCATGCCGCATGGGTGTGGTCACATGATGACGTTCATGGATGTCCACAGGGGGTGGCGTGTGTCGGCGGACACACATTGAGCAGAAGACACAGAGCACACGTACATGGATGTCTGCAAACGGCTGCACTTTCTGCAGTCTAATTAAAAGTGCATCATGCCGGACGGACATGTCAAGACACAGCGCGATGTCCGGGGACACCCTATTTCATAAACGTACACCTCAAACGCCCTTATAATCTGCAGAATCTTAATTGGGTTTTAATAAAAAACAAATGATGACAGAATAATATACAAGATGTTTACAGTATAAAAAATGAATTTCTTTGTGCAAGGGAGGGGGTATCAAAATGGGAAATTTTGAATTTCTATACAATGATCATGAGGGGAAGGAGGGAGTGAAGTTTCATCAAATCAGATATCTGATATTTGATAGCAGAATTTGACATATCTTATGAGTACCTGGTATTTGATGGTAACAGCCAGCAAATCATTTGCACAGGTTTCATTGTATGTTAATTTATGTTTTATGTAAATATCAGGCCTTTGATGACATCATTTTCCTTATCCTTGCAGTGCCTGATATTTCATAGCAATTCATGTCATATAATGTGAGGACCTGGCATTTGTATTTTGTATTTCATTGCAATTTATATAGTGCACTTTTCCAAACGTGGCATATATAAATGTTACAAAAAAATGCCACATAGTAAGAAATTGACAAAGTGCAGCATTATTTAGCAGGTCAGCAATTTAGATTGAGGAGAGGGAGAAAAAAGGGGAGCTTTTAAATGAGAGTGGAAAATGTGAGAGATGGAGAGGAGAGAACATAAGGTGGAAATTAATTCCAAGGTTTGGGGGAAAAAGGAGGCATGGAACAGGAGGGGGCAAAGGGGGCTTTTGGTACTGGTAGGAGATAGAGATATGTTGAACAGAGAGGTTCAGAAGGAGAATAAGGTGAGACCAGAGCAGAGTTCGGAGGGTCAAGGACATGATACCATGTAAATACAATAAAGAGGAAGTGATACATAAGACGGGAATCAAATTGGAGGAGGGAGATTGAATCAAGTGACAGGAGATAGTGGACCAAAGGGAAGAGAAAATAATAAGATTAATAGTGAGTTAAAAACTGATCGAATATGAGTAAGATGAGAGGCGAGGAAGGAAGGCCACCAAGGAGAGTAGAGAAAACATCTAAATGGGAAAATATAGAGGTAATGAGAGGTTTGGTAGTATGAAAAGATAGAATGATACATATACGGAGAGATCATGAAGGTGGTATTAACAGATATGCACAAAAATGGAGATATGATGAAAAAAAGATATGATCATATGAGTGTGACCCCAGGATTATGTGTGAAAGGGGAGAGAGAAAGAGACAATGGAGGACATTGGAGTCCTGGGGTTATGGTGTGGAACGAGAGAATGATGGAAATAAACAAACTTTGGTTTTAGATGGATTCAGATCTAAGACATGAGAAGACATCCAATATTGAACAGCAGAAATACATGCTGAGACAGTTGAGTGAAGGGAGTTGAAGTCAAGAAGAAGGCCATCTGGGATATGATACAAGACTAAGAATAAGAATAAGTGATTTTAATGGAATAGTGTCATGATGCCTACCCCCAGAGCACCAGGCCAGGCCCAGCACCCCCGGGAGCAGGCATCATGCCCCCGGGTAAAAGCCCCCGGCCCCTTATAGTTGCTCTTTGGACTCTGTACTGGCGCCTTTGGCGCCAGGCTCATGTTGGACATCAGTCCTGGCGCCATAGGCGCCAGGCTCATAAAGGAAAGTGTTTGGTGCACTTACCTGATGCAGACCATGCTGCATACTCACCAGATGCAGACCATGCTGCCTGAAGACCCAAGCCAAATGAGGCTTAGGAGGGACTATTTTACTGAAGGGACTATTTTGTTACTTGGGTGGGGCTGTGGAAGAATACTTACCTAGGACTTCTTCCAAGGCTATTTAAGCCACGCCAGGACAGCCACACATGCTTCGCGTTGTTCTGCATCCCAGCAGCTGAACGCTCACTGTGTCTGCTCCTGCACCTGGACTCCAGCCACGCTCGCCTCGAACCTGGAACACCTGTAAGGAAAGAAGAGAAGAGAAAGGTGAAAACCAAGAACTTATTTAAACTTCTTACCTGCATCCAGAATCTTCACGCCAGCATTCTTGAAGAAAGACTTCCATTTAAAAGCATTGCGTTGCTCGCTGCAGCGCCGCGCTTCACTTACCTGTCCTCGAGACATATCCCGGCTCCATCGTGGCTGTCAGCACCGGTCGCCACATCTCTGCACCTAGGGGAGAGAAGAAGAGACAAAAGGTGAGCAGAGGGAACACAGGAGGAAAGCCGAATTTTCAGCCATAATACTTACCGGCTTTTCTTGGTGAACCATTCCACATTTCCGGTCGGCGCCGCTTCGTTGGCAGGTACCGCACCCCGGCCCCTATGGGGAAAGGACAAAAGACATTACTGGGGAATTATAAAGACATTTAGAGGGGTCGCCCTCATCACTAACTCACCTGATTTTACCATCGGCAATTTAACCCCTCAATGCATCGCCTTCGTTCTGCACCTGAAATAAAGGACAGATCACAGGTTAGGAAGACAACATAAAAAGAGGCTCACACTTGAACTTTTGAATCTTCATACTTACGGTGTATCGCTCAGAAAGGTCAAGTGGATTTTGCCACCGCCATTCTGAAAACCAGTGAAGTAACTGGACGAACGCGCGCCCCTGCACCAGAAGCAGGATGGAGAGTTCATCCTTCCAAACCATAAGGTGAGCTTAAACCGGGGGTTTTGGAGGAAGTCAGAGAAGAACGAAGGGAGAAAGGGGGGAGCAAGCACACTATTCTGCAGACAGTTAATCCCCCTTTCTCATCTGCAGAAGGATATTCCTACGGGCGAGACAAGCAAGATTTGGGGGTCCTGTTCAATCGGTGGTCCGAGTTCTGCGCATCACGCTTGAAGAGGCCACAGCAACCCAGACTAGACCAGCGCCTCCGTGGGAGCCAGGTGTGCGTTACAAATAGTATAGATGGAGAAAAATAAAGCATAGAAAAATAAACCCTTGAGGAACACCATAAAGAAGAGAGAGAGAAGAAGCAGTGTGACTGTCCCAAGAAACCAAGTAGATGCAATAGGAGAGTTGAGACTGAAACCAGCAAGACACAGAGCCAATACAGCAGAGAGAGGTGAGAGCAAAGGCTTACATTAGATGTCAGATGTAGCTGAAAGATCTAAGAGAATGAGGATGGAAGAATACTTGTGTGGTGGCAGAAATAGTTGAATTAGAGGCATGAAGAAGAGTGGTTTCCATGGAGCGTGCTGGGTGACATCCCGGTTGAGTCAAATGGACTAAATGGTGGAGATTAAGATAGGAGAAAAATTGGGAGAAGACATGGAGAGAAAGAAGTAAATATCCAAATCAGTATTAGAAGGGAAAGATGAGATTGTCCGACAAGGGGCAGCCTTGGAGGCTACGCTGAGGGTAATATTGGTTGAAGAGGTAGAGTGGGAAAAAGAAAAACATAGGGATGAAATACTGAAAGTAAATAAATCACCAATGTCGGTAGAAGTACTAATCGGAAATATGGAGGGTTTATGAAGAGGAGAGCACATTTTGTTAAGTCGCTGAAAAAGATGACAATGGGGCTGGGAAAGAGAGGATGTGAGAGATGAGAAATATTGTTTTTATCTCTGAAAAGCAAAGAATCATAAGAAGAGTGGAGAGTGGAAAGATTGATGAGGCTTTTGTGATCATGGGCTGTCTTTCAGCATTGCTCAGCTTTGCATATCTAAGGTTGAAGAGAAAGGAAAAGGGGATACATCGAAGGTTGAGGGGCCATAAAAGAGAGAAAGAAAGCATGAGAAGGTTGTTCAAAATCATGTGTGGAACTGAGGGTGCTATATCTTGTAGAGACTGTGTGGGAAGGATTGAGGATAGAGAGGTCTTCAATAGGAGGAAGAGGAGTTGAAAGAAAGGAGAAAAAGGAAGATGAAAAGGTCCTGACAGACACAGGAGGATGGAGCAGGAGAATGGGTAGGAATAAGAAATAGTACAGGAGAGAATTAGTGAAGGACATGATTCAAAGAGTACATTTGATGAGAAATGACGGTATGAATTAATTGGAATCAAGGAAAAGATCAGATTCACCGGGGAGCCAAAGACATAGGAGGGGTTGGGAGAAGTTGGGTACTGGAAAAAGAGTCAATAAGAGGTATAAGATGGGAGGATCAGTGTGTAGTTGAGAGGTGAAAATTGAAATCACAAAACAGAAAGAAAGTGAAGGAACAAGGAAGGAGAAAGAAAGAAGAGAGCCCATATCTTCATAACGGATAGAAAGAGGAACCAATGGTCTATAAATATTGAGGAAAACAGGATGATATGTTTTGCAAATGGAGGAACATTGATGAAAATGAAGGATGGTTAGGAATTGGAGGAGAAGCAGTCCAAGAACAATAGAAAAGAATACCAGCAGCAGAGCAATAAACAGAAACAAAAAAATAAATGAGTGTGAATACTTGTGCATTTGATGGAAACCCCATGTACATGTTTTTCCTGCTTGGGCATGCAATGAGATTACTTTGCACATGATGTGGGCATCTGCCATTTGATGCCAATACCTGCAAATAAATTAATACCTGCATTTGATGCCAATACCTGCCATATGAGACAATACCTAGAGAAAGGACGACAATGCTGAGCATATTGTGGGCATATCTTATCATATGATTACAATACTTGTCCGGAGTTGTGAGCTCCTGAAACTAGATGACAGGTGTATGTATGAGTATATGTAGTGTAATGCGTACCTGACATTTAATAGAAATGCCTGCCACGAAGAGAGGAACTGACATCTGATCTTAAGAGCCATCACATGATATGAAAATTTAAATATTTGACAGCAATTAACGGCAAAAAAGAAAACCATATCAATATACAAACGATGCAACATGTTGCTTTTTATATTTTCAAATGCTTGGTTTTAATTGTGGGGTTAAAACAATCATGTTCTTTCCGTTCATGCTTCGTTTCTGTGGCGAGGGGTGCATGTTGTGCATGTGAGACGTTGACCTCCAACTGCATATCTTTGAAGAATTCCATTTTGTGGGCAAATGAACAATTAAGAAAAAAAACAAAAAAGTGTATTTAAGAACACCTCTGTGCAGGCAGGTACTGTGTACGTTATCAGTGATACGTCACTTGTTGGCAGAACGCTAGTATATTTCCAGTTCAGGAAATAGTGGTGGTTTCAGTCTGCGCAACGTCCAAATTAACGATATTATAATTTTATTTTACATGCAATAGTTCTGCTGTAAGGACCCCAGGTGATAGCCCAAACATCTGGCTGTTCTCCTGATACTCCACGGAAACTTGCTGAGAAATATGTTTGCACATTGCCAAGCAGACATGTAAGGGCCGCTGTGCATCTGTGTGCTAATCCATCTGTAGAAAGTGCCAGATGTCAGTCGTTTGGCTACTGTTGCAAAAGGAGTATTCGCATGGAAACAAAGAGCCCCAGAGCAAAAGAAAAGTAACACACAATTCAAGATGTTCGGTCATTGTAGCTAATGTATCGACTTTTTTAAAGTTCAATCATGGAATTCCTATCATTGGTCAAGCATCGAAAGGAACAACCATTCTCACAACACAGTCAATTATACATTTCGATGAAAGGTTTTTAGATCATACCTTATAAACGTACTTGCCCAATGTACCGTGGTTACGTTACAGATCATTTTTTGGTTGCATGGTGGATTTAGGCCTCAGTTCATTTTTCTTTATATATGTTATAGCCAGTGACGCAATGCTGGTAGTACTGTAGCAGCTGCATATAGTATATTGGGTACGTGGACGTGAGTGTTGGGTGGCTCACATGTGGTTAGTAGGTTGTGAGAACTCTAACAGACGTAGGATTCACAATACGTAGGTGTATGGATTGGTGAACACTTTCCTTTGTCATGGAGCTTATGAAAGGTGCCCTTTGTTAGCAAGTCATTCTTTCTGCATGGAATTACCTGCATCATCGTATACATTAAAACAATCAAAACATCCTTGGACTCTACACTCTTGCTAAATGGCAATTCCTCACAACTCGATAGGCAATATGCACCCTTGTGGTACACTGCAAGATATTGGGAAATCACAGGTGGTATTGCCTCTTCTCTCAAATCTCACATATGCACGACTTTACTGCTACAACCCTATTACATAGCTAATTAGGTGCAGTGGAATGCCCATATTGAGGAAGACATCCCAACGTTTGCTCCTGATACCCGATAGAATGATGTAACAAGCACCACAAATCTAGGTGAAATTCCCCCCTCTAGTATTATGCAACCTTTGCATCATTAATGTAAGGGTTAAACACTGATTGGTGGTATTTCTCCCGTTCTGTAATCCCTCACTGGCCATGGCAGATGACGGTATTACATTTTCCCACTCTTACAGTCGCTCATGGAGTACTCTCCCATAGATGTATGCACATTAGATTTGAAGAGAAATTGTGTGTTACTACAATGTTGGGCCTTCTTCGTTGATCAGGAATGTTTCCCAGGGCAATGGCAACTTTACATACTCGTAACATTACAGGAATCCCATTAGCTCTTTTGCCTTTGCCATATATGATGGGATATGGTATGGTGCTGCAGCCTTCCAACTCTTAACTTCTTTAACGAACTCAATGTCAGTGTTATAGCTTCTTCCTACTGCATTTCCAAAGTACTAGACCAGCTATTAACTAGTCGAAGGTCACTTGTCACATAAGAAGTCATCCTGATGAAAACTTGGGCTGGAGTCTGTTTGAGGCAGTGTTGATGGCTCACAGTCTCCACAGCTTATTCCTCCTACTGCAGAAAATTCCACTCAAAATGGATCCCCACACAACATTCAGTTACCACCAGGGTAGGTTAGCAAGTTATGTGAGGTAGCTTTGCAAATCAAAACTGAGGTCCTTTCATTGTGGAGACGAAGCTGTAAATGAAACTTTCCCCCTGCAATGCTTACAAAAACACATAATAATTACTTGAGTTTTTACATGCGTCTGGATCATTTTATTGACCTGAATATTTTCTATTTTCATAAACTATGCAAACTAACTATTAAACGCTTACTCTTTAAAATGGAGAATACACACTACCACATACTTTTGTAATCCTAAAAATCACAGAAGCACAATTAGTCAAGCAGCTTCATGCACTAATCCATTTGCAGTGCTTCTGTGCCAACACCATTAAGTTATTTACTATCCTGGAAACGAGGATTGATGGGCGAACTTCACAAAATATAGACAGTGCCGTCCAAGCTTTGCTGCGCAAAGCAGGTGGCCATCTTAAACAGAAAATTCATTAAACTTGATTGACATAAATATCACTTCACTACTCACTTAAATCGTTTTGTCAAGAAGGGGGTGCCCATGGGTGTGGCTTGCTACATACAAAATAGCTGCCTATACTAAGGGTTACGTTTGACGCGACTATAGAGATATCGCAGAACTTCTAGTCTCGCAAGATCTCAGGAGTGAAGGTGGAAGTTTCAGTGCCCGCGCACGAAGCTCAGAAGCTGGAGCAGAGATCACGGTGCCGCATCAGCTCCCATGTGCTCCTCTATTGACTGACCACCATCCATCATTGGGCACAAAGACTTATACTGCAGAGGGCAGTTTTGTAGGGCCTGTTGCCCACAACTATATGCTGTGTAGTTATTACATAAAGAAAGCTGATGATGTTAAGAGAATAAAGAAGTCCCATCAGTAAATTCTCTCTCCGCTGTGCTTTATTATACAGCATAATTGGCGATGAGGATCAAGACAAGCTCAAGCGGCGCCATGTAAGGAGCAACACCACTACTGCCATTTCTTCAAATACCAGGTAGGCCTGCCATCCCATGGCCACAATGGCAACCCTCATTCACCACGTATCTAGAGGCCTCAGGTGGTGCAGGCTACACAGCAGCGAGACGCAGAGCCATGCTACTGAATGCCCTAAGCGTTGAAGGCAAAAGGGTGTTCGAAAGTCTCACCCCTGAACCAGTGGCGGGCAACAATGATGTTTTTAAGGAACAGTTAGAAGAATAGTTAAAAGATTAGCCATTAAGGAGAACACTGTTCTGCACAGGATACGGTTTTACAGCCGCAAACAGGAAGCATCCGAACCAGTGTCTGACTATGTAACCAAACTACGTGAATTAGCCGCGCTGTGCAACTTTGGAAACAATTCAGGAGGATTGATATGTGACATGCTAGTGGTACATACCAACAACAGGAAGGTGCAAGACAAATTCATTCTAGAAAAAGAATAGCAGCTAGAAAAAGTTGTCGAAATTGCGAGAGCAGTGGAAGAGACCGCGGGAAGGAGGAAAGAATACGCATGGTGGACACAGCCCTGCGGAGGTACATGCGATAGCCTTCCGCCCTATGAAGGAGAGACCAGTCTTCGACACAAGAGAAGGGAAGTGGGCATGGAAGGAACCGTTAAAATGTCACAGATGCACTAGCACAAAACACTTAGCCTTTGACAAAGAATGCCCAGCAAGGGACAAAGAATGCTTGGTGTGCAAAAAGATTGGACATTTTTCAATAGTGTGCCGATGGCAGAACAAAAAAGTCACCAGCGTCAATGCTGAACACAACACAGAGAGGGATTCATCCTCTGACAAGGAGAGGAGGCATACTGTCATAATGGTGAACAGCCCGCAGGCCAGGAGAGAAAAGCCTCACTGCGCCATTAAAATAAACGGATTGGAAACAAGACTCATGGTGGACTCAGGCTCTGACTTAACTATATTACCCCAGCGCACATACAAAGAGATGATAGGCACAGGGACAGTCAAATTATTCAGCACCCGGCACAAGCCCACGGTGTTCCGAGGTGCATCCATTCACCTACTTGGCTATATCAAAGGAAAAGTGGAGTATAAATGGAGAGAGACCACCACAAGAATATACTTCACTCAAAAAGGTCCAGCAGTGCTAGGTTGGGATGATCAGGCTAAACTGCAAATCAAGCTTGACCCCAGCACAGAGGACCAGGTGTTGTCAGTCAGTTCAAGAGGAGCGCCAGTAGCCAGAGTAGATTATCCAAAGCTGTTTTCGGAAGGGCCTCGAAACATCAAAGGCTTTGTCCACAAAATACTACACAAAGCCAACGTGGTCCCTGTCAAACACAGAGTAAGGCCAGTACCTGGGACTGCTAGAGACACGCTCAGAAAGCAACTTGACAAAATGGTGAAAGAAGGCACCATCGAAGAAATCGAAGCATCAGAGTGGCTGAGCTCGGTCGTGCTGATAAGAAAACAAAATTCACAATATTTAAGGGTATGCATTGATCTCTGCAGCCTAAACCTGGAAGTAATTGCGGACAGCTACCCCCTGCAGCATCAACAAGTTTATCCTCATGATGAAGGAAGCCAGAGTGTTCTCAAAGTTAGACATAAGGGACGTGTACCATCAAATACAGTTACACAAAGACTCCAAGCCATTGACCGCATGTATCACCCTGTTTGGCACCTATCAGTTCATGAAGATGCCATTCGGCCTGTTATCTGAAGCCTGATGCATGCATGATGGATGCACTACTGCGAAACGTAAAGAACGTGTCCTATTTCCAGGATGACATCCTAGTGTACGCTGTGGATGAGCAAACACATGATGCCACATTGAAGAAGGTCCTTACTAAGCTGCAAGAAGCTGGAGTGAAGTTAAGGTATGAGAAATGTGTACTGAAAGCACAAGAAGTCGAATATTTGGGGTACAAAATATCAGAACTAGGCATAAGCCCCAAGCAGAACCTTCTGCGAGGAATAATCAAAGCTCCCGAACCTACCAATAAGGATGAAATGAGGTCATTCCTAGGACTGGTGGAATATTATGCCAAATTCATCCCCAAATTCTGGGAAACCTCAGCGCCGCTTCGTGAGCTACTCAAAAAAGGGTCAGAATTCACATGGCAAGAAGCTCAGAAGAAAGCAGTGGAAAGCATCAAATGACACATTGTGGAAGCACCGTGCCTACAACCGTTCAATCCTGACTGGTGTACAGTCATCACCACGGATGCCAGTGCGTATGGATTAGGAGCCATTCTCACCCAGAAAAAAGGAGACACAGAACACTTAGTGGCATTAGCCTTCAAAGTCCTATCCCCAGCTGACCAAAATGATTCCACAGTTGAGAAAGAGATGCTGGCCTATGCATGGGCCATGGAACACTTCAGGACGAATGTATGGGGCACAAAATTCAAGTTGGTTACTGACCACAAGCCCCTCATTCAAATGCTCATTCCAGGAGACCCCAAAGTGTTACCACCCAGGTTGGCATGCATAGCAGCTAAGCTGCAAGAATACATCTTTGAGATACAGCCCATCTCAGGGTGAAAGAATTTGCAGGCATACTGCATGTCAGAATTGCCAGAAGGAAAAGATAAAGCCAACACTTTCCTGCAAGAAGAATGCATAGTAGCATCTATCATAGACCTCAAGGCACCAGACTACCTGGAGCTAAGCGAAAGACATTGGATGGAAGAAGATGGGAAAGACCCCACCATGGTGAGAATCAGAGAATGGATCAGGAATGGATGGCCAGATGAAAGGGCAGTGCCAGAAGGAATGAGACCATATTGGGAAGTGGTAGAAGAAATTTCAGAGACGGATGGCATAATTATGAAAACGAACCAAGTAAGTCCACCCACAGGAATGAGAAAAAACATTCTGTGCAGAGCCCACGCAGGGCACCTAGGGAACACTATGACGAGATGAAGAGTGAGGGAAGCATATTGGTGGCCCTCCATGGATCAGGAGATTTGCACAATGATTGAGAGATATCATGAGTGTCTCAACAGTGATAAACGCCTAAAGCTCAGACAAACTCCCATGATTCCCACCAAGATCCCCAAAACAATGTGGTCAACAGTAGGACTGGACTTTATTGGACCACTGGAGGCAATGATGCCTGAACATTGATATGGCATAGTGATGGTGGACTACTAATCGAAGTGGGTTGAAGCTGAGTTTGTCCCCAACATCACGACTGCCACTGTGATAGAAGTCCTTACCGCTATTTTTCAGAGCTAAGGGCTGCCCAGTGAGCTAGTGACAGACAATGGGTGCAGTTAATTTCTAGAGACGTGGAGTTGTTCCTGCAGAAACACAACATTTGTCAGAAGAAAGCAGCGTTTTATCATCCACAAACAAATGGACGTGTGGAGAGAGCAAACAGATTCATTAAAGGAGCCATCCAATTGGCAACGGCCTCAGGGATGGGTCCCCTCAAGACGGCCAAAGAGGCCATTGCAGCTCACAGACTAACGCCCAATGGCATTACTTAAATCTCCCCATTTCACATGTTGAGAGGGAGGAGAGCGGCGTCCACACTAGTGCCACCATGGTTGGCCAGATTAAGAGAAGACGGCAAAGTAGACTGTGGGATGTTTTTACCCATGCATCCAAGCCCTACCATAAAACTGTGCAGTACTGGCATGGAAAGCATCATGATGACCAGAACTCCCCAGAGAGTGCACAGGGAAAACATGAAGAATAGGCTGCCACCCATTTTTGCCTATGTTGTGAGCACAGGAGGGCACTGCCTAAAACCACCATTGGGCTACACACACAGTAGCCTGAAACCATTGGGAATGGCAATGCTGATTGCCAAAAAGCAACTCAGAACTGTGGGGAATTCATTTTCTTAATCCCAAAAATGGTTGCATTACCAGTACTCACAACTATCAGAAAGCCGGCGTTTTAAAACCACCAGACTTTTGTGTAAAACTGAACAAATGAAACAAAACTAGACCAAGGAAAGACTTGCTAAGAGGTGGATACAATGTAAAACTATATTCTGAAATGACTTGAAGGAAGTAATTATTTAATATATAGGTAGAAATTGTCAGTTTGATTTGAATGTAGAAAACTGGGAACAAAAAGTGACATTTAGCTGAAACCTTGCTTAATGAAACTGAATTCTGCCTGACAACTACCCCCGACAGGAGTTGAAACTGGATCAACAGCCACTCTTCCCAGGCCTAGCTGCATTCTGCTGCCCCTTGCCAAAAGGAGTTGACACCTCTCTGATTAGATTAGGGGTGGAGCATCTGGGAACTGGAAGGGACCGAACAATGCAACTTCCTTGACTCAGGCAAATGTTATATTGGGGGCGTCGTAAAATAGCTTCCTCTTGGGAGAAACTGGGGGGCAGATGTGCCTCTGTGAACAAGCTGGCTTGGGGGAAGTGGATAAACCAGTTATTCAACCATGTGATGTGGGAAGCCACACCCCTTTTTGACCAGGGCATAATTTAAAAAAAGATGGATAATTCATAGTACGGACTTGTCAGAATTATATAAGTAATACCATTATTCTTGTGATTTTTCGGTGCACATTTTAAGAGGCGTTAGGACCCTGTGGTGTATTCTGGGGGGTTGCTAGCGGAAAATAGGGTCTCACTCCAAATGTATGCATGCTAAAAATCTGACACTTTATCATCTGTAACCCATATCCCTGGTGCACATTTGTGTAAAATCTGGAAAGGTTTAGAGGTCGTTATCTGGATGAAAAGGGGAGAATTCTGTCATCAGTGGACACAACATCGTACAAAGACAGGGATCGGATGGTTTGGTGCTACAGCAAATATGTTAACTGGACCTATAATATTAGAAAAATGGTACATAGATAAATATGCATTTGGGTCAGAAATAGATTTGTGTGCAATCTGACCAGGGGAGGTTCCTCTGACCATAAAACCTACAACATCACTCTGGCTCACATTTCCTTCCCCCAATCAAGGGAGAGAGGAGGAATTGGACAATGATAAGTGAGCGGGGCAGGTTTAGTTATGACCAACGAACACACCCACTTTCCAAAACACATAAAAAGAGACTGCTGGGACAGGTAATGACATTCAATTCCATTTGCTGCGGAGCATGCTGACCGACGACTTCACATCCAGAGATCCAGACTTCAAATCCATCAATCTCCAGAACCTGTAGCAGAAATTAACTCCAGAATTTGTAGCAGAGAGGCCTGAATCCACCAGCTGAATCCTCTTCAGCAGGCCTCAAAACTAACCAAACTATTCAACAGCCGGGTGAGCTGTTTGAATTTTTGCTGAGAATTTTTGCAAGAACCTGTAGCAGTACCCAGAAAGCAGTGTTACATCCAGAATCCAGAGAGGCTAGACCAGCAGAGCAGAGCTGACCCAGATCGCTGTGAGCAGAACCGGTGCCTGATTGACCCGCTGAGCGGACAGAACCGCAGCCGGACATGTTGACCAGATCCGTGACGAGGCCTAGTTCAAATTTATATTGTGAGTACCTAGCAGAACTGTGCAGAACCAATCTTTTAGTTAAAATAATCTAATCCAAACTATTTTAACCTAAGTAGAACTGTCTCCTATAAATCGTATCATCTGCCATTTTTAAAGCTGCACAACTGTCACCTGTCAATTCTGCAGCTGCAAGCTGTCACCTGTCATTTTGAGTTTACTTTAAATCCGAAAAACTACCTTTACTTAATCTTCTGTATCTCTGGAACTGTTTGGGCTAGGAACAAAATGTCTGAAAGCTTAGAACCGACTTCCTACTCCCTATACTTTCCCCATAATCGCGAGACACGCACTCGCAAAATTTACTGCGATTTGCCATTTGGCCCGATATCTTCATCTGTAGAAATCAGCAGCTTTTTGCTTCTCTTTGCTAAAATTCGTTTGCAATCTGCTAATCATTCATAGAGTATTGTTAAAGTGAGCCTGAACTAATATAAAGTAGCCATCACCTACCCTGAACCTCTAAAGGGAATTAAAATCAATTTTAGCACCTTTTCACTTCCTTGCAAACCACATTAAAGTAATTTGCCTGTGTTTAAAACTCATCCCTGTTTTCCATAAGCTTGCTGGGAGAACTGGAACTGTGTATTGCATTATAAGGTGTGATTTATTGGGATTCTTGAAGACTGTGTGCTCTCCTTCCATTTCTGGTATTGCATAGGGGGGGAGTGAATTGTCAAAAGAAAAAGTGATCATATTACCTTTTGCTAAAATCATAACAAGTTATTTCTGTACTGCATTTTATTCCACCTTGAGTTTCCTTGAACCATATACAGCATTCTTTCCCACCTTGTTCTTCTGTTCCTATTCATAGTTACCTCTTGCTGATTACTGCTCATATTCACAAGTGTAATATCCATTATCAATTTATTTATAGAAATGTCATATATATATTGTTTAAGTATTTAAATAAACCTTTTAATTTGCAAAACAAACCTACTTCTTGGCTCAGTGGGGTCAGGGGGATTCTACGAGGGGTTTGTTATACAAGGGTTGTCATCCAGAATACTGAACTGGATATAGAAATACATCAATAAGGGTTTTCCTCAGAATCCCAGACTAGGCATTGACTTAGCTGTTGTTTTGATTGAATATCGCTTACAAAAGTGGGGGCTCGGAGCCGGGATATTCTGGGTTAAATTTACCACTTGTGCAGATTAATACAGTGTGCCAACTGACCAGATAAACATATCCGGTTAGATCACCACGCTGTTTTACACTGTGAAAGCATCCCTCAAAGGAACGCTCTAAGGAAACGGTCTGTTTTGCAAAATAAAATACAAACTTCTGTAAGTCAGGAAGGAACTCAAATTCCAGAATGACGACCTTGGTAGATATGAAAATAGCCAGAGAGCACTTCTTACATAAGCTATTTGTGAGAGGTGAGTGGACTCATCAGGACCAAACGGTCTGGTTGCAGGTAATCGCGCAACAGGTCACTGAAACAGGGTAAGATATATGGGGAGATCAGGGTCCCCTACATGTGGCCCTGAGTGAACTATATATGGCCCCTAAAGCCAAAGATGAATATAATAGGATTGCCAGGATAGCGGCATATTTGTATCTATATATGGGAGCCATGCAGGACAAATGTGCTGAAGGCCAAGACCTGGCAAATAGGCAACAGATGGCGTTAAAGAAGGTCCAACCTGACCTGGACTCTTCTGAGCAGAGGCTGCTCAGGAGCCAGGAGTCAGAAAATGATAGCAGACAGTACATCACTAAAATAAAGGAGGATATGGATGTGCTGCAACAGGAAAAGTCTGACCAGTATACCAGATTTCTGGCCTTGCAGAAGGAGTACCAAGAAGGTTTGGACTCCCTACTGCCGAGCCAGAAAAAGCTGGAGCAACATTTAGATTTCAATAGGGCATGTGCTGAGTAGGTAGTCACCCTGCAAAGCCACCTAGATAGGGAAAAAGAGGAAAGCAATACATTGATTCTGAAGGACCTGGATACCCAGGATGAGTTTGATCAGGTGCGCCAGAACGCTGGTGCCTTCCAAAGGCAAAGGGACGACCTGGCGGCACAGATGCAGGCTCTTAGTCAGGAAAGGGATACCTTAGGCCAGGAAGTCTGCCACTTAAAAAGGAAAATGGAAGAAAATCACCTGGCCCTCCAGGGACTGGGTGACCTCCAAAAAGAACACCAGAACTTGTTTGAGCACACCAGGAGGGTGGAGGAGGCTCTGGCAAGAAAGGAGCAGGCCAGTAGGGATGGGACTGAGGAAATAACCCTCCTGCAGCAGAGACTGGCCAATACTCCAGGACCAATCTGGAGACACAGAGAGAAATGAGGCTCTCTGTCAGCACAATGATAGGCTCCCGCAACAGGTAGCCATGCAGGAGAGACTGATAGAGTCTAGTAAGGCCTTAACTGAGGAACTGAAAGCGCAGGCTCTTGCATTGCAACAGGAAGCAGGGGCGGATAGAGATGAGGTTCGCTGGGAAAGAGAAACTCCTGAGCATAACCTCAGGAGCCCTAGTACCAGAGGCCTTCATCTCTCCCAGTCCATGGACTCTGCCACCCCCATATCCCCTCGCGCACATGAGCCCAGGGCCACGGGGATGGCAGATTACTATCCAGCTAGAAGTATGGGGCTCATAGGCCAGTACCTCACAGGAATGGATGGGCGGGCATCCGGGTATGAGCACCCAAGCACAGTGCAATTTAGTGGGGAACCCCAGGAGAGTAGGCCCATTAAGGGCATCCTGAAAACCTCTGCCCAGTTAGGTCAGTGGGGGGATATCCAGCAAATCCTGGTAGCAAGAAGGTATCTGAAGACTCCTCTGAGCATCACAGAAAACAGGAGACCAGGTCCCCACATTCTGCCAGCCATTCCCAGGCTCGCATAATCTGGGAAAACCTGGAAGATCAGACGGGCACCTCTGGGAGCAGCGCTTCTGAGTCAGAGGATGAATGGACCAGGGTTACCCGAACCAAAAAGGCCAATAAGGCAAAAAAGGCCTTGCTTAAGGACCCATTGAAACAAATAAAGGCAATAAGGAGTGTCATCACGCCTTATCATAAGAACGCCAAGTATTCTGTTTGGGAACACTTGGAGCTCTATGAGCAAATGATGGAGACTTTCCATTTGAAGGACAGCCAAAGCTGTATTCAATATGTAAAGTGGACCTTCTCACCAGAATACTCCAGTTTCTTTGCGGGGCTGGAGGATCAAAACCATTCAAGGTGGTCCACATACAGGGCGGCCATCTCGAAACATTTTTCTGTGCACAGAAATCCTCAAGAGGCTCGCAAGGCAGCCTACAATTTGCAATGTGGGGAGGATCAGGCCCCACAAGAGTTTGTGCAAGAATTAAAGAGTGCTTTTGCGCAGACCACCAGAAGGGTACGCACGGATAGCAGAGAATTTATCAATACATTTTTCCATGCCTTACCCAAATACATAATGACCCAGCTCGTGAGAGATTTTCATGAGAAAAGATCTTTAGACTGGGTCATTGAACAGGCTACCCGGATCTATGAGGTGCAAAAGCCTATCGAAAAGAAAAATAACGTGCCGAAATCCCCCAAAACCAACAGCACCCCTGCTGCTGCCAAGGTGGCAGAGGTAAAGGTTGCCCCCGTTTTAGATTTGGAGATGGGGGGGCCTAAAAACCTGCCTGCACCAAATAATTCACAGCCCAGAAGGCCCTCGGGCCAGTCACAGACAGGGAGTCGAGGAGGTAGTCCCACAAATGGGGACCCCCCTCCCCTGACTATGTAAGTCCCCACTACAAGGGAAACCGACCAATCCTGGGTTATGTGTGGACTCCTCCAGCCCAAAGGGGGGGGGGGATCCAGCCAAGCACCTAACCCAGGGAACTTCCCTCCCAACTTCCCACAGGAGGGCAGAAATTCTCCAAATCCTGGGCAGAACTTTTTCCCCAGGTATCCGCCCAATTTCCAGCCCCAAAGTCATCCATCCTTCTTTCCCCAATTCCCTGAGCCCAGACAACCTAATCTGGGAGAGGGGAGACCAAGGGTGGAGGGGTACCAAAATCTTCCCAACCAGGGGTACTACCAGAGAAGGTATAGCTACCCTTCCCGGGATCAGCCCAGGAGAGAAAATAGAGCCCCGTATCAGCTTGAGCGGGTTTCACAACTTGAGCGCCAGGTCCAAAATATGGCACGGGATCTGGGTCACATACTGAGGGCTCAACAGAACCCTCATATGAGCATGCCACCGCAGAATGCCCCAAACTCTGGACCTGGTGCTCCAGAACAATGACGGGGGCAGCACCCCGATAACCCACCGGTTCCCAGGGAGGAGGCACAAGGGGAATGGGGGTGTAAAGCCTTGGAGGAAGCCTCCTTCCCAACTTGTAAACAGCCCCTGTAAAACCAGGAACCGGAAACAAAATGTCCTGCCCCTGAAAGCCTGCCTCCCAAGGAGCAGAGGGGGGGTAGGGGAAACAAAGGACCCAAACAGACCCACTTTGTGGAGGAGGTACAGGTCTTCCAATTTGAGGGAGAGGGATCCTCAGAAGATCCTGGGAAAAGGATCTTCTCCTTCAGAGATGGGGGAACACCTCCCAAGGAAAAAAGGGCCCCAAGGGATTCCAATCCAGACTGGGGAGATGTGGAGACTGAGCTACCGCCACCCATCATCTCATCCCAGAACCGACAATACCAAAATCCCAAGGGTCAAACCCATCCTGATTACTGCCTCCAAAAAGGGCGGGGCGGCCCAGAACCGGAACCAGGGGAACCCACAATGGCTCTGATCTCCAGTTGCCAACTTTTTCTTTCAGATTCCCAAGGCTCTCCACAGAATTCTGCCCAAATCTCTTCGCTAGCAATGTCCAAAACCAGAAAGTTAGCCCACCAGTTGTCCAAAAATGTGCATTATCTGTGCCCCCTTGAGGAGAAGGAGGGAAGATACTATGCCCCGGTACAAGTACAGGGTCAGGGTATAATTTTGGCACTGGTGGACACTGGATCCCAAGCTACCCTTCTGTCCAAAAGGGCCTTTGAAGAACTAAATGCAGGAAGGGGGAGAATTACCAAATTCCTCTCACTTCTCTTCCTGGACAACTGCAGAACTTTGAAGGGAAGGAAATTCCCATTGAGGGGACTGCAGACTTGGACATTAAAATTGGGCGACACAAGGTGAAACACCCGGTCATAGTAGTGACTCCACAGGGCACCCCTTGTTTACTAGGGAATGACCTCCTGAGAAGGTTGTCACCCCTAATAGATTGTGTAAACAAGGTCCTCCGGACCCAGACTAGCCGACCAATAAAATTAAAATAGAGTGTCAACCATTTTAGTTTAAACGGCACCTGCCACATGGTTGAACAAAAATCTGACCAAGTAGAATTTCACTTCCAGAACAACCAAACTCCAGACGTGACAGTAATAGCAGTAGGACAACAGACTGGTGATGGGGGGTCCTCTCTATTTCTGAAAATCAACCTTCCTTCCAGTTTAAGGTGGTATTCCACACTGGAAGGAAACACCCTGAAATTCTTTACTAATGCACAATCAGAAACTCCCACTCCTATAGTCCAGAAGGATGTGAAATCAGCTCAGAGTCTGGCTGATATTCAGCAAATTGGAGAGCAGTTGTTCATCCCTGTTCAGTTAAATGATTGGGAAGGACTCTGTTCTCGGTCGAGTGTGTGTGAACAACGGTAAGAGCTTCATCAGCGAAGCCATGTTCCGCCAACTCCCAAAAGACCCAGCCATTCCCACATTCAAACTGATAGACAAATGGGAAATGGACCTGGAAGCACCTAATTCCAAACATCTCCTGCCAAGCAGGTGTATGCTCAAAAGAGCAACAAGAGCATAGTCCATAATTGTTGGGTCGTGCGAGACGTCACTGCCGCCTTTTACTTAGGCAGTGACATTCTCAATCGCTTTGCCATTAGTTTGGACCTAATAAACTTCAAAGCTTGGTCCCGATTAGTTGATAATCCCATGGGCTTTGATGATCAAGAAAAAGCATTTAGGTCAGCTCAATTGCTACCTTATGCAGTTGAAATTCAGCTTAAAGAGGAAGTCACCATCCCAGAAAGGACCCGACAATTCTCCCTGGGAGTGAAAGTTAAAAGAGGACAAAAATTGAAAAACCCTGATGCTTATATCCATCTAAATGCTTCTCTCCAACAGCAAGGGTTAGGGGTAAACCCAACACCATTAGTCAACATAGAACATAACAGAGACTTAAAGAGTATTACTCTAGCCGCAGGCACCATTATTGGAATGGCGATTGATGACCGACATTTCTCCATTGATTCAGGAAATGAACTGTTAGGACTAATCCCCAAGGACTGTTTTGACAGTGACAGTGAGGACAATACAACACCAGACAGGATTTTCACCCGGCATGGGGGGAACTTCCTGGTGTACACTTCTTGCCCTTATGGTAAGGAAGATGTGACTGGTGACTTCAGGATGGATGAGGTGATTTTCCAGGTCCATGAGGGCTGCCTTTCCCACCTGAAGCCTCCAGTCCAAATCAGCACTCTGACCAGGGACTCCTCCACCCAGCTGGAGGTGGCCACTGAGATAGCTGAGATAGCCAAACCAGAAGTCTTTCCAGGCTTCAGGCAGATGGTGGAAGAGAGAGTCAACCTAGCTGATGCCTGTGTGACTCTGGAACAGAAGCAAAAGTTGAAACAAGTTTTCTTGGATTTCCAAGATCTCTTTGCGGTAGACTCATATGACTGAGGTCGCACCGACATCCAGACCACAACAATTCCCACTGACCCTGGAATGACTCCAGTGTTTGTGAAGCAATATTGCTTGCCTCTCGCATCCATGGAGTCTCTTACTGAAATAATTAAGAACCTTGAGTTCCGGGGAATAATCCGTCCAGTCCACAGCACTTTCAATAATCCGGTGCTGGGAATATTGAAGCCAAACGGACAGTGGAGACTCTGCGCCGACCTTAAGGAGCTCAACAAACGGGTCCATACTTCCCGATGGCCTCTGCCCTACATTGACCAAGGGCTGGCCCAGATTCAGGGGTCACAGGTATTGACAGCAATAGACCTGACCAATGGATACTAGACCGTGCCTGTCAGTAGGGAGGACCAATACAAACTGGCTTTTACCTTTGGGGGCAAGCAGTACACATGGACCCGGACTCCCTTCGGATACCTCAACTCCGGCAATGAATTCAACGTTTTCCTACATAAGGCCATGCCCGACCTGGGTGCAAGGGGTAACCTGGCTTATGTAGATGATGTCCTCATCAAAAGTTCATCTGTGGAGGAACACATAGCGGAGATCCGTTATGTTCTGACACAGTTGAGGGCCGCCGGAGCAAAACTTTCCTTTCAGAAAGCACAGTGGTGTAGAACCCGTCTTAATTACTTGGGGCATGAGATTACTCCTCAGGGTCTCTGTCCCCAAGAAAAGAAAGTGGAAGCACTCCAGAAACTGAAAGACCCCACAGTCTCATCGGCCAGGTGGCGAGGGCAGGAGCCCGCACCCTCCCCAGCCCAGGATCAGCTCATCTGAGCTGCTGCACCGTGCCATGAGGCACGAAGAGGATCGCCGCCCAGACAGGCCCCCACGAGCCCCCACCAGCACCCCTGTGCTGCGCACCCTTCCAAGAGCGCCTTTCCACCGCCCTGCCGCCCACCCCTCACCCAGAAGCGGCCCGGGTCGCGCTCCTGCAGCCGCGCCGACATCAAAACAAAAAAAAAAAGAAAACAAAATGTCGGGCGCGATGCGGCGCCAGAGCGAGGCTCAGCGTCCTGGTTGCTAAGCAACCGTGCTTAATAGCACCCAACATCCGCCAGCAGGCGGAAGAGCCGGCCACCTTCAAAGGCCATTCTAAGGCCCTGTTTGCCCCTCTGCACTCAGTCTCATCGGCCAGGTGGCGAGGGCAGGAGCCCCCACCCTCCCCAGCCCAGGATCAGCTCATCTGAGCTGCTGCACCGTGCCACGAGGCACGAAGAGGATCGCCGCCCAGACAGGCCCCCACGAGCCCCCACCAGCACCCCTGTGCTGCCCACCCTTCCAAGAGCGGCTTTCCACCGCCCTGCCGCCCACCCCTCACCCAGAAGCAGCCCGGGTCACGCTCCTGCAGCCGCGCCGACATCAAAACAAAAAAAAAAGAAAACAAAATGTCGGGCGCGATGCGGCGCCAGAGCGAGGCTCAGCGTCCTGGTTGCTAAGCAACCGTGCTTAATAGCACCCAACATCCGCCGGCAGGCAGAAGAGCCGGCCACCTTCAAAGGCCATTCTAAGGCCCTGTTTGCCCCTCTGCACTCAGTCTCATCGGCCAGGTGGCGAGGGCAGGAGCCCCCACCCTCCCCAGCCCAGGATCAGCTCATCTGAGCTGCTGCACCGTGCCACGAGGCACGAAGAGGATCGCCGCCCAGACAGGCCCCCACGAGCCCCCACCAGCACCCCTGTGCTGCCCACCCTTCCAAGAGCGCCTTTCCACCGCCCTGCCGCCCACCCCTCACCCAGAAGAGCCCGGGTCGCGCTCCTGCAGCCGCGCCGACATCAAAACAAAAAAAAAAGAAAACAAAATGTCGGGCGCGATGAGGCGCCAGAGCGAGGCTCAGCGTCCTGGTTGCTAAGCAACCGTGCTTAATAGCACCCAACATCCGCCGGCAGGCGGAAGAGCCGGCCACCTTCAAAGGCCATTCTAAGGCCCTGTTTGCCCCTCTGCACTCAGTCTCATCGGCCAGGAGGCGAGGGCAGGAGCCCCCACCCTCCCCAGCCCAGGATCAGCTCATCTGAGCTGCTGCACCGTGCCACGAGGCACGAAGAGGATCGCCGCCCAGACAGGCCCCCACGAGCCCCCACCAGCACCCCTGTGCTGCCCACCCTTCCAAGAGTGCCTTTCCACCGCCCTGCAGCCCACCCCTCACCCAGAAGCGGCCCGGGTCGCGCTCCTGCAGCCGCGCCGACATCAAAACAAAAAAAAAGAAAACAAAATGTCGGGTGCGATGTGGCGCCAGAGCGAGGCTCAGCGTCCTGGTTGCTAAGCAACCGTGCTTAATAGCACCCAACATCCGCCGGCAGGCGGAAGAGCCGGCCACCTTCAAAGGCCATTCTAAGGCCCTGTTTGCCCCTGTTCGCCGTGCTCGGCGCGTGGCGAGTTGCCCAGGATATCCTTAAACGAACTCTGCCCCATCATGGACAAAAACCCGCTGTAAGTACCACTATGCCATTCTAAGCTGCTCTATAGAGCATACATATGCACATTCAAATGTACGCAGCTCCCTAGCGTGACTCTCGTTCCTGTACGTCTGATTCAGGCCCCACTCCTAGCCGCTGCCCAGGAATATTAGTGAATTGCTGCATTGTGCCTGTGCCCCACACTGTTAGTGAATTACTGCATTGTGCCTGTGCCCCACACTGTTAGTGAATTGCTGCATTGTGTCTGTGCCCCACACTGTTAGTGAATTGCTGCATTGTGCCTGTGCCCCACACTGTTAGTGAATTGCTGCTATGTGCCTGTGCCCCACACTGTTAGTGAATTGCTGCATTGTGCCTGTGCCCCACACTGTTAGTGAATTGCTGCTATGTGCCTAACTCCTGTACCCCACACTGCTAGTGAATTGCTGCTATGTGCCTGTGCCCCACACTGTTAGTGAATTGCTGCATTGTGCCTGTGCCCCACACTGCTAGTGAATTGCTGCTATGTGCCTGTGCCCACACTGCTAGTAAACAGGACCCAAACCTCTGTTACCTGACTTCCACACTGTGCCTTAACTAACTGCACCTACAGATGACTGCTACCCTATGCTCACCCATCATGGCCAATACCACACCCCCACCATCCGCACTCATCGCCCCTATGCCTTTCCTCCCATCTTTTTTCATCAAACCTACAGAACACAAACCCAACCAACCCTCAACGCACCACGAGGCACGAAGAGGATCGCCGCCCAGACAGGCCCCCACGAGCCCCCACCAGCACCCCTGTGCTGCCCACCCTTCCAAGAGTGCCTTTCCACCGCCCTGCAGCCCAACCCTCACCCAGAAGCGGCCCGGGTCGCGCTCCTGCAGCCGCGCCGACATCAAAACAAAAAAAAAGAAAACAAAATGTCGGGTGCGATGTGGCGCCAGAGCGAGGCTCAGCGTCCTGGTTGCTAAGCAACCGTGCTTAATAGCACCCAACATCCGCAAGGCAGGCGGAAGAGCCGGCCACCTTCAAAGGCCATTCTAAGGCCCTGTTTGCCCCTGTGCGCCGTGCTCGGCGCGTGGCGAGTTGCCCAGGATATCCTTAAACGAACTCTGCCCCATCATGGACAAAAACCCGCTGTAAGTACCACTATGCCATTCTAAGCTGCTCTATAGAGCATACATATGCACATTCAAATGTACGCAGCTCCCTAGCGTGACTCTCGTTCCTGTACGTCTGATTCAGGCCCCACTCCTAGCCGCTGCCCAGGAATATTAGTGAATTGCTGCATTGTGCCTGTGCCCCACACTGTTAGTGAATTACTGCATTGTGCCTGTGCCCCACACTGTTAGTGAATTGCTGCATTGTGTCTGTGCCCCACACTGTTAGTGAATTGCTGCATTGTGCCTGTGCCCCACACTGTTAGTGAATTGCTGCTATGTGCCTGTGCCCCACACTGTTAGTGAATTGCTGCATTGTGCCTGTGCCCCACACTGTTAGTGAATTGCTGCTATGTGCCTAACTCCTGTACCCCACACTGCTAGTGAATTGCTGCTATGTGCCTGTGCCCCACACTGTTAGTGAATTGCTGCATTGTGCCTGTGCCCCACACTGCTAGTGAATTGCTGCTATGTGCCTGTGCCCACACTGCTAGTAAACAGGACCCAAACCTCTGTTACCTGACTTCCACACTGTGCCTTAACTAACTGCACCTACAGATGACTGCTACCCTATGCTCACCCATCATGGCCAATACCACACCCCCACCATCCGCACTCATCGCCCCTATGCCTTTCCTCCCATCTTTTTTCATCAAACCTACAGAACACAAACCCAACCAACCCTCAACGCACCCCAGAACCACAAACTCTAGAAATCAAAAATTAGGCATCCGCTCTAGTCACTCACAGCAAACCCCTCTAAGCAAAATTGAAAACAAAATATCCCCTGAACACAAGAAACTGTCCACTCCCAAGAAGGTAGCCAAAAATCCCAATACCACTCCCACACCTCGCCCAGACCTACAGTGTGCATTAATTAATGCCAGATCCCTCCCCGCCCACGCCACCGAAATCCATGACCTTCTCACCAACCTTGACCTCGACATTCTTGCCATCACCGAAACCTGGCTACACAACGCCGCCGGCCCAGCCATCTCACTAGCCATTCCACCAGGATACTCCATCCTCAGATAGGACAGAACATCATCTACAGGTGGAGGAGTGGCACTCATAGTCAAAGACCACCTTGAATTAAGACAAACTCCCTCCAAACTAGGGGATAACATCGACTTTCTACACAACACCACCATCACTCTCAATCTAGTATATCGCCCACCAGGCCCTTTACTGGACTTCCAAGACAACCTCACACACCTGCTAGGTGAAAACCTTAAAACCACTACCAAAACCATTCTCCTAGGAGACCTCAACTTGGGGCTCCACGACCAGAAAGATAAACCATCCACTAAGCTAGTACAAGCTCTCCAAGAAATGGGCTTTGTACAAAGAGTTCTCCAACCTACCCACAGCAAAGGGCGCACTCTTGACTGGGTAGTTGACCACAACTGCGGCATCGACATCAGCTCCACCACGCCCACGCCATGGTCCGACCACTTTCTCATTCACTTCTTCATCCCCCTACCTATCAACTCGGTAAAAAAACTCTCACCTGCACCCCCAGCTATGGCCAGGAGCGCCAAGAACCTCACCAAAGAAAGCATCACACCCTACCTAGCTCCTCTCACGAACAACCTCCCTGCCTCATCTGACCCAGCTGCACTGGCAGATATCTACAAAACCACCATTAGCACTGCCATTGACATCATCGCCCCCCTACAAAAGAAAAAATCCAAAAACTTCAAACACTCCAATACGTGGTTCTCAGCAGAACTAAAAGAACTACGAACTAAAAAACGCAAAGCCCTCAACGTATGGAAAAAAGCACCCAATGCCTCCTCACTATCGTCCTACAAATCACTGGCCACCCAATACAAAAAAAGCATCATAGCAGCCAAATCTGCATCATATAATGAAAGAATCTCCAACGTCACCTCAGAATCCAAAGAGCTCTTCGCCATCTTCAAGGAACTCTCCACACCAGCCACTAAGTCACAAGAGATTGTCAAGGACCAAGCCTGGTGTAACATCATACAAACCGCCCTTCTAAAAAAAATCGAACTCCTCCAAGCCAAAATCTTAAACCATCACAAAAATCTCACTCAGCAAATCTTAGCTGCATCCCCTAAGGAAACAGTGATTGAGAACAAAAAGATAAGTCACATCACACCCTTTAAATTTAGAGAAGTCTCAGAAAAAGAGGTAATCGATATCGTTAACAGAATCAAACCCTCCAACTGCAAAGGCGACGCCTGCCCCACCAAACTAGTCAAAGACTGTGTTGAGACACTAGCACCATTCCTCAAATCCTTCATTAATGCATCCTTCAACTCTAACTCAGTCCCAACCAGCCTAAAAGAAGCTTGGGTGCGCCCCCTTCTCAAGAAACCCACTCTAGATCCAGAAAACGCCAACAACTATAGACCCATTACAACAGTTCCCTTCCTGCTCAAGATCCTCGACAAAGTCGCCTACTCACAAATACAGCACTACCTCGAAGAAAATCGCATCTTAGACAAAAGGCAATCGGGCTTCCGCCCGGGGCATGAGACCGAATGGGCCCTTCTAGACCTTAAAATTCAACTTAATGACATCATGGACAAAGGCAAACCGGCTCTCCTCTTACTATTAGACCTATCTGCTGCCTTCGACCTGGTCAATCATGACATTCTAGGCACACAACTTAAAAATGAAGCTCACTTCTCGCCGGAAGCCGTCTCCTGGGTCAAATCCTTCCTCGAGGGTCGACTTATGAAAGTCTTTTCTGAATCTGCAAACGCTACCCCAACCACCATCCACTGTGGTGTCCCACAAGGATCCTGCACTGCACCCACCCTATACAACATTTTCACCCTCCCTCTGTTCAATGACCTCGACCATCACCACATAGCTTACACCAACTATGCTGACGACACACAAGTCCTGCTCCCCCTTACTGGCTTATATGAACAAGACGCCGCAGCACTAACTAAAATATACACAGCCATTCAAACCTGGATGGCAGCCAACGGACTCTGCCTTAACGGGGACAAAACAGAGATCCACTAGTTGGCACCAAAGAAACACTAAATAAACTCCCGCCTCTATACAAATCCTTTAACGTCGATAAATGCACCATCACAGTCTCCACTGCGGTAAAAACGCTAGGAGTATACCTCGACTCCACTCTCTCCATGAGATGACAAGTCAATGCCGTAGCCTCCTCTGCTGCACTAACCACTAAGATAATCAACGCCGTTAAACCCTTCCTATCCCCTAAAAACTGCCTGAATGTAGCCAGAGCCACAGTAGGTACCAAATTGGACTACTGCAACGCCCTCTTCCTGGGCACATCTGCACAAAACATTAAAAAAATGCAAGTCACACAAAACAATGCTCTAAGAGCAGCCCTAAGCATTCCAAAAAGGGAGCACATCTCCCAAGCCAGAAAAGAAGCACACTGGCTACCTATAAAAGAACGCATACTATTTAAATCCATGGCCATCACACACAGATGCCTCCCTGCCAATGCCCCACCCTATCTTTCTGAAAGGATCACCCTCCATACCTCCACTAGACCTACCAGGTCACACCTGACCAACCAGACCTATGTACCCACTTTCAAAAGAAGCAAAGCCGGAGGGTCCAGCTTCCAACACCTAGCACCCAAAAATTGGAACGCACTCCCCACCGCCTTAAGAAGCGAAAAATCATACCATGCCTTCCATAGACTACTCAAAACCACGCTGTTCCACTAACCCCGCCTCACCTGTATTCTCACCACTGTAATTATGGAAATAACAGCAAATGTATGAAAAAACGCGCCTATGCTAATCTGTATATCTGTATATTCACCATGTATGCCTGTAACAAGTAAGACTTCTTAGCGCCACGATGCCCCCGGGCAGATGTGCGCTCTACAAATCCAAATAAATAAAATAAATAAATAAATAAATAACTCTGCGGTAACTAAGGAGCCTCCTTGGACTGACTAATTACAGCAGAAAGTTCATTGAAGGCTACGCAGAGATCACTAGACCCCTGATTCATCTCTTGAAGGGGGGGGTCCAGTGGGAATGGGGTCCAGAACAATCCGAGGTGGTAAAACAACTCAAAAGAAGTCTCTCACAAGCACCTTTCCTAGCTTACCCTGTCAGAAACAAGGAGTTCTTCCTGGAGACGGGGTTCTCTAATACGTGCTTGACGGCAGTATTATACCAAAAGCATGACAAGGTCAATAAAGCAATCTCCTATGCGAGCAAAACTTTATCCTCTGTGGAGGAAAAATTCAACGATTGTGAGAAGGCACTCCTTGCAACGGTGTGGGCATTGAAGAATTACCGTCCGTTTATCCAGGGGGAACACATCATAGTGGAGACTCCACACCAGCCTCTGCAATATCTCTAAAGTGACAGAATCCGGGCCGGAAATGTGAGTAATTCCCAAATTACTTCCTGGATTCTGTCAATGCAAGGCTTTCCTGTAGAGGTCAGATATGGCCAAAACAAGAAGAGACCCCTCGCGCAAGGTCTGGCTGACTTGCATGATTGTGCCAGAGAAAATTGTCTCGAGGACGAAAGTCTAAAAATCAAGGACATCATGGAGGCATACCTTAATTCCCCACACAAAGTCTTTGAAGATGACAAGTGTGAGGGAGTGCCCACTGTCTATGTGGATGGATGCTCGTACCATGTTGACGACAACAGGGAGAAAGAACTGGTGGCCGGCGTAGGGAATGCATAGGTGAATGAGTAACCAGAACCCTCCGCTGGATACAAAATTGGTCCCCGAAGTAGTCAGGTGGCAGAATTGATGGCTGTGCATCAGGCCATCCTCACTGCTGTCCAACATCAACTCCATGAACTGGTCATAATCACAGATTCGGATTATGTACGGAACGGGTTCGTGGAGCACCTGGTTAATTGGAAAACCAGAGGTATGTTATGTGCTAATAACAAACCCTTGAAACATGGGAAGTTAATCCAAAACATTGATGATATGGTCACATCAAATGGGATGACCATCTACTGGAAAAAGATCAAGAGTCATTCCAAAGTAGAGGGACCAGACAAAACTGGAAATGACTTAGCTGATCAGCTGGCCAAAACCGGGGCCATCCAAGGGGATCTAATATAAATAGAGTCCCTGTTCGGCTAAATCCAGGTCACTGCTATCACTAGGTCCCAGACAAATGCTCACAATGATCTTTCAACCTCACAATGGAGTGAGGAGACCCCTTATGCTGATTTAATCACAGCTCAGAAGGGGGATCCAATTATTGGTAAGTTTTACCATCACCTTAAGGACCCTGAGAACTTTCCCCTGACGGATACCGATTACATTGGGAAAGAGGACCTAAGACTGTTGATGAAATGTCCAAAAATGTTCCGAATCCAAGACCGTTTGCTGGTAAGGAAATCCAAAGCTGGCCACGATCACTGGGTGGTTCCTACCTCATTCCGAAGCCTGATGTGAACTCACACCTATGATGTGGCCACCGCTGGTCATAGGGGGTTTCACACAACACTGGAAATCTTAAGAGAGGTTGCATACTGGCCAAACATGGGCCAGGACCTCGACCAATACTTGAAGGGGTGTCTTGTGTGTGCACAATTTCAGCCATCATCCCTCACACACCGTGCGCCTCTCCAAAAGAAGGGGATGACACTGCCATGGTCAGATTTGCAAATCGACTTTGTAGGCCCTGTAATCCGCTCGTCTAGAGGAAACAAGTACATGTTGACCGTTACATGCTTGTTTACCAAGTGGGTGCAATGTCTCCCAGCCCCAAACTACAAGACAGAAACAGCAGCTGCCCTGATGATTAACCACATCTTTTCCCGTTTTGGTCTACCTCAAAGGATTGAGTCAGACAGGGGTAGACACTTCACCAGTGAAGTAGTGACAAAGATGTGGGAGATACTGGGGGTTAAAAGGAAGCTACACATTGCTTACGGGCCAGCTTCTTCTGGAGCAGTAGAGAGATACAACCAAACCATTGTGAGCATATTAAAAAAGTTTGTGGCAGATTCTGGGCCAAGTTGGGATATCTGATTACCTCTGGTCCTAATGGCCATCAGATCTACCCCTTCATCTGCAACTAAAATGTCACCATTTGAGTTGATGACGGGACGCAAGATGGTGCTTCCCCAGTATTTGCTCTACAGGACTCAAGAGCAGACCGTGATAAATGCCTCCACAACTCATGAGTATGTGGAGAATTTAAGGAAACACCTTCAGCATGCTTTTGCCTATGCTCAGCGGAATCTAGAAAGATCAGCTGAGAGTATGAAAACCCACTATGATTTGAAAACTACCCGAAAGGAATATAAGGTGGGTGATTGGGTCTATCTATATAATTTCCAAAGGAACCAGGCCAAACAGCGAAAATTCTTGCCTACATGGAAGGGACCGTTTGAAATTATAGACAAGATCTCCCCTGTTGCCTATAAGATCTGCATCCCCAAAGGCAGTCTGGCAGAAGGGGAAGACAAGTGGGTACATATAAATCAGCTAAAGTGTTGCCATCCCAGGCACACTCTGCAACAATTGGAGGAATCCACTGGAATCCCAGAGGGGGCCGCTCCAGAGTAATTCAGTTCCAACCCTAAAATATTCCTCATATAGCATATAAAATTCTGTGATCCTTGTATATATATATGTTCTTGTCTCCTAATTTAAAAAAGAAAATGTGTATGTTCATATTTTCTGATTCATAAAATGTATATGTTCGCCACATCATTAATAGTGGTGAAGAAATGTCTACGAATAGGTATTGCCGCTTTGCTTTATCATCCTAGGAGAGATGAAACCATGGAGACTGACCAAGGAGGACGACCGGGGACCGGGAGCAGAGACCCGAGGGGCCCGGGGTACCGCCCAAATCTCCCATCAGGACCAGCAAGGAGAACTGATTGATCGACTGGAGGGAGGAAAAGATGCAGAACTGTGCCATCCATGGAATTGGAAGAAGAGGAGGCGAACATCCCAGATCTTGCGAGTTCCATCAGCGAAAGGACAGAATGGCCATTAAAAGAGGGGGGCTTGTGGGATGTTTTTACCCATGCATTCAAGCCCTACCATAAAACTGTGCAGTACTGGCATGGAAAACATCATGATGGCCAGAACTCCCCAGAGAGTGCACAGGGAAAACATGAAGAATAGGCTGCCGCCCATTTTTGCCTATGTTGTGAGCACAGGAGGGCACTGCCTAAAACCACCATTGGGCTACACACACAGTAGCCTGAAACCATTGGGAATGGCAATGCTGATTGCCAAAAAACAACTCAGAACTGTGGGGAATTCATTTTCTTAATCCCAAAAATGGTTGCATTACCAGTACTCACCACTATCAGAAAGCTGGCATTTTAAAACCACCAGACTTTTGTGTAAAACTGAACAAATGAAACAAAACTAGACCAAGGAAAGACTTGCTAAGAGGTGGATACAATGTAAAACTATATTCTGAAATGATTTGAAGGAAGTCATTATTTAATGTATAAGTAAACATTGTCAGTTTGATTTGAATGTAGAAAACTGGGAACAAAAAGTAACATTTAGCTGAAACCTGGCTTAATGAAACTGAATTCTGCCTGACAACTACCCCCGACAGAAGTTGAAACTGGATCAACAGCCACTCTTCCCAGGCCTAGCTGCATCCTGCTGCCCCTTGCCAAAAGGAGTTGACACCTCTCTGATTCGATTAGGGGTTGGTGCACCTGGGAACTGGAAGGGACCGAACAATGCAACTTCCTTGACTCAGGCAAATGTTATATTGGGGGCATCGTAAAATAGTTTCCTCTTGGGAGAAACTGGGGGCAGCTGTACCTCTGTGTACAAGCTGGCTTGGGGGAAGTGGATAAACCAGTTATTCCACCATGTGATGTGGGAAGCCACAACCCTTTTTGACCAGGGCATAATTTAAAAAACGCTGGATCATTCATAGTACGGACTTGTCAGAATTATATAAGTAATACCATTATTCTTGTGATTTTTCGGTGCACATTTTAAGAGGCGTTAGGACCCTGTGGTGTATTCTGGGGAGTTGCTAGCGGAAAATAGGGTCTCACTCCAAATGTATGCATGTTAAAAATCTGACACTTTATCATCTGTAACCCATATCCTTGGTGCACATTTGTGTAAAATCTGGAAAGGTTTAGAGGTTGTTATCTGGATGAAAAGGGGAGAATTCTGTCATCAGTGGACACAACATCGTACAAAGACAGGGATCGGATGGTTTGGTGCTACAGAAAATATGTTAACTGGACCTATAATATTAGAGAAATGGTACATAGATAAATATGTATTTGGGTCAGAAATAGATTTGTGTGCAATCTGACAAGGGGAGGTTCCTCTGACCATAAAACCTACAGCATCACTCTGACTCACATTTCCTTCCCCCAATCAAGGGAGAGAGGAGGAATTAGCCAATAATAAGTGAGAAGGGCAAGTTTAGTTATGACCAACGCACACACCCACTTTCCAAAACACATAAAAAGAGACTGCTGGGACAGGTAGAGGCATTCAATTCCATTTGCTGCGGAGCATGCTGACCGACGGCTTCACATCCAGAGATCCAGACTTCAAATCCATCAATCTCCAGAACCTGTAGCAGAAATTAACTCCAGAATTTGTAGCAGAGAGGCCTGAATCCACCAGCTGAATCCTCTTCAGCAGGCTTCAAAACTAACCAAACTATTCAACAGCCGGGCGAGCTGTTTGAATTTTTGCCGAGAATTTTTGCAAGAACCTGTAGCAGTACCGGTGCCTGATTGACCCGCCGAGCAGACAGAACCGCAGCCGGACGTGTTGACCAGATCTGTGACGAGGCCTAGTTCAAATTTATATTGTGAGTACCTAGCAGAACTGTGCTGAACCAATCTCTTAGTTAAAATAATCTAATCCAAACTATTTTAACCTAAGTAGAACTGTCTCCTAGAAATCGTGTCATCTGTCATTTTTAAAGCTGCACAACTGTCACCTGTCAATTCTGCAGCTGCAAGCTGTCACCTGTCATTTTGAGTTTACTTTAAATCCGAAAAACTACCTTTATTTAATCGTCCGTATCTCTGGAACCGTTTGGGCTAGGAACGAAATGTAACTTTCATCTGAAAGCTTAGAATCTAGGCTTTCCAATAAACCTATACTTGTCCCGTAATCGCGAGACACGCACTCGCGGAATTTACGGCGATTTGCGATTTGGCCCGATTTCTTCATCTGTACAAATCAGCAGCTTTTTGCTTCTCTTTGCTAAAATTTGTTTGCAATCTGCTAATCATTCATAGAGTATTGAGCCTGAACTAATATAAAGTAGCCATCACCTACCCCGAACCTCTAGAGGAAATTAAAAGCAATTTTAGCACCTTTTCAGTTCCTTGCAAACCACATTAAAGTAATTCGCCTGTGTTTAAAACTCATCCCTGTTTTCCCTAAGCTTGCTGGGAGAACTGGAACTGTGTATTGCATTATAACGTGTGATTTGTTGGGATTCTTGAAGACTGTGTGCTCTCCTTCCATTTCTGGTATTGCATAGGGGGGAGTGAATTGTCAAAAGAGAAAGTGATCATATTACCTTTTGCTAAAATCATAATAAGTTATTTCTGTACTGCATTTTATTCCACCTTGCGTTTCCTTGAACCATATAAAGCATTCTTTCCCACCTTGTTCTTCTGTTCCTATTCATAGTTACCTCTTGCTGATTACTGCTCATATTCACAAGTGTAATATCCATTATCAATTTATTCATAGAAGTGTGATATATATATATTGTTTAAATTTTCAAATAAACCTTTTAATTTGCAAAACAAACCTACTTCTTGGCTCAGTGGGGTCAGGGAGATTCTAAGAGGGGGGTGTTATACAAGGGTTGTCATCCAGAGTACTGAACTGGATATAAAAATACATCAATAAGGGTTTTCCTCAGCATCCCAGACTAGTCATTGACTTAGCTGTAGTGTTGATTGAATATCGCTTACAAGACATGTCGGAACTAGTATGGCAAATAGAGAACAGCAAAGCATCCACAAAAAGGTGGAGTGACAGAAGAAGAAGGCCAAAACAAGTTTG
Organism: Ambystoma mexicanum; assembly: GCF_040938575.1. Classification (NCBI taxonomy): domain Eukaryota; kingdom Metazoa; phylum Chordata; class Amphibia; order Caudata; family Ambystomatidae; genus Ambystoma; species Ambystoma mexicanum. The sequence goes on along the minus strand of NC_090924.1, from coordinate 29,453,412 downwards.
GGAGGTAAAAGAAGGAGATTGGATCAAAGTGTGGTTACTGACCAAATGACAGGTTAAAGGTTCAGTGGACCCATAAAAGTGATTCACAGAGGAACCAACCATGTCCGCACCTAGAATGGCTGCACATGGAACATGGAGAGAGTAGCCATGTTCAAAAAGAGTCTTGAGGGAGAAATGACCCACGAAGGATGCAAACCTATGAGGGACCGGACAGAGAGACTGTGAGAGAAGAAGAGCCAGAGACAGACAGAAGAGAGGACGAGGAGGAAGAAGTTGAAGAAGACGCACCCATGGTAGTTCAGGAAACCTAGCAAAAGCTGGATGCCAGCAGCGAGAGGGATGACCGGCCGAGAAGGGAACACAGAAGTCCGAGATACAATGACTATATCATGCAGTAATTTGTTCTGTGCTTTATTCTACAACAGCGACCTTTCCAGCTCAAAATAATGAATACATGAGCATTATCAGTGCTCTCAAATTTCGCATCTCAAGCTAATTCGGCCCTGTTTTATCTTGGACTTCTGGGACTTGATGATATTTATTTACTAGTTGACATCAAAGAAAATTCAGGACTCAGAACCAAAAGGAAAACAACATAGGGCTGAATGGGTTTCTCTCGCATGGCCAGGGTAAACTTGATGGCTCTGCATTATCCAAGTTTTTAAATATCACTAGCAGTGAGGAAAGATGTGGAGTGAAGTTTTTATTTACTATTGAACAGCTGGGCAGAATGGAACATGTGTGCACTGTGATCAGAGAGGCTGAAGGGTTATGTGCATGAGAAGGTAGGCATTTGTAGCGAAACTGTCTATCTACTGACACAAAATGTTCACACACAGACATTATCATTATTAAACAAACGTGAGATCAAGCAAGAAGATTGTAATCATTATGAAAGAAACAATGCCAGAGACTTCATTGATATCCACTGGGAAGGTGCTCATCAGAAATGGAGCACAAGGAAACAAAGATGCCGATCAGGTGTAATTTTACCTAGGCTATGAATGTGTTTCGTTGCCCTAACCCTGCGCAGTGCATAGGTGGCGAATTTCTCATTTGCAGCTCAGTTCGTTTTTCATCTTCACTGGAACATAACTGAAAGGTGTGTCATCTATCTGCTGTTTACACAAGATTTTGCATGCTCAGGAGCCATGGTTCCTTGACAGATCTTTAGCAGTGGTAGAAGTGTGCCAAACAAAGTAGTGGAACTGTAACTCTGACATGGTGCATCACATGGTTCAATGAGTTGGGGATTGGCCAGGGTGACAGCCAAGTGGGTGGAACAGACAAAAAGTAGGATGCCATCTGTATTGTTTTTTCATTAATTTGTCCTGTTTGGTCAGTCATTTGAACCTTTATATATGGCCTTTTGAAATCAATTGCCTCTGCTTGCTGATCTTAACTCTGCTGGAAGCCACACTTACCTGAACAGCAGCTGCTTCAACAAGGTCCCACCTAGAAAAAAAAATATTACAAAGACTGGATCCCACGAATGAACATCTTTCATCTCCTCTGGTCTGAAAGAGTCTGGGGATTGAATAGTCTGTCGTTGTGGAGAGAAAGTACTAGTCACTAAGGCTCCTACTATAACTGCACACATGTCCAGTGACATGAAGGGGCAAATCCCAGGTAGCTACCCAATGTTAACATAAAATCATGGGGGTGCTAGAGAGCCCGGATCCAAGATTGCTGCGCTCCGAGGAGCTCTGTGAAGGGCCATAGGAATGGGGGGTCTCATGCACCTCCAGAGGGTATGAAAACTCTACAGAATTTGCTGATACCTGGTTGAGAGTGGCACCGGTGCCCGTGCGTAATCTTGCTGTCTGAGGCACCTGGGAAGCTGCTGAATTTGCAACAAAACCAAAAAGCGCGAACCGGCTGAATCCTGTAACACTCAAATGGTATCCACGGGGACGTCACTCAGCCTGTTCTGACCTCTTATGACCTCAAACCCTTCCCTGGAGGCTATTCAACTGGAGGCTGGGCCTGAAACACAGGATTGGTAGGGTTTAACTCCCTATTGTCTCTGTGTACTTGAACCCCTTCTTCCCCAGGGTCCAACCCTTCCCTTTGATCCACAGCTCACCTTGTTTTCTTAGATAGTGTGCTCTCCATCCTGCTTTCAGTACAGGGGCGCGTTGATTGATGCAGGCTCATTGCTGCCTAGTTACTTCACTGGCAAGAGTCCGACAGGAAAGTATAATGAGTCTTTTGAACAGTTCTCTAACTTTGTTCCTTTCCTTCCTTACAAGATGGCCTCCGTCCGGGGATGGCTATGCTGCAGAGATGAGTAGTGCTGAATGTGAGTGAGAGCGTGATGCACGATGCACCCCTTTTGTATTTGTATTGAACTGAGTTATTTTTCTGTGTCTTTTAGGTGCTGCAACGTTTTCAGCGTGGATGCCGGTTATGAAGAACAAATGCGGTGGGTAAGCATGGTATGCGGCACCTCTATATGTTTCCACGCAACCCTGGAGTGTCTTTTCCCTCTTGCAGATGGATGAGAAGTTCCGGAGACAGAGTTCCCCCAGAGCGGCTGGGATTCAGATAAGCGTTTGAAGCTCGTACAGTATTTAAAAATAAGCGAAGATTTGCAGAATGCTTACTAACCCCTTTTTTCTGTTATTTTCCCTTTTTCTTAGGAAGCGGTGTGCCGGGATGGGAATGACGACGCCGAAGATGCCCGTAGAACAGAAGGAGCGATGAATGATGGGCAGAAGCACTGCAAGGAAAGGCTGTTCCTAACAGCTTTCTTGTTCTTGCAGGAGCTGAGCGCAAAAGAAAGCAGGCCTTCTGGAGACCGATCCGAACACGGTGTGTGTCACGCTGCAGGTGCAGAAAACACAAAGCATGTTTAACAGCCTCAGTGTGGCTTAAATAGTCTCTGGGTATCCCAGGTGTCTCTGGGCTAAACCAGACCCAAAAGACTAGACCACACATGCAGTTATGGGAACCGAAATATGTGGGGGCATCCATCTTGTCCCCATCAATGCACTACAAGTCCAATCGCCTCCCAAGGGAGTGAGTGAGTCTGGTGCCACAAGTGCCAAGTCTGGCTCCAAGTGGGTCTTTGGAGGTATGGAGAGGCCCTTGAGGGCCATGTAGGTGATCGTGGCCTGGCTCCAGCCTGACATCATGGAGGGCTGGGGACATGAGGGGCAGGAATCATGACAAACCGCACCTCCATTGGGGCCTGGAGACCACATCGCTGTCGGAGGCGTGGGTCGTGGGCACGGACAACCAAGAGACTTTGGTACCCCTGATGCGGAGAGCATTGCCACGACTCGACACAATCCTGCTGGTGTCCTGCGGCTGACACAGAAACAAAGATTAAGATATTGGAAAAACAAGTAGATGAGGGCCTGGGGTTGGGGCCTGTAGCCGATCTGCGTGGGGATTGGATTAATTCCGGGACCTGGCAGAGAGGGAAACCCAGTTCTTGGCCCGCCCAGACATGGCTCTCAGTTATGGAGAGGAGGGCAGACCAGGCAAGTTGCTCGCGATGATGGTTCGCCATGAGAATGGCAATACAGACAAAGCAGCGGTAAGGACTCCGAGGGGAGCGGTCACGGCCACATTTAGACAATATTATGAGACCTTATATTCTTTCAAGTGTCCACCCATTGGAGCAGCTCTCCCAAACTTTGTATGTGAGGCTTGCCTCCTGGCGCTGGGAGAAGAGGCGGCCCTGGCACTGAACTCTCCTATTACTTCTGATGAGATCATAGGTGCAATTCGGGCTCTGCCTTCCTCCAAGGCGCCCAGAACGGAGGGTATCACAGCCGAGTTTTATAAGGAATGTGGCCCGGAGGAAGGCACATATATACTGTGGGTATGGGAGGAGATTATGGAAATGGGGAGCCTCCCCATGACAATTATATCAGCCAATATTGTTGTTAAACTTAGATACAAAAATTTTTGCCAAGATCTGCGCGGATAGGCTTCTCCCATATATATCAAGCATAATCCATGTAAGTCAATCGGGTTTCATACTCGGTAGATCGACTTCAGCGAACCTCCGCAGACTATTTGCAACACTAGAAATCGATAGGGGGTTTCACACAACACTGGAAATCTTAAGAGAGGTTGCATACTGGCCAAACATGGGCCAGGACCTCGACCAATACTTGAAGGGGTGTCTTGTGTGTGCACAATTTCAGCCATCATCCCTCACACACCGTGCGCCTCTCCAAAAGAAGGGGATGACACTGCCATGGTCAGATTTGCAAATCGACTTTGTAGGCCCTGTAATCCGCTCGTCTAGAGGAAACAAGAACATTTTGACCGTTACATGCTTGTTTACCAAGTGGGTGGAATGTCTCCCAGCCCCAAACTACAAGGCAGAAACAGCAGCTGCCCTGATGATTAATCACATCTTTTCCCGTTTTGGTCTACCTCAAAGGATTGAGTCAGACAGGGGTAGACACTTCACCAGTGAAGTAGTGACAAAGATGTGGGAGATACTGGGGGTTAAAAGGAAGCTACACATTGCTTACGGGCCAGCTTCTTCTGGAGCAGTAGAGAGATACAACCAAACCATTGTGAGCATATTAAAAAAGTTTGTGGCAGATTCTGGGCCAAGTTGGGATATCTGATTACCTCTGGACCTAATGGCCATCAGATCTACCCCTTCATCTGCAACTAAAATGTCACCATTTGAGTTGATGACGGGACGCAAGATGGTGCTTCCCCAGCATTTGCTCTACAGGACTCAAGAGCAGACCCTGATAAATGCCTCCACAACTCATGAGTATGTGGAGAATTTAAGGAAACACCTTCAGCATGCTTTTGCCTATGCTCAGCGGAATCTAGAAAGATCAGCTGAGAGTATGAAAACCCACTATGATTTGAAGACTACCCGAAAGGAATATAAGGTGGGTGATTGGGTCTATCTATATAATTTCCAAAGGAACCAGGCCAAACAGCGAAAATTCTTGCCTACATGGAAGGGACCGTTTGAAATTATAGACAAGATCTCCCCTGTTGCCTATAAGATCTGCATCCCCAAAGGCAGTCTGGCAGAAGGGGAAGACAAGTGGGTACATATAAATCAGCTAAAGTGTTGCCATCCCAGGCACACTCTGCAACAATTGGAGGAATCCACTGGAATCCCAGAGGGGGCCGCTCCAGAGTAATTCAGTTCCAACCCTAAAATATTCCTCATATAGCATATAAAATTCTGTGATCCTTGTATATATATATATATGTTCTTGTCTCCTAATTTAAAAAAGAAAATGTGTATGTTCATATTTTCTGATTCATAAAATGTATATGTTTGCCACATCATTAATAGTGGTGAAGAAATGTCTACGAATAGGTATTGCCGCTTTGCTTTATCATCCTAGGAGAGATAAAACCATGGAGACTGACCAAGGAGGACGACCGGGGACCGGGAGCAGAGACCCGAGGGGCCCGGGGTACCGCCCAATCCTCCCATCAGGACCAGCAAGGAGAACTGATTGATCGACTGGAGGGAGGAAAAGATGCAGAACTGTGCCATCCATGGAATTGGAAGAAGAGGAGGCGAACGTCCCAGATCTTGCGAGTTCCATCAGCGAAAGGACAGAATGGCCATCACAAGAGGGGGCTTGTGGGATGTTTTTACCCATGCATTCAAGCCCTACCATAAAACTGTGCAGTACTGGCATGGAAATCATCATGATGGCCAGAACTCCCCAGAGAGTGCACAGGGAAAACATGAAGAATAGGCTGCCACCCATGTTTGCCTATGTTGTGAGCAAAGGAGGGCACTGCCTAAAACCACCACTGGGCTACACACACAGTAGCCTGAAACCATTGGGAATGGCAATGCTGATTGCCAAAAAACAACTCAGAACTGTGGGGAATTCATTTTCTTAATCCCAAAAATGGTTGCTACCAGTACTCACCACTATCAGAAAGCTGGCATTTTAAAACCACCAGACTTTTGTGTAAAACTGAACAAATGAAACAAAACCAGACCAAGGAAAGACTTGCTAAGAGGTGGATACAATGTAAAACTATATTCTGAAATGATTTGAAGGAAGTCATTATTTAATGTATAGGTAAACATTGTCAGTTTGATTTGAATGTAGACAACTGGGAACAAAAAGTAACATTTAGCTGAAACCTGGCTTAATGAAACTGAATTCTGCCTGACAACTACCCCCGACAGAAGTTGAAACTGGATCAACAGACACTCTTCCCAGGCATAGCTGCATCCTGCTGCCCCTTGCCAAAAGGAGTTGACACCTCTCTGATTCGATTAGGGGTTGGTGCACCTGGGAACTGGAAGGGACCGAACAATGCAACTTCCTTGACTCAGGCAAATGTTATATTGGGGGCATCGTAAAATAGCTTCCTCTTGGGAGAAACTGGGGGCAGCTGTGCCTCTGTGAACAAGCTGGCTTGGGGGAAGTGGATAAACCAGTTATTCCACCATGTGATGTGGGAAGCCACACCCCTTTTTGACCAGGGCATAATTTAAAAAAAGATGGATAATTCATAGTACGGACTTGTCAGAATTATATAAGTAATACCATTATTCTTGTGATTTTTTGGTGCACATTTTAAGAGGCGTTAGGACCCTGTGGTGTATTCTGGGGGGTTGCTAGCGGAAAATAGGGTCTCACTCCAAATGTATGCATGTTAAAAATCTGACACTTTATCATCTGTAACCCATATCCCTGGTGCACATTTGTGTAAAATCTGGAAAGGTTTAGAGGTTGTTATCTGGATGAAAAGGGGAGAATTCTGTCATCATTGGACACAACATCGTACAAAGACAGGGATCAGATGGTTTGGTGCTACAGAAAATATGTTAACTGGACCTATAATATTAGAGAAATGGTACATAGATAAATATGTATTTGGGTCAGAAATAGATTTGTGTGCAAGCTGACAAGGGGAGGTTCCTCTGACCATAAAACCTACAGCATCACTCTGACTCACATTTCCTTCCCCCAATCAAGGGAGAGAGGAGGAATTAGCCAATGATAAGTGAGAGGGGCAAGTTTAGTTATGACCAACGCACACACCCATTTTCCAAAACACATAAAAAGAGACTGCTGGGACAGGTAGAGACATTCAATTCCATTTGCTGCGGAGCATGCTGACGACGGCTTCACATCCAGAGATCCAGACTTCAAATCCATCAATCTCCAGAACCTGTAACAGAAATTAACTCCAGAATTTGTAGCAGAGAGGCCTGAATCCACCAGCTGAATCCTCTTCAGCAGGCCTCAAAACTAACCAAACTATTCAATAGCCGGGCGAGCTGTTTGAATTTTTGCCGAGAATTTTTGCAAGAACCTGTAGCAGTACCGGTGCCTGATTGACCCGCCGAGCAGACAGAACCGCAGCCGGACGTGTTGACCAGATCTGTGACGAGGCCTAGTTCAAATTTATATTGTGAGTACCTAGCAGAACTGTGCAGAACCAATCTCTTAGTTAAAATAATCTAATCCAAACTATTTTAACCTAAGTAGAACTGTCTCCTAGAAATCGTGTCATCTGTCATTTTTAAAGCTGCACAACTGTCACCTGTCAATTCTGCAGCTGCAAGCTGTCACCTGTCATTTTGAGTTTACTTTAAATCCGAAAAACTACCTTTATTTAATCGTCCGTATCTCTGGAACCGTTTGGGCTAGGAACGAAATGTAACTTCCATCTGAAAGCTTAGAATCTAGGCTTTCCAACAAACCTATACTTGTCCCGTAATCGCGAGACACGCACTCACGGAATTTACGGCGATTTGCGATTTGGCCCGATTTCTTCATCTGTAGAAATCAGCAGCTTTTTGCTTCTCTTTGCTAAAATTCGTTTGCAATCTGCTAATCATTCATAGAGTATTGAGCCTGAACTAATATAAAGTAGCCATCACCTACCCCGAACCTCTAGAGGAAATGAAAAGCAATTTTAGCACCTTTTCAGTTCCTTGCAGACCACATTAAAGTAATTCGCCTGTGTTTAAAACTCATCCCTGTTTTCCCTAAGCTTGCTGGGAGAACTGGAACTGTGTATTGCATTATAAAGTGTGATTTGTTGGGATTCTTGAAGACTGTGTGCTCTCCTTCCATTTCTGGTATTGCATAGGGGGGAGTGAATTGTCAAAAGAGAAAGTGATCATATTACCTTTTGCTAAAATCATAATAAGTTATTTCTGTACTGCATTTTATTCCACCTTGCGTTTCCTTGAACCATATAAAGCATTCTTTCCCACCTTGTTCTTCTGTTCCTATTCATAGTTACCTCTTGCTGATTACTGCTCATATTCACAAGTGTAATATCCATTATCAATTTATTCATAGAAGTGTGATATATATATTGTTTAAATTTTCAAATAAACCTTTTAATTTGCAAAACAAACCTACTTCTTGGCTCAGTGGGGTCAGGGGGATTCTAAGAGGGGGTGTTATACAAGGGTTGTCATCCAGAGTACTGAACTGGATATAAAAATACATCAATAAGGGTTTTCCTCAGCATCCCAGACTAGTCATTGACGTAGCTGTAGTGTTGATTGAATATCGCTTACAAGACATGTCGGAACTAGTATGGCAAATAGAGAACAGCAAAGCATCCATAAAAAGGTGGAGTGACAGAAGAAGAAGGCCAAAACAAGTTTGGGAGGTAAAAGAAGGAGATTGGATCAAAGTGTGGTTACTGACCAAATGACAGGTTAAAGGTTCAGTGGACCCATAAAAGTGATTCACAGAGGAACCAACCATGTCCGCACCTAGAATGGCTGCACATGGAACATGGAGAGAGTAGCCATGTTCAAAAAGAGTCTTGAGGAAGAAATGACCCACGAAGGACGCAAACCTATGAGGGACCGGACAGAGAGACTGTGAGAGAAGAAGAGCCAGAGACAGACAGAATAGAGGACGAGGAGGAAGAAGTTGAAGAAGACGCACGCATGGTAGTTCAGGAAACCTAGCAAAAGCTGGATGCCAGCAGCGAGAGGGATGACCGGCCGAGAAGGGAACACAGAAGACCGAGATACAATGACTATATCATGCAGTAATTTGTTCTGTGCTTTATTCTACAACAGCGACCTTTCCAGCTCAAAATAATGAATACATGAGCATTATCAGTGCTCTCAAATTTCGCATCTCAAGCTAATTCGGCCCTGTTTTATCTTGGACTTCTGGGACTTGATGATATTTATTTACTAGTTGACATCAAAGAAAACTGCAGGACTCAGAACCAAAAGGAAAACAACATAGGGCTGAATGGGTTTCTCTCGCATGGCCAGGGTAAACTTGATGGCTCTGCATTATCCAAGTTTTTAAATATCACTAGCAGTGAGGAAAGATGTGGAGTGAAGTTTTTATTTACTATTGAACAGCTGGGCAGAATGGAACATGTGTGCACTGTGATCAGGGAGGCTGAAGGGTTATGTGCATGAGAAGGTAGGCATTTGTAGCGAAACTGTCTATCTACTGACACAAAATGTTCACACACAGACATTATCATTATTAAACAAACGTGAGATCAAGCAAGAAGATTGTAATCATTATGAAAGAAACAATGCCAGAGACTTCATTGATATCCACTGGGAAGGTGCTCATCAGAAATGGAGCACAAGGAAACAAAGATGCCGATCAGGTATAATTTTACCTAGGCTATGAATGTGTTTCGTTGCCCTAACCCTGCGCAGTGCATAGGTGGCGAATTTCTCATTTGCAGCTCAGTTCGTTTTTCATCTTCACTGGAACATAACTGAAAGGTGTGTCAACTATCTACTGTTTACACAAGATTGTGCATGCTCAGGAGCCATGGTTCCTTGCCAGATCCTTAGCAGTGGTAGAAGTGTGCCAAACAAAGTAGTGGAACTGTAACTCTGACATGGTGCATCACATGGTTCAATGGGTTGGGGATTGGCCAGGGTGACAGCCAAGTGGGTGGAACAGACAAAAAGTAGGATGCCATCTGTATTGTTTTTTCATTAATTTGTCCTGGTTGGTCAGTCATTTTGAACCTTTATATATGGCCTTTTGAAATCAATTGCCTCTGCTTGCTGATCTTAACTCTGCTGGAAGCCACACTTACCTGAACAGCAGCTGCTTCAACAAGGTCTCACCTAGAAAAAAAATATTACAAAGACCGGATCCCAAGAATGAACATCTTTCATCTCCTCTGGTCTGAAAGAGTCTGGGGATTGAATAGTCTGTCGTTGTGGAGAGAAAGTACTAGTCACTAAGGCTCCTACTATAACTGCACACATGTCCAGTGACATGAAGGGGCAAATCCCAGGTAGCTACCCAATGTTAACATAAAATCGTGGGGGTGCTAGAGAGCCCGGATCCAAGATGGCTGTGCTCCGAGGAGCTCTGTGAAGGGCCATAGGAATGGGGGGTCTCATGCACCTCCAGAGGGTATGAAAACTCTACAGAATTCGCTGATACCTGGTTGAGAGTGGCACCGGTGCCCGTGCGTAATCTTGCTGTCTGAGGCACCTGGGAAGCTGCTGAATTTGCAACAAAACCAAAAGGCGCGAACCGGCTGAATCCTGTAACACTCAAATGGTATCCACGGAGACGTCACTCAGCCTGTTCTGACCTCTTATGACCTCAAACCCTTCCCTGGAGGCTATTCAACTGGAGGCTGGGCCTGAAACACAGGATTGGTAGAGTTTAACTCCCTATTGTCTCTGTGTACTTGAACCCCTTCTTCCCCAGGGTCCAACCCTTCCCTTTGATCCACAGCTCACCTTGTTTTCTTAGATAGTGTGCTCTCCATCCTGCTTTCAGCACAGGGGCGCGTTGATTGATGCAGGCTCATTGCTGCCTAGTTACTTCACTGGCAAGAGTCCGCCAGGAAAGTATAATGAGTCTTTTGATCAGTTCTCTAACTTTGTTCCTTTCCTTCCTTACATGATGGCCGCCGTCCGGGGATGGCGGCGTGCTGCAGAGATGAGTAGTGCTGAAGGTGAGTGAGAGCGTGATGCACGATGCACCCCTTTTGTATTTGTATTGAACTGAGTTATTTTTCTGTGTCTTTTAGTTGCCGGTGGGTAAGCATGGTATGCGGCACCTCTATATGTTTCCACGCAACCCTGGAGTGTCTTTTCCCTCTTGCAGATGGATGAGAAGTTCCGGAGACAGAATTCCCCCAGAGCGGCTGGGATTCAGATAAGCGTTTGAAGCTCGTACAGTATTTAAAAATAAGCGAAGATTTGCAGAATGCTTACTAACCCCTTTTTTCTGTTATTTTCCCTTTTTCTTAGGAAGCGGCGTGCCGGGATGGGAATGAGACCGCCGAAGATGCCCGTAGAACAGAAGGAGCGATGAATGATGGGCAGAAGCACTGCAAGGAAAGGCTGTTCCTAACAGCTTTCTTGTTCTTGCAAGGAGCTGAGCGCAAAAGAAAGCAGGCCTTCTGGAGACCGATCCGAACACGGTGTGTGTCACGCTGCAGGTGCAGAAAACACAAAGCATGTTTCTCAGCCTCGGTGTGGCTTAAATAGTCTCTGGGTATCCCAGGTGTCTCTGGGCTGAACCACACCCAAAAGACTAGACCACACATGCAGTTATGGGAACCGAAATATGTGGGGGCATCCATCTTGTCCCCATCAATGCACTACAAGTCCAATCGCCAATGTTATCCCATGGGAGTGAGTGAGTCTGGTGCCACAAGTGCCAAGTCTGGCTTCAAGTGGGTCTTTGGAGGGATGGAGAGGCCCTTGAGGGCCATGTAGGTGATCGTGGCCTGGCTCCAGCCTGACATCATGGAGGGCTGGGGACATGAGGGGCAGGAATCATGACAAACCGCACCTCCATTGGGGCCTGGAGACCACATCGCTGTCGGAGGCGTGGGCCGTGGGCACGGACAACCAAGAGACTCTGGTACCCCTGATGCGGAGAGCATTGCCACGACTCGACACAATCCTGCTGGTGTCCTGCGGCTGACACAGAAACAAAGATTAAGATATTGGAAAAACAAGTAGATGAGGACCTGGGGTTGGGGCCTGTAGCCGATCTGCGTGGGGAGTTGGATTAATTCCGGGACCTGGCAGAGAGGGAAACCCAGTTCTTGGCCCGCCCAGACATGGCTCTCAGTTATGGAGAGGAGGGCAGACCAGGCAAGTTGCTCGCGATGATGGTTCGCCATGAGAATGGCAATACAGACAAAGCAGCGGTAAGGACTCCGAGGGGAGCGGTCACGGCCCCATTTAGACAATATTATGAGACCTTATATTCTTTCAAGAGTCCACCCATTGGAGCAGCTCTCCCAAACTTTGTATGTGAGGCTTGCCTCCTGGCGCTGGGAGAAGAGGCGGTCCTGGCACTGAACTCTCCTATTACTTCTGATGAGATCATAGGTGCAATTCGGGCTCTGCCTTCTTCCAAGGCGCCCAGAACGGATGGTATCACAGCCGAGTTTTATAAGGAATGTGGCCCGGAGGAAGGCACATATATAATGGGAGGAGATTATGGAAATGGGGAGCCTCCCCATGACAATTATATCAGCCAATATTGTTGTTAAACTTAGATACAAAAATCTTTGCCAAGATCTGCGCGGATAGGCTTCTCCCATATATATCAAGCATAATCCATGTAAGTCAATCGGGTTTCATACTCGGTAGATCGACTTCAGCGAACCTCCGCAGACTATTTGCAACACTAGCCCAGATCAACCCTGATGTGCAGGCGGCAGTAGTATTGTTGGATACAGAGAAATCGTTTGACTCCGTGGAGTGTGACAATTTGCTGGAGGCACTGAAGCAGGTGGCGGCTCACCCCGACTTTCTCTCGGCAGTTAGGTTACTGTACAATGGGTCCAGCTCTTGTATGGGGTGGGTGGAATGCAATCTCAACCCTTGGCACTGGGCAGAGGGAGCAGACAGGGCTGTCTACTATTGGCCCTGATCTTCGCTATTTCCATTGAGGTGCTATCAACGCAATTACGGAAATACCATGGGATGAGGGGCTTGGCCATGGGGGGGCCAGGGAACTGGTGTCACTATATGTGGATGACACAATCTTATACCTCAAAGACCCGGTGACCAACCAGGCCCCCGATCTCACAGGAGGTGGTGGAGTTCGGGGAGTACTCAGGCTTAAAGTTGAACAAAGGGAAGTCCACCCTCTTCCCTCTCAATGAGAGTACAGCATGCCCACTGAATACTGAGGGTTTTAGCTGAGAGCCCAGCATGGTCACGTATTTGGGAGTGCGGGTCAGCAGAAGCGAGCGCACACTACTGGAAGACAATTACCTCAGCTACCTATGAGCCATAAGAGACAAGGTAGAGAGATGGCATAGGCTCACAATATCGTTGTTGGGAAGGATAGCGGTAGCAAAGATGGTGATTGTCCCTAAACTGCTGTAAGTATTCCAGAACATTCCTGTATGGCCCGGGGTGGGATTTTTTAGGGAATTAAAGACACTCCTGATTAAGTTGGCCTCGCACCCTCACAGCCCCCGCATTAGCTGGGAGACTCTAACTTTACCCTGGGACGGGGGAGTCACCGCTCCTGACATAGAACTATATTTTCAGGCATCATAACCTTTTTTTTTTTGCCTCGACATGGATGCCTGGGCCGTGGGCCTCCAACCACGTTTACATAGAAAAGTGCTTGGTTCGCTCTTATTCCCTACAGAGGGTCTGTTGTCCCAAATAGTGGTGGACAAGTGTAAGTATGACCCGGTAGCATGTACTATTCACGCATGGAGGAGGGTGCTGGAGAGATTGAGAGTGGATGTCCCCTTCGACCCTGGTATCAAGATATGGAATGTGGAAACAACATCCCCAACCTTTGATGAGACTATCATTAGGGAGTGGCAGGGGCGGGGACAGTCAGGATGGCTGATGTGTAGCCAGATAAACTATTTGTCACCTTGGATTCTTTCACCGAAAAAATGGGAGGGGGCCTGCATCGTTGCTTACAATACCGGAGAATGCGGGCAGCTTTCAAGGAATGGTCCCAGCTGTACCCGGAACGACAGGTTACAACTCTGCTACTCCATTACATCGTCAAGTCATATCCAGCTTATCCAACGTCACACTCCACAGGCGCCGCTAAAGTCCAGGCTACAATGGGAGCAAGATGTCGGGACCCCATTCACAAATAAGCAGTGGGCACTGATATGCGAAAACACAGACAAGGGGGCATTTAATACACAGCTTCAACTAATCCAACTGAAGACACTGCACTGCACTTACATGTCCCCGGCCCTCATACACCGGTTTGACAGTTCAAAGTCACCACGATGCCGGCGATGTGGCCATGACCTGGCAGATTTCATTCATATGATGTTGACCTGTGTAAAACTGCAACCTTACTGAGACGGGGTGCTGAAACACCCAGTTTCCTGTGAAATAAAGTGTTGCATGCTTGGCTGGGACCCCACCATCCCCAAACAATATTGGAAATTGGTTTCGACTTGTATGATTCTTGCTAGGTGGTGTATCTTAATGACATGGATCAGTTCCACCCTCCTGGGGGCAAAAATGTGGCTTAAAAATCTAACATGGCAGAGTGACATCGACAAGGAATGTGGGAGCCTGTGTGGCCCGCAAAATAGACAGAGAGACATCTGGGGTCCCTTTACAGCTTATCTGCTATCCCTGAATGATGAAACGAATGGGTGAACTGGCGTTGTGTCAGAAGACACGCACTGGGGAAGCTCTGAGGCGGGAGGGTAGAGGGGTGGATGCGTATCCTACAGCTCCTGATTTAATGTATAACTGAAGTACCCTTGGAAAAGTCTGGACCTCCTTCCTCTATGTGCATGGTAATGGGTGGCAATTGCCACTAAAGTAATGTGTCTGATATAAGCTGATGTACTGTAAGTGCACCGATGGTATGTGATGCGAATCTACAATAAAGAATGTTTTTTTTATAAAAACATAAAATCGTGTGGATATTGATTGGAACGCTGTCATGTGTAACATCTTAGCATTTAACCGGAGGTGATAACTTGACACATTTCCAAAAATGAGGGGAAAATTGGGTGTCAGGAGAGATAATGGGCCTCATTATCAGATCAGCAAAATGGGTTAACGGATTTCGCAAATGAGTGCGGACCCGTTAACTCTATTCCGCACGATTACAAGCTCCCCTCGCAGGACCCGGTAAGGAACGCCTGGTCAAACCAGGTGTCGTTACCGGGTCCCGCGAGGGGAAGAGGGAGCGAACAACGGGCCGCTCGTAATTGGCCCGTTGTTTCCACCCTCTCCCATTCCCATTGAGCCCTATGGGGCTCAGATGGGAATGGGGAAGGCCCGGGTTCCCAGAGGGAGGAATTACCGGGCCCTCCGTACTTTGAATGGCCTGGTAATTCCCCATTCTGGGAACCCGGTAAGAGAGCCCGGTCTGGTGGCAGCCATGGAGCTAATAGCCCAATGTCTTAGTGCTGGGAAGCCAAGATGGATCTATGAAGATTCCTTTAATATTTCTCACTGACTACAAGTTTAACTAATAACCTTTGCTGATCACACCACTTTTTTGGCCAGAAAAACCTCACAGCCCCACTTCAAACCTTGACCGCATTGTGTATACCAAAGCCAAACTTGGCATCTATAGATTTGAAATCAAAAAGTGGTAAAACAAATAGGCAAACAAAATGTGCCCACGCTGTAGTCGGGAAATGTGTGGAATACCACAGGGATTGCCATATTGTGCTGCCTGCTTTCATTTTTGCAATACCACCTTTTCTGCATAATTGACATTTTGGAAGCAGACAATTAGGAACAGAACTGAGAAATGGCACACAACATCAAGCTAACCAAACTCATAACAGTCCTGCCAGTCAACAACTTCAGCACAATACCGCATTATATTGGCAGTTCTTTGTAGCATACTCATCTTCACCATGAGACAACTGCAGCTGGTCAGAATAGTCATCTGGCAATCTTCCGTGCTCCTCGTGAGCCAGCCTGCTGCATCGCATTGTGTCATGCTGGAAGAGTGCCGATGGAATGTGGAATGCGGGTTGAAGAGCAACAACGGTTTGACGCTAGCTCCCTCTTACTCTCCCATTGTCTTAACTATAACAATAAATAGTTTACCTGTAATTTTCTCATCTCTGTCCTGTTATTATTTCCATTCATTGTTTACTGTATACTACATTCTTATATTCAATAATCAGTTTGTGTTATCTGTAGATTGTTGCTTTTTGGAAGATTTTTAAGAATGATGCAATACATTGACAACGTTAGCAGAAAGAGTGATGGACACAGTGGAATGTGCATCCTCACACGTTGATAGAATGGAATGAAGATAACACCCATAAGCGAGAGTCCGTAGATCAACTCACAACTGTCCATACTGAATAGAATCATGCACACATCTGTTTTAAAATGACAATTGTACTGTTTAAAAATCTACCCACGTTTAAACCTTTTCCCATGCAAAATGAAAGAGAGAAATAATACACACTAGCTATCTGTTTTCAGATATTTTTGTATTATAGAAATTTCCTTTAAACACAGTTTAACCCTTTTTTACAGAAATAAATGAAATGGTACAACATTATTTGTGATAAAAACTGAACAGTTTTGCACACTTTCGCACAGCTCCCACACTTCTGTAATTACCTTATCTGTTCAGCATGAGTTTTCTCCGGCTATTGTCTTTCTGAATTTGGCTCCCTTGAAGATTAACCCCAGTGAAAACAAGCGTCTTCCGTTCTCAAACCGGGGTTATTGCCTGGAATTCTCAGCTTTTGCAGCAGGAATTCTTCAGCCAGGAAACAGGTCCTTCTCCCAGCTCTGCAAGATCTCGATTCTTCTCCCCCTCTCCTCAAGCTTCCCCAGCAAAACTCTAACCACTGCCTCTAGCATGATACTTGCTATGACGCTGCTCCAATCAGAATCAATCATGTCATCTCCTCCCTCACTACACAATGGCTCATTTCTACAGTAAAAATTGTAACCAACTGATTTCCTGTTCCTTGGAGCTCTTTGCTTCCTGTAGTTATGTGGACAGGGCAGCAGAGAAAAAAAAATGAATGTGCGTTTAAAAGTTCACTTTCACAGTAGGCCTAATTCTGCAGTGGAGACACATTTTTATTAGTGGGTTATGGTAAATTAAGTTTTATTAGTCAGGTTAGCTATTAATAAGGTTAGTTATTAATTTTCAAATGTATCTCTTGCAACATAGGCATTTCAGGTGAAAAATAGTGTGCATTTTTGAATGTGCACATGTGTGCTTTTAACTGTAAAAATAGATTTGCATCTTATATGTAAAAATCGTTTTTGACTGAATAGCCTGTCTTTACTTATATGTCCATGTTACTCTGGCAACACATATAGCAATGCACCACCTATGTGGTGGTGCTGCATCAAAAAAAAAATTGCTACCTGTGCAGTAGTGCTGTACTCTGTGCTGTAACACGCCAAATATCCTTACATACCCTCCTTTTGTTTTTAGAACTTGGCTACGATCCAAGCCAATTCCTAAAAACAACTTGTTCTTTTTTTTCTTTTAAAATGCATGTGTATTGGGATATCTTTCTCTTCCTGACATAGCTACTAAAATCAGTAACATTTTCATTTTTACTGATAGCACAAACAACCATCCACCCATGATTAGCACCAGGACAGCCAAACCCACTATTGAGCCTTCCCCTCAGGTTCCCCAATTAAATCTTTCCACTTCTATTATCCCCAGATTACTAATTGTAATATTGTTTTTCTCAAATTCATTTTTATAACATGTCTTTCTTTGTGATTCAATAAATATTCCACCTCCGGATCTATTGGAAAAGTATCCCTTTGAAAAAAAATCGATATTTTCCACTTGGTTTTCCCAAACATCATTTGTTACATGAAACAATGTTAACCCCCCAACTGCCACAATTGTATCCTTTGGAACCTGTAAATAAAAAACATTATATTTCACCTGTTTAACCACATATGTTCCATGGTTTAAATGTACTACCGTCATGTTCTTTAAACAGGTGATGACCAACCATTTACCTCTGACCATCTTAGACTGTGCCAGTTCTTCACTCCCCATATTGCTAATAATCACTTCACATCCTTCTGATATACTTGGGTCAGATTTCAAACCACAAATAGCATCAGTGGCATCAGGAACAAATGGTTTACCTGGACACATATAATTTTGTTCTTTAAATTTGACACATGTTTCCAGGTTTGGTATTAAATAAACTTCAGGTTCCCATGGCTGAAATGCCACCACTTCTGGAGTCTTAATCTTAATAAATTTGTCCTCTTGCCAAAATCCCACGTTGTGTACCCACTTCGTTTGATAAAAAAGTTCAGGGGCTACATATGGGATGCATAGCAAAAATCCGATCTCTAGTCTTTCCAAGTCCACATATAACGGCATTGCATTACCAATTTCGAATGCAATTTTTACCTGTATTATATCAATTTCCCTCCTGGTCAATCTTTCTATTATTTGACGAATAATATCCTGCGAAATAAAATACAAGGGGTTATGTCCTTGAATCAATTGTGAAACTGCAGTTTGAACTTCTCTCATATAATTTGTTAATAGTCTATCAACAGGACTCATTATGTTCAATATTTCATTTAAAGTTCTGTCATGCTTAAGTATTATTTTAGTTGCCCGTTGCATTACATCCGCTTGTTCATTTAGAATGATTGCAGTTTCATTTATGAATCTTACTTGTTCATCCAGTCCCCCTCTAATTCCATCTAATGTTTTTTGTATTATTTCTAGGTCAATACTCAGTTGTTGCGCTTTAGTACTCAGTGTTCCTAGCGAAATAGAATTGGCTATTGATATTGTGGTACCTATTATGGCTCCAACTATAGACATTACCAATGATATCGCGAGCATCACCGCACCTCTCTTTCCTCTCCTCTTCTTAATGTCTGCTGAATTCACGAATGTTTTTTCCAACTGCATTAATATATCTCTTATTGACTGCTTAGTGTCCTCTTTTCTTATTTCCAGCCACTCTTTAGTCTGTTCAATCTTAATTCCGGTATTGTTCAAATGTTTTTCAATCAAAATCTCAGGATTCAATGGTATGTATATATTTTGGAAAATCATCCTTCTATCACTCATGATGAATCCTGGTGCCTCTTCCACCGCGATACCAGATGCTGGTCCAGGTTCAATGACAACCTGTGCTTCTGAATTCTTGAAGATCTCTCCAAATATCATCATCATTAACCATATCATCGGTATCATCTTCAATGCTGATCGCTTTGCAGCCTTGGTCTTCACCCCTCTTTGGGGATTTCCCGGAATCCGTCCACATGAGCTCCAGGTCTCCATCGTCTCCCGTGGGCTCTGATCCCGGAACCTCCGACCAAATAATGTTAATTTTCTAAATCAAATAGAAAAGAAACAAATTAAGTACATAGCACAATACTAACTTCACCCTTTTGCCAAAAATAAAACATGCTTGGTAAAAACATTTCATTTTTTTTTTCTGAAATTAAACACAAGTTAAAAAGAAAACAAGCATATATAAAACAGCATTCAATATTTAATACATTTTCTCTCTGCACATCAACCATGAGCTTCCATTATATTTATTTATGTATTTATTTATTTACTTATTTTATATTATATATTTTTACATATATTACAGTGTTTATGTGCCATTATAACAATCAACTTTTTAACTTCTCTGTCACTGCCTCCTGATTGTACCCATTTATTTTCTCTTTTTATGTTCAAGGGACTTTATCTGTTTCTACATGCTCAAGCTGCCTGATCTCATGTCTGGGATGGCATGGTTTGATTTGATTTACATGGACGAACTGCTCTATTGCCGTTTCACCTTCATTTTTCAAAATTTTATAAACTACAGGAGAGACCTTATCTACAATTCGAAATGGCCCCTGCCAGGCTGCTAGAAATTTAGAATTTTTCTGTTTACTTTTTCCAAAATGAAACTTGTACACCTGATCCCCTACATTGTATTCCTTTACTGATGTCTTTTTATCATAATATGACTTTGCACTGTCAGCGGCTCTTTCCAGATTTCTCTGCACAAAAGCAAATGCATGTTGCAAATGCCTCCTCAGTTCATCAATATATTCATGAACTGTGGATGCACTCACAAGTGTCTGCTCATGTGTTCTGTATAGTAGGTGTTGTGTAACACCATTTTCCTACCTGTCAAGACCTCATGGGGGCTAACACCTGTTGCTTTGGCAGGAGTTGGTCTGATTGCCATCAAAACCAACGGTAAACGTAAATCCCAGCTGGAACCTGCTTCTGCCACAAATTTCTTTAAAATATCCACAACAGACCTATTGCTCCTTTCAACTGTACCTGAAGACGCTGCCCGATATGCGATATGTCATCTCCTTTTCACACCTAGTATTTGCCATACCTTACTCATTAGAGTACTTGTGAAATGACTTCCTCTGTCTGACTCAATTCTTTGTGGCAACCCAAACTTGAGATTCATGGTTCACCAGCAATGTGGCTGCTGTTTGCGCACTACAATCTGGTGCAGGAATGCATTCAATCCACTTCGACATCAAACATACCACACTTAAAATATAACAGTTTCCCCTGCTCGACCTTTTTAAAGGACCTACACAGTCTATTTGCAAATCTGACCATGGGAGAGTTAGGCCTCTTTTCATCAATGGTGCTCTATGCATTGGTGAAGCAGGTTTAAATTGGGCGCATACTAGACATCCTCTAGTATATAATTCCACATCTTGGGACATATGTGGCCAGTAAGCATAATCTTTTAGTATTTCTAATGTTTTTTGTGAACCTCTATAGCCTGCAGTTATGGCATCATGTGCATGGTGTAGCATTAGCCCTCTGAATGAAAGGGGTACCACCCACTGTATTTGTCCTGTTATGGACTCTCTAATCATGAGTCCATCCTGTAATCCAATTCGTGTTTTGTTCTTCAATAGCACCCTCAACTCTTCTTTTCCCATACAATCATTTTCTGTTAAAGGATTTTGTTCAGGATCTATCAAATGAGTATAATAGATTCCCAAAATTCGATCATTCTTTTGTGCCTCAATCAAATCTTGATCTGGCGTGTCATGACTCCACTGTACCACTGGTTGATCTACCTCCTTTGGTGCTTTAGAATGTGTTACTGCATCAATTTGTATTTCACCCATTAAATAATCAATAGGTAGCAATTCTCCCATCACAGCCCCAATCTTAGCCAGGTGGTCTGCCTTATCATTTCCCTCCTTATCCTCTCCTGGTGTTTTTAAATGCTCACTAATTGTTCTCCAGTATATCATTAAATTATTCTCTGACACCAATTTGTCTATGGCTTGCATCATTTTTCCATATTTTGTTGTATGTAACCATGCCTCTTGCTTTCCACCCAGGCAAATACTCCACAAAGCTATTCCGTGCGTAGTCAGAATCAGTCACCAGGACAATTTCACTGAACTTTTTATCAATTGCAGTAGCAATTGCTTTATAAATGGCTGCCAATTCCGCCACCTGACTGCTCCTAGCTCCAATCCTCATCCCTATACTGGGGACGCCTTCACATTTCAACCAGACATTTCCTATTCCTGCCACTAATTGTTTATTACTGTCATTTTCAATGTGAAAAGCAGAACCATCTACATATACAGTTGGCAAATCCTTGCATGTTTTTTCATCAAAAGCTTTGTGTGGTGATTGTTCAAATTCCTGCAAACTAGTTTCCACTTCCATTTCATTTGGTATTTGTTCATCTGCGCAGTCATGTAAGTCAGCTAACCCTTGAGCAATTGGGTTCTTTTTATTTTGTCCATATCTCACTTCTACGGGAAAACCTTGTAATGCCAGCGTCCATGAAGTGATTCTGGACTGCGCTAGATTACCTGATCTAATTCTTTTACTCTCTAAAAATTGCAAAGGTTGATGATTTGTTTCAATAATCACCTTTTCTCCCTGAACAATGGGGCGGAAATGTTGTAGCGCCCACACAGTGGTTAATAGGGCCTTTTCACATTCATTAAATTTCATTTCAACTTGGGAAAATGCCTTACTTGCATAGGCAATGGTTTTGTGATTCAAATCGTGTTTTTGTGATAACACTGCTGACATACAATGTTCAGAAAAAACCTATTTGTATAAATAAATCCCTGTCCTTTATGGGGTATGCTAAACATGGTGCCTTTACAAGACATTCCTTTAAATTAGCCACTGCATCGGACTGCTCTTTTTCCCATTTCCAGGGAGTATTCAGTTTAAGCAGTTTAGTCAATGGTTGAGTGATTTCTGCATAATTTTCAATGAACTTTCTGTTATAGCCTGTCATCCCTAATAAACTTTTTACTCCTTTCACATTTTTAGGATCTTTTAATCTTTGTATGGCCTCTATTTTCTTCTTTTGTGGATTTAGCCCATGTTCAGTCACTTCATGCCCTAGAAAGTTCACTTTTTTCTTGCACCATTGTGCTTTTTGCAAAGATACTTTGGCGCCTGCTTTCTGCAATTGGCCAAGCACATGTCTTATTTCATCAAAATGGCTTTTAAGGCTTTCATTTCTTATCAGGACATCGTCCACGTAAACTATTGTTCCTCTTTCCGCTGCATCCGGCATGGCCTTTCTCAAAAATATGCCAAATTCACTCCCACTATTGATGTACCCGAACGGAGCTCTAAGCCAGGCGTATTGAGTCCTGTCAAATGTAAAGGAAAATAAATGTTGTATCTCCTCTGCCAATGGCACGCACCAATATCCAGAGGTGAGATCTAATGTGGTAAATACATTTGAACCATGTACCTGAGCTAGGCCCTGATCAATGAATGGCAGTGGCCATCTAGATACTGGTACTCTTTTATATAACTCCCTCAAGTCTGCACATAGCCGCCATTGACCATTTGGCTTTAACACACCTAAAATAGGTGTATTGGATGTGCTATGAATGGGCCTGATGATTCCCTGCGATTCCAAATTTTTAATAATCTCTGCCAATGATTATAAACATGCCAGCGGTAGTCTATACTGGCGTACAAACACTGGATTTCTGCTACACCCTTCTGGTAGTGTGGCCACATGTAAATCAGTTAAACCACAATCATAAGCATCTTTTGCAAATACATCCTTAAACTCCATAAATATCTGCCTCAGATTGTCCCTATCCTCATTGCTTTCACACGCATCCGCTAAGGAGATCTGCTCTTCTACCATTTTGGAAAATTCTGGAAAATCTTCTGGTAAGGGAATCTCGGCGTTCCTCTAACTGTGTGGCTGTGTCTTTTTGTAAGGCTGCCACTTTTAAATATTTTGGCATATCAGCTTCCACTTCAATGGGCTGATTTTCTGTTTCATTTTCATTTAAATTAAATATTATGCAATCCTCTTGATGGCAGCACACTGTCTCATTTGAATCATAAGGATACACAGAATGAATTTTAAATATTCCTTTGGGCTGAGAATCCAGGTGTTCTGGCAACTCATCCTTGGCATCTACATACTTTTCAGGGATATTTCCAATCACCATGTTATTTAAATCTGCCGTATAATGTGATTTTTGTATGGACAATCCTAATGGGGAGTTTTCCTCTAAATGAATATCCTGACAACCTTTATTATTTACCATAATTTTTACAGATCCTTCACCAATGTCTACCAATGGAATGTATTCATAATACAGGCCTTGCTGTTTTATGGATTCATTCAGGCATACAAATGCATCAGAGCCTTTCATCTGCTGTCCATTTTTGCATTTCAGTGTTATTGCAAACTGTTTTGTAAATGCAGGAATAATAGTATCTTTCCTCATTTGTAATTCGATTGCATAAGGAACCAATTGTGCACAATGATAAGCCCTTCTTTTGTCTTCAAATTCAGGTGCCGGACCACCTAGGCGTGACCATATTTTTTGATTAAGGAAATCTAACACCATACACATTCTGTGCATGATGTCATTGCCCATGTAAAATTCATTTTGTGCTCCACTCACTATCCATACATTATGGTAAATTGTTTTCTGCCCAATGCTAATTTTAAGCATGCATCTGCCTGCAATTCGGTTTTCAAAGTCTGGATTGTCCAACCCAGAAACATATTGGTTTTTAATCCTAAATTTCGGGATTTCTTCCCTCTCCATAATTTTTTGCAACAATTTCTCATTAATGAAACTCCTTTCATGTCCAAGCGCTAAAGTGGCTTTTATTGTTTTAAGATAGTAATTTATACCAACATGAACCCATGGTTGCTCATCTTCTATGTGTATTTCTGCCAGAGTGGTAATGTGTTTTTCTGAATCTGTTTTAGGAGCAATATTCTGTTTGCATGTTTTCTCTTTTAAATAAAAACGTAATGTGTGCTCATCTATGGCAGTCTGCCAATTTTTCCTTGGGTCCAAGTATATTTGTACAGGTAGTTTTTCATTGTTGCTCTGCATTTTGTCTTGACACATTAATATAACAGTGACACTAGGTATGCAGCTATTCTGGAGATATACCTCCACAGCATCATTTGTTTTGGCAACGGTGTGACATTCATTTATATTGCTGTTTTGTGATTTTAGTTTCTTAGGCCTCAATGTTTTTTGGTTAAGGACCACAGCCCTCCATTCACCCCATCTATGAGAGGAGACATTCTTTTCAGGCAATCTGTCCCCATCAGAAATGGAATTTCACAAATAGATGTGATCAATACCTCTTGTTTCATTCTGTGCTTTCCTATTTTTATGTCAACCTCAGTTACACCTATGATGGGCACCTCCTCCCCATTAAAGTTATACACTGGACCTTGATTTTCCTTCACTGTGATCTGCCTCTGTGGGGGTCTCCCTTCATTGATTTTCTTTACCAGCTCCTTGGACATAATTGTGGCCTGTGCGCCAGTGTCAATCATAGCAAAGGTGTGGCCTTTTTCTTCTACAGTGATGGGTGCATAATATCTGTCCTCAACTTCCTCTAATACACATGAGAAGTGTGAATTCATACTGATTTCAGGGCTCACCTTTCTCAGGTCTTTTTCACTTTTGGCTAAGCACATTGGTAAATGGAAAGACATGTTTCCCTCCTTTTTACCCATTTCTGCGCGAGAGACTTTATTCATTTCTCCATGATCAGAGGTTTTTTGGAGTGTGGCCACTGTCCGCCCATCCATCTGGGTAACATCAGAGACCACATTACAACCTTCCAACTGAACATGTGTAACAACATCATTCAGCAATTTGTCATTTTTTAATTCTGTGCATTTGTGATCATTGAGTGTGATACCAGCCCTTTCAGCCTCTTCAAAAATATGTGGCTCAAAGAATTCTTCAGGTGATTGACTTGTACCCTCCGTTTGAGTATTTCCTTTTTCTGTCTGTGTTTGGTCATTGTTTTGCTTGCCCAGGGAAGGAGCTATAGCATCCCCACTTACTCCCTGTTCACTGGTATTCCCCATGCATGAGTCATTTTTCTTAAATCTGTCCCTTTGTTCTTTTGGAATTCCTAATGTTTCTTTTTCATTTGTGCAAATCTTTACTGTTTTATTGAACTCTAGGTTAAACCGTACCTCTTTTTTAGAAGTATTTGCACTTTCCGTCACAAGTTCATTTACTGGCACTTTAATTTTTAATCCATTAGGCATCTCAGAGTCGTTATGCAAAATTATATCAGAGCAATCTGTCATTTTGGCACTGCAGTTATCATGAGTACTTAGTCACTTTTTGGAAGCCCCTCGGTCATTGCTATGGCCATCAGCCCCCTCTTTGGAAGGTTGTTTTTGCGCTGTATAGAGCTTTCCTATTTGCTCAGATAACATTTTCACTTGGGCCTCAATGCACTGGAACCTTTCCATCTCCCTAGGATCCTCTTTCTGTGGCCTAGGTTGATATTGATTGTTTTCCCCCTGATTGGATCTATTCTGATACCTCTCAGGTGATTGACGTCGGTTGGGATGGTTTCTGAACTCTTGATTCATTTGTGGAGGGGAGCGGATTGCACCCATCCTTTGATTATAGTCCCCTGGTGGGGAATCATTGTACTGACGTGGATTGTAGTTCACGTTTTGCCTCATGTCCTGTCTCTCAGATTGTGGGTACTGGCCCCTATGTTGATTTCCATTATCAGTAAATCGATCCACATATCGGGGTTTATCCTAATTACCATATATCATGGTGTTGGGATCAAATCTGCTCTGTGTCCCCAATGACTGGTAGGGACCATCATTTCTTTGATCTTGATTTTGTCTCTGGTTATTGTTCATACCTGCCATATCAGGCCGATATCCTACCCGGGGTCTGTCCCCTAAATACCTAGGGCTGATGTAGCTCTCTCTGTTACTAGGATCATGTGATTGGAACATTTGTACAGGAAATGGCGATCTTTCTTGATTACCCCTTTGTTCAGGTGTCACATTAATTTTACCTTGGCATTGAGCAGACTCACGGGACATTTTGGCTGACCTGATTTCCATTACTGTGGCTGAGGGTTCTTTAGATTTAGGTCTAGTATCTTTCATTTTATCACTTTCTCTACCCTGACAATAGAGTACTTCATATAGTTTTGTGCTTCGATGTACAATCCATTCAAGGGACTTGTCACGGTCAAATTCACGGACTAATTGGGATATGATGTCTTTCTGTAGCTCATAGAATTATGCAGTTTTAAACTCATTGGAATTTGGGTCAAAAGATACATCAAAGCGAAAAAATGCTCTTTTTAAGTCTTGTAAAAATTGGCGAGGGGATGTATTAGGTCCAGCAGTAATTGTGTAAGCGACTTTCTTTGCCTCCTGCAATGACTGAAAAGGAGAAAAATGACGCCTAATTTCTTTTCAAACTCCAACCAGGTCATATTCTGCTGTTCATTTAATCCCCTTATGATGCTGGCCGTCGGGCCATCTAAAGTTAAATGAAAATATTGTCTGTACTGTTCCTTAGGTATCTGGAGTGCTTTAAAAATGTCATGCACCGCTTCTAAGTGATCCTCAATGCAGCATTCACCTCCCTTTTTAAATGGTTTGATCAGGGCTTTAATGGATTTCATTATTTTTATGGGGCTACTTGTTGCAATGCATGGTGCATGGAATTGCACTATTTTGTGATTCAATCCTGTTTTCAGGTGTATGAGATTGGTGGCTGCCCCCAATGGGAGTATCAAATCCCCCAAGGGCGCTGCAACCAAGTTCAGTCACCGGCCCAGTCACTGGAGCACTAGCTCTTTGGGCAGAGCTAGAATTCACCTCCACTCCATTGAATGTGGTACCCTGCCGCCTCTCCTGGGACCTGGGAATGCACATTTGCTGTTCTAAGTCCTTAAACTTTTTAAGGAGTCTGTTTGCTTCATTTTGCAAATAGTTGTTTTCATCACTCATCTTATTAATCACCTCCTACATTTGCATTTGGCATTCATTGAACTCTTTATTTCTATTGTCTCTTTCTTGAATCATTTTAATCATTTCTTGTTCTGCACTCTGGAGATCACATTCTTTTTCACAGTGTTCTTTTTGTAAAATCTGCATTTCTGAAACAACCTCATCTTTATCCTGTCTAATGTGGTCCACTAAGGCTTTTAAGTGTACCAATTCTTGCTCACTATCCTCAAATTGTTTCTTGCTTTTGGATAACTGAGCATCAAAGTCTCTGCATTTTAATTGCATGTCTTTTTGACATACATCCAATTCTGCTCTTAACATTTCCTGATTTTTACTTGCCCCATCTAATTCAGTCTTTAACCTGTTAATTAGCTGGTTATCATTCTCCTGCATTCGCAGGGACTTATTCAAAATAAACCATATTTTGCCGCATAGCCGTATTAAACAGTATTTCTCTGCACTTTTATCGGCTGCATTCAATAATCTTGTAAGGGCAGACCTGAATTATGCTGCCTTCTGCAAAAATATTATCTAGTTTTTCTTTCTGCACCTCACCCTGAATGCGGTCACGCCATTCTAAGGTGCTGTTCGACGACCACATCCCATGTGCAAACAACTTTGCCTCTAAATATTGCACTAGGTCTGAAAATGTGGTTTGCCTTTGTGACATTCTGAAATTCGTTTTTAGTGGCACACTGCTATTATAAAATGGGTTGCCTTTACTGTGCAAATGGCAGTGTGAGACACGCTTGCCACGCCCAGTAGGTACTCTATGATCACTTTCCCAGCCTGCAACGCACCATAAATATGTTGGGTATTTTGTGGATATTTGGGGCTTCGCAGTATTTTCTTACCGCCAAAATACCTTTAGCAATAATCACTCTCTGTATTCATATTGGATCACACATAACAATAATACATTGCATTATTTCAGAATTCAGACCTATTTAGATAATGTGCACAATAATTTGCGTGGTTGGTTGGTATAGTGGTTGGTTTATTTGTGGCCCGAATATCCAACATCCCTTGTTTTTTATCTAGATTGTTCTTGATCACTAGAGAGACCTCAGGCCTACATTTTAGGGATACCACATTTTCAGTGTTAGTGTTGTGTGCCACCATGGGCTATTGTGGTATTTTTGTGGTAATTTCCACTACCTTATATACGGTATGGAACTATGTCCAGAGAGTCTCTCTTCCCGTTGGCTCATGTACCTCCAACAAGCTATGCTACAAACAGTCACTCACAACTGTCCATACTGAATATAATCATGCACACATCTGTTTTAAAATGATAATTGCACTGTTTAAAAATCTACCCACGTTTAAACCTTTTCCCATGCAAAATGAAAGAGAGAAATAATACACACTAGCTATCTGTTTTCAGATATTTTTGTATTATAGAAATTTCCTTTAAACACAGTTTAACCCTTTTTTACAGAAATAAATGAAATGGTACGACATTATTTGTGATAAAATGAACAGAGAACTGCGAGAATATATTCAATTGGTAACATTAAATATGCTGATAAGGGACTGGGACTCCCTCGAATACACTGACTGAACAGTTTTGCACACTTTCGCACAGCTCCCACACTTCTGTAATTACCTTATCTGTTCAGCATGAGTTTTCTCCGGCTATTCTCTTTCTGAATTTGGCTCCCTTGAAGATTAACCCCAGTGAAAACAAGCGTCTGCCGTTCTCAAACCGGTGTTATTGCCTGGAATTCTCAGCTTTTGCAGCAGGAATGCTTCAGCCAGGAAACCGGTCCTTCTCCCAGCTCTGCAAGATCTCGATTCTTCTCGCCCTCTCCTCAAGCTTCCCCAGCAAAACTCTAATCACTGCCTCTAGCATGATACTTGCTATGACGCTGCTCCAATCAGAATCAATCATGTCATCTCCTCCCTCACTACACAATGGCTCATTTCTACAGTAAAAATTGTAACAAACTGATTTCCTGTTCCTTGGAGCTCTTTGCTTCCTGTAGTTATGTGGACAGGGCAGCAGAGAAAAAAAATGAATGTGAGTTTAAAAGTTCACTTTCAGAGTAGGCCTAATTCTGCAGTGGAGACACATTTTTATTAGTGGGTTATGTTAAATGAAGTTTTATTAGTCAGGTTAGCTATTAATAAGGTTAGTTATTCATTTTCAAATGTGTCTCTTGCAACATAGGCATTTCAGGTGAAAAATAGTGTGCATTTTTGAATGTGCACATATGTGCTTTTAACTGTAAAAATAGATTTGCATTTTATATGTAAAAATCGTTTTTGACTGAATAGCCTGTCTTTACTTATATGTCCATGTTACTCTGGTAACACATATAGCAATGCACCACCCATGTGGTGGTGCTGCATCAAAAAAAAATTGCTACCTGTGCAGTAGTGCTGTACTCTGTGCTGTAGCATGCCAAATATCCTTACAACAAACAGCGTTATTCTCTTGGATCAGATATTTCATATACAGAAATATTAATTGTTGGCTCGACCCCTGATGTTTACTCCAACCAACAGTTCGGATTTTACATTCATGCCATGTGTGCCATATCATGCTTATTATATTAGACTACTTTTTTAACTTCAGAACTGCTTCTTCGATGTGTGATATGCCAGTACGAGTGATCATTCACTTGCAGTGAATACTTCATGTTTGACTGCATCATTGCTCAGCATAACCAATTTGTGACTGTTTGTTATCGTATATCGTGATCCTTTGTAGAAAGACTCTCTGTTTGGTATGTTTAAGGAATATTTTACCCTTAATCCGAATTTAGTACATCAGCACGACACACTGTGGCCCTCATTACGAGTTTGGCGGTAACCATGCCGCTATTGGTGGCATTGGCTGCTGCTGAAATCGCGTTTGGGTCTGGGTCCTCGGAATGAAGACTTACCGGGTCATTCTGAGTTCGGAAGGCCTGGTAATTCCTCCCTCCAAGGACCCGGACACGGCCCTTCCCCATTCCCATTTCAGCCCCCATAGGGCTGAATGGGAATGGGAGAGGAAGCAAACAACGGGCCATTACGAGATGGCCCGTTGTTTGCTCCCTCTTCCCCTCGTGGGACCCGGTAAGCACGCCTGGTTTTCCCAGGCGTTGCTTCCTGGGTCCCGCGAGGGGAACTCGTAATGCGGCGGTACGGGGTGAACAGCGCCGGCACCTTTTACGGCGCCGTTCACTCCGTACCGCCAGGGTCGTAATGAGGCCCAGTGGGTGGCAGCAAAGCATTTGTTAGGTGTTTCATTGTTCATGGAGCATTAGAAATCACTTTTTCATATGATACAACAGAATTTCCAACGCAAAATTAACCGTTTGAACGGAAACATGTTAACACATCTACGAAGCCTTTACTCAAGAAGCCGAATAATAAGGTTAAATATGAACTCAATAGCATACATCAGAAAACAGATAAACGTTTGCTGTTTTAATTAAAACAGTGATACTATGATCAAGGCCAAAAAGAATGGCGACTACTAGGTACTAGGCAGTTGGAGATCATTGCCTTCTCAACTATGTGCATATTGGGCTTTCACTTTTCATTGATCCTTCTAAGATATACTCATTAAAACACATCTTAATTTCTGTACACATATTAGATACACATATCCTTATGATATCCCCAAGACTTCGCAGTATGAACATTTGCTGCAACATCTACATAACAGCATAACATCTGCTTGGTTTTTTCTGTTTTAGACGGAAGGATTGAAACTGTTTAATGTTATATCTTTTGGTGAATCTGTTTAAATTGCTTAAGATGGAACGTTGTTTAAATTAACAAGTTAATTGGATTGCTTAATGTTGCCTTAACCATCTTAAAGTTGCACTTGGTTATCTCAAGCTCTGCTTATCTCAAGCGCTATCATACTGCTATGTTAAATGTGTTTTACACCTATTACTTTTAAGACACACTTTTATGGAATTTCCCATTATCTATATATGATTTGATATGTTATTTATGACGCGCTTTATACCCAGAGGTTTCTAGGCGCTGACACGCGGATGGAACCTGCGTTGCTCCATGTCATCTTGCTTCCAAGCCGAGCAGGTTGCCCCTGAGCTATCCTCCCGATACGCTTTTCATTAAAAAGTATTGTTTTATTATTGCGGATTGAGGAGTGCACAATTGGATGGTCCAATATGTTTAATGGAACCTTGTACAGCTGCCCTAATTGGCCATGATGCTGTCTTGCACTGCTATAATTAATAGACAAATGGCCCTAGTCACAGAAGTGGTTTATAATGGCAAAACCTCATTGGAAAAAGCTCTGTGAATCAGGTTCTCAACCTGGTACTGATAAGCTACTGTTCATATGTGTGTTATTGGTGTGTGCTCCTGGGCACTGGATGGCAGAGGATTGAAAATCTGCAGTTTTGACAGTAAAACCTGCCAATGCTTCGAGTAGCTGGGTTTTTTAGCAACAGTGAGTGTATTTGGTATTGTGATGCGTATACCTGAGTTATGATAGCAATACTATCCGTATTATTGGCGTGCCCGATGGTATGAGGGGAATAGCAGACATAGGGTGATACTTCCTGTGTGCTGTTGGCAGTGAGACGAGCCATTGTAGTACTTGCGTTGTCAATTGTTATTAAAACATCAATATAGTAGTGCAAGTAAAATAATTGTTAAATTCAATAAGAGTTTTTCGTTTGTCATCACTTACAGTGTTAGAAGCATTTAGGAAATTAATAGTTCTCAATTTGTGACCGTGCATTGAGAACGGCAGTAGGAGATGAGAATCAAGTTCTGTGTCAGAACAGTATTTTATTTGCTGCTATATAACATTTGATCGATATTGCAAATGGTAATGGAGACCAGCAAATGTACACCTCCCCTTGCAATAATAAACACTGATGGCAAGTCTTCGTAGAAATGGTGCAGCATATCTCCATTTAATTAGCTCTTAGAGAGACGTCAAAGAAAGTGGTTAATCACTGACACTGCCCAGGGTGTTTTGTAGATAAACACCATATTGCAATAGACATGCAATTAATTATACAATATAGCAATTAAACATTCTCGGCATAAACAAGAAAAGAGCGTTGTACATTTAATGACATGATCATGAAACATTGATGAGAACTGTGAGGGACAGAAAATGCGGGCCTAATAATCGTATCAATGTGTTACAAACATACATATAT
The DNA here is from genome assembly GCF_040938575.1 of Ambystoma mexicanum. Lineage (NCBI taxonomy): Eukaryota > Metazoa > Chordata > Amphibia > Caudata > Ambystomatidae > Ambystoma > Ambystoma mexicanum. The sequence goes on along the minus strand of NC_090924.1, from coordinate 29,421,088 downwards.
CAATGCACATTTAAAATACAGGGCACATATTGTGTTGCAATGCGTTGTTCATTGATAAATGCTCACACCCCCGAAAAAAATGTCTTTTCATGGACCCCGTGCAGAAAAAATGTAATCTGTACCTTGCCAACCATAGTCCACTTTTCAACCTCACATTCCCTAAATACTCTTTAAACCATGTAAATTGTAAGTAACTCGAAGCACACACTGAGAACAGCGCCATCCTTGACAAGTAAGCTTCCACCCTGGGAGGGGCAGCAAACCAGACTTGGGGGATCATTACAAGGTTGGCGGTAAGGGGTTAACGGCGCTGGTAAAGGTGCCGGAGCCGTCAACCCCTTACCACCGCATTATAAGGTCCTTTAGCGGGTCCCGCAAAGGGCGCCTGGTTTTACAAAATGCCCTTAGCGGGACCCGCTAAAGGACCAGCATGCTAACGACGGGCCTGTTATTAACGGGCTCGTTGTTATCATGGTCCCCATTCCCATTGATCCCTATGGAGCTCGAATGGGAATGGGGATGTGTTCCCTGAATGGGGAAATACAATACCGGGTCCTCCAAGGTTGGAATGGCCTGGTATTTCGCAATTCAGTGAAAACAGACCTGGTATGCGGTATGGGGGCATGGCTACCTCCAACCTTGTAATGACCCCCATGGTGTCCCTTCTCGACACCTTACATAGGGCATCTGATGTCAATGGATCAATGCCTTTATTCCCCTGGAACTTATGTCAGCTTTGGACTAGGTTTATAAACACATCACCTAGACAATACCAAAACAATTGCTGGCATGCAGGATTCTGTCTTGCTCTAGCTTACATCTTGTACTTCTGAGAACCTCTACTGGTTTCATGGAGAATTCAGCTCTCACTCGATAATTGCATCTGTTCTGTTGAATTTAACTTCTACATCATGTATACAGACAATATACACATCCTTCTGCGTCCCGACACAAAATACGATCACATAGATTCTCCTCTTGCGCCCTATAGCCAGTCAGTGAACACATGTATGTGCTGTAACCTGCTGAAGAAAGAAAGAAGGGAAGAAGGCAAGAAGGAAAAGAAAGAAAGAAAGAAAGAAAGAAAGAAAGAAAGAAAGAAAGAAAGAAAGAAAGAAAGAAAGAAAGAAAGAGACAGCGAGAGAGAGAGAAAGAAAGAAAGAAAGAAAGAAAGAAAGAAAGAAAGAAAGAAAGAAAGAAAGAAAGAAAGAAAGAAAGAAAGAAAATCTGCATTGGTAGCAGAGATAGAAGTAGGATCCCTGAGAAGCACAACATCATGTGCTTGAGATTCAGCACGAAGGCACATTTCAGTAGGTCATTCATAAGTGCTGAGCCTCTTGGTGAGATTCATAAGTACAAGCACAGCTTTCCACTCTCTGGGAGGTTCTGGTGACCCGATAAAAGGTCCATTTTACTTCTGAGTTATCTGTGGGTTGTACTTTGCTGCTAGGGTGGGGGGGCACGACTGATAACACAAGTAGGCAGCAGAAGGGTTAGTGCTGTGACCACTGATAATATGTATGTGTCATCTTCATATTTTCTTTCTTGTGACATTTTATTTTTTGATCATAGGTTAAGGCCGTCTCTCTTAAATAATAATTTCCACTCCCTGCCCTCAAAGAAGAATAACAATATTGAAAACTCTAATATTGACGGTTGCATGAAAAACTAGAATTATGTGTCACCTACATCTGAAAAGGGAACCCTCCAGTGTCCATACGACACGATGCCTGTACTAAACTCCATTGGGTAGGCCTCAGAGACTATCCCCAGTCACACAGCACACCAAGGTGTCAGAACCCATTGACCATTACACTGATGTGTCCACCTACGCCTGGAGTTTAATGTGTCAACAAGTGCCCATAGCCGTCTGGGTTACTTTGAGTAATCCAAGGGGGAAGTTTTCTGATGACTAGATCTCTGTATGATTGTGGGTTTAGTTATAGGTCCCTGCATGTGCCCTTGATATATACATCAGTATTATTTTGGGTGCTTTGTGAGCCCTTCATTTATCCTCTGTCCCTTACCCTGGAAACGATCTGACATGGCTCCTAAATTCCTAATACCTTTTCAACTGGTTCATAAGGATGTCTTATACATCTATTATAACTAGCAAAACAAATTGTCATCTTATTTTGTATTTTGAGTCCCCCACAGTCTAACTCCTCGTTAAATATACACTGTTGAGTTGAGTCAGAACAAGAATAACATCACTATAAAAGGTGAAAGAATGGAATGCAGAGTGTGAGTTGCAAGGGTGAGGTCAGAAGGTGTGGAGGGTAGGGCCGGGACACCAGCAGGAGGATGGATTTTGAGTGAATTGCTGAAACATTGGTGGTAGAGTTGGAGCAGAGTACAAGTCAGGTATTGATTGAAAGAGAGTGGTAGCAGTTGCGTGTGGTATCGTATGAGGCATGGGATGAGTGTAAAAAGCAAGTGATAAAGTGAGTGGTAAAGAGAGGAGAGTAGAATAGAGGGGAAATAGGGTGGAGAGTAGAGGGTAGTAGAGAGAAAACAGGAGTAGGAGAAAGGCGAGGAAGATAGGTTGAAGAGGTGAGAGAAGAGTCCATTGGAGGAGAAAGAATAGAATCAAGTGTAGAAGAGAGTAGAGTGTAGAGAAGGAAAAAGGGAAGAAAGGGATGAGGCGAGAGGAAATTATAGGGGTGAGGAAATACATGTGGATAGAGAGTGTGGTTATCAGAAGGACAGTCAAAGAGAGTGGTAAGATGTTCATAGGGAGTGAGACAGGACAGTAGTGTGTGAGAGAGTAGAACTGAGGGAGTACTAAGATCAGGGAGTGGAGTGAAAGAGAGCAACTAAGGTAGAGGGAGGCCCCACAATGGAACGTGCCCTATGCCAGCTCTGATGCATAACACTAAACAATCTAATTGTATTAACATTGAACAATCTGAGGGATATATTTTGGGATTATACCTGTTGCTTCGTGGTATTTTTTTTATTATGGCAATATATGTGCTAACTAATTGGCGTACTTCTATCGTGGTGAGACTATTTTCATAATATTGCCTAATAGTAGTTTTTACCTGGGTCACTAACAACAAACCGATTACTGGACTTGGTACACTCTGGGTAAATGGTTTATGCTTTCTCGTGGTATCTTATGTACGATGCCACAATCTTCGCTTTGACTGTGAATCAACAATTGTAAGGCATGGACTTGAAATACAGCACATTTGTTCAAACTCTCTAACTAAACAGCTACTTTATTTCCAGATATTTCTTATTACACTTCTGTCTCTTTATGCATATAACAAAAAAGAGACTAAATGCAACATGAATGCAATACAACTGTAGGTTATTTTGAAAACTGTTTTTTATCATGTAAATAGAAATATGCATGTTACACAGTGTGGCACTTGTGCCCACATGATAATTCACAGTGCGACTACATTGCAAACACATTCAATTATTAGCTGTGCTCAGTCTTAACAATTGATCTTGCTAACGTGGAACTTGCCAAGAAAAATACACTTGGAACAAGTAAATAAAGCACATTTTCCAAAGCATAAATGCAGGGTTTCATGCACGTTTAAAAATATAGGCAGCACTTAATATGAATTGTTTTATTGCACCTTGACTAACTGATCCCATTCAACACAGCAGCTTCTCACTTAACTTATATTCACCTATAATGTCGGCAATGTCTCTGATTCAGTTTAGCGTAGAAATCCCCATCAGTCTTTTTCGTCTGCCTCACCAAGGGACGATCACTCAGATAAGGACTGCTACGCACCAGGCAGCTTGCCAGCACTGAAATCTGTCCTCCAGCCAGCTCCCTGTTCCACTGTCTCTCACAGTGCCCGAAAATGTCTGTCCAGCTACTCCATCTCAAAGCCCTTTTTAATAGATCTCCCTGTCAATCAAGGGAAATCCTTCCCCTTGACCAGATCATTGCACTGAAAATCAGGTGATTTCATTGTTGGAGAGAACCAAGATACATATCTTCTTGAATTTCTTGCTCACACAATGGCCTTTTTAGTAGAAAGGATCTTCACATTTTTCAGCTTACCCAGTGCACATATTCAGCCTGCACATTTTATTTTCCCATTTTAAAGAGCAGCATGCATTTTCCAATCTGCTTTGAGGCTACTTCATAACAGACTAATTTGCACCACTAAATATTCTTAAAGGATTCAGTTTGTTAACTTGGATTGGATTAGGTTAGCATGTTAATATATATTAGTATTAGGTTTACTGCAGACCAGTACATTGAAATATCATCCTGCAGCAAAGTGAAATTTTAATCATGTGCTCTGTGCATTTTCAATCACGTCTTGTGCACTTTCATAATTCTGCCTGAGACTCATACTCTTGAGTTCAGAAATGAGTCTTCCGCTGAGCCACTATTGCAGTTCAAACCCACACTAACATGTGCATGCTAAAACAATGAGCTACATGTGCATACTAAAATGCTGAGCTGAAATGTATAGTCACATTGCTAAAATTCTGAGCTCCTACAGCTACAGCTACAAATCTTAACATATTGAGGGGCTGATTCATGGAACAAATGTGCGCCGAAAATCTCAGCGCAAGCTGGCGCAAGTGTGAAAAAGCAAGTGCACACGCAAGCGTGCGATTCAAGGAAGGGCCTGCGCGTGTTTTCCCCTGGATGTGCGCTAAATCCATGCGTGGCGCACACGGGTGCACATGTCATTGCAAAATCCCGAACGCTGTGCGCGACGCGCACAGGGAAAGCGCACAATGTTGGCGCACACACCAAAAAGGGGGCGGGACACGGGACGTAACACGTGGAATGGGGAACAATGCGTGAAAAAGAAGGCGTAACTGGGGAAGTACTGCAGGGAAATTGACGGAATGCCCACATGACACGCGAACAACACGTATTCATGGAATCGAATACGGGAAACACGCGCACACTAAAAGACACGCACAGGCATCAACACGTCCACCACCAGAAGGCAGGCGTAAGCGTCCCCGTGCACAGTATAAAAGTGCATGCAAACAAGAAACACGTATATACAGCTACGATGAATGCCTCATTTGTCACAGAACTGATCGTGGGACACCGCAGGAGGAGGAGAATAGCCAGGGCCCGCATTTTTTCCCCCCGGACTAGCCTTTTTGGGATGCCTGATGACCAGGTCTATGGCAGGTATAGGTTTCAACCTCGTATCATACTAGACCTGGTCAGGGAGTGGAAAGATGACCTTACATCCCCAACCCTGTGCTCCCAAGCATTGAGCCCCTTGGTGAAGGTGCTCAATGTCCTGCATTTTTTGGCCACTGGGTCATTTCAGCGGACTACTGCCATAGTGGGGGGGGTCTCACAGGCCACGCAGTCACGCTGCCTACACCAGGTGTTGGCAATCATGACTGCGCGCCCCTCAGTCCGCAGGCACATATACATGCCCAGAACACCCGCAGAAAGGCAGGTCATTGTCCAGGACTTTTACAGGGTGGCACACTTCCCCAAAGTGCTCGGTGCCATAGATTGCACCCAGGTGGCCCTACGTCCACCTAGGGCCACTGAGCACATCTATCGAAACCGCAAGCACTGGCATTCCATCAATGTGCAGGTCATATGTGATGCAAAGGGAATCATCACCTCTGTCTATGCAAACTACACTGGCTCCACCCATGACAATTTCATATACAGAATGTCCGCCCTGAGCCGGGCCCTGGAAGCTGGGCAGCATGGCGACACATTGCTCATTGGTGAGTACAAATGCCCGTGCACATGCATGCATGTCACACACAGACAAATACACAAACCCTAATAATCACAACCATTATCACCTCCCAAGGGGACAGTGCCTACCCTCTGAGAAACCACATGATGATGCCAATCTGGAACCCCAACATACCACCCCAGGTAAGACACAATGCTGCCCATATTGCAACCAGGGGCATAGTGGAGCGCACATTTGGAGTGCTCAAGTCACGCTTCCGCTCCCTTGACCACTCTGGCGGCCATCTACTATATGCACCCCAGTAATGTGCAGGATCATTGTGGCAGCATGTGTCCTGCACAATGTTGCAACACGGCAGGGTGTACCAGTGGATATGGTGGTGCCCCCACATCCCCAACCACAGGCACTGCCCATGGGAGGGGATAGGGTACGTGGCGGGGCAGCCCGGACCCAGCTTGTGGCCACATTTTTCACCTAAACTCCCACCCCTGCAGAGTGCACACAGGCCTGGCACATACCAGGTGACAATCGATGATGACAAAGAGACAGTCAACTGTCACAACCTTACCACCCTGAGAATGTTGCCATGGAAGTGCTGCATTGTGTGCATCCTTAGCTACTGAAACCTAAACAATCCTGTGTGACCAAAAGGGACACATGCAAGGTGTGTATCACACCCCCCTGCAAAACAGGCCATGACAATCCCTGGTATGTCACCCAAAACCTCCCAACCCACATCACCCTTGTCTGCAACACCATGACATGGCAAGCAATAGCAAAAGCCCAACACATGACCAATAAGATACGAAGTGACATGTGATAAATGGAAAGTGTCTCCAGACAATGACGCCTGACATGGAATCAGATGAAATGACTGACCAACAACCTCCACACATACCAAGTCATACACAAATGCATTCCACCAGTCGTAGCATGAACATAATACTGAATGCCTGTTCACATGCACATTGGGCAAGGCAAAATCCCTACTCCCAAACCCGTGTGCTGTGTGTGTCTCCTGCAACACTGCTCAGCATCAGCACAGTGAGCAGCCATTGTGTTGGAGATACACCTTGAGCATCACATGAAAAGGACTAATTAAATAAGTAACCAATTGATGCATGTACAGGATCCCCAAATGGTCATAGATCATGTCCTGCAGGGACAGAGCGGGCCCAGAAGGCAATCTGTGTGCACCTGTGGCCATGGAAGGGTGGTTGTCATGTGGTGGATCATTGTGCAACTGTGTGTGTCAGTAGGGATATGCACTCAATACATTCATGTGAAATCAAGTGACCCTCAGTGTCCTGTACACATCACATGTGAACATTGCCCATGTGTACACCCCAGCATGTCAAACCACACCAATCCCCTCACACCTGAAAAGTAAAGACAACACAGGAACAGGCATTGACCAGCATAACACATCATGTACATAGTACCCGACAATTACAATGTCAGAGTGCCCAGAACACTGTAGCCCAAGCCAACTGTCCAACAACAAAAGGCCCTTCCTCATTCACACATCACAATGACCTACTGAACAACTGTGTCTGGGGTATGTAGCCTTCTTCCTTCAAGTCTACCTGGCCACAGGATCACCCAACCCCTTGGTCTCCAAGTTCCACCTTGCGTGTAAATAGGGTCCAGCCCCCTCAGAAGCCATCTTGACTGGCAAAAATAGCAAATCGCAGAGAACTCCAAGGAGCCAAACCCAGAACCCAGGGAAAAAGCCGGTAGTCACCAAAAAACATTGAAGAGTCTCCAGTAGATGACTTGAAGTAGCAGAAAATGTCCAAGCACATGTCCAAGCACAATGATAGAACAACCAAGGTAGTACAGTTCAACAATGCTACAACAGGATGGGTACCATGTTCTGTACATAATATACAATGATGATTCACCAACTGATGGGTAGTATCACAGCTCCGTGGTCTGCGCGCCTGCAAGGTCAAACTTACACAGGCCTCTGAGACCCCAGTGGGGAAGGAGGGTCAGGGATATGTTGTTTGGACAGGCAGTGGTATTCAGGATAACCGGAAAGAGGGGCAGGAGAGGGGAGTAGGATTGTCAAGGGAAAGTAGGGAAAATACAAAAAACAAATATTCACAATAAAACTTACTCAATCAGACAAAACATGTTCATCATGCACATTGTACCAAATGAATCAAATGCAAGCCAAAGAGAGACATATCTCTGGGGTGAGTGCTGGCCTCCTGCCTGCGCACTCTCAGGTCCGGTAACAGGAGCAGTTCAATGCTGCAAAGACAGTGTGAATTACTAATCTGTGTGTGTCTACAACACACACAGCACCATAAATGCCCCAAAGTAAGTGACTCCTCCACAAACAAACACTCTTGTCTGCTGTTTTGTACCCATACGTTAGCTTGCCCTCGTGATGGTTCATACACTGTCAATGCAGTAAGGCAGGCACACGTGGGCGCGCAGCAAATGGAAGACAATGGGTCAAGAATCGCACATCATACAATGGTCCCTGGGTGAGCAGCTAGAGGCGTATAGCAAGGTGCGACTTCAGTACAAGTTGTGTTCTGGCATCCGCAGTTTAAAATAGGTAGTGCACGTGTCAATTTGCACAGGCAAATGATATTCACTGCACATAAGTCTGTGCCTCGCTGGGTGTCCCTGTGCTCTGCTTCAGTTTCTGGCTAGGAACACTACTGCACTAATAACTCTGCTTCTATGGAGCAGGGTGGACCGGAGGATATGTGCGACAGCCCTTGCGTGTGCCCCTGACAACTTGGAAAGCAACTTGCCATTTGTCCCCCAACGCATCTTAGCTGTACTGTGCGCTTCAACAACAATATCTGTCCAAGCTCCCCATCAGTGGCGCTACTTAGCATGCATGTGCAAGTGGCCTGGTGGAAGGTTGGCTGCAGTGTGGCCCCCTTGTGCTGCTAACTTTGCCTGGAGCTCCTGGAAACACATCTGCTTCTGTTGGACGTCTGAGCACAAGCCCTGGGGCACTGCTTGTGCACACATGCGCATATCTGCCCCACCGAATGTGGCCCAGCTGTCTGTCGTACAATGGCCCATGTCTGCTGGCAAAGGTGGCCTGGAGGCTCATTCTCCTACAGAAAGGGCACAAAACATATAATTAACTCTGGAAAGTTCCCTGTGTGTGTCTCTTCATGCTGGTTGTGACTGGGCCATGTCAGAGACCTACATCAGAATTCCTCCCACCATCAGTGTGACTTTGACAGGAAAAGGGTGCCGGCCACTGTCTACAGCATGAAGTGCATCAAGCACATGTACAGGAAAGACAATAAACATACAACACAATGTATATCAATTAATGGACACATCAATCATGAACCCACCCAAATCTGATGCAGACATGCCGTGGATAAAACCCCCACAATCCCCACTAGGGGTGTTAACACAAGTAGTACAGCAGCAGACAGGCCACAGATATGACAGTCCAAAGCCCGTGTATAAATGACTGTAACACCGAAACATCCTTGCGAGCCCATAAGGGGAGTAGGAGTGGCCTATGTGAGTCAGGACCCCAAGATGCAAACACATACACGAGATAAGCTTGAAGGGCCCAGCTGGAACAGACAGTGGATGCTTTTAAAAGCCACAAAGCACCACACTGTCACATGAATGCACAATAGACAAGCAATTTTAAACTATATTAACTAATTAAACTAACTATAAAAAGCCTACATTACCTAATTAAACTAAATATCAAAAACAATGTTACCTAACTAAACTAAAATGAAAAATCAAAAATGGCCACATACGAGCCGGGGGGGGGCACCCAGGAGGAGGGAGGTACAGGGTGCAGCTCAACACCACATGCGATGATGTTGAGACAAAAAAAAACCTCCATGGGCTCAACGCCTACACAGCCCGACCTGTGTGGAAGAAACCTCGACGTCCGAGTCAGCCTCTTCCTGAAAAGGTAGACATGGTACAGGAGCCTGCCCACACCTAGGCGCAGCTTGCCCCTCGTCGGCAGCAAGTCTGCCGGATGGGTGAGCCAGGTTCTGTGTGCCGATGACACGTAGGTCAGCATGCAGAACCTCTTGTGATATGCGTGCTACCTCTTGCAAGGTAGCACGTGTAACACACAGTTCTTCCTGCATGGCCTGGCTGGACATCTGATGCACCTCCCGGCAAGCATGTAGCTCAGCCGAGATTGTTCGCTCAAGCTGCGCAATCCTCAGACAACATTTCAGAATGGCGTGCCCTGTTTGAGGCCGCCATGCCCAGCCTGAGCGAGCGGGCCGTGGACTGTGCCGCCCGCTGCTGGAGAAGCACCTCCCTAGCAGGGGGGAGCACAGATTGGGCCACACGCTCTATGCTCACAGCAATGTTTTCAATTGCTGCACCCTGGCGTTCTGAATTGGCAGTCATGTCTTGCTCCCACTCAGTATACCTCAGTGGCGCACGGCCACCGCATTGCTGGGCTTGACACCTACGGGGTCCAAGGCGCTGATGTCCTTGTTGGGTTGGCACCGCCCGCGGCTGCAGAACTACATTCCCCCGTCAACGTGATGCCCCAGGTACATCAGCAACTGGTGTGGAGGGTGACCCTTCGTCCCGATAGACCACAGGCGGAGGTCCCACCAATGCCTGGCCCCTCAGTGCAGGTGTCACGGACAGAGGAGCGTCCACATCAGAATCATTCACCCCAGACGAATGGACCCGATGCACATCCAACTCAATATTGTCGTCAGAGTGATCATCAGGCTTGACTCATTGCCAGCCACAGACAAGATGGTCTGTAACACATGCGGGTTCTCGTGGTCTATCACCCCACGACCCCCACTTGTGCCGGGTTGCTGGTGTGATATCAAACCTGTGTCTTGCATGACAATACGATCCTCTGGCTCCATTGCATCATCATCTGGAAAGTGGAGAAAAATGTACATTAGTACACATGTCAGAAGCACATCATAACACACGCACACATAGACATCACACAGACAGCCAACACATGAAGCAGACATGTCACACACAAATGTGAACCATGCATGTATGCTGGTTACTTTGACATAGCATCAGGGACTAGGCATGTAGAACGGTGTAACACGGCAATGAAGTGGGTTGATGCAATGCAGAACATGTGTGTGTTATCCACTATATACATGAACAAGTAAATCATGATGTGTATCAAGTAACTTGAAGGCAGTGCAAGGGCAAGTTCAGGCATCACATGCAATGTGTGTGCAATATGTTGCATGGCTACAAGCAACCCCCCCAAGTGAAAATCTAGGGATGCATTGCATGGCAGCGAAAGGGTGATCAGAGACCTGTGTATTGGCAGACAGTGGTGGCTAGTATCAATTGCATCATCTGAGTCAACTGACAACACAGCAGATGATGATGGGACAGAAAGCAGGACATATGATGACCCCTCAGTAGTACAGCCATGTGTTCAGAAGCTGCTACACCAGTTGAGCAGTGTCAGTGGGCCTGAAACGGGGGAGGCCTGTGCCCTGCACAGACTATGACACCCTAAACATGTGTGTGATGCAGGACTGAGCCAGAGTGGGCATGGAACGGATGATCAAAAGCAAAGAAATGTAGGTCATCCTGGACACATACTACAATGATCATCCACACATAGGGGCATGCATGGAATACACATGGAGCATGAATGGGAACTCATGTCCCTGCGGAGCATCTGCCATCTACACAGTCCAAGTGAGACAACCTGCATGAAGTGCAGAGGATGTACACTACTGCATGTGTCTGGCAGGTTGGCTGGTGGAAGTTTGCATGTATACAGGAGTCTTGAACAGGCCATTGCAGTACGCCAACATGATGCACACCTGTGCAATGTTGTAATTGGGGTGCAGGGTTGGTGGAGGGGCAAGGGAGCATGCCTACGTGGAATACCTGCATGCATGCAGAGGACACATGCACGTCCGTCATACAATGACATAGTCCCAGTGCTGAGAGGAAACACACCCCAGGCTACATGCAGAAGGGCCATTGAGCTGGAACATGGACTGTAGGGGCAGCTGGATGACTAGCATGTGATTAGGGTACAAGTGTGGTGGTGAGGACAGTCCCCGTCTGCTCTACATGTCCACCATCCTGCACAGCAGACATGCATCAGTGAAGCATTGCATGACTTGCAAATGAGAACCATGTACACATGACATGCAGTGGCAGTCAAGCACAACACATCACACAAGCAAAACACACATGTCCTCGACAAACAGGCGACAACACTCACTGGATGGGGCATCAAAGTCCTGCATCTCTCCCACTCCTTCAACCATTCCTGTTGGTATGAACTCTGGAATGATTGACTTGTGCGGAGTGAGGTCTTCCTCCTCAGGTGGTGGCCCACTGCCAGTCACCAGAATCATGTTGGAATTAGAGGCACGCTTCAACTTAGTGCTGCGTTTGAGGTAATTCCAACGCTTTTTTCACTCTTGCGCTGTGCGTACCTCATGGCCGAATGCCCTCACATCATCCGCAACTTGCTTCCAGTGGGTATCACGATGGGCAGCTGTAGTTTGCCAATTCGGCCCCACTAACATGTCACGGTTGTGTTTCCACACATAGTCCACGAGGAAGTCCAGTTCCTGCTTGCAGAAAGACTTCTTCCTCGATGTGCCGGAGTCCGTAGCTGTGTCTGGGGTCCCAGCCTGTACTGCAGGTGCAACCTTCCTCCTCTTGGACGCTGGTCCGGACGCTGGCTAGCAAATGCCGCCCTGATCAGTATGGGCAGTGGCGCTGGTGGAATGAGCCAAGGGAGTGGCAGGTGGAACATGGAGTGAAGCCCTGACTTGCGTCAGTGGCTGCTGGGTGCCCTGGAATGGACCCTGCGCAGCAACATCCGCTGTGCCAGGGTCATTGACCGGGACTGTCCTGGTTGGTAGACTCACAACCGGGGTGGTATTGGCTGCATCTGCCCCTGCCCATGCCAACACCCAGCTGGTTGGGGCAGCAGATGACATTACTGCCCCAGGGACACGTGCCTCAGTCAGGGCAGCCCTGCGTGCACCTGCGGTGTGCCTCCTGACGACCTGGAAATCTTCCATGGACTCTTCAAGTGCCAACGCAACCTGCGCTGGCAGACTCTGAGCCTGGGTGGTGGTGTCCACAGCTGCACCTGCAGCTACCACTACCCTTGGGTCCATGGCAGTCGATGAAACGGACTGCTGGGTCACATGGGCGCCAGTGCCAGATGCAAGTACTGCATCTCCCGGAGCCACAGGGGGTGGTGGCATGACTGCACCAACACATGGCACAACATCGTGCCGAGCTGACGCACCCCTGCCTCTTCCCCTCTGCAGCCACCCTGGACATCCTGGAGTCCCCCTACTACCCCAGCCACATCCCTGACCACGCCCGCCATGTGGAGTACGCCCAGCTGAGGCGCCCCTCACCTTTCGTGGCCTCCCAGCCATGGCACAGATGGCGTAGTGTCGGCACAGATGGAGTAGTGCCAATGGGAGGTGTACATGACAATTGTCCTGGCAATTGGGGTGAAGGGGGTGGGATACAAGATGTTAACAGCACCCCTGCACCTGCAAGGCTGTATATGACCCTGATGATAAAATGACAGGTCACCAACGCTCAGGCACCCCACAACTGCAGTAAAACCGTGCACGCAACCCCCGGTAGCCCACGTGTGTGGAATTAACCTCCCGCAGTACGTGGTGGCACCCAGGGACACGAAAAACTCGTACGCGTGGGACATGCAGGCTACTATGACCTCGAAAATGGGTATGCGATACACAGGGGAAGGGGCACTCGCAGTGGGAAAAATGGCGTGTGCGACTCACCATCAGACTAGTGTGGTAATGAAAAACATGCATAGCCAATACCCACGCCAAAAGAAGACATACGTCCTTGATCCGCTGTGAAGTTGTGATGGCGCGCGAAACAACACGAAGTAGCAACACACACGTCGGTCTCCACGAAAGGCACGTACAGCGAACTGCTGGCCCTGCCCACCTTTAACCCGTGCTAAGGGAAACACCCGCGCGTGTAACATCACAGACGCGCTTACGCGCTAAGGGCTTTTCCTCGAATTACACGCTGACATGCAGTTTTTTCACATGCCAAATCACTCCATATCAAGCTGGCCACGCAAGAACACACGGACGACCATGCTCCTGCCAGAAGGCCATTTTCCTGCCCCCCAGAGCCCCGAGCAGCCTCCCACGAGCCATCTGCTGCTGCCTGCCTGCCTGCTGCTACCGTGCCTCTGCCATCTCCAGTTGTCCAGTTGCTGTGACCACCCCTGCTGGAACTGAGGACTCCCGACTGGTATTCATCACTCCACAGCCTAGCCCCAGGACCCAGTTGCCCACCCACACCTGCCTCTGGGGTTGCCATGTCCGACACAACACCTTCTGGCAACAGTGGCAACCCCCAGCCAGAGAGGCAGAGGGCTGCCAGCTTCACTTCCAATGAAGTTGGCATCCTGGTGGAGAGAGTCCTAGGGCAGTATGATGCCCTCTTCACACCATTGCGTGCTGACAAGGAAGGACGGAGGAGGATCTTGAACGACATAGTTGGTGCCATCAACGCGGAGGAGGTGGCACCCCGTGACATCAAACACGTCCAGAAGCGCTGGGAGGACTACAAGTTCAGGACCCTAAAGAAGGCCCGGCACCTCTTTGACGCAGAGGATGCAGTGGGGCGCCGGGGCCAGCTTACCAACCAGCAGATAAGGGTCCTGGAGCGCATTCGCCCAGTGCTTCACCTCCAGATCCTCAGGATGCAGGCCATTCTGGAGTCGAGCGGTAAGTGGCCATGCATTGCTGTGTGAAACAGAGCATGTTGCAGTGTGCTGGTAGTCAGCTACTTGGCTGTATGTGTGACATAGGCCATGTATGGATGTGTGTGTGCAGGGAGATCATGGGGCTGCATGTGAGACCAGTCATGCATGAACCACATGGATGGTGCATGTTTTACAATGCAACATGCGGAGCAGCATGCGGAATGCACACATGAATGCATGCCTGTCTCTGTTTTTGGACATGAATGGGGTGTGAGAGATGGGTGCTGCTGTCATGGACAGGTATGGTGTACATGTCTGTGTGTCTGAGTTGCATGTGTGTGACTTGCAAATGCCATGGATGCATGACACATGTCCGTGACAATGTTCTGATTCACTGATGCAGCCTAGTCATTCTTGTATCCACTGTGTCTGGGGTGTACAAGGCCAGACGGATGAAAATACGGTGATGTGTGTGCATGTGATAGGCTTGACCCATGATGCATGTGAGTTTCAAACCACCATTGTATGTTTCAAGAGTTCCTTGGACATGGATGCAAATGTTCTTTGCATGCGCCATGCCTGTTTCTGCATGTGTGTTGTCTGCACTGACCCATGTGTTGTCGAGGGACATGATGGAAGTGACGTTTGACAGTGCCACTCATCTGCTATTGCTTCTTGTCTAGGAGACTTTTGTACACTACCCTGATGCTTGTGTTCTATGTCTCCCTCTACACAGCGGCAAGTGAAGAAGAGGGCGGAGACGGTGCTGTGGAGCAAAGCGGCGGAGATGCCTCCACCGGCCGGCGACGCAAGGCCCAGTCACCCTCCCAGGAATTACCATCATCTGGGAGCAAGGGAACTGGTGCCGCGTCTGCCATTACGGCTGCAGCGGAAGGTGTGAGTGAGCCCCCACAGGGGCTTGCAACGGCAGAAGACGTTGTGGAGCCATCCAGGTTAGTGGTTGGCACAGAGGAGAAGGAGGCCACTACTGAGCCGCACATGAGGCCTGGTGGGGGTGGTACCACTTGTGCAAGTGGTGCAGTCCAGGGGCAGGAGGCAGCACAGGTCGCCATGGAGCAGCCTGTGCATGTCACTGTCCCTGACACTGTGACTGCACCACCATGCACCAGCAGGAATGCCCCATTCCAGGCCCGTCCGTAGGTAGGGGGCAGGTCCACGTCATCTGACCCTCCTCTACCTGCGGACGAGGGGACCCGTGACCGTCCTGATTGGTGTTGCGTTGCGCACGCGTGACATTTGTGATGACGTGCATGCTTCCTGGGGGGAGCACGCACATCATCACGAAGAGCTGCATGCCAACGTGGCCCAGTTGGGAGGGTCCATGGTCAGGGGTTTTGTTCATGTGTCGGCCACTCTAGCGGCCATCTCCTTCTCTGAGGAGACTATGCGCCAGTCGTTCTCCATGCCGTCTTCTGGCCCAGATGCCACCAGGACCCCCTGTGGAACTGCCCTGACCAATGCAGCCAGCTCGGTGGAGATCCCATCCCTGCCACAGTCGGGAGTCGGAGGTCCAGCAGGGGTGGACACCCCAGCAACTGGATCCCAGCAGATGGAGGATGTGCCGACATCATCAGGTAGGGCACGTGCACGACGGCACCGGTGGATTCCATCAGCCTAGATGCCGTCGTGCTGGTAGAGGCAGTTGCATCGGAGGCAGCGGCAGGCTCAACGAGGGAGGCATCATGGCTCGGGGCCATCAACATCAGAGGGGCAGGCATCGGCCGGAGGGCAGGAGGACCCTGGAATGGGAGTGTCTTCCGTGTGGAAGCAGTTGGGCCAGCGGATAGATGCGGAGAGGCGGCGGGCAGAGGAGGCACGGCTCACCATGGTCAGGGCGGAGAACTCCATGCACAGGGTGCTGAGGCGGGCTCAGTGCCTCGAGGGAATTCACAGGGAGTTGCAGGTGGACATGGCGTTATCCATGCGAGACCTCGGGGCCAGGGAACAGGCCCACCTCCAGGATGTTGAACAGGAGTTCGATGATGCCCTGGGCCGGGAAATCAACTAGTGAGCCGTAGGACTTGCCCGCCACCATTGTATATAGTTCATTAGTGTTAGGTTTCCTTTGTTTTTGTTTAGTTTGGAGTTCATGGACTTTGCTCCACTTTATGTACTTCGTTCTTTCTATAGGGTTTTCTGGTAGGTTTCCTTTTGTTTGGACATCATCGACCCTTCAAACTTTCAGTGTATATAATTCAAAACTTAAACATACTTTGGTTATTCTGTCATCACCATGGATCAATGTTTTTTTTTTTTTCAGGTACTTGATCTGAACTTTTAAAATGGACCACTTCCCCTTTGTCCTCTTGTGTTTTTTTGGTTTACATTGGATTTATCACAATTTTTTGATTTTGTCTTTTCTTCATTTACTAGTTTGAATTTTTAATTAGGTATTTTAATACACATCCGATTTCTTCATTATTGGTGTTGTTTACTCTCATTGGTTTTGGGCATTGCTAGAAAGATTCCTCTATCGGATGTTGTCAATGTTAGACATCCCTGCTAAAATATTAGCGAAAATACTTCTAAAAGAACTGAATCAATGGATAGCAGCCAAACATATTCTCCCACCCAATCAAGCTGGCTTTCTTACAAAATCATCCACTACTCACCATATCAGCAATTTAGTCACTATACTTGAACATTCGGGAATAGACACCAGCTTCCAGTTCATGGCACATTCATTGGCCCTCATTCCGAGTTAGGTCTACACCATGGAGTAAATAGCTCCATGGTTGGCAACCATGGAGCTATTTACTCCATGGAATACCGGCATGGTGAATGGAGTAATTTCCGGTCCATTCCAAGGTTGGATGGACTGGTAATTCCCCATTCACCATAGCCCTTCCCCATCCTCATTTCTGCCCCCATAGGGCTCAATGGTAATGGGGAAGGAGGTAATTACGGCACCGTAAATTACGGTGCCGTAATTTACTCCAAGGTCACTTTGCGGGTCCCGTAATTTACTCCTGCTAGAGGCAGGAGGTAAAGAGGGACCCGCAAAGGGAACTCGGAATACGGAGGTAAGGGATTACCGCCATCGGTGCCCTTACAGGCGCCGGTAATCCCTTACCTCCAACCTCGGAATGACCCCCGTTGACTTTACGCCAGCGTTTGATACCATTGTGAGGCAAAAACTGTGGAATAAATTGAAGCAATGGGGGATGCCTGCTGGCCTGCTATCTATGATGCAGCTATTATATACAGATACATCAGTGAGAGTGCGATTATATGGTGAAGGAAAAATATCAGAATCTATTACAACAACTTGAGAGGTTAAACAGGGCTGTGTATTGGCTGCTACACTGTTTAATCTGTACCTAGCCGACATTCCAGTGGAATTAAATGCAACACCCTCTAATGATATCAAAATAGGTTCCTCTTAACTAGGTTGGCTAGGTTATGCAGACGACCTTCTGCTCTGAGATTAAACCCCAAAGGACTGCAGGCAAAGTTGAATACCCTTGGAAGAGTTTGGAGCAATTGCTTTCTTAGAAAAAACTAAACAGCAATGTGCGAGAAATTTGAAATGGACTATTGATAGTCAGCACATCAAAATCATAGACTGCTATAGATATTTAGGTGTGTTTATTGACCAAAATCTGTGTTGGAAACAACAGTGGAGAGAAACTAAATTGAAATGTATGAAGATTACAATTGCATTAAGCCATTTCATAGGCACACTAGGAGGGTATTCTGTCATTACAATTGTATTGTATTCTTCCAATGTTGTACCGTGCTTGCTCTATGGCACTGAAATCTGGGGTAAAACACTTAAAAGTGAAACAGACAGATTGGAAGCAAAGATTTTAAGGTTTTTATTTAGAATGCTAAATCACTTCCATGCAAATATATATTACTCAAATGCAATTTGATGTGCCGAAGCAATATTTTAGAGTATAAAATCCCTATGCTATTCGCAAAACTGTGTTTACAGAATGATGATACTTTTATTGTGGAGCTTTTGAAAGGTTTTAATTACATGGATAATTATCGGGATTTGTGTGTTATAGATTTCATGTGATCTATTTATGTAAAATGGGCTAAAGTAAATGCTTATGACTGGTTAGAGCAGGGTTGTCCAACTCCAGGCCTAGAGGGCAGGAAACATGTTGGATTTTCAGGATACCCCTCATTAATATTCATGAGAGAAATATGCATACACTTTTCCCATCAGGATTCCAGCCCTCGAGGCCTGGATGTGGACAACCCTGGGTTAAAGCTATCGCAAGTAAAGATCAAACATTTATTGAAAAAGGCGATACATGATTTAGGAAAAGAAACAGATATGATTGACCTAGCTACTCAAGTTAATAGTGGTATGTTCTTGCAACACTGGTCGAATGATTTTGAAAGATCTAAATACCAGGCCGCCTTTCCAGATAGTAAAGTGATTAGGCGTTACTATTTAAATTTAACATGTGTGACACATTAGAAATAGTGGGTGCAAAATGTGGTATTGCTAGAGAAAATAGGTTATGTAGATTATGTGGGACGTCATCAATAGAATCTGCTGAAAATATCATTTGTCGATGAATGAGTCTCAACTGCTGAAGGTCCAAATATTTGAAAGCGTATCATAAGTTTAGCAATCCCGATAATGTGAATGAAATATGGGATTTGTGAGTTATAGATTTCATGTGATCTATTTGTTTTAAATGGGCCAAAGAAAATGCTTATGACTGGTTAGAGCAGGGTTATCCAACTCCAGGCCTCGAAGGCCGGATACATGTTGGATTTTCAGGATACCCCTCATTAATATTCATGAGAGAAATGTGCATACACTTTTTCTAAATGTATGCATATTTTTTCTCATGAATATTAATGAGGGATACCCTGAAAACCTGTTAGTTTTCCAGCCCACGAGGCCTCGAGTTGGACAACCGTGGGTTAGAGCTATCGCATGTTAAGATCAAACTTTTATTTGATTCATGATTTAGGAAAAGAAAGAGATATCATTGATCTTGCTACTCAAGTTAATAGTGGTATGTTCTTGCAACGCTGGTCGAATGATTTTGAAAGACCTAAATACCAGGCTACCATTCCAGATAGTAAAATAATTAGAGTTACTATTTAAATTTAACATGTGTGACACATTGGAAATAGTGGGTGCAAAATGTGGTATTGCTAGAGAAAATAGGTTATGTAGATTATGTGGGACGTCATCAATAGAATCTGTTGAAAATCTCATTTGTCGATGCAAGAGTCTCAACTGCTGAAGGTTCAAATATTTGAAAGCATATGATAAGTTTAGCAATCCCGATAATATGAATGAAATATGGGACTCAGGTGCCAGTTCATGGAACAAATGTGCGCCGGAATCTGTGTCCCAAGCTCGCGCAAGCGTGAAAAAGCAAGCGGACGCTCATGCATGCGATTCATGGAAGTCTCTGTGCTTGTTTTCCCCGGGATGTGCGGCAAACCCACGGGTGTCGCACACAGGCGCACATGTCATTGCAACATCTAGAATACTGTGCGCGACGAGCACAGCGAAAGCGCACAACGTCAGCGCACACACAAAAAAGGGGGCGGAACATGGGGCGGAACACACGGAATGGGGAACAACGTGTGAAAAAGAAGGCGTAACTGGGGAAGTACTGCAGGGAAGTACACGGAACACCCACACGCACGCGGACAACACGTATTCATGGAATCGAATACGGGGAAACCCGCACATGTCAAAAGACGCACACAGGCATAAACACGTCCACCACACGAAAGTAGGCGGAAGCGTCCCCGCTCAGTATAAAAGTGCACGCAAACAACATACACAGCTAAGATGAATGCCCCATTTGTCGCAGCACTGATCGTGGGACACCGCAGGAGGAAGACAATAGCCAGGCCCTGCATTTTTTTGCCCAGGAACAGCCTTTTTCGGATGCCTGATGACCAGGCCTATGGCAGGTATAGGTTTCCACCTCGTTTCATCCTAGACCTGGTCACTGAGTGGGAGGATGACCTCACATCACCCACCTTGTGCTCCCAAGCACTGAGCCCCTTGGAAAAGGTGCTCAATGTCCTGCATTTTTTGGCTACTGGGTCACTTCAATGGACAACTGCCATAGTTGGGAGTGTCTCACAGGCTACGCAGTCACGCTGCCTATACCAGGTGTTTGCAATCATGACTGCGCACCCCTCAGTCTGCAGGCACATATACATGCCCACAACACCCGCAGGAAGGCAGGCCGTGGTCCTGGACTTTTACAGGGTGGCACACTCACTTCCCCAAAGTGCTTGGTGCCATAGATTACACCCATGTAGCCCTACGTCCACCTAGGGCCACTGAGCACATCTATCGAAACCGCAAGCACTGGCATTCCATCAACGTACAGGTTGCATGTGATGCCAAGGAATCATCACCTCTGTCTATGCAAACTATCCTGGGTCTACCCATGACAGTTTCATATACAGAATGTCCGCCCTGAGCCAGGTCCTGGAAGCTGGGAAGCATGGCAACACATGGCTCCTAAGTGAGTACAAATGCCTGTGCACATGCATGCATGTCACACACAGACAAATACATAAACCCAACTAATCACAACCATTATCACCTCCCCAGGGGACAGTGCCTACCCTCTGAGCAACCACATGATGACGCCAATACGGAACCCCACCACACCACCCCAGGTAAGATACAAAGCTCCCCATTTTGTAACCAGGGGCATAGTGGAGCGTACATTCGGAGTGCTCAAGTCACGCTTCCGCTCCTTTGACCGCTCTGTCGGGCACCTACTATATACACCCCCAGTAGTCTGCAGGATCATTGTGGCAGCATGTGTTCTGCACAATGTTGCAACATGACAGGGCGTACCATTGGACATAATGGTGCCTCCACATCCCCAACCACAGGCACAGGCGCTCCCATGGGAGGGGAAAGGGCACATGGCAAGACAGCCCGGACCCGGCTTGTGGCCACATTTTTCACCTAAACTCCCACCCCTGCGGCGTGCACACAGGCCTGGCACATACCAGGTGACAATCGATGATGACAAAGAGACAGTCAACTGTCACAACCCTACCACCCTGAGAATGTTGCCACAGAAGTGCCACATTGTGTGCATCCCTAGCTACTTAAACATAACCAATCCAGTGTGAGCAAAAGGAACACATGCAAGGTGTACATCACACCACCCCTCTGCAAAACAGGCCATGACAATCACTGGTATGTCACCCAAACCCTCCCATCCCACATCACCCTTGTCTGCCACACCATGACATGGCATGCAACAGCAAAAGAGCAAACCAAAAGCACAACACATGACCATTTAGATACAAAGTAACATGTGATAAATGGAAACAGGCCTGAGACAATGACACCTGACATGGAATCAGGTCAAATGACTGAGCAACAACCCCCCCCCCCATACAAAGTCATACACAAATGCATGGCACCAGCGGTACCAGCAACAAAAGACAGAATACCTGTTGGCATGCACATTGGCCAAGCCAAATTTGCAAATCCCTAACCCGTGTGCTGTGTGTGTCTCTTGCAACACACCACTCAGCACATTGAGCAGCCATTCTGTTGGGGATACACCTTGAGCATCATATAAAAAGGACAAGCAACAAAAATAACCCATTGCCGCATGTACACGATCCCCAAATGGTAAGTGATCATGCGCTGCAGGGCCACAGCATGCCAGAGAAGGCAATTTGTGTGCACGTGTGGGCATGGAAGGGTGTTTGTATGTGTGGTGGAGCGTTGTGTAAGTGTGTGTGTCAGTAGGGACATGCATGCAATACATGCATGTGAAATCAAGTGACCCTCAGTGTCCTGTACACATCACATGTGAACATTGGCCATGTGTACACCCCAGTATGTCAAACCACAACAATCCCCTGAAACCTGTAAAGTAAAGCCAACCCAGGAACAGCCATTGACCAGCATAATACATCATTTACATAGTACCCCACAATGACAATGTCAGAGAGTGCCCAAACACTGTAGCCCAAGGGTACTGTCCGACAACAAAAGCCCCTTCCTCATTTACTCATCACCATGACCTTCAGAAGAACTGTGTCTGGGGTCCGATGGCTTCTTCCATCTAGTCTAGCTGGCTTTATGATCCCCAAACCCCTTGGTTTCCTTGTTCTAGCCTGATGGAAATAGGGTCCAGCCCCCTCAGAGGCCACCTTGACTGGTAAAAATACCAAATCACAGAGTACTCCAAGAAGTCAAACCCCCAAACCTAGGAAAAAGCCTGTATCCCACAAAAAACCCTGGAAGAGTCTCCAGTAGATGACTTGAAGTTGCTGAATATGTCCACGCACATGTCCAAGCAGAATGATAGAAGAACTACCAAGGTAGCACAGTTGAAGAATGGATCAACAGGATGGGTAGCATTTTCAGTACACAATAAGCAATGAGGATGCAACAACTGATGGGTAGTGTCACAGCTCCGGTCTCCAGGTGCAGGAGTGGCACAAACCAACCACCCCTTCCGCGGTCTGGCCGCCTGCAAGGTCAAACTTACACGGGCCTCCGAGACCCCGGCGGGGAAAGAGGGTCAGGGATCCATTGTTTGGATAGGCATCGGTATTCAGGATAGCCGGAAAGAGGGACAGGAGACGGGAGGTGAATGGGAAAGTAGGTAAAACACAAAATCCTACTATTGACATTTACACATACTCAATCAGAGAAACCATGTTCCTCATGCACATTGTAAAAAATGGCTCAAAGCCGAGACAAAGAGAGACTTATCTCTGGGGTTAGTGCTGGCCTCCTGCCTGCGTACTCTCAGGTCCGGTAACAGTAGCAGTTAAATTCTACAAAGAGAGTGTGAGTTACTATTCTGTGTGCGTTTTCCCCAAACACATAACACCATTCATGCCTCAAACTTAGTGACTCCTCCCCAAACAAGCACTCTTGTCTGCTGCTTCCTCGTATCCTCTTGCTTGCACCCTCATGATGGTTCATACAGTGTTAATGCGTTATGGCAGCCACAAGTGGCCCCGCAGTAAATGGAAGTACATGTGGTAAGAATCACACATGATAGAATGGTCCATGGGTGAGCTGCTAGATGCGTGTGGCGAGGTGTGACTTCAGTACAAATTGCGTTCTACCAGCTGTGGATTTTTATAGGTAGCGCACGTGGCAATTTGCATATGCTAATGATATGCACTGAACTAAAGTTTCTGCGGTTCTGGGTGCCCCCCTTGCGCTGTATAAGTTTGTGTCTAGGAACGCTACTGCGCCAATAACTTAGCTTCTATGGAGCAGGGTGGACTCGAGGATGTGTCTGACGCCCCCTGCGTGTGCCCCTGACAACTGGGAAGGCTTCTTGGCATTTTTTCCTCAGAGCGGCTTAGCTGTACTGTGTGCATCTTCCCCAACGCCTGGCCAACCTCCCCAGCACTGGCACAACATAGCTTGCATGTGTGAGGGGCTTGGAGGAAGGTCAGCTGTGGCATGGCCCCTCGTGCTGCTCGCCTTGCTTGGAGCTCTTGGAAACATGTCTGCTTCTGTCGGACGTCTGAGCACAAGCCCCGTGCCTCTGCTTACGCGTGCATGCACACGTGTGCTCCATCCAACGTGGCAAGGGTTTAGTAGTTCTTGGACCGGTGTCTCCTGACAAAGGTAGTGTGGATGCTCCTCCAATTCAACATTGTCGTCAGAGTGATCATCCGGGCTAGACTCATTGCAAGCCCTAGACACGATGGTCTGGAGCACAAGTGGGTTCTCGTGGCCTACCACCCCACGACCCCCACTCGTGCCGGGTTTCTGGTGTGATAGCAACCCTGTGTCTGGAATGACATCACCATCCTCTTCCTACATTGCATCATCATCTGAAAAGTGGAAAAAACAAACATGAGTACACATGTCAGAAGCACATAACCCACACACACATAGACATCACATCGAGAGCCAACACTTGAAGCAGACATGTCACACACAAATGAGAATCTGGCATGTATCCAGTGGCATTGATATGCAAACACATCCCAAAAGCAGAAATGGATGTGTCTAAATAGCAAAGCCTACACAAGTACAAAATTTAGTATATCACCTCCATCACACACCACCTCTGGCAGGCACATGTCACAGGCAGAAATGACAGATGGCAACAAAGAGATGGCACATAAAATAAGCATGTCTGAACTGCTAAATGCCCCCACCTGCAAGTGAATCCAAACACACAATGACACACGTAATATGCATATACACATGCATCACTAAACCATCATCACCAATATAGCTTCATGCATCTGCAGATCAGTCCGTACCGGGCGTCATGGGCCATGTAGACATAGTGAATGTCCCGAGCAAAGCGAGGGCCTGCAACCAGCATGAGGGACCATAACGCCCAGTACGGTCCGAGCTGCAGGCCATGAAACCTCCAGACACCCCTAAGGGCCATATTGAGCACATTGTGCTATGAAGGTGCCCTATTCCATTATTCTGTGTGTAAATTCATCACGGCCAGGCCTGACTATATTAGCTAAGTGGGCATGGGCGTACACATACTGCACAACAGTGCACCTTCAGGATTATGCCAATTGAACATAACGGGTGCAGTGGTGAAATCTTGCCAGCATTAACGTCAATCAATTACATATTAGTCAGTCAACCAAAAAGCTGTGGAAGACTCATGTGTAAATGAAAACTTTCACACACACATAAGTGAGTAGCCGCAATGTTGCACTACACAACGTAGAAGCTGCTTGCATATGTACATGTGAAAGTGTGCAAAAACACCCCTTTCCCTATACACCTGTATTGTGAACCTGAATATCATCCAATACAGCATAGCAAGCAGCTACAACGCTGCTTGTTTTGATGTATCTAAAAGTGTACACTACACATACACACGTGAAGGCAGCTCCATAGTCATTACAACCCTATTGGCAGGCTTCAATAAGTCTGCACCCTAAACCCGTTGGTATAGGCCGCATATTGACTAATCAACTTTTCTAAACACCCGCTAGGGTGTTCCAATACTGAGTACATGTGTCACAGGATGCACCGGTGCCCGTGGCATTCCTGACAGTGAAGGGATGAAAATCTGACCATACATGCCAGGTCACTTTGACATTGAAGGAGTGAGTAGGCATGCAGAACGGTGTAACACGGCTAAGAAGTGGGTTTATGCAGTGCAGAACATGTGTACGTTACCCACTATCTACATGAACAAGTACATTATGATGTCAATCAATAAACATGAAGGCAGTGTAAGGGAAAGTTCAGGCATCACGTGCAATGGGTTGCATGGCTACAGGCACGCCCCCCTTAGTAAAAATGCATGGAGGCATTGCATGGCAGTGAAAGGGTGACCAGAGAACTGTGTATTGGCAGACAGTGTTGACTAGGGTCAATTGCATCATCTGAGTCAACTGACAACACACCAGATGAGAATGGGACAGTAAGCAGGACACATGGTGAACCCTCAGTAGTACACCCATGTGTGCAGAAGCCACTACACCAGTTGAACAGAGTCAGGGGGCCTGAAACGGGGGGGCTGTGCCCCACACAGACTGTGACACCCTAAACATGTGCATGATGCCAGAGTGGGCATGGAATGGATGATCAAATGCCATTAAATGTATGTCATCCTGTACACATACTACATTGATCATCCGGGGAAGGACACATCGGGGCATGCATGGAATGCACATGGAGCATGAATGTGCACTCATGTCCCTGCAGAGCATCTGCCATCTGCACAGTCTGAGTGAGACACCCTGCATGAAGGACAAAGTATGCAGCCCACTGTATGTGTCTGACAGGTTGGCAGGAGGAAGTGTGCATGTACACAGGAGCATTGAACAGGCCATTGCAGTACTCCAACATGATACCCACCAGTGCCATGGTGAAATTGGAGTGCAGGGGGGTGGAGGGGAAAGGGAGCATGCCTACGTGGAGTACCTGCATGCAGGCAGAACCCACATGCACATCAGTCATGCGATGACATAGTCCCAGTGCTGAGTGGAAAGACACCCCAGGCTACATGCAGATGGGCCAGTGAGCTGGAACATGGACTGGAGGGGCTGCCAGGTGATTAGCATGTGAGCAGGGTGCAGGTGTGGTGATGAGGACAGTCCCCGTCTGCTCTACATGTCCAGCATGCTGCACTGCAGGCACGCATCAGTGAAGCATTGCATGACTCGCACAAGAGAACCATGTACGCATAGCATGTAGTGGCAGTCATCACACAAGCAAACCACACATGGTCTGTACAAACACGCAACAACGCTCACTGGATGGGGCATCAAAGTCCAGCATTTCTCCCACTCCTTTGTACAATTCCTGTGGTATGAACTCCGCAGCGACTGACTCATGCAAAGTGAGATCTAACTCCTCAGGTGGTGGCCCGCTGCCAGTCACCAGAGTCATGCTGTTATTAGAGGCATGCTTTAGCTTAGCAGAGCGTCGAAGGTCATCCCAACACTTTTTGCACTCCTGAGCTGTGCGCACCTCATGGCCACTGCACTGACACCCTCCGCAACATACTTCCAGTGGGACAAACACTGGGCAGCCGTAGTGTGATAATTCGGGCACAATAGCATATCACGGTCGTTACCCGACACGTAGTCCACAAGGAAGTCCTGTTCCTGCTTGCAGAAAGGCTTCTTCCTTGACGTGCCGGAGGCTGGAGCCGTGTCTGGGGTCCCAGCCTCTGCTGCAGATGCAACCTTCCTCCTCTTGGACAGTGGTCCGGACCCTGACTGGCAAATGCCGCTCTGATCAGTATGGGCAGTGGTGCTGGTGGATTGAACTGAGGGAGTGCAGGTGGAACAAGGACGGAAGCCCTGACTTGCATCAGTGGCTGCTGGGTGCCCTTGCCTTAACCCTGCGCAGCAACATGTGCTGTGCCAAGGTCATTGACCGGGACTGTCCTGGATGGTAGACTCACAGACGGGGTGGTGTCGGCTGCATCTGCCCAGGCATTTGCCAACACCTGGCTGCTCGGGGCAGCAGATGACAATACTGACCCAGGGACATGTGCCTCGGTCAGGGCAGCCCTCCGTGCACTTACTGTGTGCCGCCTGACCTCCTGGAATCATCCTGGGACTCTTCAGGTGCCAACGCAACATGCGCTGGCCGACCCTGAGACTGGGTGGTGGTGTCCACAGCTGCACCTGCAGCTACCTCTACCCTTGGGCCTGAGGCAGTCGATGAAATGGACTGACGGGTCACATGGGTGCAAGTGCCAGATGAAAGAGCTGCATCTCCCGGAACCACAGGGGGTGGTGGCATGACTGCACCAATACATGGCACAACATTGTGCCGAAGTGGTGCACCCCTGCCTCTTCCCCCTCTGCAGCCACCCTGGACACCCTGGAGGCCCCATACTCTCTGGTCACCCCGGCCACATCCCTGACCACACCCGCCACGTGGAGTACACCCAGCTGAGGCGGCCCTTACCTTTCATTGACTCCCAACCATGGCACAGATGTTCTGGGAAATTGGGGTGAAGGGGGTGGGATACAAGATGTTAACAGCACCCCTGTGCACCTGCAATGCTGTATGTGACCCCAGTGATAATGTGACGGGTCACGCAACGCTCAGGCACCCCAAAACTGCAGTAAAACTGTGCATGCAACCCCCAGTAGCCCACATGCATGGAATTAACCTCCCGTAGTACGCAGTGGCACCCAGGGACACGAAAACCACATACGCGTGGGACACGCAGGCTACTATGACCTCAAAAATAGGTATGCGATACACAGGGGGACCCGCAGTGGGAAAAATAGCGTGCGTGACTCACCGTCTGACTAGTGTGATAATGAAAAACACATGTAGCCAATACCCCCACCAAAAGAAGAGATATATCCTTGATCCGCTGTGAAGTTGTGATGGCACATGAAACAACCAGAAGTAACAACACACATCGGTCTCCATTAAAGGCACGCAGAGCGAACTGCTGGCCCTGCTCACCTTTAACCCGTGCTGAGGGAAACACCCACGTTTGTCACGTCACTTACGAGCTTAGGCCCTTTCCTCGAATTACATGCATTAACACTCAGACTTGCTGTTTTTTCATGTGCAGAATCACCAAGCACCTGTAAAGAGGGAATCTACCGTGCATATCACGTCACATACGAGCTTACACGCTAAGGGCCTTTCCTCGAATTAAACGCTGACGTGCTGTTTTTTCATGTGCCAAATCACTCCGTATCAAGCTGGCCATGCGACAACACACGGAAGACCACGCTCCTGCCCAGAAGGCCATTTTCCCGCCCCCCAGAGCCCCAAGCAGACTCCCACCTGCCATCTGCTGCTGCCTGCCTGCTGGCCACATGCCCTGCCATTTGGTGCCTGCACATCAGCCATCTGCAGAGGTCCAGTTGCTGTGACCACCCCTGCTGGAACAGAAGACTCCCGACTGAAGTTCAATCGCTCCACAGCCCAACCCCAGGACCTAGTTGCCCACTCACACCTGCCTCGGGGTTGCCATGTCAGGGGAAACACCATCAGACACCACTGGCAACCCCCAGCCATAGAGGCAGAGGGCTGCCAGCTTCTCAGCAGGAGAGGTTGGCATCCTTGTGGAGCAAGTCCTCGGGCATTATGATGGCCTCTATGGAAGAAGACGCGCCGACAAGGATGGACGGGAGAGGATCTGGCTGGACATCATGGTTGCCATCAACGCAGAGGGGGTGGCAACCCGCGACATACAGCACGTCTGTAAGCGCTAGGGGGGCTTCAGGTCCAGGACCCTCTGGAAGGCCTGGCGCCTCATGGAAGCAGCGCATGCAGTGAGGCGCCGGGTCCAATTTACCACCAACGACATGAGGGTCCTGGAACGTATTAACCCAGCGCTTCATCGCCAGGTCCACGAGAGGGAGTCCATGTGGAAATGCATCCATGTTGGTTTTATGTGTATGTACTATGACATGGTTGGGGTGTGACACATGGATGCTGGTTACACCTTCATGTTTGTGCACGGCATACATGTGCATGTGTGGGTTGCACGTGTGTGACAGTGATACAACATCGATGCATGTGACACGGACATGTATGAAGCTGATTGGCAGATGTGACATAGTTGCCGATGATTGCACTGTAACAGGTAGCAGAGATTTACAGATGGATGTCTGTCTGTTGTCGTGTGTGCATGTGTTTGGCACTCCCCATGTTGCTTGTGACATCATGCCAACCTTCGGATGTTCATGCTGTTGTGTGTGTATGGATGCTGCTGCCTGCTGCATGAGTCCTGTCAAATTCTTCATATGTGTGGGTTCAAATGATATGAGTGTTGGGGAGTGTTATGGCATCTGTGAAGTTTGACAACTTTGACATGTGTATCCAAATATTGTACAGTGCCCTGATGTCTGTGTTATGTCTCTCCCTGTCTGCAGCGTCGACTGATAAAGAGGGCGGAGACGGTGCTGTGGAGCACAGAGGCAGGGATCCCACCACCAGCCGGAGACGCAAGGCCCAGCTCTCCTCCCACGTTGTCATCTCTTCCGGGAATGAGGAGTCTGGTGCCGAGTCCATGGCCACAGCTGCCGAGGGAAGGTCCAAGAGGCGGAGTTTGGAGGTGGACTCCTCGGCAGCATTACGGGCAGCTGAGCCCCCACAGGGGCCTATGGAGGAAGATGGCACAGAGTCATCCAGGTTGGTGGGGAGTTTGGTTGAGGAGGACGCCAGTGAAGGCCCATGCACAGGGCCTGGAGGGGGGCATTCCACTGGTGCTAGTGGTGAAGTCCAGGGGCAGGGACAGAGCTGCCTGTGTGTAATCCTGTCCCCGATACAGTGACTGCATCATCCTGCACCAGCAGGGATGCCTTTGTCCAGAACCGTTTTCACAGAGGGGATGCGTAAACAACAACTGGCCTTCCTCTCCCTGCGGATGTGGCAATCCGGGACCGGGTTTAGCCTGTCCTAGTTGGGGTGGCTTTGCCTCAACGTGGTATTCGGGATGACGCGCAGGGTTCTCATGAGGACAATGCACGTCATTTCGAATACCTCATTGACAGCATCGGCCTACTAGGACAGGTCAACCAGGCTGGGTTCCTCTGTGTGCTGGATCTTCTAGCGACCCCCTCCTCAACTGAACCCCCTATGCACCAGTCGTCCTCCGTGCCATCTTCCTGCCCAAGTATCACCTGGGCACCCTGTGGAGCTGCCCCTGAGCCAGTGGCCAGACTGGTGGAGGACACATCCCTGCCACAGTCGGGAACCGGAGGTCCAGCAGTGGTGGCCACCCCAACAACTGGAGCCCAGCAAGAAGAGGATGTGCAGGCATCGACCAGCAGGGCAGATGCACGGCAGCAGCATGCTCAGGGTTGGAGCCATGATGGCTCGGGCCTTCAACATCACAGGGGCAGGCATTGGCTGGAGAGCAGGAGGACCCTAGATTGGGAGTGTCTTTTCTGTGGCATCGGTTGGGCCAGCGGATTGATGCGGAGTGGCGGCGGGCGGAGGAAGCACGGTTCACTATGGTCAGGGCAGAGAACTCCATGTGCAGGGCATTAAGGTGGGCTGAGTGCCTCGAGGAAACTCGCAGGTAGTTGGAGCAGGCCATGATTGCATCCCTGCGAGACCTCGAGGCCAGGGAAGAGGCCCGCCTCCGGGACATTGACATGGAATTCGATGATGCCCTGGCCTGGAACATCAACAAGTGAGCCGTTGGACTTGCCCGCCGCCATTGTACATAGTTCATTAGTTTTAGGTTTCCTTTGTTTTTTCTTTTATTTTGGAATTCATGGACATTGCTCCACTTCATGTATATAGTTTTTTATTCATAGGCCTTTTTTGTAGGTTTCCTTTTGTTTGTGGATCATGGACCATTTGGACTTCCATTGTATATAGTTGCAGACTTGTACATACTTTCTTTTTCAATTTCCCCATGGATCAATGGTTTTCTTTTATTTGGATTATTTATTTCTTATTGACATTGGCAATGGACCACTTTTTTATTCAACATGACGTTTATTTATTTTTTCATAGGATTACCCTTTTTTTTGGTTATATCTGTCATTGTTTATTGATTTTCAAGTTTGATTTCCTCTATGTTACTTCATTATGTTTTTAATACATTTTTTCTAACTTCATGATTGGTGTTGTGTTCTAGCATTGGTTTTGTGCATATCTCAATGAACATTGCCTCAGTCATGTGTTGCCGCTGTGTGGCTCTGTTATGCATTTATGACTGGGCATAGTGGTTCGTTTAAGACTGTCTTGGCATGGGTAATTTTGGAGTGGGCGCTGTTGTAAGGATATTTGGCATGTTACAGCACAGAGTACAGCACTACTGCACAGGTAGCAAACAGCACAGAGTACAGCACTACTGCACAAGTAGCACATTTTTTTTGCAGCACCACCACAAGGGTGCGGTGCATTGCTATATGGGTCACCAGATTAACAAGGAAAGACAGGCTATTCAGTCAAAAACGATTTTAAATATAAAATGCACACATTTTTACATTAAAAATGCATACTCTGCCTATATTGCTAGAGACACATTTGAAAATTAACAGCTAACCTATTAACCATTAACCTGACTAATAAAACCTTATTTAACATAACCCACTAATAAAATGTGTTCTCCACTGCAGAATTAGGCATACTCTGAAAGCCATTTAAATGTGTGTGCAGATTTTTTTTTCTTCTCTTCTCTGCCTGCTCCTCCGTGTTTTTGTGCACAGTAACTGCAGGAAGAAGGAAGTCAGATTTGCAACAATTGCAAATGTATAAGCGAAGCTATTGTTGAGAGTAGGAGGATGAGAGATGATGGATTTCATTGGGACACGTCATACAGAGGGCTGAGATGAAAGTTTTAGTGGGCAGTATCGGGGAAAAAGACAGGCAGACATTTTTCTGCACTACTGGGTAGAAGACCTGGTGTGGGACTCCTGACTGAATGCAGATCCCTGCGTCCTGCTATAGTCAAGATTTGGCAGTCGAGATTGGGGAGAGCTGAAAGAAGGACCTTTCCACTGGCTGAGGCGCTCCTATCTGCAAAAGCTGAGAATTCCAGGCAATGACCCCGGTTTGAGAAGGCAAGCGTTCCTTTTTGCTGGAGTTAATCCAAGGGAGCCACATTCACAAAGAGAACAGCCAAAGAGAACAACTAAAAAGATAAGGTAATGAGAAGTGTGGGAGCTGAGTGTGTACGGTAATATGCAGTCAGTGTAGGATTCCTGTGCATGCCTTAATCAAATGCTAATGTTGCAATTTGAGTTCTGTTCTCCGCCACACTCTTTGCAGTGTGCCATAGACAATGCTTTTACTGTACCATTTTATTTATTTCTGTAAAGAATGAGATCGTGTTTAAATGCAACTTTTATAATACAGAAAAATATTTGAAAACAGACGGGTGGTGTATTGACTATTTACCATTACAATGCCGATGATGTGGGGAGATTTTTAACAGTGCAATGGTCATTTTAAGACAGATGTGTGCATGTCAGAATCAGTATGAATAATTGTGAGTGACTGTAGCATAGCTTGTTGGAGGTACATGAGCCAACGGGAAGAGAGACTCTCTGAACATAGCTCCCTACCGTATATAAGGTAGTGGAAATTACCACAAGACTACCATATATAGCTCTCTGTCGTAAATAAGTCAGTGAGTTCGCCCATGGTGGCACACCAACACTATCACTGAAAATGTGGTATTCCTAAAATGTAGGTCTGAGGTCTCTCTAGTGATCACACGAAAAATCTAAGCAAAGATAAGGGATTCTGGACATTGGGGCCACAAATAAAACAAGGGAATTATGCTCACCAAAATACCACCAACCACGTATACCAAATATGCAGGTCTGGGTGCTGAAATAATGCATGTCCATTGTATTATTGTTGCACATGGCCAAATCTGAATACAAAGAGTGATTATTGCTAAGTTATTTTTCGGCGGTAATAAAATACCGTCAGGCCCCAAATCTCCACAAAATACCCTACACTGTGCATGGTTGCGTGCTTGTACTGGGGTGCAAGGGAGATTTGTGTTGGCATTAGGGCCATGGGTCTGTTTTGTTCGGACATGTTGTTTGGTGGGCCATGTGTCAGGTGCCCGTCAATGGGGGTGGGTGGGGGTGTGTGTGGACATGAGTCGGGACCTGCTGGCAGGTGCCCGTCAATGGGGGTGGGTGGGGTGTGGGGGGACATAAGTCGGGGCCTGCTAGCAAGTGCCCGTCAATGAGGGTGGGTGGGAGTGTGGGGGGACGTAAGTCAGGGCCTGCTGGCAAGTGCCCGTCAATGGGGGTGGGTGGGGGACATATGTCGGTGCTCCCCAGTGCATGGTGCCATGTAGGCTGCCTGCGGGGCATGCCCAGGGGTGTGGGGTAGTCCCCTGTGTTGTGGGCTGCCTGTGGGGCATGCCCAGGGGGGATGGGCTGCCTGCAGAGCATGGTCAGGGGTGTAGGGCAGTCCCCTGTGTTGTGGGCTACCTGCAGGGCATGGTCAGGGGGGTGGGCTGCCTGCAGGGCATGGTCAGGGGTGTAGGGTAGTCCCCTGTGGTGTGGGCTGCCTGCAGGGCATGCCCAGGGTGAATGGGCTGCCTACAGGGCATGGTCAGGGGTGTAGGGTAGTCCCCTGTTGTGTGGGCTGCCTGCATGCGAGCGGGGTATGTGTATTCCGGAGGTGCGCGTGGACTTATACATGCGTTTTTGCTAGCGCGGGTGGGGTACGTGTATTCTTGGGGTGTGTGTGGACTTTTACACATGTTTTTGCTAGTGCGGGTGGGGTATGTGTATTCCGGGGGTGCACAGGGAGTTTTATACATGTTTTCGCTAGCGCGGGCAGGGTCTGTGTATTCCGGGGGTGCACTGGGAGTTTTACACGTGTTTTCACTAGCGCGGGTGGGGTACATGTATTCCGGGGGTGCGCGTGGACTTTCACACACGTTTTCGCTAGCACGAGCAGGGTACGCATATTCCGAGGGGTGCGCATCAACTTTTAAATGCGTTTTCAATAGCGCGAGCGGAGTACGCATATTGCGAGGAGTGTGCGTGGACTTTTACACGCGCTTTCGCTAGCATGAGCAGGGTATGCATATTCTGAGGGGTCTGCGGGGAGTTTTCAACATGTTTTCATGGTTGGGGGGCTGTGTGCTGGTCCAATGGCCTGTGCGCCATGTAGATGATTTGTGCGATGTTTTTGGTGCACAGGGCGTGGTTGGGGGCGTAACTGGTGCTGCTGCAGGGTCGCTGTGCCGCTCTGCGACACGGCTGGTTATGGATGTTGAAATCCATGAATACACTGTGTGCTGAAATGGGTTTTGCTGCACGCAGCTGGCGCAGAATGCCGCACCCGCACTCTGTGCACCAGCCACATACGCCACTTGTGCGCCAAATTCTATTAATTACCCCCTTATTGTTTCACATGATGAAGATTTATGAGCTCAGTTTATGTATTCGTAAACAATTGTCTGCTGGCATACTCTTTTTATAAGAACATTTTAACAATGATGTATTTGGAGTATGTTGGCATTTTTAATCTTGTATGTGATGCAATATTATTGTAAATAAATAAATGTATGGCATCCACCTGGGCAGTGGATTCCTTAGTGTTCAGATAGTTATTTGTGATTTAAATGCTGTCTCATCTTCTTGTATTACATAGGGACACTTGGAGTACACCATAAAAATTCCTCCCGTGTTGGGTATGGATTTATCCTGGTCTTTTACCATCAGTATTTTCATAGCAATCTTCTGGTATGGGACCAACTATAGTGTTCGAAAAATACATGGACATGTATTTAGAATCACCATACATTCCAGTGGTGATATCTGAGGATTCAATGATGGCTTGGTCTTCATTCTATTCACCAGAATTCTGATTGTGTCATCTTTAAGATCCACTACAGGGTTTGCATGCAGAGTCAGGTGTTGTTGCTTCTTCATTAAACAGGGTCTGTCCTTTTCAAATTTGTACTGGTAGTGTGTATTGCCATGTATTTTGAGCAAGTTATTTGTTCTTTGATTTGAACTTCAGAAGCGTAAGGAAGCAATTGGACTGACCAAAATACCTTCTCTTGGTCATCGAAGTCCATGGTATTGCCCCAAATCAGAATTAGATGTTTCATTCACTATTATTCACTCTTATTCAGATCTAAATTTATTGTGAATCGATGTAGTATGTCACTGCTGAACTTAAAATCTGATATGGCATCTCTCATGACCAAATATTTATGGTTTACTTTTACTTTTTAATTTCCTATTTGGATCTCCAGCATGCATCTACTTGGAAGCACATGTTATGAATCTATCACATCAATTCTAGTTTCACATTTATCAATCATTCTGATATTTCGGTAGTGTCCAGAGAAATATTTTTCTTTCTTGAGTTAAGCATACTTTGAAGGGGACTGTTTACTTCCCTTCACTGAGTTCAATGGGCAAACACATGAATTTAGCTTTTCTTTGTAGTGGAGCTAGACTGCTGATTTAGTTTTCTGAGTCATTATCCGGTCGACTTTGGTCCGGGCTGGGGCTCTGCCGGGGATAGAATTTCTGGGTATTTCTCTCAAGCTTGGAGAACCACTCATTGTTTGGCAGTAGATCTGTCCTCAAAGGTACATTAGAAGTTTCTTCACTTCCATTTAATTATTTCACAGATATTATATTGTTGTCTGGGAATTCAGTATTTTGGAAATTAATCCCTACTCGATCACAACATTTTTCACTCAAATAACAGGTGCCATTCAAATTCACATAGTTTGCGCCGCTTTTAAGTTTAATCAGGCAGCGAGTGTAGGTCCAGAGTAAACTGCTTCCTAGCAAAACAGATGTGGCCTGGGGAGCCATGACTATCACTGAATTGGTGCATTGGTTTCAGCCTATTTTTATACCGGTAATCCTATCTACTGAGATCTGGTTTCCGTTGAAATTGTGAAGCTCACCAAGGATGGGTTTGAGTGGAATACAGTGATTTCCAGCATGTCCATGGTTATTCCTCTCAAGTACTTCTCTAGATAGCAAGGTCTCTTGTGACCTGGTATCAATGAGAGCTGGTAAGTCACACTGTCGCTGATTTGGACAGGTGTGAAAACCCTTTCATTTTTCATATCCAACTAGCAGGTGTACACCTGCTTCAAACAGTAATTCCTACTACAATCCAAGTTTGAAGTTTATTTAATGAACTGAACCAATGATCCTTTGTAGACAATATTGCTAGTCTTTCCTGTAGGAGCTAGTGTGAACAAACGTTTTGTTTCCAACTCTGAAGAAAGCGCCATTAAGCTGGCCATGGGAAAAGCATGAATCCTGTAAATTGGTTCCAGCTACTTTGTGTTGGAGTTTTAAGATTGCGCAGCAACATATTGGTGTTCCAATCTACAGCCGAGGCAGCAGCGACCTCAACATAAGTGCCATACGTGTAGGGCTAAAGCATGTAAGCTCTAAGCGTTGTACCCATTCTTGTACGGCTGAAGCATTTACGCTTTCTACTGTTGAGACGGCATACATTCATCAAATTCCATGGGAAATTAAGTTTCGGTAATTATCATGAGTGATTTGCCGTTATGTGATGGACAACATCATTGCAGACACTATTGAAGAGACATGCACCGTTTTCACTTGCATTACTACAAAAGCACTGTATGGTGTCACCCACATAACTGCAAAAGTGAATGCTGCTAACGTCAGCTAGAATGCTGATACTGTGGAAAGATTAGGAACAATGAACTGCTGAAGTATTCATGAACTGCTGAACATTAGGAACAATGAACGTGAAACTACGGCAGAACTACTCCACACAGGGTCATATGACAGGGGGAAGTATTGAAGACTGCTTGAATGCATATGTTATACTTAGCACAATGTCTACACCATGGAACTACCAACATATCATTTCAGGTTTGTTGCATGTTGGGAAGTATTCTGAACATTTCGAACAGACACACGCACAACACATATCCACAAATTCCCTTTCATATATAGAGGGATTTGCAGAGAAAGTGTGTGTTAGCAGATAATTCAGATTTCGTTTGTCGAATATTTGGGAGTTAAGAAGGTTGACCTTTAGCAGTCCCCCAGGGACATTCTCCTTATGGTCAAATTTATTTGGCTTGGACAAGGACTATGCAGGAACAAAATAACATTATATAAAGAATGGAGACTTTCACCTTTTTGGTGGGATCTAGGTCACTGATACAGTTTGGGTTATGAGGCTTGTGGTTTTCTGTTAAAATGATTTGGTTGTGTTCATCTTGGGTCTCGTGTCTAGTGGTTTCTTTGTTAATGTCTTTCTTTTTCTTCAAGTTGTTTGTCAAACTGTGTTTCACCCAGATCCTCTGTTCTTTTGGAGGTGTTATTACATCTGGGAAAGAGGCAGTAGTGGGTTTTATCTCCTCAGAGTTCTCATCTTTTTCAATTGTAATGGTTACAGCTTCCTCCTCACAGAATTTCACTTTCTTATTTTTCTGTGTTTTTTATTTCATGGAATAAAAGTTGCTTACTATCAGGCCATTGCCAATTTCTCAGCAAACTCAGGGGTGTTTTGCAGGAGGCAAAATGTTTCCTTTAAGGCTTGGTATATCATTTATTTTGCCTTCCCTCTTTCATTGTCTCCATTTGAATTTTGATCTTGAACTATTTATTCTCCTCAGCCTCCACCCTGACCTATCTCTTTATTGTGGCTGGGGTTTCTAGGAGCACTAGAATCAGGATTTCCCTGCTGGGATCCCATGATTTGACCAATGCTCTCTTTCAATTGAATGACCTGCTGCTCCAATTGTGAGAATCCCTTTCCACATTCTGGACATCATGCATTTCATTGTTCATATCTTCTAGGGGAGTAGTTTTGGTAGTTCTGGGAACTATAGTTGCAACTGTTGTGTTATCTCCACTCACTCTTGCACTGCGGTCTGTTATCCTGGAACCTAAGGGAGGAGGAGGGTAATTTATTTTCTTGGTGATTGGTTTGAGAAGGTGGTGATTGGCTTTTCTCACTGGAATAATACTTATGCGAATTTCATTGAGAATGTTTTCCTGGTCTTAGAGTATTTCAATCTGTGGGTGAAACAAATGTATAGTGCAGGGTGGGGTTTGAGCTTAAATACTGAGGTGGATGGAACAGGTGTTTGTTTGGGGTTCTTGTCCTTGTTGTTAGGTGTAGTTCAGTTGTGTACATAATAGATCCTGTGCAATTATGCAGTCAAGGGTTCTCAAATCATAAAAATCACGCACTAACTGAACCACCACATATTTTGGAGGGGCATGGAAGAATGTTCTTTTAGATTCTTACCTTTCGGTACTGACACCCACGAAATCTAGGCAAAGGTGGACAAAGGTGCACTGGAGTTCTTGAGCAAACTCCCTAAGAGATTGCTCGTCATCACATATTAAGTTGTAGGCTGCCTTGCAGGATTCTTCTGGATTTTTATACATTGAAAAATATTTCAAAACGGCCACCATTTAAGAGCACCATTTGTAATGATTTTGATCATCCAACCAACTAAACTAGAAAACTTAGGAGAGAATGTCAATTTTACAAATACATGTTATTTTGATCATTTTTCCAATCTAAATGATGTCATCATATGTTTGTAAATGTTTAAATATGCCCAAATTGAATATTTAGCATTGATATGGTACAGAGTCATAAAGCTTTTTATAGCCTTAATCTTTTTGGGTATTTCACTAACTGTGATTGTGGTTTTCTTGTTCTAGTCTCTTGAATTGTATCTAGTTTCATCAGAATCAGATTCCATGCTTGAATGCCTTTCCCCACTTGCTATCACCATTCCTCCCTTTGTCGCTATGTCTATATGGAGGTTGTCTATGTGTACGGTACTGTGGACCCTCTGTCATTTCTCTTCCCATTGATCTTTTGGTATTATCACTCAAACTCAGTGCTTCACCATATACCCAGAGGATCTGGAGCATAACCAGAGTCCCTACCATATATAGATGATTTTAAAATGCCTGTTTATGTTGCATCATCTGTCTTTCAATGTCAGGCAGGAGGACCAAGTGATCTCTTTGTTTGATCATGTGCTGTTATTCTTGTTCCCTTAACTCATGTGTGTATACTCACTTCCTCTCCTGTCTAGACATGCTAGGTTTGCTACTCGCCTCTCCTCTCACCTAGCTTTCTTTATATTCCTCTGTATATTACAGGGAAATTAGGTATCCCCAGTATCTCTATGAGTTTGGGAACAAGGAGAGTATGTCTGGCGCCCACTTCTTGCATATGGCTAGGTGTGCCAAAACCACTCACTTGACTCTGGGAAGGTTTTGACAATGGAGAATTAGTGGCAAAGATTGGAGAACATTTCCCATCTTCCAAATAACGGATCTATCTGCAAGTTTTAGACTGTCAGTACAAAGTTGCCTGATCATATTTAATGTATTGCCTCCGTCTGGCCTTATGATTCATTTCAATTATGATTGACTCGTTAGTTCATACTAGCTGATCCCTCATATTCTGTAATTGCTTGTATAGTGAGTCTTTTTCTTGATGATGGATGTGTATTTCCTCAGCTAACTCTAGTGCACCAGCTGTTTAATTCTTTCTTCAGTAATTGAATGTCCAACGTTATATCATCAAGCTCTTTGGTAACTATATCTAGTGTGTTTCTCAATTGAACAGTTTGCTCTATTCACTGCACTAATTCTTGCTCAGCCACTTTATTTTGATAATTTTGTCCCTGCCCACCTGTCACCTGTAAGGTGAGTTGGTGTACTTGCTAAAAAGCAACCTCTTTCTCTTCAGCTAACTGAGCTCTTTGCCTCTTAATGATTTTAACATCAGGGTGCAGCTTATCAAATTCTGTCTGTGAGTCAACGTGCATCTTAGAAGTGTTGCAAATACCTCTTGTTCCTGTTTCAAATGTGTTTTTATAATCACTATGTGATCTAGTAAATGATCAGTACAATTGGCTTGATTCGTTATGTTGGCCATGAATTCCTCATGTGCTAGTAAGAACTGATTATGAAAATCATTAAGTCTTGTGAGTTCAGCCTTTAAGCAATGCTTGGCTTCTTGCACCAATGCTAACTCTGCTGATGCCTCTTGTATATTTTGTATCACACAGTGCAATTCATGTGATCTTTCTGCAAGTCTATTTTCCACCATTTGAAGGTAAAAGAAAAGATGGGCAGAAAGATTCACAAGATTCTGTTTTTCCATTTTCTTTTGTGAAGGTCAAATACAATTTTTGGAGGACCTCATCTAGCGGGACTTTTGCACCAAATATGTGGCTCCTCATTTCCAATCATCTATCTCATCTGTGACCTTCAAGTTTCAATATCATGCACCTATCATTGGCTGTACAAGGAATATCTGCTTATTGCATGGTCAATAACTACACCCAAGTCTGATCTGACATTGTGTGATATCATAGATATTCACTCACCATAGACAAAAATATTTACACACTTTCACGTTTAAAAGTAAAATCACCAACACTTTTCTGTGGGACTATACAAAAGGGACCATCTAATTCCATGCACCAAAGCAATCTCTCACACCTGTATGCTCTCTGTGCACATTCTGTGTTACTCAATACATTAATGCATACAAAAAAGCTTTGTCATCAATCTAAGACCCCATCTAACAAGCCCCCCATGTCTGCAGTGTATTTGATACATTTTTGGCTAGTGGTTCACATAGACGTACCATGCCAATCAGTCAAACAACTATTGTTCAGTATACAACCATTTAGCCCAGAACAAAAGACATAAAACAAGTTCAATTTATTG
The DNA here is from genome assembly GCF_040938575.1 of Ambystoma mexicanum. Taxonomy (NCBI): domain Eukaryota; kingdom Metazoa; phylum Chordata; class Amphibia; order Caudata; family Ambystomatidae; genus Ambystoma; species Ambystoma mexicanum. The sequence continues at coordinate 29,380,084 of NC_090924.1, read as the reverse complement.
CAATTTCCAGCCTACGTGCAAAATATAAAAGCAGTGGCAATTACATGGTTTGGTAAACATTTTTGACAAAAGATAAATACATGAATGCAGGTATAGAAGATGTGTAGGGATTAGCGAGGGAGGTCTGCTTTCAGTCTAGCAAAGAGAGGTACTGCATTAATAACAAAGTGGCAGTCTATAAGTGGATGCATTGTTTACCATATGCATCTTCCTTGACCGCATTTTTGGAGCCTGCCGAGTTTAAGGCACTTTTTCGTAGCATTCAAACTTTGTGTAGATAATGTGCAGTTGCAAAAACTACATTCAGCACCATAGAATATATAAGACAATTCATGGCTTAGCTAGCAGTGCAAAACCCAGTCAACCTAACGATTTGGCTCAAGTAAAAACATCTCAGTTTAAGGGACATAGCACATACCAAGAAAAAATTGGTCTTTGTTCCACTTTCAGCCATGCACAGAGGGCATCCACCTTTGCCTGAGCTGTTCCAAGATCCTGCAAAGGATGCCAGGGGCAACATCCCCAGCCAAAGGCAGCCAAACAATGACATTTTGAATGGTGGAACAATGTCATCTAGATAGGTTTTGAAACTTATAACAAAGAAACACTGGTCCAAGTTTCAGTCTAGAAGCCTTATCTACCAGCAAATAATTTGCTTGAATGATGGCCTTTTGTTTTTATCTTAACAAGAGCCTGGTCATCGAGGCTCTGAGGGTTATCCCAAAATATACCTTCCTCCAAAGAAATGAGGTGGTTTTTCAATTGAGAGACCGATCTTAAACTCTTACCACTCTCTAGTATCATGAGATGTATCAATGCCTCACATTATGTTTTAAGACTCTCTTTATGACATAACCTGTCCCAGTATAAGACTGGATATAGGGCAACAGTCTCTCCAAAAGGGATTAAACCAACCTCAAGGTGGACCAAGATGCTTGGGAACATCTGTGGAAGTGTTAACAATTGCTTTATAGACATGTGTTCCAAAACATCAAGTACACCAGGGTCCTCACTGCCCCAGATTTCGTCTCCATATATGGATGCTGGAATGGCCTGTTTGTTACATGTGTAATGCTGGGGAGATAGCACCACTGTTGTGTTTGTTAAAAAAGGACTTGGTAGCCTCACTGTAGACCCATTATATGTGCCACGGTAATACTTTCTTTAGTAAATTGAGCAGGACAACCCCCCTTCTCTTGGAACCAGACTCCCAGATATCAAAATGTTTGACCTGTTCCAGGGTCGTTTCATCAACGTTTACTTGTAGAGGGCAGTATGTAGTGTAACATGGCCTGAAGAAAAACACATTTGACATGCCGATATCACGCTGCCACTTACATAATCCCACCCCAAAATTCAAGGGAAAGAACAGACATTGAGGTATTGAAACATGTAAATGTATTTAAATAAATGGAAGCAACTTAAACCAAGTCAGTCTCCAGCTTTACCCTGGAGACCAATACATTGAGGTACAAAACAAAATGTGACCTGCCTATACGAATCTCACTATTAAAAGTCCACAGAGGGATCGACTTTCAATCACAATAACCTCCTCATAAATATACTGTATTCTAATAAACAATAGACATATCGACATTCCTACTTTACATTGATATATTTGTAAACATCCTTGACTTTCAATGGAACATTCCACACAATGCAAGTATAGTTCAATCATGTGTTCATCACTGGAGAAAGTGACCTCACTTACATTCAAATATATCTATGCACCAACACCCCAGTGCAGGTGAAAGGTAGTGAATGTTTTAGCCATTTAGAGGCCACTTGACACATAAGCAAGGAGCAGATAACATAGGGTGATGTGTTAAGACATTTACATGCAAAAGCAACGTTTGTGCATTCAGAAATACTGTCCTTGTGAATCTACATTTTCTGTTCTGAACCCACATGTACATTATGTTTCTTGCCTGTGTGGGTGCAGTTCACTATAGACTTGTATATGTGACTTTCATTAAACAGGGATTTGTTATTTCATTTATCGGTATGTGTGTGCGTGTGTATGTCTTTCCTTGCACATATCAAGATACAGGCACTGTTGACTTTCCCCAGGCAAAGGATTTGCAATTTGCACAGTTCTTAATGAGCTCTTGCAACATCCATTTTGTTGTGCAAAGATCCAGACCATACTATGGCTCTCCTCACTAGAATTAACTGTGAACCTGAGGAATGGGTCCTTTAAGACGATATCTGAGATGGATGGGGATGTAGATCTTACTCATACATCAATAATCAAACCGACTCAGGAATTTGGCAAAATCAAGGCTGTTTTAATAACAATTCTTTAAAACAGGGAGTACAACTGACATAATCGGACGCTGCACAGCTCGCTCAATGAGTTCTCAAAATAAACATATCATAAAAACATCCTTTTATGCAGAAAATTCATCATAAGTGACGTCTTGCAATGTGGCAAAATAAGAAAACCTGCTAGGGGTTGTGGTTGGTCTACGGGGAACATCTACATATACTTTCTATGGGATACAGGGATGTGATTGGATCTCTAAGATCAGGATGACAATTAAGCCCACCCCAAGTGCAAGTCATCTTCTGTGTCAGACTAATAAATGACCTATCGGCTTCTCAAACTATAGGGCTCCTTAATACGTGGCCATCTATAATTGGTTGCCATGATTTTCTCCTTCTGGAATATTGTACTCGTTAGCAGCATGTAAGCTTGTACCCCAGGTGATGGGGTGTTGGCCTAGTCATGCCTCCACACCCAATTAGCCCAACATCCATCATCACTCCTGTGGTCTGCCATTCAATTAGTTCTTTGAACTCGGCCTTGCAGAGGCTGACTATGCCTGAGAATAAAATGGAGCGTGGCATGGCCTTATCTTCTGGTCTCGGTGTAGCTCGCCCAAAGTCTATTTTCATCTGACCATGTGACTGGCGACCACATTTTTGAGCTCCACTACTGGATTTGCCATGTTGCAATTTCGGGTTGCCATCATATAGGCAGAATACGGGTGGAACTTCCGGTAGAGGGACTTGGCTCCTCCTCTACAACTGTTTGATGTGACTCCAGGCAATAGACCATGCATTTATTACTTGACCAATGTGGCTCTGCACTGATTCAAATAACTGCTTATATGTGCAAATACTACATAACTTTACTCAGGCAATTCCACAGTAAAGTGGCAGCCAAAAAGTATTGTTCTGAATTTTGTTTTTCAATACAGAGTCATTTAGTCCCTTAAGGAGATTCACACCCAGGGAATTGTGATCACCCAATCAGGTGGCTGCAACAATGGGAAATAATACACATTCCATGCCTGTTGTCCCAGCCACCTGAGGCCCTTCCCCAGGTGGCATCATCTATATTTTTATTTTTTAAATCCGGGTAGAGAATAGGGAGCCACTCCCTGTGGTCGACTCTACACTACCCGCCCCCAGAATCCCCCAATCATCTCTCCCACCCCTTCCCTGCATCCCCACTTACCTGTTGGACTGAAGATCTATGCTCTGATCCCAGCACTCCTTCAGTCTCCCACCCACCACTATAAACATGGAAAAGGGACTTAGTCACAGCAATGTCAGATCTCTGCTGCAGGGGTGAAAGAATCTTTCAGCTATATCTACTGTACATAGTACTGATGTTTTTTAGGAAGTATCATAACTGTTTGAGTACTAGGAATACGATCATAGTTCATACAGTACTATTTTGAAAAGTACATTTAGTAATCTTCTTTGTATTTCTATTGTGGAATATATTGCATTGTCTTTCACAGAGGTTATGGTGACCGAGCAGACAAAATGAGACACCCATTAAAGATATTTATTTTATTTTATTTTATTTGAATGTGTTATAGTTTTATAAACAAAAACTTTACACATATAATTCAACAAATAAATACAATTAATCATTCCTTAAAATCCAAATTCATCATCTCCAAATGATCACATAAAAGAACATTTTACTTGTTTCATATTAAATAAATCACAATCTCTAAAATAATAATAAAGGAAGACATCAAAGGAGACAGAAACTACTTAGGCAAACAGACAAACACATAGATACGTAAATATCCATCAATTGTTCAGTTATTCAAGGCATAAGGACATAATACATATATTCAACTCTTGCAGGTATCTTTCACTGCTTTTTCCAGATAGAGTATAACAGGGCTCCACCTCCCATGGGAGCAGATTATTTCTATTCTGAGCAACAATTCAAACCTCATAGCATTTGATAGCTAGTTGTCACTCAGTCGTTTATCAACATTACACCATACTCTGTATAGTCCCAAATGGAGACTGTTATTCAAGGTGTTTAAGCACATATACCAAAGTTCATCTTCCTTAAGGTGATTCAGGTTATGAACGTAACTGCCATAATGTTTGATATATAATGAGCCCAACTTTGAGCATAGCATAAGAACATGTCTGGCATTTTCAAATAAAGTTCTGCTTTTGCAAATCTGGCAGAAACGTTCAGCTTTAGGTATTGATCGTTCACAGCCACCCACCATTAACTCAGGAAGATGATTAATACATAATAGTAGTAGAAAACGTCTAAGATTATCTGATGGACACAAATTTAAATATCCTGGGGCGTTTTATATGTATGTAGGATATGTGTGATGAATCCATAGCTTCTCAGACTTTCTAAGTACTTAAAGTTGTTTTGCCAGTCCCATAACTTCAATCGCTCCCCCAGTTGGAATTTCTGATATTCAAAATCTTTGCCTCACTGTGGCTTCCACCCTATGGTCCTGAACAGTGTGGTCATTTCATCTGTAAACTTAACTTGTTTGTTCCCACTGATATCTTCTCTCAGTGATGTCAGTAACGGATTGATAGAATTCACATGTATTTTAATGAAAAATTCTGCTCTCTTTTTCAGAACCATGGATTTCAGTGAGAATAAACCGAGTTCAAGTCTCAGCACTGCCATTGGTATCCCTTACAGTAATCCCAATAGCTTATGCCAAAACTTGCCCTCTATTACCTGGAGCCAATCTAAGTTAGTACTAACCAAGGCCTCTAATCCATATATTACCATGGGTACCAGGCATAGAATATATAATTGGCATGCACCCCAAATGGAGTACCCACTCTGGTTTCGAGTGAACTGGCAGATTATGGCAGTTAATTGGCCAGCTTTTGTTTTACGATTTTGGGAACAGGTATTATAATTTCTTTAGAATCAATTTCTACTCCCAAATACCTATATGAGAAAGTGTAATGGATTTCATAGCCTCCAGCATGCATACGGGGGCGGCTGATTTTCCCCTGCAAATAAAGAATTAGTTCCATCTTGTTCTGATTAATTACTAATTCATTTAGTTCTGCATATTCCCAAAGCCGCTCAGCGGATCGTAAGAGACAGCTGAATGTGTGGTCAATAATGACCAGATCATCCGCATATCCCATTACCAGACAATGATTGGTACCCACTTTCGGGGGACAGTTATGAGCAACTCTAATAAACACAGGGATGTCAGATACAAACCCATTGTATAGGGTAGGTGCAGTAACACATCCCTGCTTTACCCCCCAAAGCTGGTTTATCGGTCTAGTGATTGTTCCACTGCCATATAGTCTCAACTGTACTGAGGTATTACAGTGAAGAAGCTGTAAGTAATAAAGCAACCCCTCAGGGCAGCCCATTCCTCTCAGCTTACTCCACCACTTCTCCCTATTAACAACATCGAAGGCCGCCTTAAAATCAACATATAAGGCGTACAATGGGGGATTATTCAGTTGCAGAGCTTTGTCCCTTAAAATATTCATAACAAAAAGATTATTAGAAGTAGAATATCCGGCTCTAAAACCACTTTGAAAGTGGTCTAGAACCCCTATTCTTTCAGCCCAACTTAGAAGTTTCTGTAATAACAAAGAGGAGAACATTTTCCCCGAGCAGTCCAACATAGACAATAGTCTATAGTTACCCGGCTCAGATCTGTTCCCCTTCTTGAATACAGGAACTAATATTGAAGTCCGCCAAGTCTCGGGAACTCTGCCTTCCAAGAATCTTTTCAATTTAGATTTTCAAAAAGTTTGCCCAAAAAATTGGATTATTTTTCATGACTGTATTTGCAAGGCCATTAGGTCCCGGTGCACGGAAAGCCTTAATATTCAAGATTTTGTCAAGAAGTTCAACCACGCTTACTGTGAAAGAAGGGGAGATCTGCTTATCTATAGTTAGCAATTCAGTTGTCTCCACCATATTCCCATTATACTTTTCAAGGAATCCCACCCATTTTTCAGCATTTCAAAATATTAGGTAAGTAATTTTGAATTACACATCCAAAGGAAATGATTATGGTATGCTATAAAAAAATTAAACTTGAAATTCAAGGAAAAATGTTCCAGGGAAGTTAAGGTTAAGGCAACAAAACCCCTGACATTCAGTTAAAGCAACCTCAACTGTGCACCCCCTGTTGTGCAGCCTATCACCATAATGATGACATCAATGGTGACATCACTAATTACATTACGGGTGACAAAACTAATGACATCATATATGACAGATTACATCAGTAATGGCATCAGACACAACATCATGTATAAGTTAGCTCATAAGAACATTGATTATCTTGACTTGGCCATGCCAACGGCTGTGGTCACTGGCCATCCCCAAAGGCCATAGCTAGTGGCCAGTTAGTGCTGTACAATATACAGTGGGCAAGACCGAAGGCCACAGCCCCTCCAGTTCCTCGTTATTCACAGAAGACATAAATGATAAAGATGTGATGAAGTGTCCATCTCATCCCCTAATCAAGAACATGTTGTACTTTCCTAATATTCTCTTTCTGCACCCCACACTGATTCTCATGTGTTATCTTAGTTGTAAATTATGTGAAAAAACATATTTACTAGTCATACTGATGCATTCAATTGACGTCATTCTGGCAGTGTTGACCTTTGCAAATGGTAAACAGACTCCTGACATGAGAACACCATTAGATCTTAAGACAACAGACACATAGTCATTGCTTAAATTATCAAATCCAATGGCTCATTCTGCTTTGAATCTTTCTTACTAATTTCCAATTAAAAGGGAAAAGTATTGAACATGTGGATTATTTTAGTCAACAAAATACGCCTTGAGTTGTAGTGCAAAACAGACTTATTTTTTGATCATTGAAAACTATGTCCCAACTCAGAGTGGTACCACAAACAAAGCTCTGGGGACTAATGCGACTTTGGGCATTCATTTGTGTTCCTTCAAAGATGGAAGAATGTTTAGGTGAAGGGACTCCGGTCCTTGGGTCTATTTGTTCCAAATATATGTGGACATGGAAACAGAGAATAACCATTGGCCTCCAGTTTCAATCTTCATCAGGTTCATAGTACCAACAGGGCAATGTGGTAGAACTCCAGCGCCACTAGATACAGATTTTCTCGATTTCGATTACGCATAGTCAAGTAAGTTTCCACTCATTAGGTCAGAAGAGTTGGCTCTTTCCTCCATTATTAACTTACATGCTCTTAAATCTTGTGGCCTTAACAGGTGCCACCCAATATATTTTTCAATAGAAAGCCACTGACCCCGGTGGCTATGCTGATCCAGTGAAATCATAACACCAGATTTTGACCCCATTCACCAACGCCAGGACCATGATAATGGATGTCATGAACATGATGGGAAGCTAATTCTTATTACCTTTGTTTGGGCACAGTTTTGTAAATGAGATGCCACCAAAACACATTGTGATTGCTACAGTGAAGAAGTATTTTTTAAATATTATCTCCACAGGCTTCCTTTAAAGGGTACACTGGTCTCTTTATTAACATTTAAGACTGAACAGTGTGAATCCATGTTTGAGTGTATACCTGACAGTAATTTGTATTGCTTTTTTATATACGGCGGTCCGACTATCATGAAAAATCTTTTTTTTTTAAACTGCTCTTTTGAAGTAATTTTCTTTATCTGTTTATTGAAGGAACTAATTGGGAACTCAAGAAATTACACTAGCGTTCTGATGAAGGCTCAGCATTGAATTGAACGTCCATGAGAAAACTGGAACTTTAGTGCTTAAGCCCCTAAATAACTTTAGTTCAGAAAATTAACACAATATAAATAGAACAAAGTATACTGTTCTCATACTATTTGACAACATGCACGTGCTTGGGGGACCATTGTTGTTGTTTTTTCATAAATAGTACTGTTTAATATGTACAATGTCTAGATAGACTTCATGACCCGCATCGTTATACTCTTGTGCTGTTGTTTTGTTGGTATACTTTGCCTCTTTTCAGGACCTCTTGTACCATTATTTGGTGTGTTTGCCTTCTAAGAAACGTCTTGTAAATGTTTTATTTTAATTGTATATTTGGTTAATATCAAACCTTACACAATCAGGAAAAAAAGCAATTACTAACACTTTCTACATCAATAAAACAGGAATTTCATCAATTTAAAAACTATTTCAAACAATTTCTACATCAATAATGCAACAATTTCATCAGTTTAAAAAGTGAGAAAGCCCCATACAACCCAATCATCACACTTACATTAAGATTAACAGCAGACATCACATTATATACAAATAAACTGCATTTCTAATATTTCTCCAATTTTGATAACAATAGATTTTATAAAGAACACTGCCAGCACAGTCAGTGATACCAGCTTTCCTTCTAAAAAATGTGATCACAGATTTACCAGTTTGACGGTGGTGGTAGAGTGAACACACTTCTTTAAATAAAAAATCCTCCTCTGGGGTATTGAAGGACATTTGATTATTACATGATAGAGCGTCTCTAAGTCTGCGGATGTGCATATACTTCATGTGTGCTCAGTGTTTGATCTAAACAGTCTAGGACACACTACCTCCATATGTGAAGACAATTTAGTCGAAACCTCAAACACCAAGCACACTATTTTTTTGATGGGAACTGCACAAGGTAAAGTTCTCTGATTGGTATATATTGGAACAGTGAGACCTTATAGGATTTCAATCTCATCAGATCCAAATCTTTTACTGTTTGTCCCAATCCTTCATCTTAGATTAAATGTTTACTGCCAACCATTCCTCTGGAATATTGGCTTCGAGCAAGTACCCTTTACATGATGTCCCCAGACTGCCAAAATCCTCACGAATTTAACAAACATTCACTCTCTCAATATAGCATACAAAGTGCCCTCTGCCATGTCTCTTATTTTAAAATAGAGGCCCAGTCTCTGACACTTATAGGAGTATCACCAAGATTGGAGCAACAGTTCCAACCTGATAACATTTATTGTAACTGACTGCGGAAGGCCCAGTACTGTCTTCCAGATCTTCCCTTCTTGATTACCAAACCATTTCCTAATATTGAGCTCTATCAAGTCTTGGCCATACAATACAGCCGGGGTAACATTTGCTTTGTAGGTCTTAATTGGCGGCCATAATAAATATGCACATTTCTTTGCTTTATTAATTTTCATCAGTGGAATGAAAGCTATGAACATAGTTTCTGCTCTCGCTTTATTCAACTTTTTTGGAGAGAGTTATGAAATTATAAAACCTAGATAGATAAGGTGAGGAACTTTGTCTACCACCTGGCCTTTTATTGCCCAATTGGACCTGGTACCCTTTCTGTACTTCTGGAGGGATACAATTCTGTGAAGTAACGGGGGCAATTAATGAGGGAGGATAAAATATGTTTATTAAAGTATAACTGGTAGTAACGGTAACTGTTCTCAAAGATATAAAGTACAAACTAGGGGACATGAACTGCAAGCGTCTTCTCTCTTTTCTTCCTTTGAACAGTCTCTCCCTCTACCGCATTTGAAACTGGAACTCATCCTTCTCTGGTCTTGATCTTACGTCTCGTGCAAATGCACACTGTCCTCTCACGTGCTGTGTACTGTGTAGTGAAGACACTACACATCCCACTTCCTTATGGAACACTAATAAATCACACTAGTTCACATAGTCCAAAAGATGTCTCGGTCGTCTGTAATTTCTTCCAGCTCTAGACTTCCTCCTGGATTCTTCCGGATGGTCATCTGGACAATTTGCCAAGGAAGACGTACAACAAGAAAACCTGGCCATACCATGTGCTCTCCCCTCCTTGCTCCATTGACCATCACTGCACCTGCTTCTTTCTCCATACTCATCACTCCCCTTCTTCCTCACACCTGTCCCTTCACTGGTATCGCTTTCCCAACATTCATTATCTCCTAGAACCATCACTCTCTCGTTATTCCATACCCTGCCATCATTGGTTTTTGCAGCATGCGAGTACACCTCCACCACTCTAACCGGTTTAGACCAGTGACACACATTACGCGTCAAAGGCACTGGAAGTTTTATTCTCACTGAATAACCATCTTGTGGTTCTAACCTTTTCCTGAAACTTCTGTTATCATGCAACTTTTTGTTACTCAATTGTCTCTGCTCAATGCTCTCTTTCACTCCTTCCATATTCACCCCGTTCCCAGCAACCACATTCATCCATCCAGGGAAAAGTTTTGTATTTGCCTTTCTGCCCCTGCTCAGTTCAAAGGGAGAAACCCCCATGGTGCTGTGAGGAGTAAATCTGTGAGCTAAAATCATTTCTTTAACCACCACTTTCCAATCTTTCCCATTAGCCCACTCTAACTTGATGGCATCCTTAATTACTCGATTGTATTGTTCCACAATGCCATTGGATTGTGGATGATATATTGCACAACACTTATGGGTTATGGATCTTTCACTTAAATATTTCTCCATCACTTTAGATTTAAACTGCGAACCGTTGTCTGTTAGTACTTCCTGGGGGTACCCTTCTCGTTCACACAGTTCTTCCATGAACCCAATAACTTTCTGGGTAGTAACCTATGGCATGAAGGCAACTTCTACCCACCTGGTTAACATGTTGATGACCACTAAACAGAAAGTGTAACATCCACCACTCCATATCGGGCCGATCACATCCATTGCAATCTTACTCCACGGACTTTCAGGAACATCTCTCAATACCATAGGATAACTAGCACCCATGCATACTTTATCACTCCTCGAGCAAAGGATACATTTCCTAATCTGTTCCTCAACTTGACGATCACATCCGGGCCACCAATATGTGTATCTAATCCTTGTCTTCGTCTTCACTATGCCCTGGTGACCTTCGTGGCCCAGCTGCATTATGTTCCCTCTGAGACCAGTTGGAGGTATCATCTTATCGCCCTTCATAAGATATCCACTTTGCAAATATAGGTAATCACTGACATCCGAGAACGCCCTGACTCCAGTGCGAGTCAACTCATTTCTCCTCCATTTTCCTTCTTCAACGTTCTTCATAACTTCCATCAGTATCTCATCCTTTTCTGTCTCATCATTCCACTCCTGTTCAGATATAGCCTGGTCTGATACTACACAAACAAGTTCTTGTTCCGCGGGATCATCATCCTCAACATCGAGATCAGTCAGACGTGACAGACAGTCCGCTGTAACGTTCTCTGATCCAGGAATATGTACTACTCTGAAGTTGAACTCTTGGAATCTAGACACCCATCACCGTATCCTACTGGAGACCATATCAAGACCCTTGGTGTTGAAGATTTCTACTAATGGCTTGTTGTCTGTATGTATGTTGAACTGTACTCCTCACACAAAACTCCTAAACTTGGCCCATTTTATTGCAAGAGCCTCCTTCTCAATTGTGGCATAATTCTTTTCTGCTCCTTTGAGGAGTCTGGATGCAAAAGCAATCACTGATTCTTGCCCATCATGGTATTGTGATAAAGATGCTCCGAGCCCCACTTCACTTGCATCTGTCGTAATTACAGTTTTCCTTCCTCTCACATAGCTTTGGAGAGCTGGAGCCCTAGCCAGGGCTTCTTTAAAGAAACAGAACTCCTTTTCACTTTCCTCGTTCCACACAAATTTCCTATTCATTTTCAAGAAACTCCTCAGCTCCAACGTGTGGTCAGAGTAGTTTTCGATGAACTTGGCATAGCATTCCGCCATGCCTAGGAAAGTCCGGAGTTGCTCCTTGTTACTTGGCATGGACATCAATCTGATGGAGTCAGCTAAATCCTTCTTTGTTGTGATTCCTTCCCCAGAAATTACGTGCCCCAAATACTCGATCTCTCTTCTGTCTATCTTAGATTTGACTTTACTTAGTACCATTCCCGCCTGGTGCAGTTTCTTGAGTACTCTATTCAGTCCCAAATTATGCTCATTTCGATCATTGGCATAGACTAATACATCATCTTGAAAGAATACAACCCCTTCTTCTTCTCTTAGGATCCTCTGCATCACTCTCTGAAAGGCTGAAGCGGCCGAGATCAGGCCAAAGGGCATCCTTTGAAATTGATAAAGGCCTTCTGGTGTTATAAAGGCCGTCAGATGTTTGGAGTCATCATGTAATTTTACCTGGTGGTAAGCAGCCGTGAGATCCAAAGTAGAGAATACCCCTGCAGGCCCTAGCGTTGATATACGTTCTTGTATGTTAGGCAAGGGGTGCCTATCTGGGATCACGCACTTGTTCAATTCTCTCATGTCTACACATAATCTTACTTTCCCTGTAGGTTTTCTCACTACTACCATCGGCGAAACCCACTCAGCAGCGTCAAACCTCTCGATTATGCCTTGGTTCTCCAACTTCTGTAATTCCTCCTTTACTTCATTCCTGAGAGATAGAGGCACATTCCGAAGTTTTTGGGCGATGGGTCTGGAACCTGGCTTGAGTAATATGTGATGTGAAAACCCTTTTAAACAACCAATTACATCATCTTTGAATATTTCATTCTTAATCTTCTGAATATTCTCATTGCACGTTCCATCAACTTAATACACTGTGTCATGGGCATTAGGGTCTAATCACACTTTCAGTAGCTTCTGATGAGTCCAACTAAGCAAGGCAGTCTCCCCTTTCTTTGACACATAAAAATGACCACTTGCTTGTCTGTCCTTAAATTCTATGTTGGCCATGAACCATCCAATTAAGTCTATCCTAGCTCCACCATAAGCTCTAGGCTTCACATCTACTTCACGAAGATATTCTGGTCCACATGTTTTCCACATATCTTCCGGAATAAGGGTATATTTGGCACCCAAATCCACCATCATCACAACAGGAAAACCGTTCACAGATATCTTTGCTCTGGGACTTTCAACTTTTGCGCCTTCATTGGAGACCATGAATACACATTCCTCTTCTCCATCGTTGTCCCCAATCCAGTTAGAGGTAGAATCCTCACTTTGACTGCTCCTACACCACTTGGCAAGGTGTCCTTTACCACCACACTGCCTGCAGATTATCTTCTGAGCCAGACACATTTTAATATTCGCCCAATGGGATGGACTGCCGCACCTATAACATCCTCTTTGTCTGGTTCTCCACCTTCCACTCCTGGAAATTTGTCCTTTGTATTGATGGTCTTCACCAGGTGCGGACGCTCTGTTTGTCTCAAATCTATCAGGCTTTCTCATTTCCAGTCTATCGTGCCTCTTTACCGCTGCACGATTTCTGTACATTTCCGATACCCCAGGACTTCTGCGTTGAACAGTGTTGGAATTTAATGTCAATTTCTTTCTTCCATTTCTTATCATTCTTATTTCTTCATCTTGATCAGACTGTATAGAACTGATTGATGGTTTGACTGACATGTCCTTCACCCTGCTCTCCAAGGTCAGTACACACGTTTCTGTGTGCTCAACTTCTTTGGCTAGCCTTAAAACTGTATCAAGTGAGGGATCGTCTTCGGAACAGAGTCTCTCTGATTTTGCTACTCCTGCATTCAAGCATAAATTGGTCCCTGATCCTCTCTTCGAGGTGCTGATTGAATTTGCAATTACGGGCCAACTTTCTCAAGGCAGTGACATATTGTTCTACAGTTTCATCCTGTTCTTGGATCTGCTTGCCAAACTTATATCTCTCGAGTATGGTACTAACTTTCTTGTCATAGTGCTTGTTGAGTTTAGTGATGGCTACCTCGTATTCGTTCATGTCCCCTATTTCTTCATCTAAAAGGTCCGGAAGATCTTCATATTTCTCTAGTCCAGCAGGACCCAAACAGTGCAGCAGCAAGGATTTCTTCCTTTCAATCCTGTAGGTTGCCCCACAGACAACATGTGCATAATGCTCAAATGCTTTGAGCCAACATTTCCACGGAATAATTGGTTCTCCTTTCTCTGGCAGAAACATGTGAGGAGGTTGAACCCTCTGCATCGCCATGTTAATTTCTGAATGTATCAAATTTATTCTGGTAGAGATTTTCTACAGAATTGTGAAATGAAAAGCTGTAGCAGTCTTTAATGGTTCACTGGGAAGAGGATGAGCACGAGGAGTTATGAGGATTATCACAGCAGAAACACAATAGCCAGCAATAGCTTTATTCAATGGTTCACTGGGAGAGGCTTGCGTATGTGGAGCAATGAAGGTCTTCACAGCCAATGCAGTGAAGGGATGGAGCACAGTGAATAGTTGTGTGTTTTATTTGGTGAGGGACGTGACCAGCTTGCATATATTTATGTTCACTGTAACTCTTGCATATATTTATGTGCACTGTAAGATTCCTTATTTTATCCTCAACTCGGTGTGCGGTGCTCTGGCAGTAGCTGTACCTTTCATATACATCGAACGCGGTGTGTGGTTTGTTGGTGGGGCATGCCTTCTTTATTATCTTTCACTCTCTGTGTCCAATGAGAAACCTCGATGTCTGTAGGAGCTCAGGAGTTAGGTAGCACAGGCCAGGGACTGGCCAATGAGGATCTTAAGTGGGACCCATCCCTCTTCTTATTGTAGGTTGGAGTGGGGCTTATCAGTGAGACCCACCTTCCTCAATATGCTTCCCGTTTGGCAGCCAATGGGAAAGCTTGACGTCTGTCAGTGGCAGCTCGTCTGTTGGGTTGCACAGCTCTGCAAACACCGTGGTACCTCGGAAACGGGAAAACGTTCACGGCGGGCGCAGGGATGCGCAAGTGGAAGCAGAAGGATGGGGCGAACGGGCAGCGGGGAACACTCCTACATCATTCACGGCCGGAGATCCTTTCAACGGCCAAAACGGATTTGGCTTTCCCATCGCCATTGAAGTAACGGGGGTAATTAATGAGGGAGGATAAAATATGTTTATTAAAGTATAACTGGTAGTAACGGTAATTGTTCTCAAAGATATAAAGTACAAACTAGGGGACATGAACTACAAGCGTCTTCTCTCCCCTTCTTTCAACCGTCTCTCCCTCTACCGCATTCCAGACTGGAACTCTTCCTTCTCTGGTCTCGCTCCTACGTCTCGTGCAAATGCACACTGTGCTCTCATGTACTGTGTACTGTGTAGTGAAGACACTACATTCTGCAATTACCAGATTAATATCCAATGCATTCTCTGCAATGTAGTCCACCACCCAATTTAACCTATGTTGCAGTCCAACCAGGGTTCGGTCCAGTAATAGAATGTCGTCTGCATAGGCAATGCAACCCACCTTGAGCTATCCAAGCCTGGGGGGAAACACTCCTACTGACATATCCAATGACCAGAGATCAGAAACGTTCAAGTTAAAAAGGGGCAGGACAATACACAGCCCTGCTTCAGGTCCTCTCCGACCGTCACAGCCCTCAATAGGTTTAGACACTCTGATTTTGTTGTCCTGTTGGAATAATATTAACATATTAAATAGGCCAGGATGAATATCCCAGTCTGTAGTGTGACTATCTCGAATAATAGCGTGTTCATCGGCATTTTAGGTTTTTCTCGAACATGGTGGTGTCTCAGAAAAAGCATTGAAATGCATTATCATTTCTTGTTTCTTGTTGTTTCCACCTCGGTGGGGGAAACTAATGGACTGATCTTAATAAGGGCTTTTCTGAGATAAAGAGACTTTTTGAATGCTCGTGAATCGTGGGACTAGATGACAAACCCAGAGGTATTTCATGACCTGCGGTGTAGTGGGACATAACTGTTGCCTGGATTTGCCTGGATATGCTGTTGAAAGGTGTTGGAAACTGTTTCCTAATGTTATACAACCTGGGTTGTTCCATGGTTGTTTTTTTTTTATGTCTGTACAGATCTCTGAACCAGTGGGCTATAAATTAGCTTTTTGTGAATTGGAATACCAAACTTGGCACATGGCGTTTGAAGCTACATATTGTGTACTTGGACACAAGCCCTACTAAAGTCCTATTTGGAGGTAATGTAGGTTTTGGATTTGAAGGACAGGTCCAGTGAGACCTATACCTGGTGCTCAGCACACCACTTCTGGGGTATCTAGAGGATTTTATAGCTACTAAAAGAGTGTTGCTTACTATAGTTGATAGTGGTGTGTGCTGTTGTCCTTTTTAGGTAACATCGTCATCGAAATTGAACCTTCTTTTGATCCTGGATTGAATGGTGGTGATAAAGAAATGTTCTTGAATATGAAGATTCCCCTGAAGAAAGTTCATGCATCCAAAGCTAAGAAGAACTGAAACATGTTGGGATATGTGTTTTGAAAATGACACTTTTAGAGTGTATAGTGCGTTAAAGTCATTCATGTTTGTGAAATTGTTAAATGTGTTTTTTTTAATCGTATGTAATTTAGTTGAATAGGTACATGATATACCCACCATGGGGGCAACATTTTGGGTCCTGTTCTTTAGAATGTATTAGGAACATTTTTTCATATTGGAGAATGAATTGAAATTGTTAAACGTGTGCAAATGAATTGCGTACCAAGTCCATTTTTTCAGGACTAATGGTGATAGTATGTTATACAGCACCAAATCAATATAGGTGAGAAAGTTGTGGGATTAAATTACATGAACCTTCTCTTTTGTGTTTAAAATACGCCTTCAGAGTATACATCAGAGGCATGGCAATGTCGAGGGAGGCAGGGGTCCTTACATGCATCAGGAGGGAGCTTGAGAACTCTGAGAGACTACTCAGAGACCTCAAGCAGGAGAATTCAAGAACATCAGATCCCGCACTGCTGGTGCAAATTTGTGCCGAACTGGAAAGGTTTGAATCCCTCACCATAAGAGAAAGCCAATACTTCTCATGCCCTGCAGTGGCAAATAAGTATAGCGAAGGTGACAGACCGGGGTAGACGCTGGCGAGAGTCGCCCAGTCCGAACGTGGCAGGGACAAACTGGACTGCATCCTGGACGAGTATGGGGACAATACATGTTCTGATACTGATGTGGTTGAGGCGTTCGGCACATTCTACCATACCATATATACCGCACCTAAACCAAGCGATGAACAAGCCATTAGAAGCTTCCTCTAGAATACCCCACTGCCCTCCCTGAATGCCCAAATCAGAGAGGTACTGGAACTTCTGATCAACCTTGAGGAGATTGTAGTGGTCATCTCTGCCCTACACAAAAGGTCCCTGGCCCAGACGGCCTTACGGACAAATTCTATCAAGAATACACTGCAACATTGGCCCTGATCCTTCACGTGGTCTAGGAGGAATCCCTACATCTCCATGTTCTTCCAGAATCCTTGAGAGAATCCCTAATCACAGTAATGCTGAAACCTGACAAGCCTAGTAATGACTGCGGCCCACACATGCCTCTATACCTTATCAATTGCAACACTAAACTATACACAAAAACCCTTGCCAACCGCATTCTCCCATTAATGCCACACTTGGTCCACCCCGACCAGGCGGCTTTATCCCAGGAAGGTCCACCACCCTTAACATCAGGAGGTTAGTCAATATAATGGCTAGGATTGTCCCTGATGCACAAGCAGTCGCAATAACGATTGACGCACAAAAAGTGTTTGATATGGTTGCCTGGGATTACTTATTTGCAACACTTGAAGCAATGGGATTCGGTCCCAACATGATAAAGTATATTAAACCCCTATATACACAACCTCTGACCAACGTCCTTGTTAATGTCTGGACCTCCGCACCATTCCAGCTTGAGAGTGGAATTCAACAGGGATGCCCATTCTCTCCTATCCTGTTTGCCCTGGTCATCGAGCCCATGGCAAAACACATCAGGATACACCATGGTCACCGTGGAATCCGGCTAACTGCCGCCCCCCCGGGATTGTCTTCCTTTCTGAGGATGATGTGATATTATACATCTGCGACGCCACAACTAATCTGACCCGTATCCTCAAAGATATCAAACGCATAGTGAGACTCTCTGGCTTCACAATTATCTACTCAAAGTCCGAAATATTCTTCCTCACTGATGCCTCCACTGATTGCAGAGGTACGTCCTTGTTAAAATTGTTCCCAGACCGCATCGTATACCTGGGAGTGATAATTTCCCGCTCCTGTTCTTCCATGACGCAGAACAACTACACCTCACTCAATATATATACATAATCCAAAATACTTAAATGGAAGGCCCTCCTGCTCTCACCTGCTATTAAACGTTCGCTGATCAAGATGGTAATACTCCCCAAGCTGCTATACACCTTCACTAATGTCCCAGTGTGGCGGGGAAAGCCATAGTTTGCCAAAATGCATGCCCTATTTGTGCAGATTCTACAGCACTCTGGGGGGATCTGCAAGAAATGGGTAGAGATGACATATCCTTATGACAAAGGAGGATTCACCACCCCCAATCTGGAACTGTACTGGATAGCGGCCCAAGCACAATTTTCCACGTTCTGGTATCCACCACACATGTAAAATTGGAAGCACTGGCGGCAACTGATTCAGATCTAAAAACGCTGATACTTCATCAGTGCTATAAAGATGACTGCCACTATGACCCGGTGGCCTCCACACTGCGCACATGGTGCTCACTACTCGCCTACACGGCAAGGAGACACCCTACTACCGCGGGCTCCCCTTGTGGAAATTCCCTGGAATGAAGCTCACATGGGACAGGGCAGTCCAGTAGTCGTGGGAATACTAAGGCTACAAGGCCTTGTCGGACCTCTTTCCAGGGGGCCAATTCATCACACCTGCGCCCTGGAAACCTGGTCATGGGAACTGAGTAATGGAGCACCTTCAATACTATAGGTTGCGTGCAGCCATAGCCGCCAGATGGCCTTCCTACCCTATTGAACCCCCCGAGACCGCTTTATTGTCCCATAATGCAAATTTAGGAGATTGTAGACATATTCTCTCTACACTATATAAGATACTAATAGAGACCACTTCTCCCCATACATCCCAAGCCCGTTAGGGCTGGTCCCGAGAATTAGGTACCGAAATTACGGATAACCAGTGGACTCGCATGTGTATGCACTCCCAAAAAGTCTCACTGAATTTTCCATTCAAATGTAGGCAGTTCAAACTTCTTAACAGATTGTACTACACCCTGGCCAGACTTTCAAAGATGGCTCATTCACAACCCCAGGCCTGTCCAAGATGCCAACACTAACCTGCAGACCACCTACACATGTTCTGGGCATGCCCCCGTATAGGAGAATACTGAGACCATATCCTGAACATAATCTCAAAGGTATTGGCAATTCCACTTGAACGAGACCCCCTGAGCACACTGTTTGGCATATGGCTGACTATGGGAAAAAATAAAGGGCATCTGTCGGAGTCCTGATATGCCCAGGAGGGTACATATATTGATAACAAAAATAATCAGGATGCGAGATCCTCACAACAATCCACAGTTTTTGGACATATTTATTTCAATCTCAAAAACCAGTGTCTTAAATTATTACAAACTTTCGCTAAGCACGAAAGCGATAACGGACAGATTTCAATATAAAAACACAGGGAAGTGCAGTTGTGCACCTTCATCAGAATGTGGAGAATGAGTACCCTAGTGACAAGCACATAAGAGTATAGGACGTTGGTGACACAAGTAACTCAGATAAGTGCTGCCCGAGTCTGTTTTTCAACCTGGGTGTGGTTTAAACAAAAACGGTGTACACAACACAAAATTAGAAACATACAACAAAGGGTATTTTCACAGTTGTGCCACAAGGGATCGACACAGTTGTGTTTCAGCCACAATAGCTTGGTAGAAGCTTGTAGTTGTGGTGGCCTTCATCAGGAGAGACTAGTTGGGAGAGTCTGTCCGTGGGTAAGATCTGTGGGAGGGAGGAGAACTATGAGGATCTCAAAAGGTACATATTGACTTAGGGGTTAATAAATAACAGCTCATTGGTGCTAGAGAAATACACCTGTAGTGTATGTGAAAGCGCAGCTTACCGTTCAACCGGAGTGAGGAGGTATGCTGTCAGCCAACCTAGATGTAATCCTAGGTCTGGTGGTGTGATTGATACACCAGTGGGTGGGGTGTGGATCGGCCGTGCCGGGAAAACCCGATTCAGTCGGCACTGGGCTTATGATTAGCCATTGATCTAAAGGGGGGGTAAAACAAATATATACCCCTATCAGAGCAAAAATGGTAAAGAGAGGCACTTCATAAATGATGGCGTGTCAATGGCCACGTGCGATAATGCTGCATGACAAAAATGGAGGTGCATCTAAACAGGGCCGTAGGATGGTGTGGTTCCACAGTGCTGCAGTGCTACAAAGCTGTAGTCAGAGGATGGTACGCATAGGGCTGGTCGATGGATTAGAAGTGTTTATTTTGAATAATTATTAAAGGTCGTAAAGAAACAGCGACCAGCACAGATTCTTAGCTGTGTTTCTGAACAGCAATGGGCAACCTACTTCTTAAATCTCTATGCACTCCCAGAAAACGGCACATTGAAGAAGGGACAGCAACAGCATTCAGTTTGCCAGACGGAACCCTGGAAAAACGTAGCCGTCTGGGGGGATATTAGGGAGACCATCACCCGCCTTAAAACTTCTAGGGCACCAGGCCCGGATGGCTTGACCAATAATGACTTGAAGCTCCATCCAGAAGCGTGGTCCGACGTGTTGTGTGAGCTGTTTGATCAATGTGCAAAGACCAAACAAATCCCCATCTCGTGGACGGAGGCGGTCCTAATACCTATTTATAAAAAGGGCCCCAGATCAGAACCGGCTAACTACAGACCAATTGTCTTACTGGACATAATCGGTAAAATATTCGCCACCTTGATACTAACCCACTTTAAAGAGTGGGTTAAGAATTCGCCAGGACAAGACAGATTCCAGACTGGCTTCCAAAAAGGAGCAGGTACTGCGATTAATATCTTAATACTAAACACCATCAAGGCCAGAGTAAAAGGTGGTGGTCCCGGAGTACATATGGCAATGATTGATCTTACCCAGGCTTTTGACACCGTGGATCGTAACAAACTATGGGCAAAGCT
Organism: Ambystoma mexicanum; assembly: GCF_040938575.1. Lineage (NCBI taxonomy): Eukaryota > Metazoa > Chordata > Amphibia > Caudata > Ambystomatidae > Ambystoma > Ambystoma mexicanum. The sequence continues at coordinate 29,359,020 of NC_090924.1, read as the reverse complement.
GGAAAAGTGGAACTGTTCACCAGCTATCCTAGAACCGATCAAGGCTTTGCACACAAAAACTTCTCTTTGTGTTCGACTTTGCCAACAAGGAACCCTTTCAGATAAGATACTTACAGAAAGGGGTGTCAAACAGGGATGTCCTCTGGCTCCGGCACTCTTTGTCGCCTTCATCTGAGACTTCCAGAACACCGAAGATCGGTGCGATCGTTTCCTCCGAAGTTAGGTGAATCATCAATATCAAGATTATGCTACGCAGATGACCTGATCTTGTTAGACCACACTCCTATTGGTCTACAAAGACAGATTGACAATCTCTACAATTACATGGAACAGAATAACCTTAAGATAAACACGAAAAAAACTAAAATCATCTCGTTCACCAAAACAACCCAAAAAACAAAGTCTCCCCACGCATGGTATTTGAATAAGACCAAGATTGAATCAGTAAAAGACTTCAAATACTTAGGTGTCATGCTCGACAATACTCTGAAGGATAAATCGCTCCAGCAGTCGCTGTGGGACAAAATCCACAACCTAACTGCCCAAACCAGAGCTGTGGACACCAAATTTGGGAAATTCTCCTGGGCACCGGCACTTCATTTTTATAAATCAAAGGTCCTACCAGCCTTAACTTATGGTATGGCTGCAAATCTATCACTCCCGGCAGAAATCTGGATCAAATTGGAAGGTTACTTTTGGAAGTCAGTCTTGGCTCTTCCCAAATCAGCCCCTATGCCAGCCATTCGTAGGGATTTGGGTCTGCAATCGATAAACGCAGTAATAATTCAAAGCGCAGTCCAGTTATATACAAAAATCTTGAGCCCTAGTTCGCTTCCCATCTTTCAACTTATGAGCTCTGAAATTGCCAAAGGCACCAGCAAACCCCTACGGGATTGGGTTGCAAAAATTTCTGAAAAATTGACCGAAGTGGCCTGCACTCCAGAAATGCTGCTAATCAATCCAGGGAAGGTGAAAAGAAAATTGTAAGATCAAGATTGGATCAATACCTGTGAAAGAGTTCACCAATACAAATCCTTAAAACATCTTCCGCCGACCCATAATGGCCTGAAATCACCCTTAAAATACTGCGTAAAATTTCCAGACAAGAAGCTCAGAAAGACTTTTATGAGAGCACGTCTGAATCTACTTATCACAAAAGAAATAGTGGCAAAAAGAGCTCCCTCGCAGGAGAACCATTGCAGACTATGCAAAGATCCAGAACAAGTCGAAACACCATACCATTTCATCATGAAATGTCCGGCCATGGCAAATGAAAGACACTCTTACCTGACACCACTGGCTTCTAATGAAATCATCTTAGACGATGAAACACGCTGGTTCCGTCTAATTGCAGGAGACTCGGCAAGATGGTCTAGGATGACGGCGAAATTTCTTATTGAAGCCCTAAGAAGGGCGTCTGCTATTCCATCACAAAGTGGGGACTCTCGCATCCTAGAAATTGTCGAAGCCTAAGCCGAGACTCAATTATTGATTGACAGATTCAGTGGTGTCCCAAGTAGGTAGCAGGAAGACGAAAGATAAAAGACTGAATGTCTTCATGTGTGAAGTTTTTGTAAAAACCTAAACGGTTAAAACAAATAAAAAAAATAAAAATAAAAAAAAATAAAAAATAATTGCAAGCCCTGTGTCCGGTGGCAAGGCCTGTGTGAGTGATATCCACATGGTAGGTCTCGTGCTGGGTCCCGGAGAGGAGTGCGAGCGGCCGAGGCAAAGCTGATGGTGCTGGATGCAAAATACGTGCCATTTTTTAAGCATATGGAGGAAAACATTTACTCCGTGTGTATTTGGAGAGTGCTGTGCTAGAGAGCAGTGGTTACTACTAAACACTAGGCAATTATCCGAGGTAACATCGATAAGGAAGGTGATATGGTGGTGTGGCGATCACCGTGAGTTAATAAAACAAGACGTGTCAAAAGTGCGTCAGTGTTGCAATGTAAAAAAGAGTCATGGGGCTCTGGGGCCGGCCGGGACATGGCTTACCTGATTAGCATTCTTTTAGTTCTTGCTGAGTTCACGGCAGCGCTGGAAATGGTTGCCTGCCGTAAATCAGCAGACATGACTGGAAGGGTGGACACGCCCCCCATGTGCTGGGCCAATCCCAGTGGGGGTGTGTGAGGGACACGTGATGGTGCCGTATGCATCCTATGATAGGCTTCAAGGTGCTGTCACTCAACGGGAGCCATCCCGTGTTTGGGGTGTATGCATCCAGTGTGGAGTAGAACAAAGGAACTACACTGGGATGTATTGTGGGAAAGGTAGTCCCTAAAAATGCACAAGGTATTGGTGAGAGAGGCGAGCAAACCCGCTTGTCAGGGGCTCATTTGAATCTACATGACAATGTGGTCATGTGAGATTGGACAAAAACAACACAATCAGTGACTTTGGTTTTTTTATACATATATACGCATGTCATTCTGGGGAAAAAACACCCAAGAAAACTTGACAGCATGTTATCAATATATGTACCCTCCTGGGCATATCAGGACTGAAAACTGAACATGCACGTGTCTGTTTCTTACACAAGTATTTTCACGTCCATATTTTTCAGAAACAGTATAACAATACAGATTCTTGCTGCAAAGGTGTGAAAACAAATCCAACCCATGAAAGACATTTTTTTAAGAAACTTAAGCACATTTGTTGCATTTTTTCTGTACATTTGTGAAACAACTCCAACATGTTTGTTTGCAAGAAACCAAAGTATGGTGTGCGGTTGGTAAAAAGGAGGTATTAGGGTCCCACACTCGGGGTACTAGTCATGATTCTAGGTATGGGGTGATGGGGTAAGAGTGGCATCTGTATGCAGGATAAAAACTCCCTAATCGCTATAAGGCACCAAGTCTGGGAGAAGTGGGTGGCTGGCAGGGATGAATAGTCTGGACAGGTGTGTGAGACAACCCTATACGAGAGTGGGGACTAGTCCCAGAAGTGTTTCCACTCTACTGTAATATTGAGTCCATTCTTTACACTATCCAGTCTGTGGATCCATTTCTGCTCCATTCTGGTGAGAGTGAGGTTTATATCTCCTCCTCGTTTTTGCGGTGTTAGTTGCTGGAGGACGGTCCATGTAAACTGTTCATGTGTGTGACCTTTTTTGGCAAAGTGCTCAACCAAAGGCTTGTCTACTTTTGTACAGGAATCTGCACCCCCGTTCTGAGATATTCTGCCCCAAAGGTCCTGGCAGGAAAATCTTATTTCCCCAAACTCTCCAGTATGGGGTTGGGAAAACTCAAACCCATGAAACCCAAGACAACCTTTAAAACCCAATTTGTAGATTACTGTAGAGAATCAGATGAAATCACTTCACCTCTACCTATTAAAACCGATCAGTGGAATATGCGAGAGTGCCTCGACATCTCTGAACCCTGTTCTTTATCCAGTCTTAATCACAGGAAATCTATCTAAAAAATAGGTATATTCACATTGCATAGGGGAAGGATATCTGAGGAACCTCAAAGTTTCTCCCTGGCCAGTGCTCAGAGATCTGTCAACCAGGTAGCCAGGACACACCCATCGCTATTGGATTATTCCAAAACACTGTGCCCCCTTTTCCAATACAAACACTTTCACACAACACAAAAGACAATAGACTAACACCAGAGCCGTTTACCTGACATGTCTAAATACAAGGGTCAGCCGAAGTCAGGCAATTGACCTGAATCACGCAGGCCTGGCGGCCCTTTCCCTTCCTCAGAGGGATAAAGGTTGGAGCATGACAGCACCCTACGAGCAAGGCAGACAACACGACGTAAGAGCTAACTCAGCACGGCAGTTAAAGAAGAGGAGAAAGATGGCACAGACCGAGAGAGTGACAATGAGAGAGGGAATGATGTCTGCAAACAATAGCCGGCATGTATTGCACCAGATGTTAACAGTACACAAGACCCGTTTGTCTGTGTGGTACCAAACATGACTCCGAGAAGAGAAAAAAGCCAAGCAGTTCATCACAGCTGTTGAGTCAAGGGAGAGTCGATAAGAAACCAGGCTGTGTTGAACGGAAAATAGCAAACAGCTTATTTGAACTTTAAATGCATAAAGAGACTTTTGAGAAAGTGGGTAAAAGCCTGCAACGAAGGAGTCCAGCACCACATGGGTGCTCACACAGAAAACTCTGGCCGATTACCCAATGGTAAAGACTACCATAACCAGAAGTCCTTGGGAAGAGGCGAAGAATGGACAAAGTGGTCAAAAGGGGTCTTGTCAAATCCTCACTACCTTTGAAAGTCTTTGACCGACAGATGTTTGTGAAAGAAAGGGAGATTAACCCTGCATGGTGAAAGTTGGCAAGCGTGAACCCGGCGGAGGCATGCTAACAAGAAGGACCCTATGAAAAGTGTGTTGACAGCAGTGAACCAAATCAAGGGAAGTTCTATCTACATCGTTTGAAAAAAACATTCAGATTCGTGAAAGCTGAAATAATTAGAAGGTAAGGGGAAGTGAAGTGTCCCCATTGTCATTTGGGGTCCGAGCCCGGCCCAGGGAGACCCAGGGGTCGAAAGACATCGCAAATGTTTGCTGGAAAAGGTTTGGTAAAAGTTGGAAAGAGTGAAGCTGGTAGAGGGAAGCCGACAACCAATGGCAAAGCCTGATGAACTGTTTAAAAAACATTGAAACTCGTGAATGCAAGAAAAGCCACAGTAAATCTGAAGTGGGGAGGCAAACGCCAAAAGGGTGCGAGCCTTAAAGAGGGAGTTCCGGGGTTGAAAGTTGTCACCCAAAGTGCATTAAAAAGGAATTGTTGAATCGATTTGCTGAATACGATTTTGTGAAGGGTTTATTCCCAGAAGAGGGGGGACCCAAGGGTGAAGAATACGTGAAGTAAAACTTTTTGTTGTTTGTTAATTGGATACATCAGGCTTCCAAGTCAAGATACTTTTTTTTATTGAAAAGAGACTTTAACCATTGAAGAACCTAGTAGCTGATACAGAACTGTGGGCTTGTGTTGGGATTACTTGAGTGTGTGCTATACTCCAGAGTCCCACCTTGCCCGATGCTAAAAAACATAGGGAAGGGAGATGCCAAGGCAATCACATCCTGACTTATTATTCATGAACCCTTATCCCACAATCTTTGTGTAATTAGTTGTAAGGAATTGGCAATAGGTTTTTCTTAGAATAGGCCCTTTTATTTTGACACAATGCCACAAGGACTGCCTTATTTTTCTTTTAATGGTTGACGCTTGCGCCCATTTTAGATTTAGGTTTAGGTTAGGCGTTTTTCCACCCTGCACTTCCAGTTGAACAAACACCCTTGAACTGTGATTACTTTTGTCAGTCTTTACTGTTGCCAGCATGAGTTCCTTATAACAGGTTCCAATGTAGAAAGAGGAAGACCAGGCTGTGGAGAGAAGCTAATCCCATCTTGCTGACTGATGTTCAGCTGTTCCTAGAGAGGGAGAATTGAACCTGTCCTTAAGAGGGTGCCCACCTGTCTGTCAGAGAGGCAAAAGAAATTCAGATGAAAGTATAATATAAAGGTGAAATAATCCTGTGAGGAGTGATACTCTGAAAGGGGAATAGAATACTCCCCGACCCCTTTTATTTATTAGTACTAAGAGTAAGGGGTATATACATTGGCCCTCATTACAACCTTGGTGGAGGACCATGGTGCTAATAGCACCATGGTCCATGCCGCTAAGGTTACGATTCCGCCATGGTGGATGGCGGAATTACCGCCCCATTCCAAGGTGAGTGGGGCGGTAATTCCCCATTCACCATTTGCCCTTCCCCATTCCCATTTTTGCCCCCATAGGGCATAATGGGAATGGGGAAGGCACTAATTACGGCACCATAAATTACGGTGCCGTAATTAGCTCCAAAGTCCCTTTGCGGGTTGGATTTTTAATGCCTGCTAAAAGCAGGCGTTAAACACCAACCCGCAAAGGGACACTTGTAATCAGGCGTTAAGGGTTAACGGCGCCGACGGCGCCGTTAAACCCTTAACACCTGAGTTGTAATGAGGGCCATTGAGTGTACATCCTAGAAAATAAGTAAAGGTTCAGAAGTTTATGTGCTACCAAAATGATAGATTTGATTCATAGATACAATGGCCCTCATTACGACCCTGGCGGAAATCGAAAAACGATGGCGGAAATGCAATACCGCCATCGAATAGCGCTCGGTGCGACTATGACCCGTCACCGCAAAGTACGAAGCCATTAGCGACACCGTAGTGAACGCCAACGCTAACTGCACCAAGCACGCGCGCGCGCGCCATGCCAAACCGCAAACACCACCATGGTGCAACGGTACGCCAATTCCGACCCTAGCGGACATGTACCTAACGCCATCAGGCATGGCGGAATGTACCATTCCGCCATGGCGAGAAGTACGGCATCGCGAATCAACCGTAAACGGCCCCACTGAGTGCCTGTACACCGCTCCCTGCCCACAAAGTACAACTCCCCGTAGGTGCAATGAAGCCACAATGCAACCATTGAAATGTACAAGTCACCCATGCATGCCAACGAACAAAAGAAACACAACAGGGGCCAATGGGAGCTGCAGGGCACAGATGGCACGAATACAGAAGCCATCCCAATGGACATGACCACAGTCCCCCACCAAGAAACGCACGCAAACACAGGCACCTGTGACCAGCAATATACCGAAAACCACATCATTCAACCAGTCCACCTGGCTGACCGGCATCTGTTACACAAAACCCAATCCCCCGCCCCTGAGCATGACAACATTCAAACTGGCATATTGGCAGCCCCCATCCCTGACCTCACTGGGCTTCGTAGGCAAACGCGCACAGCACAGTACCACGCAACGAAACCCCGAAGCTGGAACCCAATGCAGATCTCCTCACAATACATCGCCCCCCAAATAGGCATATGCCACATCACTTGCAAAGAAAAACGCTACACGGGCCAAATCAGAATAGATATTTATGCACATCAAAATCACCAAGCACATACAGCCATCAGGCCATGAAATCCAAAACACCAATCACCATTGTGGGCTGCTTCCGCAAGAAATGACCAGCCACTACCTGTGTGTCGCCCTGTTCCCCCATGGTACACAGAGCCACATTCACGTCCGATAAGGCAACATGGAAGCGCACAGAACCGCAGGGCCGTCCCAATGGGGAGGCACTAGTCCAGCTGAAAGGCCGAAATGTTGCTCCGAGCCACCAGTACTGCGTAAGGGCATGTGGCCCATTGGCGATCGTCCCATAAGATCGTAATGCTGCTCCACTGATTAACACGAAGCAGCAGGTGTCGGGAGTAAAATCCATCTGCAGGAGTGGCATACAGATGGCAGTGGCAAAAGGGGAGGAGATACCTGTCAACCAAAAGAAAAGAAAAAGAACAGAATGGCCATCAGAACTACATACCAACAACTCACTTCAATGATCACACGAAATCCACAGCCATATGCATGCTAGCCCACTCCAAAGGAACATCACCACCCCAAAACCACTTGCGACTCATAACCATCTATATCGAGGTGCAAACACCATCGCAAACGAGTGTCTGAGGGCGCCTCGAGACAGGGAGGGCTCAACAAGGCCAGATGGACGATGGTCCCACTATGGCAGCCCTGCATCACATAGCGTAGGGGAGGCGGATAGATCCCAAGAAGCCCTGTACATGGCTAACTCTGTATCAAATCACCTGCCCATGCATCCATCCATCATTCCCTCATCCCGGGATCAAAATGCCTGAATAATTACTCACATGACATTAGAAACATCCATTGAGTCTGTGCGTTATGCAGCCTGCTAAATCCACAGTGCCCCAGCCCGTAATTCCAGTGTTGTGAAGTAACATGTATTTGGGAACGGACGGCCTCATCGCCCACGTAGCTATTGCGCATCCCAAACTATTCATATCAATCATTGCTCCCTCGCCATGGGCCCTGTCTCAAGGACATAGAACAATAGAACGTTACATTTGCAGTCAGACCTGTGGGCATCTCCTCGCCGCTAGCTGGAAACCGAAAGCGCCGCCCTTCGAATTCCTCATTTGCAACATCACGTCGAAAAGGCATCTGTGGCCGTTTGAAATCACTAATCATCCCATCGAGTGCGGCTGTGTGTGAAAATGGCAACTGCCTTCACCCACGAATGGGACGCCCCGCCCGTCGTTGCAACTCGGTACAGTGATGCATGAGGGCCCACCGTTACTCGAGTACTACGTCCCACTGACCCCTCACAAATCTGTTCGCGACTGCACAGATAGTATGTGAAACAATGGGACCACAGCAGAATGAACATATCAACCAATCTTACACGGCCATCGGGTACTAATACATGATTGCAATAGCAAGATACAATTCCCCGAATTGCAGCGTTGTGCGCGGGACGTGCTCGGCCAAAGGGGAGAGCAGTTTGCACAAGTGGAATCAATCACCACAGGTGGAGGCCATACAGCCTGAAAACACATAAATTGCACAGCCAGTCTCCTCCCACAACCACACCGAAATGCTACCGGCAGGACTCGCGATGTTGGCCCTGGGGGACCTGATAGCACTGCAAGTGCTCCGACTCCAAGAAGTAGACGAACACCAACTACAACCAGCCGCACGGAGGAGACGCAGGAGGAGGAGGAGGCCAAGGCAGGGCCAACAAGGCCCACCAGCACAGCCACTACCACCACGCAGGCAGCCCGCAATTCAACGCCTCCGAGCACATCCGTTCAACCTCACTGATGAGCAGACCACACCCTCTACCGTCTGGACCGGGACACCATAGCCGCCATTGTGGACATGACACAGGCTGACCTTGTCAGCATGATAGATAGCCCAACCGCCATCCCACCCCTACTGAAGGTGGTGTCTGTACTCCACTTCCTGGCCACAGGCACCTACCAGCACACAGTCGGACAGTTGCATGGCATTTCTCAGCCACTGTTCTCACGGACACTATTGCAAGTGCTCGATGCCCTCCTGAAGCACGCAGACGACTACATCTCTCTACCACGCTCGGAGCAGGAAATAACCAACACAAAAGTGGGATTCCATGCACTTGCCGGCATACCGGGTTGCATTGGTGCCATCGACTGCACCCATGTTGAATTGGTCGTCCCACATGCCATGGAGGCCCAGTACCGCAACCGAAAACAATTTCATTCTCTGAATGTACAAATGGAGTGTGACTCCAACAGGATCATTACACATTGTTGTGCCCGATTCCCTGGATCAACCCATGATTCTATGGTCTTGAGGAACTCTACAATACCACGCTACATGGAACGACACGCAGGGAACAGATCCTGGCTACTCGGTGAGTCTCATTACATGCATGATGATGTGGGGTATGTGAATTGGCATTGACCTGCCAGGAAGGGGGGGGGGGGTGTGCGTACGTATCAATGGCATTCCACATCATACGTTTCTCGTCCACATACAGATGATGCTGGATATCCACTGAAGAGATGGCTCCTCACACCAGTCCGGAACCCACGGGACCAGCATGAGGAGGACTACAACCATGCCCACTCACGTACCCGTGTAGTCATAGAACAGGCATTCGGCCTACTGAAGACCCGTTTCCGCTGCCTCAGCAGGTCTGGCGGGGCACTCCTGTACCGCCATGAGAAGGTTGCAAAGATGGTGATGGCATGTGTCATGCTCCACAACATGTGCGTACGTAGAAATGTGCCCATGCCCCCTGACGCAGAACTGCAAGCACCTGATGATGGTCATGATGAGGGTGGGGATGTGGCAGCACCTCATGGAGTCTGCGAGGCACCGGAGGGCCGTGACATTCGTCAGCATCTCATTGATGTATGCTTCTAGCACTCACGCCTGGTGGCTGATGCATGGACACGGGACTCGTGGCACTGCGTGTGTCTGGGACATGCACAATATGGACTGTACGCCTATGATGGCCTAGTACACAAAGATCAATGTCCACACTTCTCATTGGTTGATCGTGCACTTTTTATGGCATATGTGATATCATGTTGAACACCCTATCGACCTGCCACCCAAGTGAGCCCAACACACCCCCTCCACCCTCCTACCTCCCCCCCGAACACCAGTGTCCAAAGATGCTCATTGTCAGTGGGCTGTCGCTATTGCATGCCCCCTCTGCGGGTATCAGGGGCACCCCTGCCTGTGGAGCGCAGGTTCCTTCCAGATCTACGTTGGGGGCTGCCCTGGACGGAACTTGCAACGGATGATGTGTCTGCCTGCTCACGTCCATGCATGTCCCTAAGGGTTTGCGAGAGCTCAGTGAGCACACGGCGCACTGCGGCAAGTTCGGCACATACGTCTTTGGACGTCGCATGCAGTTCCCCCCTCAGGCTCTCGGTGCTACTCTCCATTTGGACTCTCAGGCTCTCGGTGCTACTCTCCATTTGGACTCTCAGGCTCTCGGTGCTACTCTCAATTTGTGCCCTTAGCGTCTCTGTACCTCTCTCCATTTCTGCCCTAAGTGTCTCTGTTGATGTTTCTATGTCTGCCTTGGTGCCCCCACATTCATCGGCATGGCCCTTGAGGAGTGTGGCCATTTGCTGCTGTTGGACGATTAACTTGTCGAGGGACTGTTGCCTCTGCTGGGCCATGGCCATTTGCGGTGGTGTCACAGAGGGGCTGTTGTCCTCATGTTGCCTTGCCACAGGGCTTGTGGGGGATGGCCAGTCGTCGTCTTGTGGCTGCACCTGCGTGGTATCCTCATGTTGTACGGGAGGGGACAGACAGGGGGATTGGGACAGGTCATGGATGGATCTGACCTCGACATCCCCGTTTTCTGTGTCCGAGCATGCTGCCATCAATGGGGTGTCACCTATGGTGCTGCTGCCACCAGAGGCAGTGCCTTCTGTGGCATCCATTGGGGGGACCTGTGGTGGTGGTGTTGTGGCCATGCTGGCTGCTGGGGTGCCTGTTGATGTTCCCTCCTCTGTGCTGCCACCTGATTTGTGCTGCTGCCGTGTCTTGATGCGTGCAGCTGAGGTGGAGGGTCTCTGGCCGTTGGTCTTGGCCCTCTTTGCAGGTGTGCTGGTAGGGGTGTCCTGTAGCTCGTCGTTTGGATCGGACCCTGTGGTGGAGTAAAGGAGGGCGAGCGTTATTGATGGGTCAGTGGGAATTGGAATGGCATTGTATCACATGCATTGGGGTGGTACCTGAGGGTGATTTGGGTCGGGGTCTTGGAGGTGCTTTGATTTGTGTGTGGAGTGAGGGTGCAGTTGTTTGGCAGCCTGCAGTTAGGGTGTGCCTGCTGCACGTGTAGTGCGTGTATTAGGGTTTTTTAATTATTTATGTATTTATTGTGGGTTTTGACGTGCGCTTTCAGGCCGATGTGTGTGGACGTTCTCCTGGACATGTGTTTCTGTTGCACTATGTGGACGCATGGTACTTCACATGGTTGGACTGTGTGGATTTGGCATTGTTTTATCTGGCCCACCTACCTGAATCTTCGGATGTCTGCACTCCTTTCTCCATCCCTCCGACTCCCTCTATGCTCTCCATTCCGATGGTGGAGGCACATATTTCTTCCCAGGGGGTCAACTTGATGGGTGATTCAGGACCTCCCCCGGTGGCTGTGGCAATGTTGCGGTTGGCAGAGAGTATGCTGCGGACGCGTATCCGCAGGTCGTCCCATCGCTTGCGGCATTGCTGTGGGGTGCGGGGTGCGGTCCCCACCGCACTTACCCGCTGTGCCACCAGAGCCCATATGGCCTTCTTGTTTGCAAGTGCCGTCCTGGTCATTTGCGTGGAGAAGACGACGGCTGCATTCTCCTGGAGGGTCTCTGTTAGCACGGTGAGTTCCTCACGGGAGAAGTGGACCTGCCGCTTGCGGTCGCACGCTTTCTTCGCTACTTTTCCCATTTTTCGTGGTTTCGCTAGGGTGGTTGACGGGTTGGGGTGTGTTTCAGGGTAGTGATTTTAGTGGTTGTGTGGTTTTAGTGTATTTATAGGTGTACGCCGGGATGTTTCCCGTTCCGGGCCCATGTTTTAACTTCCGTTTCCGTATATTTCCGGGCACCGTACTTTCCGGTAGGCGCACACTGCGGTGACCGCTAAGTGGGGTGGCGGTATTGCACCTAGGGCGCCGTACGGCGGCGGTGTGGGCCGTTTTGGGGTCATTTCCGCCATCGCGGACTTTGCACTTCCGCCGTGGCGTGGTGCTCGTGCCCGATGGGTCGGAATGGGCCGCACTTTGCTCCTTCGTACAATGGCGGAAACGCTATTTACGCTGTGGCGCTCCGGTCAGTCGCTTTCCGCAAGGGTCGTAATGAGGGCCAATGTGTGTGTACTGTGGGATTCCTTGACTCCTTTTCTGTGCAACGTATAAGCACTGAAGAGAAGAGGATATCTCACTGTGAGCATGCCTAGAACAATAATGCAGTTGAAGTAATTTCCTGGTTAGATCACCAAGCAGAGTTCTGTTACTGGTGCAGAACATTCAAGCAAAGGGGAAAGGGTTATTAACTGCCAACTTTTTTCCTGCTTTTAAGTTGCAACTTTTACACATTCATGCAATAGCAACACCACTGAAGGGTATTTGACAAACATACACTTTCCTTTTGTAAGTGATTCACATATTGGAATGTTAAGTAACTTTTGCAATTGAGTTATCTAGGCCACGGTTTGAATTCTGATAGATTCATTGAGTGGGTTTGTTCATACTCAAAGAATAACAAGTAAAGACATTTAGATAGGCAGGGATTTTCTTACTTAATTTGTTATTTTTTATAAAAGGGTAATTATATCCCAAGTCCAAAATAATTCAAGTGTAGACACGTTGATGCATGTTTTTTTTTTATTATTTCACTTTCATAATAATGCCCTTTTGACCAATTGCATAGCTGTCATAATGTTTTTTTTAAAATTTAAATCAATTGGATTATTTTTGCTTTATTAATAAATAGACCTTCCTTCCAACCCTGTGTGTTTCTTGTCCAGCAAGGGGAGGGTGCATGTAGGGAACACATATTTTTAAATTGGGGGTACAAGGTTCATAAAAGAACGTCAGGGAAGTGACTTTAACAAACGAACGCATTCCTTTTTTATTCATCAAATGAGGGATATCCGTTCACACCAGGGTTGGGGCGGGTGGACAATTACCCTGAATAAAATGTCACCTGATGTAAACATTCTACCGGGCACAAAAGGAAATGAAACACAGGAGAAAGAGAAGGGGGTGGATGATGATGATGATGTCAATGTTTGCAGGCTATAAAAAGTCATAACTGTGCCGGTTTTTCACCACTATAAGAAATGTGGAATAAGCCGAGGCAGTGAAATGCATGAAATCTTATTTTTTAACAAAGAACAAAGATTTTTGGGTGTGTCTGATTTCTTTAGAAATTAAAAAGATAGTGGCCCTCATTACAAGTCCGGCGGTGGACCATAGTGCTATTAGCATTAGCACCATGGTCCAATGCGGATTCCGCCATGGTGGATGGCGGAATTACCGCCCCATTCGAAGGTGAGTGGGGTACTAATTCCCCATTCACCATTTGCCCTTCCCCATTCCCATTTTTGCCCCATAGGGCATAATGGGGATGGGGAAGGCGCTAATTACGGCACCATAAATTACGGTGCCATAATTAGCACCAAGGTCGCTTAGCGCCTTGGACTTTAACGCCTGCAAAAAGCAGGCGTTAAAGTGTGAATCAGGCGTTAAGAGTTTAACGGCGCAACGCTCTTTACGGCGCCGTTAACCCCTTAACGCCTGACTTGTAATGAGGGCCAGTATGTTATTAATGTTATGCAAATTATCACAAACGTATAATCAATGTATTCTTTGGTACATTTTCTTACTGTGCTTCTGTCTGGTGTGAGCATATTGTGACCCTGGGCAATGATAATAGGGTGACGTTATTTCCCTTTCTATACATAAACACAGAAATAGGTACAATTATTTAAATAGGAAGCGTCACTGCATGACGTATGTCACTGATCTCCATTTTCTGATCCCAAAAGGTTGTTAGTTTCCTCGTTGAGCCCTAGGTGTTGTTATGTTCCATGTAAAGTAACGTGGACATTTATAGTTGGAACATTTCTCGAAATCCAATTTTCTCATGGCAAGGTATGTTTAAGTATATGCACAGTATACAATGCGAGGAGAAATATTTTTTCAAGTATTCAGGGGTAGTGGTGAAAGCCACCCTGGCCGTCATCTTTAGATTGAACCTGTTATAACCAGAGTGAACAAAGAGGCCTTGATTACCAAGCAGAAGAACTCAAAGGGGCAACGGACCAATGCCCCTCATCGGAGTACTATGAGATTGGATGTTGTCAGTCATGTCAAGATGAGCCGGAAGTGAATGGACACATGATAGTAAGAATTGATGAAGGAAAACAATTGAATATGAACAGATTTATTGTTCTAGGGGAGATGGGAGAAAGTGAAGGGGAAATTACACAAAATGGTGAGAGGTCAAGCTTACATGGTGTTTGCAGGTCAGGTGCATTGGAGGGTGTGTTGGGTTGGCTTGGGTAGTGGGGTCGGCTAGTATGCTGTCCAAAAACTTTAAAGTCATGCAATAAAGTTTTCCTTGCCCAACCCCAAAGGAGACTAATGAGAAAATTATTTCTCTGTTATTTGGCAGTGTCAATAACAAGCTTGAAATGCTGCTATAACTATTTTGTTGCTGTATTGTAACAGCAATTAAAGGCAGGAATGTGCTCTTTTTATTTGTTCACACGGTTTTGTTTCATCATTTATTTTCGAATTTGCTCCTTTAGAGCTTAAGGGGCAGATTCATGGAACAAATGTGCACCGAAATTCGTGGCACAAGCTTGCGCAAGCGTGAAAAAGCAAGCGCACGCGCGCGCATGTGATTCATGCAAGGCCCTGCGTGTGTTTTCCCCGGGATGTGCGTCAAAACCAGGGGTGGCGCACACAGGCACACACGTCACTACAACATCCCCAACACCGTGTGCGACGCGCACAGCGAAAACGCACAAAGTGTAGCGCACACACCAAAAAGGGGGTGGAACACACGGAATGGGGAACAATGCATGAAAATGAAGGCGTAACTGGGGAAGTACTGCTGGGGAAATACACAGAACAGCCACACGCGCGAGAACAACACGTATTCATGGAATAGAATACGGGAAACCTGCACACGCCAAAAGACATACACGGGCATAAACAAGTCCACCACACGAAGGCAGGCGGAAGCGTCCCCACGCAGTATAAAAGTGCACACAAACAACAAACACGTATATACAGCTACGACAAATGTCCCATTTCTCGCAGCACTTAATGTGGGACACCGCAGGAGGAGGAGAATAGCCAGGCCCCACATTTTTTTGCCCAGGACCAGCCGTTTTGGGTGCCGGAACACAAGGTCTATGGCAGGTTTAGGTTTCCACCTCGTATCATCCTAGACCTGGTCACTGAGTGGGAGGATGACCTCACATCACCCACCTTGTGCTCCCAAGCACTGAGCCCCTTGGAAAAGGTGCTCAATGTCCTGAATTCTTTGGCCACTGGGTCATTTCAGCGGACAACTGCCATAGTTGGGAGTGTCTCACAGGCCATGCAGTCACGCTGCCTACACCAGGTGTTGGCAATCATGACTGCGCGCCCCTCAGTCCGCAGGCACATATACATGCCCAGAACACCCGCAGAAAAGCAGGCCGTGGTCCAAGACTTTTACACAGTGGCACACTTCCCCAAAGTGCTTGGTGCCAAAGATTGCACCCATGTGGCCGTACGTCCACCTAGGGCCACTGAGCACATCTATAGAAACCACAAGCACTGGCATTCCATCAACGTACAGGTTGTATGCAATGCCCATGGAATCATCACCTCTGTCTATACAAACTATTCTGGGTCTACCCATGGCAGTTTCATATACAGAATATCTGTCCTGAGCCGGGACATGGAAGCTGGGAAGCATGGCTACACATGGCCCATTGGTGAGTACAGATGTCTGTGCACATGCATGCATGTCACACATAGACAAATACACAAACCCAACTAATGACAACCATCCTCACTTCCCAGGGGACAGTGCCTACCCTCTGAGCAACCACATGATGACGCCAATATGGAGCCCCACCACACCACCCCAGGTAAGATACAATGCTGCCCATATTGCAACCAGGGGCATAGTGGAGCACACATTCGGAGTGCTCAAGTTACGCTACCGCTCCCTTGACCGCTCTGGTGGGCAGCTACTATATGCACCCCCAGTAGTGTGCAGGATCATTGTGGCAGTATGTGTCCTGCACAATGTTGCAACACGGCAGGGTGTACCGGTGGACATGGTGGTGCCCCCACATCCTCAACCACAGGCACAGGCGCTGCTCATGGGAGCGGAAAGGGCACGCGGGAGGCAGCCCGGACCCATCTTGTGGCCACATTTTTCACCTAAACTCCCACCCCTGCGGAGTGCACACAGGCCTGGCACATACCAGGTGAAAATTGATGATGACAAATAGACAGGCAACTGTCACAACCTCACCACCCTGAGAATGTTGCCACGGAAGTACTACTTTGTGTGCATCCCTAGCTACTTAAATTTAACCAATCCTATGTGACCAAAAGGAACACATGCAAGGTGTATATCACACCACCCCCCTGCAAAACAGGCCATGACATTCACTGGTATGTCACCAAACCCTCCCAACCCACATCACCCTTGTCGGCCACTCCATGACATGGCATACAACAGCAAAAGAGCAAACCAAAAGCACAACACATGACCAATTAAAAACGAAGTGACATGTGATAAATGAAAAGTGGCCTGAGACAATCACACCTGATATGGAATCAGGTTAAATGATTGACCAAAAACCCCCCACACATACAAAGTCATACACAAATGGATGTCACCAGCGGTACCATCAACAAAAGACAGAATGCCTGTTGGCATGCACATTGGCCAATCCAAATCCGCAAATCCCAAACCTGTGTGCTGTGTGTGTCTCCTGCAACACACCGCTCAGCGCATAGCACCGCTCAGCGCACAGCGATCAGCCATTGTGTTGGGGATACACCTTGAGCATCATATAAAAAGGACAAGCAACAAAAATAACCTACTGACGCATGTACACGATCCCCAAATGGCAAGTGATCATGTGCTGGAGGGACACAGCATGCCAGAGAAGGCAATCTGTGTGCACGTGTGGGCATGGAAGGGTGGTTGTATGTGTAGTGGAGCATTGTGTAAGTGTGTGTGTCAGTAGGGACATGCACTCAATACATGCATGTGAAATCAAGTGACCCTCAGTGTCCTGTACACATCACATGTGAACATTGGCCATGTGTACACCCCAGTATGTCAAAACACAACAATCCCCTGACACCTGAAAAGTAAACCCAACACAGGAACAGCCATTGACCAGCAGAACAAATCATGTACATAGTACTCCACAATGAGAATGTCAGAGAGTGCCCAAACACTGCAGCCCAAGTGTACTGTCCGACAACAAAAGGCCCTCCCTCATTTTCTCATCACCATGACCTTCAGAAGAACTGTGTCTGGGGTCCATTGGCTTCTTCCTTCTAGTCTACCTGGCTTCAGGATCCCCCTACTCCTTGTTTCCTTGTTCTACCTTTCGTGTAAATACGGTCCAGCCCCCTCAGAGGCCACCTTGACTTATAAAAATACCAAATCGCAGAGAATCCTAAGGTGCCAAACCCTCAAACCAGGAAAAAAGCCTGTAGCCACCAAAAAACCCTCGAAGAGTCTCCAGTAGATGACTTGAAGTGAGTGAATACGGCCAAGCACATGTCCAAGCAGAATGATAGAATAACTAGCAAGGTAGCACAGTTGAACAATGGCTCAACAGGATGGGTAGCAATTCCAGTACACAACAATCAATGAGGATGGCACAACTGATGGGTAGTGTCACAGCTCTGGTCTCCAGGCGCAGGAGTGGCATACACCAACTACCCCCTCTGCGGTATGGGCACCTGCAAGGTAAAACTTACACAGGCCTCCGAGACCCCGGCAGGGAAAGAGGGTTAGGGATCCATTGGTTGGATAGGCATCGGTATTTAGGATAACGGGAAAGAGGGTCAGGAGGGGGGAGGTGGATGGGTAAGGGAAAGTAATGAAAGTACAAAATACAACTATTGACAATTACACATACTTAATCAGAGAAACCATGTACTTAATGCACATTGTACAAAATGGCTCAAAGGTGAGCTAAAGAGAGAATTATCTCTGGGGTGAGTGCTGGCCTCCTGCCTGCACACTCTCAGGTCCAGTAACAGGAGTAGTTCAATGCTGCAAAGAGAGTGTGAGTTACTATTCTGTGTGTGTTTTCGCCACACACAAATAACACCATTCATGCCTCAAACTTAGTGATTCCTCCCCAAACAAGCACTCTTGACAGCTGCTTTGTTCGTATAGTTTTGCTTGCCCCCGTGATGGTTTATACACTGTTAATGCAGTAAGGTAGATGCACGTGGCCCTGCGTTAAACGGAAGACCATGTGTTAAGAATCACACATGATAGAATGTCCCTTGGATGTGCTGCTAGACGCGTGTGGCGAGGTGCGACTTCAGTACAAGTTGCGTTATGCCAGCCGTGGCTTTCTATAGGCTGCAAACGTGGCTAATTGCATATGCTAATGATATGTACTGCACTCGAGTTTGTGTGTCGCGCTTGCGCTGTATTAGTCTGTGGCTAGGAACGCTACTGCGCTAATAACTTAGCTTCAATGGAGCGGGGGGACTCGAGGATATGGGTGACGCCCCCTGCGTGTGCCCCTGACAACTTGGAAGCTTCTTGGCATTTGCTCTCAGCACGGCTTAGCTGTACTGTCCACATCTTCCCCAACGCCTGGCTAAGCTCCCCAGCACTGGCGCTATTTAGCTTGCATGTGCGAGGGGCCTGAAGGAAGGTCGGCTGGGGCGTGGCCCCTCATGCTGCTCACCTTGCTCGGAGCTCCTGGAAACATGTCCCCGTGCTTCTGCTTGTGCACACATGCGCATGTGTGCACCACCCAACGTGGCCAGGGTTTTGTAGTTCTTGGCCCGGTGTCTGCTGGGAAAGGTAGTCTGGAGGCTCCTTTTCCAGCAGAAAGGGCATACAAGCCTTTAATAAGGCTGGAAGGTTTCCTATGTGTGTGTCTTTATGCTGCTTGTCACTGGGCCATGTCTGAGACCTACATCTGACCTCCTCACACACAATCCCAGGTTCTGTACCCTGACAAGAAGAGCTGGAACTTGAGTCGAAAATAACCAAGGAGGCTGGCACAACTGGATGGTTGAGCTGAAACCCAATAAATCCTTTATAGCGTGAACTAAGAAAGACAGAGGCAGCACAAGTCTGGAAAGGCACAGAAAATGCAAGATACCCGGAAACAGCTGACAGCAAGTTAAGAGCCACAACAGTTAAATAGCATTGGCAAAAGGCAACAGTCAACATAAAGGCATGGATGTAATAGATGAAAGACAGGAGGAGCAACAGAAAGATGCTGTTGAACAGAAGTGTAGTGAGGCAAACCGAGACAGTGTAAGAGTACGTGGAAATAACAGCCGGAGAGACAGGTGGACAGATCTGCAACAAGGACAGCAGCAGGAAGAAGAACAGGGACTAAAGGCACCAGAGTGTGAAAAACAGAGTGTAAAAGAGCAAAAGTCCAGTAGGAAAACTGCGCCGTCAGGCAGCATCAAAGTCCAAGAGGGAAGACAGACACAACGTGCCGTCCAAATGGAACGGAGCGTAGCAGTAGTATAGGCGGACATCTCAGGTGAGTACTGGACCGTGAGTTGTGCCCTTTGGGTCACATTCCTAATGCATCCTCCTTTGCCACAATCCCCAGGGGCTGAACTCAACACGTACCAACTTGACATTGTCACCACCCGGCCCCCTCCCACCATCAGTGTGACTTTGACAGCCAAAGGGTGCAGGCTACAGTCTACAGCATGAAGTGCATCAAGCACCTATACAGGCAACAAAAGAACATACATCACAATCAACATCAATAAATGGACAGTTCAATAATGTACTCACCAAAATTGATTGCAGACATGCTGTGGACAAAACATCCATAATCCCCACTAGAGGTGTTAACACAAGTAGTACAGCAGCAGACAGGCCACAGATATGACGAAAGTCCAATGCCCTTGTGTAAATTGTTGTCAAACCGAACCATCCTTGCGAGCCCATGGATAGGGGAAGCAGGAGTGGCATATGTGTCAGGACCCCAAGCCGTAAACACATACACGAGACAAGCTTGAATGGGCCCAGCTGGAACAGACAGTGGATGCTTTCAAAAGCCACAAAGCACCACAATGTCACATGAATGCACAATAGACAATAAACAAAACCAAAATTTCAGGGTGAAAGGTCACAAAATTCCAAAAATATATTGGAAATAACAGTCATTCCATACTGCATTCCTTTTTGCACACAATGAGGGTCATTACGACCCAGGCGGTAAGTACGCCAACTTTACCACCATGGTGTAAACTACGTTTACACCATGGTGGATGGCGTATTTACCGCCCCATTCCAAGGTGAGTGGGGCGGTAAATCCCCATTCCCATTTTACCCTTCCCCATTCCCATTTTTGCCCCATAGGTCATAATGGGAGTGGAGAAGGCGCTAATTACGCCACCGTAAATTACGGTGGCGTAATTAGCACCAAGGCGGTTTAGCGCCATGGATTTTAACGGCTGCTAAAAGCAGCCGTTAAAATCGGAATCAGGCGTTAAGGGTTAACGACAGCGTTAACCCTTAACGCCTGAGTTGTAATGAGGCCCAATGTGTTTTAATAACATCTGGATAATATTAGTGGGGATAGAGCACCCAGGAATATTAGGACACAACAATACAAATGAGTATGATCCAGTGGAAAAGACTGGATCTTAATGAAATAGCAAACAAAGAACGACTGCTACTCTTGGTAGAACATTTCAATTATGCAGTCACAAAAACATAAACCCACATCAATGGACATATATACAAAGAACACATGGACAATGCTTCCAATATGCATTGTTTGAGTGGTGATATCGTTGACACAACGGTGTTTCGGCCTAAAGGAGCTGTGCAGTGCAGCTATGTGAGCAGGCCTTCATCAGGACATGTGATGGCATTAGGAGTGGTCCCGGGAACTCTATCTAAAAACAAACAAATTGGGAATTGTAAGTGGAACTGTGACCTTAAATTTAAAAATGATAATTCATAAAAGCTCCCATAAGATGCTTAGAATACAGGGATACAGAAAGACTCCCTATTGGAGGAGCCTAGAGTCTTACCAAAGGTTTATCCAGTGCAAGGTTAAGCGTGATATTCCATCAAGAGTACAAATATCTGTGAGGCATTTAATGCGTCGTAGAAGGAACACAATCGTACTTGTAACGACATTTTAGACTCTGTAAGACTTCTAAACAGGTCATGGTCTAATGAGTGAGTAAGAGGAGACATGGCTAAAAATCTTACCTCATGGGGTAAGATGTGTCTTCTCGCTGAGTAATGGTGAAGACACCCACTCTGATTGGTGGTTCAATAGACAAACAATTTTAAATTATATTAACTAATTAAACTAACTAATAAAAACAAAATTACCACATATGACCAGGGGAGTGGGGGGGTACAGGGTGCACCTCAACACCCACTTGCGATGATGTTGAGATAAAAAAAAAATCCATGGGCTCAACACCTGCACGGCCCGAACTGTGTCGGAGATAAGTCGTCGTCTGAGTCACACTCTGGATGGAAAGCAGATGGTGGACGTGGCACAGTACCCTGATCATGCCTATGCGCAGCTTGCCCCTCGTTGGCAGCAAGTCGGTGGGACTGGTAAGCCTGGTCCTGTGCAGCGATGACACGTAGGTTAGCAGCAACACCTCACGTGATACGCGTGCTTCCTCTTGCAAGGTAGCACGCATGGCCTTGCATGACATCTGGAGCACCTCCCAGCATGCACGTAGCTCAGCCAACATGGTATTCTCAAGCTGCTCCAACCTCTCCTCTGTCCGCTGCCTCTGGAACATGTTGAGCACACCCAGAGTCGATCTGAGGGATTGATGGTCATCCCTCAGGGCCTCCCTGTGTGCCTCTGTGTGAGCAGCAAGTGCTTGACACAGAGACACCATTTCATCCTGCCTTGCCCTGTCTGAGGCTGCCATGCCCAGCCTGAGTGAGCGGGACATGGACTGTGCTGCTCGCTGCTGGAGCTCCACCTGCCTAGCAGGGGGGAACACGGATTGGGTCACACGTTCCTTGCTCTGAGCGATCTTATCAATTGCTGCCCCTTATTGTTCTGAATTGGCACACATGAATTGCTCCCACTCAGTATACCCCAGTGGCACACGGCCACTGCGTTGCCGGGCTTGACACCTGTGGGGCCCAAGGACCCTGGGTGCTTGCTGGGTTGGCACCGCCCGCAGCTGCAGAACTACATCCCTCCATTGATGTGATGCCTCAGGAACATCATCAACTTGTGTGGAGTGTGACCGTGTGTCCCGATACACGACAGGCGGAGGTTCCAACACTGTCTGGCCCCTCAGTGCCGGTGTCGCGGACAGAAGATCTTCCACATCAGAATCACTCACCGTCGCCGAATGGACATGACGTGCATCCAACTCAACATTGTTGTCAGAGTAATCATCCGAGCTAGGCTCATTGCCAGCCCTGGACACGATGGTCTGGAGCACAAGTGTGTTCTCGTGGCCTACCACCCCACGACCCCCACTTGTGCCGGGTTGCTGATGTGATAGAAACCCTGTGTCAGGATTGACATCACCATCCTCTGGCTCCATTGCGTCATCATCTGTAATATGGAAAAAACAAACATGAGTACACATAGAAGCACATAACCCACGCACACATAGATATCACATCGACAGCCAACACATGAAGCAGACATGTCACATACAAATTAAATTCTGGCATGCATCCAGTGGCATTGATATGCAAACACATCCTAAAATCAGAAATGGATGTGTCTAAATAGCAAAACCTACACATGTACAGAATGTAGTATATCACCTCCATCCCACACCACCTTCTGTCAGGCACATGTCACAAGCAGAAATGACAGATGGCAACAAAGAGATGGCACATACCGTAAGCATGTCTGAACTGCAAAATGGCAACAGCTGTAAGAGATTCCAAACACACCATGACACACGTAATATGCATGTGCACATGCATCACTAAACCATCATCACCAATATAGCTTCATCCATCTGCAGCTCGGCCCATACCGGGTGTCATGGGCCATGTAGAAATAGTGACTGTCACGAGCAAAGCGAGGACCTGCAACCAGGCATAAGGGACCATAACGCCCAGTATGGTCCGAGCTGCCGGCCATGAAGCCTCCAGAACACCCCTCAGGGCCTGATTGAGCACATTGTGCATTGATTGTGCCTTAAAACATTATTCAGTATGTCAAATCATCATGGCCAGGCCCCACCAGAATAGCTATGTGGGCCTGGGCATATACGTACTGCACCACAGTGCACCTTCAGGATTCTGCCAGTTGAACATAACGGGTGAAATGCTGAAATCGGAGCAGCATTAACGTTAATCAACTACATTTTAGTCATTCAACAAAAAAGCTGCAGAGAACACATGTGTAAATAAACACCTTCACACACACATAAGTGAGTAGCAGCAATGTTGCACTGCACAACGTTGAAGCTGCTTGCATATGTACACGTGAAAGTGTTCAAGAACACCCGTGTTCATATACACCCATATGGTGATTATGAACAGCAACCTATACAGCAAAGCAAGCAGCTACAACGCTACTTGCTTTGATGTATGTGAAAGTGTACACATACACACGTGAAGGCAGCTCCACAGTCATTACAACCCGATTGGCAGGCTATAATCAATCTGCAGCCTATACTAGTAGGTATGGGCCGCAGATTGACCAAGCAACGTTGCTAAACACCCACTAGGGTGTTCCAATACTGAGTACATGTGTCGCAGGATGCACCTGTGCCCGTGCCTTTCATGACAGTGAAGGGATGACAATCTGACCATACATGCCAGGTCACTTTGAAATTGCAGCACTGAGTAGACATGTAGAACGGTGTAACATGGCTCAGAAGTGGGTTGGTGCAGTGCAGAACATGTGTACGTTACCAACTATCTACATCAACAAGTACATTATGATTTCAATCAATAAACATGAAGGCAGTGTAAGGGCAAGCCCAGGCATCACGTGCAATGTGCATGCAATGGGTTGCATGGCTACAGGCAACCACCCCCCCTTTGTGAAAATGCAGGGAGGCATTGCATGGCAGTGAAAGGTTGACCAGAGAACTGTGTATTGGCAGACAGTGTTGACTAGCGTCAATTGCATCATCTGAGTGAACTGACAACACAGCAGATGAGCATGGGACAGTAAGCAGAACACATGATTAACCCTCAGTAGTACACCCATTTGTACAGAAGCCACTACACCAGTTGAACGGAGTCAGAGGGTCTAAAACGGGGAGGCCTGTGCCCCACACAGACTATGACACCCTAAACATGTGCGTGATGCAGGACTGAGCCAGAGTGGGCATGGAATGGATGATCAAATGCCATTAAATGTATGTCATCCTGAACACGTACTACAATGATCATCCTGCCAAGGACACATAGGGGCATGCATGGAATGCACATGGAGCATGAATGGGCACTCATGTCCCTGCGGAGCATCTGCCATCTGCACAGTCTGAGTGAGACACCCTGCATCAAGGACAAAGGATGTACCCCACAGTATGTGTCTGGCAGGTTGGCAGGGGGAAGTGTGCATGTACACAGGAGCATTGAACAGGCTATTGCAGTACTCCAACATAATACCCACCAGTACCATGGTGAAATTGGGGTGCAGGGGGTGCAGGGGGTGAAGGGGCAAGGGAGCATGCCAACGTGGAGTACCCACATGCAGGCAAAACACACATGCATGTCAGTCATGCGATGACATAGTCCGAGTGCTGAGTGGAAAGACACCCCAGGCTACATGCAGAAGGACCAGTGAGCTGGGACATGGACCGGAGGAGCAGTCGGGTGACTAGCATGTGAGTAGGGTACACTCTGCTCTACATGTCCAGCATGCTGCACAGCAGGCACGCATCGGTGGAGCATTGCATGACTCGCACATGAGAACCATGTACACATAGCATGTAGTGGCAGTCAAGCACAACACTCACACAAGTAATCCACACACGGGCTGGACAAACATGCAACAACACTGACTGGATGGGGCATCAAAATCCAGCATCTCTCCCACTCCTTCGTACAATTCTGCCAGTCTGAACTCTGCAGCGATCAACTCGTGCAAAGTGAGATCTTCCTCCTCAAGTGGTGGCCCACTGCCAGTCACCCGAGGCACGCTTTATCTTAGCACAGCGTTGGAGGTCATCCCAACGCTTTTTGCACTCCTGAGATACGCGCACCTCATGTCCGAATGCACTGACACACTCTGCAACATGTTTCCAGTGGTACAGACGCTGGGCAGCCGTAGTGTGTCAATTAGGCCCCACTAGCATATCACGGTCATGTCCTGACACAAGGAAGTCTAGTTCCTGCTTGCAGAAAGGCTTCTTCCTCGATGTGCAGGAGGCCGGAGCCATGTCTGGCGTCCCAGCCTCTTGTGTAGGTGCAACCGTCCTCCTCTTGGGCAGTGATCCGGACCCTGACCGGCAAATGCCGCCCTGATCAGTAGGGGCAGTGGCGCTGGTGGATTGAACTGAGGGAGTGGCAGGTGGAACTAGGATGGAAGCCCTGACTTGCATCAGTTGCTGCTGGGTGCCCTTGACTGGACCCTGCGCAACAACATCCGCTGTGCCATGGTAATTGGCCGAGACTGCCCTGGATGGCAGACTCACAGCCGGGGTGGTGTCGGCTGCATCTGCCCATACATTTGCCAATACCTGGCTGCTCAGGGCAGCAGATGACAATACTGCCCAAGGGACATGTGCCTCGGTCAGGGCAGCACTGTGTGCACTTACCACGTACCTCCTGAACACCTGGAAATCATTCTTGACAACCGATCAAGTGGCACAGCGAGTAGAGCGCTCGCTTTGACATCCATGCAGAGCTTGCTAATGCAGGTTCGAATCCCAACAGGGCCAAACTCAGCCTTTCATCCTTCCGAGGTCGATAAATGCACACCACACACCGTGGGTAATAATGAGCAGCGCTCAGATACCAGAGGGTTTGTAGCGCTATATAAAAGAGAGAAAAAAATATATATATATTCTGGGACTCTTCAGGGGCCAATGCAGCATGAGCTGGCAGACCCTGAGCCTGGGTGGTGGTGGCCACAGCTGCACCTGCAGCTACCACTACCCTTGGGCCCGTGGCAGTCGATGAAACAGACTGCTTGGTCACCTGGGTGCCAGTGCCAGATGCAAGAGCTGCATCTCCCAGAACCACAGGGGGCTTTGGCATGACTGCACCATCACGTGGCAGAGCATCCTGCCGAAGTGGCACACACTTGCCTCTTCCCCCTCTGCAGCCACCCTGGACACCATGGAGTCCCCCTACTCCCTGGTCAGCCTGGCCATGTCCCTGACCACACCCATCACGTGGAGGACACCCAGCTGAGGAGCCCTTCACCTTTCGTGGCCTCCCAACCACGGCAAAGATGTAGTAGTGCTGGCACAGATGTAGTAGTGCCAATGGGAGGTGTACACGACAATTGTCCTGGGCAATTGGGGTGAAGGGGGTGGGGTACTAGATGTTAACAGCACCCCTCTGTGCCTGCAAGGCAGTATGTGACCCCGGTGATAAAGTGACGGGTCACACAACGCTCAGGCACCCCAAAACTGCAGTAAAACCATGCACGCAACCCCCAGTAGCCCACGTGTGTGGAATTGACTTCCCACAGTACACGGTGGCACCCAGGGACACGAAAAACACATACGCGTGGGACACACAGGGTACTATGATCTTGAAAATTGGTACACGATACATAGAGGGACCTGCAGTGGGAAAAATAGCATGCACGTCTCACCGTCTGACTAGCATGGTAATGAAAAACACATGTAGCCAATACCCCTGCCAAAAGAAGAGATACGTCTTTGATCCGCTGTGAAGTAGTGATGGCGCATGAAACAACCAGAAGTAGCAGCACACGCGTCGGTCTCCACGAAAAGCACATACATCGAACTGCTGGCTCTGCTCACTTTTAACCCATGCTGAGGGTAACGCCTGTGCACATCACGTCACCTACGCGCTTAGGCCCTTTCCTCGAATTACACACTTTAACACGCGGACGTGCTGTTTTTTCATGTGCTGAATCAGTATGCACACGTGCTGAGGGAAACTCCCGCATGTGTTACGTCACATACGTGCTTACAAGCTAAGGGCCTTTCCTCTAATTACACGCTGACGTGCTGTTTTTTCAAGTGCAAAATCACTCCGTATCAAGCTGGCCACGCAACAACACATGGAATACCACGCTCCTGCCCAGAAGGCCATTTCCTGCCTCACAGAGCCCTGAGCCGACTCCCACCAGCCATCTGCTGCTGCATGCCTTCCTGCGGGCCACGTGCTCTGCTCTTTGGTGCCTGCACCCCAGCCTTCTGCAGGGGTCCAGTTGCTGTGGCCACCCCTTCTGGAACAGAAGATTCTCAACTGCAGTTCCATCGCCTCACAGCCCAGCACCAGGACCCAGTTGCCCACCCACACCTGCCTCCAGGGTTGCCGTGTCGGGGGAAACACCATCTGAGACCACTGGCAACCCCGAGCCAGAGAGGCAGAGGGCTGCCAGCTTCACAGCAGGAGAGGTTGGCATCCTGGTGGAGCAAGTGCCCTCTTCGGAAGAACATGCGCCGACAAGCCTAGACAGAGAAGGATCTGCATGGACATCGTGGTTGCCATCAACGTGGAGGGGTGGCAACCCGCGACCTACCACACGTCCATAAGTGCTGGGAGGACTTCAGGTCCAGGACCCTCAGGAAGGCCCGGCGCCTCTTGGATGCAGCGGATGCAGTGGGGTGCCGAGTCTGCCTTACCAACGACCACATGAGGGTCCTGGAACACATACACCCAGCGTTTGACTGCCAGGTCCTCAAGAGGCAGACCCCTACGGAGTCGACTGGTAAGTGTCCATGTGTACGTATTGGACGCAATTCATGTTTAGGTGTGCCAGGAGTGTGCGGCTTAGACATATGTCTGGAAAGGCCCATGTATGGATGTGTATGTGCAAGGACATGAGCCTGTGCATGTGAGTCCAGTCATGTGTGATGCACATCATTGGTGTATGTGTTACAAAGCATGATGCACAAATGCATGTGGAGACACACACATGTTAGCATTTATGTGTATGTACTATGCCATGGTTGGGGTGTGACACATGGATGCTGGTTCCACGTTCATGTATGTGCATGGTGTACAAGTGCGTGTGTGTGTGTGTTTGACATGTGTGCGACTGTGATACGCCATGGATGCATGTGACACAGACATGTACGGAGCTGATTGGCAGATGTGACATAGTTGTTGGTGATAGTACTGTGACAGGTGGTGGAGATGTACAGATGCATGCCTGTCTGGTGGCGTGTGTGCATGGGTTTGGCACTCCCCATGTTGCTTGTGATATCAGGCTGACCTTTCCGATGTTCATGCTGCTGCATCATTCCTGTTAATTTGTGCATGTGTGTGGGTTACAATGATATGTGTGTTGGGGAGTGTGATGCCATCTGTGAAGTTTGACACTGCCACTCATTTGCAACTGTCATGTGTGTATACAACCATTGTACAGTGCTCTGATGCCTGTGGTCTGTCTCTCCCTGTCTGCAGCATCAACTGATGAACAGGTCGGAGACAGTGTTGTCGAGCACAGCGGCAGGGATCCCACCACCAGCCAGAGATGCAAGGCCCAGCTCCCCTCCTGGGTAGTCATCACTTCGGGGAGTGAGGAGTCTGGTGCCGCGTCCATGGCCGCAGCTGCTGAGGGAAGGTCCAAGAGGTGGTGTTTGGAGGTGGACTCCTCGGCAGCAGTAGGGGCAGCTGAGCCCCCACAGAGGACTATGGAGGAAGATGGTACAGGGTCATCCAGGTTTGTGGGGGGTTTGGTTGAGGAGGAGGCCGCGGAAGACCTACGCATGGGGTCTGGAGGGGGGATTCCACTGGTGCTAGTGGTGCAGTCCATGGGCTGGGACAGGAGGCAGCACAGGCTGCCGCGGAGGTGCCTTTGTGTAATCCTGTCCACGATCCTGTGACTGCATCATCCAGCACCAGCATGGATGCCTCCGTCCAGACCCATTTTCAGGGAGGGGATGCGCATACAACAACTGGCCTTCCTCTCCCTGCGGACGTTGCAATCCACGACCGGGTTGTGCCTGTCCTAGCTGGGATGGCGTTGCGCCAATGGGGTATTTGGGATGACGTGCAGGGTTCTCGTCTGGACAATGCACGTCATTTTGAATACCTATTTGGCCGCTTCGACCTACTAGGACAGGTCGTCGGCACTGGGTTCATCCGTGTGCTGGAACTTTTTACGACGCCCTCCTCAACTGAGCCCCCTATGCGCCAGTCATCCTCTGTGCCATCTTCCAGCCCAAGTATCACCTGGGCCCCCTGTGGTGCTGCCCCTGAGCCAGTGGCCAGGCTGCTGGAAGACACATCCCTGCCACAGTCGCGAGTCGGAGGTCCAGCAGGGGTGGCCACTCCACCAACTGGACCCCAGCAAGAGGAGGATGTGCAGGCATCAACAGGCAGGGCACGTGCACGGCAGCAGCAGGCTCAGGGTAGGAGTGATCATGGCTCGGGCCATCAACATCACAGGGGCAGGCATCGGCCGTCGGGCAGCAGGACCCAGGATTGGGAGTGTCTTCCGTGTGGCAGCGGTTGGGCTGGCAGATAGATGCGGAACAGCGGCGGGTCAAGAGGGAACAGCTCACAATGGTCAGGGCGGAGAACTGCATGCGCCGGGTGTTGAGGCGGGCTATGTGCCTCGAGGCAACTCGCAGGGAGTTGGAGTAGGCCATGGCTGCATCCCTGCAAGACCTCGAGGCCAGGGAAGAGGCCCGCCTCCGGGACATTGAAGTGGAGTTCGATGATGCCCTGGCCGAGGACATCAATGAGCGAGCCGTGGGACTAGCCCACCGCTATTTGTAAATAGTTATGTAGTTGTAGGTTTCCTTTTTGTTTTCTTTTTTTCTTTGGGGCGCATGGACTATGCCCCACCTTTTTGTATATAGTTATTTATTAGGTAGTATTTTGATTAGTTTTCCTTTGGATTGTTGGGCTCAAGGACCCTTGGATGTTCTTTTGTATATAGTTCTGGACATGGATTCACCAATTTTTTTTTTTTTGGACCCATGGTGGAATACTTTGCTTTTTTTTTTACTTTGGATTTTGTTTAATAGACGGACCCATTGGTGCCATTTTACTTTGGTTTTTTTGGGTTACAGCATTCATTTTTTTTAATCATTTTGGGAGTTCTAGACTTTGATTTTCTTATTTTCTTATTGCATGCTCTTGTTTTATTCATTTAGTTTACGATTATATCTACTTTATAATAAGTGGTCTTCTCTCATTCGTTTTGTGCATGTCACAATTTGGGTTTTCTCAGTTATGTGTCGCCATTGTGTGGGTCTCAGGCACATGTATTCATGGGCATGCTGGTTATTTGTTTTCTATCATGACATGGGGAATTCTATGTGGAGTGGATGGAATGCTTGGTTGGGTGTTTGGACTGGGGTGGCGTGGGGTGGGATTTGGGTGGCCATATAGGCCATGGCTCTGGATTGTATAGATGTGTTGGGTGGGGGGGCATTAGTCGGGGCCTGCTGACAGGTGCCTGTCAATGGGGGGTGGGTGGAGGGGGCATTGGTCGGGGCCTGCTGGCAGGTGCCCATCAATGGGGGTGGGGGGCATGAGTCGGGGCCTGCTGTTAGGTGCCTGTCAATGGGGTTGGGTGGGGGGCATTATTGGGGGCTCTCAAGGGCATGGTGACATGTGGCCTGCCTGCCGGGCATGCCCAGGGGTGAAGGGCTGCCTGTGGGGCATACCCTGGGGTGATGGGCTGCCTGCGGGGCATGGGGAGGGCCACACCTGAGAGGGCCCACACTACCAAATCGCATGTAAAACTCCCTGCGCACCCCCAAAATACGTGTACCCCGCTCGCGCCAGCAAAATCACATGGAAAACTCTCCACACACCCCTCGGAATACGCGTACCCCGCTCGCGCCATTGAAATCGCGTGTAATACTCCCTGCACACCCCAAGAATACACATACCCCACTTGCGCCAGCAAAACCACATGTAAAACTCCCGCGCACCCCCATTATACACGCAAGCAGACCATCCATCCTCCCCATGACCGCAGGCAGCCCATCACCCCTGGGCATGCCCTGCAGGCAGACCTTCACCCCTGGGTATGCCCTGCAAGCAGCCCATCAACCCTGGTCATGCCCCGCATGCAGAACATCACCCCTGGGCATGCCCCTGCAGGCAGCCCATCACCCCAGGGCATGCCCTGCAGGCAGCCCTTCACCCCTAGGCTTGCCCTGCAGGCAGCCCATCACCCTCAGGCATGCCCTTCAGGCAGACCATCACCCCTGGGCATGCCCCTCAGGCAGCCCTTCACCCATGGGCATGCCCCGCAGGCAGCCCTTCACCCCTGGGCATGCCCTGCAGGCAGCCCATCACCCCCGGGCATGCCCCGTAGGCAGCCCTTCACGCCTGTGCATGCCCCGCAGGCAGCCCATCACCCCTGGGTATGCCCCGCATGCAGCCCATGACCCCTGGGCAGCCCTTCACCCCTGGCCATGCGCCGCAGGCAGCCCTTCACCCCTGGGTTTGCCCCACAGGCAGCCCTTCACCCCTGGGCATGGCCTGCAAGCAGCCCTTCACCCCTGGGCATGCCCCGCAGGCAGCCCTTCATCCCAGTCCATGCCCCACAGGCAGCCCACACCACAGAGGGGACTTTTTCCAAGTGATTTCGCTGGCGTGAGCGGGGTACGTGCTTAATCCGAGGGGTGCACAGGGAGTTTTCCATGCGATTTCGCTGGCACGAGCGGGGTACACGTATTCCGAGGGGTGTGCAGGGAGTTTTAAATGCGATTTCACTGGCGCGAGCAGGGTACGTGAATTCCGAGGGGTGTGCAGGGAGTTTTACACGCGATTTCACTGGCGCGGGCTGTGTGCGCGTAATCCGAGGGGTGCGCTGGGTATTTTCCACGTGAATTTGCTGGCGCGTGAGGGCTGTGTGGCGTTTTTAGCACGTTTTCGTGGTTGGGGGCTGTATGTTTGTCCACTGGCTTTTGCGCCATGTACGGGATCTGTGCAATGTTTTTGACGCACAGGGTGGGTTGGGGGCGTAATTGGCGCTGCTGCAGGGTTGCTGCGCCACTCTGTGCCATGGCTGATTATGGATGTTAGTATCCATGAATACGCTGTGCATCAAAATGTGTTTTGGTACACGCGGCTGGTGCAGACTAGCGCCCGCTCCCTCTGTGCGCCAGCCATGTGCGCCCCTTCTGCGCTGAATTCTATGAATTACCCCCTAAATGATGTCAAGATATGCAAAGCATTTCTTGTATATTTGAGCAATGAAGAACATTGTTAGAATTTAAACTGCATAATGTTCTGGTATCTGGTATCGCAGTTGATCTTTGCAAATGACGTTCTTAATTGTTGCACTTTATTGTGTAAAATGTACTATTTGCAAATGGTGTTAATAGTAACACCTTATGTGGTAGCACATTTCAGCACTTGCACACAGGATTTTAATCTATTACTGCCACGAATCTAACTTCAACATTAGATGCAAACGTTAACTTAAATTTTGTGTCTATAATGTAGGATCCATTATGCTGTAAATGTTTAGCTGTGTCCTAATGCAATTTAATGCACATTCCCAAACACACAAATGTAATGTCCCTTATATCACAGTTATCTCGCTCAGCTAATAGTTTTCCTTTATGCCAACCCGGTACTCCTAGGTTTGAAGCAGGGACAAAATAGTTCCCAGCTCCCAACAATTCCAAACCCTGTTCCATTTGCTGATGCATATAATCAATCTTAATATGTTTTGATTATAGAACAAAATGAATATGCATGTTCTAAATCACTAAAGAGAATAAGCTCATGCAGTTTATTAAAATGCCTCTAACAACATGTTCATTGTGTGCTTTAAAATAAGTACTAACATGTACAGTCTTTCTCTAAGGTATTAAACACTGTGCACAAAATACACATGTGGCCATAACAAGTTCTTTATCAGTTAATCACTTCGAAGTAAGCTATTTTACAAGAATTGAATTTAAAAAGCTTGTCACAGCTTTAACTAAGTGCTGCATTTACAGCTGGAATTATGTTATGCTTCAAAAAAAGTTAGCAGGCGCTCCTCTCCAGAAAGAACATGGCATGATAACCTGTTCTGAGATGAGAGTTTGCAGCACATGCTTTTTGCTCACTATACCTTTCACAGATGGGAAATATCCATTTGCATATCAGTCTTTGTCTCGCCCACATGGGCAGTACCGCGCTGAAATGCTATGGCAATTCCTCTTTGAACAAGAGTACCAAGAGCAACCCCATACACGTGTTTCATCCTTGTTGGGCCTCATCAGTGAGGTGAAGCTGAGCCTCTCTGAGCACAGTGAGCAGGGAGTCCACGTCTGGTTGCCCCCAGGTAACTTAGGGTGACCAACCCCAAGTTCCTTGCAAATATTTCAAAAAAAGGTAGCAGCCGCTCCTCTCCAGAAAAAACATGGCATGATAACCTGTTCTGAGATGAGAGTTTGCAGCAGGAATTCTGTTATGTGATGGCTCAAACAGCAGGCATTGTAACAACACAACCAACGCATAATAACTGATTATTCAGCAGAAATGATGCCATTGTCTTATTACAGCTCAGCAGTGAAGTCACAATTACCCTGTAATAATATCATTATTTGCAGTCTTTTAAAATGGTAGGGCTGATTGCCCTGTATTTTATGCAACTAATGATAGCAGAAGAAGTTGTAAATGGACTAACAGATATTTGCTAAATCAGCTTTATTTCAACTTTAAGAGAATGGTATATATTGCAATTAAATCACAGTACTCATAATGCACAGATGCCAATGCAATTGAACGCGGTGTCAGAAGCCCTATGGAGGAAACTTTTCTCGATCTATACGCAGCTATAGAAGATGAGCAGTATAAATGTAAAGCAGGAATATTGGAAAGAGATGTGATAAAATACGATGTACAGACGTATCATTCTTGATATCCAAATTAAGTAAATCAAGAGCTCCCGTCCCTGATGGGCTAAGAAATTATATATTAAAGCAACAACCAGAAGAATGGGCTGGTGTCATCTTTGAAATAATTGAAAAAGTGATTACCACACAAAGGATTCCGATGACATTGCAAAAATCCATAATTATTCCTTTATTTAAAAAAGGCACAAGACAAGATCCAAATAATTACGGGCCTATAGCCTTGTTGGATGCCCCTTGAAAACTATTTACGAGTTTGATCATGAGAGATTTCAGGCAGTGGCTGAGAGATAAACATCTACATGACCCCTGTCAAACAGGATTTACTAAAGGCATGGGTACCTCAGTAAACCTCATGATCATATCGGCAATGCAAACACATATGATTAATACCAAGCAGTCACTGTATATGTTTTGCCTTAATTTCAAGGCAGCATTCGAATCAGTTTCACAAAACAAACTGATGAATAAGCTTAAGAATGCTGGCTGTCCCGATCATCTATTATATTATATTATATTATATTATATTATATTATAATATTATATCCATCAGTTACATCAAAATACTACAATACAAATGAGACTAACACAAGAGGGTCATCTGACAGAATCAATCTGTACAAATAGAGGATTGAAGCAAGGCAGCGTGATGGCAGTGACTCTGTTTAATTTCTACATATCGGACATGGCAAAAGAACTGGAGATTACATTATCTGATGCGCCTCGATTAGGATCAGCTAGGATAATGGTGTCATTCTATGCAGATAACCTGATTCTGATCTCCAAGACCCCGATTGGCTTACAAAATCTCCTTATAACCCTTGAACAATATGCCAGAAAGAATGATTTGGAGATAAAAGTACAGAAAACAAAATTCATGTGTATACATCCATCTAAGGATTTAAAGATTAATAAAACTATTAAGTGGTACTTGGATACTAAAGCTTTGGCGGTTGTTGATGTATACAAATACTTAGGGGTAAACATTAACAATTGCAGTCAGGATAAACCTTATTATGATGAAATTGGAGCTAATGTAAACAAAGATATCTCTCAGACAAAAATCATCTTGTATAAGTATTGGAAATTTTCAATTATACCAGCGATTACATAATATCTTCAAAAACAGTGCCAATTGTCCTGTATGGATCCATCACTAAGCCATTAAAGAAAGAGATTTTGTGGACTAAAATTGAAGGCCAGTGTTGGAAATCTGTATTAAATTTCCGAAATCAGCTACGAACTGGGCATCACATCATTTCACAGGATGTATAAGTGGAAGCTCTGCTCAATGCACAAGAAGTTCCTTGAGGAAGAAACAAAGGTAATTGTTCTGACTTGATTAGCAGAATTTATAAAGAAAGTAGATTGGCCGTTTTCACAGAACTGGAGAAAGTTCATTAAGCAGGCTCTTCAAGATGCAGACATAACAGAGGATTTACTTCTGCAGAATCTGTCATGTGCAAAGATGAAAATGCGCCAACAAGACTGGATAGTATCCATGGATAGGTCGATGGTATATAAATCCAACAATGCTGACCTATTACTTGAAAATAAGATGAAAACAACAGAAAGCTACCTGGTCAAATCTCTGAATCCAGACTTTAGACAAACCATTTTGTTTCAGGTTAAATATACTCTATATTAGAGAAAAAAAGCAAGAAGGAAGAAAATTAAAAAAGATGACAATGATTGTAAATTTGAGTGCAGCTCTAGCTAAATAGAAACTCTACAACATTTGCTATCTGAGTGTCCTAAACTTCAAGGTAGGAGAAATCAATATTTCAAACATCTATTTCAAGAATATATGATATTAATGCCAGGATTGCTATGGATGTGGATTATTTTAGCAAAAAGCATGAGGATACAAATAGCAATAGTAAAATGTGTACTTTCTTTGAACTTGGAAGGATAAGACAGGAAAAAAATGTATGAATCAATGTGAATTATGATGGTTTAATATGTGTAACAATGTTTATTTTTGTAAAGGGTTTAATAAACCATAACAAATTAAAAAAAAAAAGTAATTCACAGTTTACGATTTGGAAGATATTGCATTTGCACATAATACAAATTTACAATGCTAGTGTTTTGTTCATTGCTACATGGATTTATGTACTGCATCGCTTTAAAATACATGATAATTGTTCAAAATAGTTAATAAAATCATGCCTGTAGAATGTCTTCTTGGATGTGTTGGCTGTAAATCCTCCAAGAGTAAAGTTGTACAAGTCTGGAAAGACAGCCTTTGATACAACAGGCTCTGATTCACAGCACAAATACACTCTCAGAGTTAAAGATGCATCTGCAATGTTAAGCTGAAGTGAAGGTTAGGTTAAGAGTGTGTGGAGCTGATTGGCGGACACTGCTCTAGCTGCTTAAATGCAGCCAATCAGAGTGTGTTCAAAATATATGGGTAGAAAGAGAAGAAAGCATCCTTTATGCCATTTGCCTGATGTCAGCGGATCCATGTGGTTGTTTGTGGACAGGTTGCACATGATATTCGTACACTCTTCCATGTCTTTTTTACACCCTGAAGTAAAGGAAGAACTGCTGCACGAGCAGATTTGCCACAGTCTGTGGATATCAGACATTCCAAACACAGGTTCTGTTTCTGAACAGATTGTTGAACTTTAAATGAATAAAAAGAAAGTGGGTAATTTAATTTCTATGCATTGATAAAAACATTGGGCAGAAGGAAAATACTGTGTGATTGATTGAGGAGTCATCGATATATTGGTTGGACATACATGTAAAGTAGTTTGGTACCTTACATGACCTTGATTGTATACATTAGGAGTTGCAGTGGTATGTATTTTGTTGTATAAAGTGGAATCAATTGTCTCCAATGTGTCACTCTATGTTGAATTCGAAAATAAACTCAGAAGACGATCATTAATTCCAGAATTACCCAAATCAAATGTGGGGCATCATCTAAATAATTGTTCTCACAAACTGAAAACTAAACTCATAATGTAAATACAGCTGCCTCTGCCTTTCTCCATGACTATACTATAGCATATTTGTTTTCATTAAAGGAGAACCCTCCTCCAAAGAAATGCATGCATGTGATTTTAAGCAGGGTCAGGTAACGCCAAGCATAGAACTTCAAAATGCACTAAGCACAATATTCAGTGCATGCTTATTCCCAAATTATAACTGACTAATTCCTAGCCACTACCAGAGCAGAGATAATTTTGTCAAATGTTCATATACAGCAAATACAGCACCATTTGCGGTAGCAGCCCTGCAGTCATGGTAAATATTTTGGGTGGCTTATATCTATGCCCCACAAATCCCCGAATCCTCAACAAGTTTTGCTAAAAACGAAGTATGTGG
Source organism: Ambystoma mexicanum (assembly GCF_040938575.1). Taxonomy (NCBI): domain Eukaryota; kingdom Metazoa; phylum Chordata; class Amphibia; order Caudata; family Ambystomatidae; genus Ambystoma; species Ambystoma mexicanum. The sequence goes on along the minus strand of NC_090924.1, from coordinate 29,321,628 downwards.
ACCCCTCAGAATGAATTTGTGAAGTTTGGTGCAGTTTTGTCCGGGGGCGGGTAAACTTATAGGGTGGGTCCTTAAATGTTTGGAAATCCTCATAGACTCGATGGGAAAAATGTGCTTGCGACTGCAGTACAAACTGCTGGACAGATTTTTACCAAATTTGCAACAGGAGCAGCGGCTTGGTCCCGAAAGCATGCTTTTGTAAATTTGTTGTAGATCTGTCCAGTATTTTTTTTTTTAAATCTCCAAAAAGTAGGTACAAAAAAATGTGTGATATATAGGTCAGATCAACTGACTCATTTCCTGATTCAGAGTCCCGGGATGCCTCTAGATCAATCATGGAGCAGTGTGATGTTTGCGGACATCATACATGCTCACTGATTGGTCAATTAAAACCGTGTGGAGCGTCAAAACTTTTTAAACGAACGCCATGTTGGATTCGCGGACTGCACCCGTAGTCCACGGACATCGCAGTAAAAACATATTAAAACACAACATTGCACTTGTCAAACTAATGAAACAATCTCTGGGGAGGTGAGGGGTGATGAGGATGGGATGAAATAAGGCCATAACAAGTAAAAGATCTGATGTTTTTTCCATCTGAGATGTTCGGGAACAGTCGTGTGATGTTTGGGGACATTCATGTATATTTCTGCATTGCAGGGCCAGCGAAAAGCAGTTTTAGGATGGCTTATAACTTTGGCGCCACTCAATGAAACTGAATTGTTATTTTAGACCTGACCCTGAATAGTTCTGAAAAGTTTTGTGCTGGTATGCCAAGAAGGGGCAAAATTAGAGGGTAGGTCCCAGAATATTTGAAAGGTTTATACATTTGGTGCTGTTGATGAATATGCACAGATGTTTGCAAAACATGTTTCAACCCCGAGTTGAATGTCTTTGCAAAGTTTGGTGGGCTTTTGTCAAGAGGGGTCTCGACATTTTTAGATGGCTTATACCTTTGTTGCTGTTTGAAGAATGTGCACAAATGTTTTCAGGAAGATTATAGACCCAACTTTCAATGTCTGTGCAAAGTCTGAATGGATATGACTATTTTTTTAACATACATTTTGACACTTTTCAAAAAATAAAACATGGATGGATTTGCAGCACACTTGTGCAAGGAGTATAGGCAAGGACCTAAAAGCATGGTTTTGCTAATGTGTCTGTGTTTTCTTTTTGGAAAAGTGTCATAATGTAGGTACAAAAAATAGTGATGTATGTTTGTTGACTGAGGTATAGCCTGTGGCCATGTGCAGTCTGGCTGCAATATGGCTACTGAACACGATATAACTTTGGTGCTGTTGGGTGTCCTGACCCACGTTTGGACTATTAAGCTGCAACATTTGGTGCTGTGGGCTTAGAAAATCCAAGATGGCGGAAAAGCCCACAGTTGCTGTGGGATGTTTTTACCCATGCATCCAAGCCCTACCATAAAACTGTGCAGTACTGGCATGGAAAACATCATGATGGCCAGAACTCCCCAGAGAGTGCACAGGGAAAACATGAAGAATAGGCTGCCACCCATTTTTGCCTATGTTGTGAGCACAGGAGGGCATTGCCTAAAACCACCATTGGGCTACACACACAGTAGCCTGAAACCATTGGGAATGGCAATGCTGATTGCCAAAAAGCAACTCAGAGCTGTGGGGAATTCATTTTCTTAATCCCAAAAATGGTTGCAATACCGGTACTCATCACTATCAGAAAGCCGGCGTTTTAAAACCACCAGACTTTTGTGTAAAACTGAACAGAGGAACCCAAACCAGACCAAGGAAAGACTTGCTAAGAGGTGGATACAATGTAAAACTATATTCTGAAATGACTTGAAGGAAGTAATTATTTAATGTATATGTAAAAATTGTCAGTTTGATTTGAATGTAGAAAACTGGGAACAAAAAGTGACATTTAGCTGAAACCTGGCTTAATGAAATTGGATTCTGCCTGACAACTACCCCCGACAGGAGTTGAAACTGGATCAACAGCTGTGTTCTGTAGGGTATTTTGTGGAGATTTGGGGCCTGACGGTATTTTATTACCGCCGAAAAATAACTTAGCAATAATCACTCCTTGTATTCAGATTTGGCAATGTGCAACAATAATACAGTGGACATGCATTATTTCAGCACCCAGACATGCATATTTGGTATGAGTGGTTGGTATGCGTGGTTGGTGGTATTTTGGTGAGCATAATTCCCTTGTTTTATTTGTGGCCCCAATGTCCAGAATCCCTTATCTTTGCTTAGATTTTTCGTGTAATCACTAGAGAGACCTCAGACCTACATTTTAGGAATACCACATTTTCAGTGTTAGTGTTAGTGTGCCACCATGGGCGATCTCACTGACTTATTTACGACAGAGAGCTATATGTGGTAATTTTGTGGTAATTTCCACTACCTTATATACGGTAGGGAACTATGTTCAGAGAGTCCCTCTTCCCGTTGGCTCATGTATCTCCAACGAGCTATGCTACAAATAATCACTCTCAACTGTCCATACTGAATATGATCATGCACACATCTGTCTTAAAATGACAATTGCATTGTTTAAAAATCTCCCCTCATCATCAGCACTGTATTGGTAAATAGAAGACACACCACCCGTCTGCTTTCAAATATTTTTCTGTATTATAAAAGTTGCATTTAAACACGATCTCACTCTTTACAGAAATAAATAAAACAGCACATTAATAGCATTGTCTGTAATACACTGAAAAAAATGGCGGAGAACAGAACACAATTTGCAACATTAACTTGTGATTAAGGCACCGGAATCTCCTTTCCTACTCTGACTGAACATTCTCGTACACACGCAGCTCCCACACTTATGTAATTACCTTATCTGTTCAGAGTTTTCTTCAGCTGTTCTCTTTCTGAATGTGGCTCCCTTGAAGATTAACCCCAGTGAAAACGAACGCCTGCCGTTCTCAAACCGGGGTTATTATCTGGAATTCTCAGCTTTTGCAGATAGGAATGTCTCAACCAGGAAAAAATAGGTCCTTCTCCCAGCTCTGCCAAATCTTGACTGTCCTTCTCTCTCCTCAAACTCCCCCCAGCAAAACTCTGATCACTCCCTCTAGCATGATACTTGCTATGACGCTGCTCCAATCAGAATCAATCATGCCATCTCCTCCTTCTCTACACAATGGCTCATTTTTATAGTGATACTTTGTAACCAACTGATTTCCTGTTCTTTCGAGCTCTTTTGCTTCCTGTAATTATGTGGACAGGGCAGCAGAGAAAAAAAAATGGATGTGCGTTTAAAAGTTCACTTTCAGAATAGGCCTAATTCTGCAGTGGAGACACATTTTTATTAGTGGATTATGTTTCATTAGTCAGGTTAGTTATAAGTAATGTTAGTTATTATTTTCAAATGTGTCTCTCGCACCATAGGCATTTCAGGTGAAAAATAGTGTGCATTTTTGAATGTGCACCTGTGCTTTTAACTGTAAAAATAGATTTGCATCTTATATGTTAAAATCGTTTTTGACTGAATAGCCTGTCTTTCCTTGTTAATCTGGTAACACATATAGCAATGCACCGCACCCTTGTGGTGGTGCTGCAAAAAAAATGTGCTACCTGTGCAGTAGTGCTGTACTCTGTGCTGTAACACGCCAAATATCCTTACATACCCTCCTTTTGTTTTTAGAATCTGGCTACGATCCAAGCCAATTCCTAAAAATAATTTGTTCTTTTTCTTCTTTTCACAATATAGCAATCCAATAAAATGAACATTTATGTGCATCAATGAAAAAGTTGCAATCAATACAGTATTCATCTGAGTTCATTAGTTTACACAATGTTCTACATTTGCCTTCTCAGTGGAAGTGGCATTACTCTAAGTTTAGATTTTTCAAGTCAATTAAAAACAATGAAATAAAACAACTAACCAAAACAAATAATTAATATAACAAATTAAAATAAATAATTAAAATAATAAATACGTGGAACTCCATATGTCAGCACTCTTGTCTGCCTCTGATATGTCCCGACCAGCGATGTTATTTGGTTCATTCGAGTACACTTTCATCTTGGCAATCTTAGATCCATAGGAGTCATCTTTTTCAGCATTCTGGTTATCTTGTCTTCACCTCCACCTGGAGGCAGGCATCTTTTGGTCTTCATCCAGGGGACTCCAGGACTCCATCGTCTCCCGTGGCCTCTGATCCCGGAACCTCCGACCAAATAATGTTAATTTTCTAAATCAAATAGAAAATAACCAAATTAAGTACATAGCACAATACTAACTTTACCCTTTTGCCAAAAATAAAACATGCTTGGTAAAAATATTTCGTTTTTTTTCTTTTCTGAAATTAAACACAAGTTAAAAGAAAACAAGCACACATAAACAGCATTCAATATTTAATACATTTTCTCTCTGCACACCAACCATGAGCTTCCGTTATATGTGCATTTATTTATTTATTTATTTATTTATTTATTTATTTATTTTATATTATATATTTTTATATATACTACAGTGTTTATGTGGCATCATAACAATCAACTTTTTAACTTCTTTGTCACTGCCTCCTGATTACACCCATTTATTTTCTCTTTTTGTGTTCAAGGGACTTTATCTATTTCTACATGCTCAAGCTGCCTGATCTCATGTCTGGGATGGCATGCTTTGATTTGATTTACATGGACAAACTGCTCTATTGCTGTTTCACCTTCATTTTTCAAAATTTTATACACTACAGGAGAGACCTTATCTATAATTCGAAATGGCCCCTGCCAGGCTGCTAGAAATTTAGAATTTTTCTGTTTACTTTTTCCAAAATGAAATTTGTATACGTGATCCCCTACACTGTATTCCTTTACTGATGTCTTTTTATCATAATACGATTTTGCACTGTCAGCAGCTCTTTCCAGATTTCTCTGCACAAAAGCAAATGCATGTTGCAAATGCCTCCTCAGTTCATCAATATATTCATGAACTGTGGATGCACTCACAAGGGTTTGCTCATGTGTTCTGTATAGTAGGTGTTGTGGTAACACCATTTTCCTACCTGTTAAGACCTCATGGGGGCTAACACCTGTTGCTTTGGCAGGAGTCGACCTGATTGCCATCAAAACCAATGGTAAACGCAAATCCCAGCTGGAACCTGCTTCTGCCACAAATTTCTTTAAAATATCCACAACAGACCTATTGCTTCTTTCAACTGTACCTGAAGACGCCGCCCGATATGCGATATGTAGTTTCCTTTTCACACCTAGTATTTGCCATACCTTACTCATTAGAGTAATTGTGAAATGACTTCCTCTGTCTGACTCAATTCTTTGTGCCAACCCAAACCTTAAGAACACATGGTTCACCAGCAATGTGGCTGCTGTTTGCGCACTACAATCTGGTGCAGGAATGCATTCAATCCACTTCGACATCAAACATACCACACTCAAAATATAACGGTGTCCCCTGGTCGACCTTTTTAAAGGACCTACATAGTCTATTTGCAAATCTGACCATGGGAGAGTTAGGCCTCTTTTCATCAATGGTGCTCTATGCATTGGTGAAGCAGGTTTAAATTGGGCGCATACTAGACATCCTCTAGTATATAATTCCACATCTTGGGACATATGTGGCCAGTAAGCATAATCTTTTAGTATTTCTAATGTTTTTTGTGAACCTCTATGGCCTGCGGTTATGGCATCATGTGCATGGTGTAGCATTAGTCCTCTGAATGAAAGGGGTACTACCCACTGTATCTGTCCTGTTATGGACTCTCTAATCATGAGTCCATCCTGTAATCTAATTCTTGTTTTGTTCTTTAATAACACCCTCAACTCTTCTTTTCCCATACAATCATTTTCTGTTAAAGGATTTTGTTCGGTATCTATCAAATGATTATAATAGATTCCCAAAATTTGATCATTCTTTTGTGCCTCAATCAAATCTTGGTCTGGCGTGTCATGACTCCACTGCACCACCAGTTGATCTACCTCCTTTGGTGCTTTAGAACGTGTGACTGCATCAATTTGTATTTCACCCATTAAATAATCAATAGGTAGCAATTCTCCCATCACAGCCCCAATCTTAGCCAGGTGGTCTGCCTTATCATTTCCCTCCTTATCCTCTCCTGGTGTTTTTAAATGCCCACGAATTTTTCTCCAGTATATTGTTAACTCATTCTCTGACACCAATTTGTCTATGGCTTGTATCATTTTTCCATGCTTAAGTGGCTTTTTGTTATATGTAACCATGCCTCTTGCTTTCCAACCAGGCAAATACTCCACAAAGCTATTCCGTGCATAGTCAGAATCAGTCACCAGGACAATTTCACTGAACTTTTTATCAACTGCAGTAGCAATTGCTTTATAAATGGCTGCCAATTCCGCCACCTGACTGCTCCTATCTCCAATCCTCATCCCTATACTGGGGACACCTTCACATTTCAACCAGACATTTCCTATTCCTGCCACTAACTGTTTATTACTGTCATTTTCAATGTGAAAAGCACAACCATCCACATATACAGTTGGCAAATCCTTGCATGTTTTTTCATCAAAAGCTTTGTGTGGTGATTGTTCAAATTCCTGCAAACTAGTTTCTACTTCCATTTCATTTGGTATTTGTTCAGCTGCACAGTCATGTAAGTCAGCTAACCCTTGAGCAATTGGGTTCTTTTTATTTTGTCCATATCTCACTTCTACTGGAAAACCTTGTAATGCTAGCCTCCATGAAGTGATTCTAGATTGCGCTAGATTACCTAATCTAATTCTTTTACTCTCTAAAAATTGCAAAGGTTGATGATTTGTTTCAATAATTACCTTTTCTCCCTGAACAATGGGGCGGAAATGTTGTAGCGCCCACACAGTGGTTAATAGGGCCTTTTCACATTAATTAAATTTCATTTTAACTTGGGAAAATGCCTTACTTGCATATGCAATGGTTTTGTGATTCAAATCGTGTTTTTGTGATAACACTGCTGACATACAATGTTCAGAAAAACCTATTTCTATAAAGAAATCCCTGTCCTTTATGGGGTATGCTAAACATGGTGCCTTTACAAGACATTCCTTTAATTTAGCCACTGCATCAGACTGCCCTTTTTCCCATTTCCAGGGAGTATTCAGTTTAAGCAGTTTAGTCAATGGTTGAGTGATTTCTGCATAATTTTCAATGAACTTTCTGTTATAGCCTGTCATCCCTAATAAACTTTTTACTCCTTTCACATTTTTAGGATCTTTTAATCTTTGTATGGCCTCTATTTTCTTCTTTTGTGGATTTAGCCCATGTTCAGTCACTTCATGCCCTAGAAAGTTCACTTTTTTCTTGCACCATTGTGCTTTCTGCAAAGATACTTTGGCGCCTGCTTTCTGCAATTGGCCAAGTACATGTCTTATTTCATCAAAATGGCTTTTCAGGCTTTCATTTTTTATCAGGACATCGTCCACATAAACTATTGTTCCTCTTTCCGCTGCATCCGGCATGGCCTTTCTCAGAAATATGCCAAATTCACTCCCACTATTGATGTACCCGAACGGGGCTCTAAGCCAGGCATATTGAGTCCTGTCAAATGTAAAGGAAAATAAATGTTGTATCTCCTCTGCCAATGACACGCACCAATATCCAGAGGTGAGATCTAATGTGGTAAATACATTTGAACCATGTACCTGAGCTAGGCCCTGATCAATGAATGGCAGTGGCCATCTAGATATTGGTACTCTTTTATTTAACTCTCTCAAGTCTGCACACAGCCGCCATTGACCATTTGGCTTTAATACACCTAAAATAGGTGTATTGGATGTGCTATGAATGGGCCTGATGATTCCCAGTGATTCCAAATTTTTAATAATCTCTGCCAATGATTCTAAACATGCCAGCGGTAGTCTATACAGGCGTACAAACACTGGGTTTCTGCTACACCCTTCTGGTAGTGTGGCCACATGTAAATCAGTTAAACCACAATCATAAGCATCTTTTGCAAATACATCCTTAAACTCCATAAATATCTCCCTCAGATTGTCCCTCTCTTCATTGCTTTCACATGCATCCGCTAAGGAGATCTGCTCTTCTACCATTTTGGAAAATTCTGGAAAATCTTCTGGTAAGGGAATCTCGGCGCTTTCTTCTAACTGTGTGGCTGTGTCTTTTTGTAAAGCTGTCACTTTTAAATATTTTGGCATATCAGCTTCCACTTCAATGGGCTGATTTTCTGTTTCATTTTCATTTAAATTAAATATTATGCAATCCTCCTGATGGCAGCACACTGTCTCATTTGAATCATAAGGATACACAGAATGAATTTTAAATATTCCTTTGGGCTGAGAGTCCAGGTGTTCTGGCAACTCGCCCTTGGCATCTACGTATTTTTCAGGAATATTCCCAATCACCATGTTATTTAAATCTGCCGTATAATGTGATTTTTGTATGGCCATTCCTAATGGGGAGTTTTCCTCTGAATGAATATCCTGACAACCTTTATTATTTACCATGATTTTTACAGATCCCTCACCAATGTCTACCAATGGAATGTATTCATAATCCAGGCCTTGCTGTTTTATGGATTCATTCAGGCATACATATGCATCAGAGCCTTTCATCTGCTGTCCATTTTTGCATTTCAGTGTTATTGCAAACTGTTTTGTAAATGCAGGAATAATAGTATTTTTCCTCATTTGTAATTCGATTGCATAAGGAACCAGTTGTGCACAATGATAAGCCCTTCTTTTGTCTTCAAACTCAGGTGCCGGACCACCTAGGCGTGACCATATTTTTTGATTAAGGAAATCTAACACCATACACATTCTGTGCATAATGTCATTTCCCATGTAAAATTCATTTTGTGCTCCACTCACTATTCATACATTATGGTAAATTGTTTTCTGCCCAATGCTAATTTTAAGCATGCATCTGCCTGCAATTCGGTTTTCAAAGTCTGGACTGTCCAAGCCAGAAACATATTGGTTTTTAATCCTAAATCTCGGGATTTCTTCCCTTTCCATTATTTTTTGCAACAATTTCTCATTAATGAAACTCCTTTCATGTTCAAGCGCTAAAGTGGCTTTTATTGTTTTAAAATAATCATTTATACCAACATGAACCCATGGTTGCTCATCTTCCATGTGTATTTCTGCCAGAGTGGTAATGTGTTTTTCTGAATCTGTTTTAGGAGCAATATTCTGTTTGCACGTTTTCTCTTTTAGATAAAAACATAATGTGTGCTCATCTATGGCAGTCTGCCAATCTTTCCTTGGGTCCAAGTATATTTGTACAGGTAGTTTTTCATTGTCGCTCTGCATTTTGTCTTGACACATTAATATGACAGTGACACTAGGTATGCAGCTATTCTGGAGATATACCTCCACAGCATCATTTGTTTTGGCAACGGTGTGACATTCATCTATATTGCTGTTTTGTGATTTTAGTTTCTTAGGCCTCAATGGTTTTTTGGTTAAGGACCACAGCACTCCATTCACCCCATCTATGAGAATAGACAATCTTTTCAGGCAATCTGTCCCCATCAGAAATGGAATTTCACAAATAGATGTGATCAATACCTCTTGTTTCATTCTGTGCTTTCCTATTTTTATGTCCTCAGTTACACCTATGATGGGCACCTCCTCCCCATTAAGGTTATGCACTGGGCCTTGATTTTCCTTTACTGTGATCTGACTCTGTGGAGGTCTCCCTTCATTGATACTCTTTACCAGCTCCTTGGACATAATTGTGGCCTGTGCGCCAGTGTCAATCATAGCAAAGATGTGAGGCATTTTTCTTCTACAGTGATGGGTGCATAATATCTGTCCTCAACTTCCTCTAATACACATAAGAAATGTGAATTCTTACTGATTTCAGGGCTCACCTTTCTCAGGTCTTTTTCACTTTTGGCTAAGCACATTGGTAAATGAAAAGACATTTTTCCCTCCTTTTTACCCATTTCTGTGCGAGAGATTTTATTCATTTCTCCATGTTCAGAGGTTTTTTGGAGTGTGGCCACTGTTCGCCCATCCATCTGGGTAACATCAGAGACCACATTACAATCCTCCAACTGAACATGTGTAACAACATCATTCAGCAATTTGTCATTTTTTAATTCTGTGCATTTGTGATCATTTAGTGTGATACCAGCCCTTTCAGCCTCTTCAAAAATATGTGGCTCAAAGAATTCTTCAGGTGATTGACTTGTACCCTCCTTGCGAGTATTTCCTTTTTCTGTCTGTGTTTGGTCATTGTTTTGCTTGCCCAGGGAAGGAGCTATAGCATCCCCACTTACTCCCTGTTCACTGGTATTCCCCATGCATGAGTTATTTTTCTTAAATCTGTTCCTTTGTTCTTTTGGAATTCCTAATGTTTCTTTTTCATTTGTGCAAATCTTTACTGTTTTATTTAGCTCTAAGTTAAACCGTACCTCTTTTTTAGGAGTATTTGCACTTTCTGTCACAATTTCATTTACTGGTACTTTCATTTTTAATCCATTAGGCATCTCAGAGTCGTTATGCAAAATTATATCAGAGCAATCTGTCATTTTGGCACTGCAGTTATCATGAGTACTTAGTCACTTTTCAGAAGCCCCCCGGTCATTGCTATGGCCATCAGCCCCCTCTTTGGAAGGTTGTTTTTGCGCTGTATAGAGCTTTCCTATTTGCTCAGCTAACATTTTCACTTGGGCCTCAAGGCTCTGGAACCTTTCCATCTCTCTAGGATCCTCTTTCTGTGGCCTAGGTCGATATTGGTTGTTTTCCCCCTGATTGGATCTATTCTGATACCTCTCAGGTGATTGATGTCGGTTGGGATGGTTTCTGAACTCTTGATTCATTTGTGGAGGGGAGCGGGTTGCACCCATCCTTTGATTATAGTCCCCTGGTGGGGAATCATTGTACTGGCGTGGACTGTAGTTCACGTTTTGCCTCATGTCCTGTCTCTCAGATTGTGGGTACTGGCCCCTATGTTGATTTCCATTATCAGTAAATCGATCCACATATCGGGGCCTATCCTGATTACCATATATCATGGTGCTGGGATCAAATCTGCTCTGTGTCCCCAATGACTGGTAGGGACCATCATTTCTTTGATCTTGATTTTGTTTGGTTATTGTTCATACCTGCCATATCAGGCCGGTATCCTACCCGGGGTCTGTCCCCTAAATACCTAGGGCTGATGTAGCTCTCTCTATTACTAGGATCATGTGATTGGAACATTGGTACAGGAAATGGCGATCTTTGTTGATTACCCCTTTGTTCAGGTGTCACATTATTTTTACCTTGGCTTTGAGCAGACTCAAGGGACATTTTGGCTGACCTGATTTCCATTACTGTGGCTGAGGGTTCTTTAGATTTAGGTCTAGTATCTTTCATTTTATCACTTTCTCTACCCTGACAATAGAGTACCTCATATAGTTTTGTGCTTTGATGTACAATCCATTCAAGGGACTTGTCACGGTCAAATTCACGGACCAATTGGGATATGATGTCTTTCTGTAGCCCATAGAAGTATGCAGTTTTAAACTCATTGGAATTTGAGTCAAAAGATACATCAAAGCGAGAAAATGCTCTTTTTAAGTCTTGTAAAAATTGGCGAGGAGATGTATTAGGTCCAGCAGTAATTGTGTACGTGACTTTCTTTGCCTCCTGCAATGACTGAAAAGGAGAAAAATGACGCCTAATTTCTTTTTCAAACTCCAGCCATGTCATATTCTGCTGTTCATTTAATCCCCCTATGATGCTGGGCGTCGGGGCATCTAAAGTTAAATGAAAATATTGTCTGTACTGTTCCTTAGGTATCTGGAGTGCTTTAAAAATGTCATGCACCGCTTCTAAGTGATCCTCAATGCAGCATTCACCTCCCTTTTTAAATGGTTTGATCAGGGCTTTAATGGATTACATTATTTTTATGGGGCTACTTGTTGCAATGCATGGAATTGCACTATTTTGTGATTCACTCCTGTTTTCAGGTGTATGAGATTGGTGGCTGCCCCCAATGGGAGTATCAAATCCCCCAAGGGCGCTGCAACCAAGTTCAGTCACCGGCTCAGTCACTGGAGCACTAGCTCTTTGGGCAGAGCTAGAATTCACCTCCACTCCATTGAATGTGGTACCCTGCCGCCTCTCCTGGGACCTGGGAATGCACATTTGCTGTTCTAAGTCCTTACACTTTTTAAGGAGTCTATTGGCTTCATCTTGCAAATAGTTGTTTTCACCATTCATTTTATTAATCACCTCCTGCATGTCGCACATTTGCATTTGGCATTCATTGAACTCTTTATTTCTCTTGTCTCTTTCTTGGATCATTTTAATCATTTCTTGTTCTGCACTCTGGAGATCACCTTCTTTTTCACAATGTTCTTTTTGTAAAATCTGCATTTCTGAAACAACCTCATCTTTATCCTGCCTAATGTGATCCACTAAGGCTTTTAAGTGTGCCAATTCTTGCTCACTATCTTCAAATTGTTTCTTGCTTTTGGATAACTGAGTATCAAAGTCTCTGCATTTTAATTGCATGTCTTTTTGGCATACATCCAATTCTGCTCTCAACATTTCCTGATTTTTACTTGCCCCCTCTAATTCAGTCTTTAACCTGTTAATTAGCTGAGTATCATTCTCTTGCATTCGCAGGGACTTGTTTAAAATAAACCATATTTTGCCGCATAGCCGTATTAAACAGTCTTTCTCTGCACTTTTATCGGCTGCATTCAATAATCTTGTAAGGCAGACCTGAATTATGCTGCCTTCTGCAAAAATATTGTCTAGTTTTTCTTTCTGCACCTCACCCTGAATGCGGTTACTCCATTCCAACGTGCTATTTGACGACCAATTCCCATGTGCAAACAGCTTTGCCTCTAAATATTGCACTAGATCTGAGAATGTGGTTTTCCTTTGTGACATTCTGAAATTCGTTTTTAGTGGCACACTGTTATTATAAAACGGGTTCCCTTTAATGTGCAAATGGCAGTGTGAGACATGCTTGCCACGCCCAGTAGGTACTCTATGATCACTTTCCCGGCCTGCAACGCACCATAAACATGTAGGGTATTTTGTGGAGATTTGGGGCCTGACGGTATTTTATTACCGCCGAAAAATAACTTAGCAATAATCACTCCTTGTATTCAGATTTGGCCATGTGCAACAATAATACAGTGGACATGCCTTATTTCAGCACCCAGACATGCATATTTGGTATGCGTGGTTGGTATGCGTGGTTGGTGGTATTTTGGTGAGCATAATTCCCTTGTTTTATTTGTGGCCCCAATGTCCAGAATCCCTTATCTTTGCTTAGATTTTTCATGTAATCACTAGAGAGACCTCAGACCTACATTTTAGGAATACCACATTTTCAGTGTTACTGTTAGTGTGCCACCATGGGCGATCTCACTGACTTATTTACGACTTAGAGCTATATGTGGTAATTTTGTGTTAATTTTCACTACCTTATATACGGTAGGGAACTATGTTCAGAGAGTCCCTCTTCCCGTTGGCTCATGTACCTCCAACGAGCTATGCTACAAACAATCACTCTCAACTGTCCATACTGAATATGATCATGCACACATCTGTCTTAAAATGACAATTGCATTGTTTAAAAATCTCCCCTCATCATCAGCACTGTATTGGTAAATAGAAGACACACCACCCGTCTGCTTTCAAATATTTTTCTGTATTATAAAAGTTGCATTTAAACACGATCTCACTCTTTACAGAAATAAATAAAACAGCACATTAACAGCATTGTCTGTAATACACTGAAAAAAATGGCGGAGAACAGAACACAATTTGCAACATTAACTTGTGATTAAGGCACCGGAATCTCCTTTCCTACTCTGACTGAACATTCTCGTACACACGCAGCTCCCACACTTATGTAATGACCTTATCTGTTCAGAGTTTTCTTCAGCTGTTCTCTTTCTGAATGTGGCTCTCTTGAAGATTAACCCCAGTGAAAACGAACGCCTGCCGTTCTCAAACCGGGGTTATTATCTGGAATTCTCAGCTTTTGCAGATAGGAATGTCTCAACCAGGAAAAAATAGGTCCTTCTCCCAGCTCTGTCAAATCTTGACTGTCCTTCTCTCTCCTCAAACTCCCCCCAGCAAAACTCTGATCACTCCCTCTAGCATGATACTTGCTATGACGCTGCTCCAATCAGAATCAATCATGCCATCTCCTCCTTCTCTACACAATGGCTCATTTTTATAGTAATACTTTGTAACCAACTGATTTCCTGTTCTTTCGAGCTCTTTTGCTTCCTGTAATTATGTGGACAGGGCAGCAGAGAAAAAAAAATGGATGTGCGTTTAAAAGTTCACTTTCAGAATAGGCCTAATTCTGCAGTGGAGACACATTTTTATTAGTGGATTATGTTTCATTAGTCAGGTTAGTTATAAGTAATGTTAGTTATTATTTTCAAATGTGTCTCTCGCACCATAGGCATTTCAGGTGAAAAATAGTGTGCATTTTTGAATGTGCACCTGTGCTTTTAACTGTAAAAATAGATTTGCATCTTATATGTTAAAATCGTTTTTGACTGAATAGCCTGTCTTTCCTTGTTAATCTGGTAACACATATAGCAATGCACCGCACCCTTGTGGTGATGCTGCAAAAAAAATTTGCTACCTGTGCAGTAGTGCTGTACTCTGTGCTGTAACACGCCAAATATCCTTACAGTTCCCAGGCCTAGCTGCATACTGCTTCCCCACCAAAACGAGTTGACACCTCTTTGATTAGATTAGGGGAGGGGCAACTGCAGGAAACTGAACAATGGACTCAGGCTAATGTTATATTGGGGGAAACTGGGAGGGGCAGTGCCTCTGCTAGCAGCTGAGCTTGGGGGAATTGGATAAACCAGTTATTCCACCCTGTGATGTGGGAAGCCACACCCCTTTTTGACCAGAGCATGATTTTAAAAAGATAGATAACTCATAGTGCGGACTTGTCATAATTATATAAGTAATATCATTATTTTTGTGATTTTTCTGTGCACGTTTTAAGAGGTGTTAGGACCCTGTGGTGTATTCTGGGGGATTGCTAGCGGAAAATAGGGTCTTACTCCAAATGTCTGCATGTTAAAAATCTGACACTTCATCAATTAATGTCCATACTCCTTGCGCACGTGTGTAATTTTGGATAAATGTCCGATATTGCAAAACCAGTTAAAAAGCGCAAAATGTTGTCATGGACCATAAGGAATATATAATGTGTACATGTAATTTCAACAAATTGTGTATCTGGGAAAGATGTATTTGAATCAAATATAGATTTGTGGGCAAACTGACCAGGGGAGGATCCTCTGACCCATAAACAGACCTCATCATGATGACAATCCATTTCCTTCCGCCAATCATGGGAGAGGGGAGAATTGGGCCAATGACAAGTAGAGAGGGGCAGGCTTAGCTAGGCCCAGGCACACACCCATTTTCAAAACACATAAAAAGAGACTGCTGGGACAGGTAGAGACATTCAATTCCATTTGCTGCGGAGCATGCTGACCGACGACTTCACATCCAGAGATCCAACACTTAGACTTCCAAGCTAAACGTAGACTACAGAACTTTGAACCTAGAAGGCCCACTGCAAGCAAAAGTATTCTCAGCAGGCCTTCAGAATCCAGCAAACCTAACCAAACTATTCAACAGCCGGGCAAGCTGTTTGAATTCTGTGCCAAGAACTTTTGCCAGTACCCAGAAAGCAGTGTTACATCCAGAATCTACTTGATCCGGACCGGAAGCAGACCAGAGTTCCAGAAAACCACAGGCCGCTGTATCCAGAGAGCTGACCCAGATCACTGTGAAGTGCTGAGACCAGAACCGGAGTCCAGTCCAAAACCTGACCAGATCCGTGGCGAGGCCCATCCCTGCCCAAAATATATTGTGAGTACCGCCAGAACTGTGCAGAACCCAATCTCTTAGTTAAAATAATCTAATTCAAGCTATTTTAACCTAATTATAACAGCCTCCTAGAAATCGTGTCATCTGTCATTTTTAAAGCTGCACAACTGTCACCTGTCAATTCTGCAGCTGCAAGCTGTCACCTGTCATTTTGAGTTTTACTTTAAATCCGAAAATCTACCTTTATTAAATCGTCCGTATCTCTGGAACCGTTTGTGCTAGGAACGAGATTTAACTTTCATCTGAAAGCTTAGAATCTAGGTTTTCCAACGAACCTAGAACCGACTTATACTACTCCCTATACTTTTTCCGTAATCGCGAGACATGCACTCGTGAAATTTACCGCGATTTGCGATTTTGGCTCAATTTCTCCACTTGTCAAAATAGCAGCTCCATTCTTTCTTTTGTTAAAATCTATTTGCAACTTGGTAATCATTCATAGAGTATTGTTAAAGTGAGCCTGAACTAATACCAACAAGCATCTCTCACTCACCCTGAACCTCTAGAGGGAATTAAAAGCAATTTTAGCACCTTTCACTTCCTTGGAATTAAAAGCAATTTTAGCACCTTTCACTTCCTTGCAAACCACATTAAAGTAATTTGCCTGTGTTTAAAACTCATCCCTGTTTTCTCTAAGCTTGCTGGGGTAACTGGAATTGTGTATTGCATTATAAAGTGTGATTTGTTGGGATTCTTGAAGACTGTGTGCTCTCCTTCCATTTCTTGTATTGCATAGGAGGGGGAGTGAATTGTCAAAAGAAAAAGTGATCATATTACCTTTTGCTAAAATCATAACAAGTTATTTCTGTACTGCATTTTATTCCACCTTGCATTTCCTTAAAACCATCAAGCATTTTCAGCTACCTCATCCTCTACACTACTCCTAAGTAACCAAATCAGTGTACCCCTGTAACATTATCCATTGTTGATCACGGTCATATTCACAAGTGTAATATCCATTATCAATTTATTTATAGAAGTGTGATATATATATATATAATAATAATAATAATAATAATAATAATAATTAGGCTTTTATATAGCGCTACAAACCCTCAGGTATCTGAGCGCTGCTTATTATTACCCACGGTGTGTGGTGCTCATTTATCGACCTCGGAAGGATGAAAGGCTGAGATTGGCCCCGCCGGGATTCGAACCTGCGTTAGCAGGCTCTGCACGGATGTCAAAGCAAGCGCTCTACTCGCTGTGCCACTTGACCGGCAAGTATATATATATATATATATTGTTTAAATTTTCAAATAAACCTTTTAATTTGCAAAACAAACCTACTTCTTCGCTCAGTGGAGTCAGGGGGATTCTAAGAGGGGGTGTTATACAATGGTTGTCATCCAGAGTACTGAACTGGATATAAAAATACATCAATAAGGGTTTTCCTCAGCATCCCAGACTAGGCATTGACTTAGCTGTAGTGTTGATTGAATATCGCTTACATTGTGCCAGAATCTGGGAAAACTGCGCAGTTTGTGGGCACACCAAAATGGTTGCCTAACCTGCCACCCACCAGTGCAAGCATGATGGCCCAGGAGTGCCATGAGTGAAATGTGTGCCAAAGGAAAAACAGCAGTGCCGGTTTGCTAAAAAAGTGCTTTAAAATCACCTTTGTTTCCCTGAATGCAAGCTCAAAATGCCATTTTTAACATCACAAGATATTCAAAAATCTCAATGAACACCAGTAGACATTTGGCAGAATGTATTCTTGCGTGCATACTAAGAGGCCGATTCATGGAATAATTAGCGCGGCGCAAGTGGGCAAAAACGTGCGAATCGCAGTGGAATAGCGAAAATCGCAGTGAAAGTGCGAAAATCGCACGAAAAGCAGCGCACGTCGATTCATGGAAGTCCGTGCGCGAGAAAACCAGTGGATGTGCGATAAAAAGTGCGCCGCGCACGTTGGCGCACAGGCCATCTAACAGGGTGCGCCAGGTCACAGCGAAAATCGCACAGGCCACAGCGAAATTCGCACGCAACAAAAGTAGGCGGAACACGGGCGTAACACTCGGAATGGGGAACAACTTGCAAAAACGTGGGCTTCACAGGGGAAGTACAGGGCACAAGTGCGCGGAACGCCCACACGCTCGCCTACAACACGTATTCATGGAATAGAATAGGGCAAAAAAGCGCACGCTCAAACCAGCGCACAGGCACAAACACGACCGCCACAAGAAAGCAGGCGGTAGCGTCTCTGCGGCTGTAAGAAATGTGCGCCAAAAGGTGCGCCAACAAATAACACCCATATACTGCCATGATGAATGTCCTATACTGTGGCCCTCCTGGACAAATGACGTGCAAAGGGGTACCCACAAACACGGACACGCTGACAAAAAATACGTGTGCGTGTATACCGGGGTGCGCGGGAAGTCTCAAACGCGATTTGGCCGGGTACGTGGATTTCAGGGGTGCGCGGGAAGTTCCACACGCGATTCCATCAGGGTAGGTGTATTTCAGGGGTGCGCGGGAAGTTCCACACGCGATTCCATCAGGGTACGTGTATTTCAGGGGTGCACGGGAAGTCCCACACGTGATTACAGCAGGGTACGTGTATTTCAGGGGTGCGCGGGAAGTTCCACACGCGAATAGCCTGGGCGCGTGTATTTCAGGGGTGCGCGGGAAGTTCCACACGCGAATAGCCTGGGCGCGTGTATTTCAGGGGTGCGCGGGAAGTTCCACACGCGAATAGCCTGGGCGCGTGTATTTCAGGGGTGCGCGGGAAGTCCCACATGCAATTACAGCAGGGTACGTGTATTTCAGGGGTGCGCGGGAAGTTCCACACGCGAATAGCCTGGGCGCGTGTATTTCAGGGGTGCGCGGGAAGTTCCACACGCGAATAGCCTGGGCGCGTGTATTTCAGGGGTGCACAGGAAGTCCCACACGCGATTACAGCAGGGTACGTGTAGTTCAGGGGTGCGCTTGAATTTTTACACGCGAATAGCCTGGGCGCGTGTATTTCAGGGGTGCGCGGGAATTATCACACGCGATTTGGCTTGGTACGTGTATTACAGGGGTGCGTGGGAAGTTACACACGCGATTAGGCTGGGTTGGTCCTCACAGGTGTTCCCTGTACACCCTCCACGACCCCTGCAGGCAGCCCACAAAACAGGGGACTACCCTGCACACCTGCTCATGTCTCCCACCACCCCCACCCCCCACCATCCAGGGGCAGCCTCCACCAGGCCCCCACTCATGTCTCCCACCACCCCCACCCCCCCAGTCACCAGGGGCAGCCTCCACCAGGCCCCCACTCATGTCTCCCACCACCCCCACCCCCCAGCATCCAGGGGCACCCTCCACCAGGCCCCCACCCATGTCTCCCACCCCCCCACCCCCCAGCATCCAGGGGCACCCTCCACCAGGCCCCCACCCATGTCTCCTACCACCCCCACCCCCCAGCAGTGCAGGGGCAGCCTCCACCAGGCCCCCACCCATGTCACCCACCACCCCCACCCCCCAGCAGTGCAGGGGCAGCCTCCACCAGGCCCCCGCCCATGTCACCCACCACCCCCACCCCCCAGCAGTGCAGGGGCATCCTCCACCAGGCCCACACTCATGTCCCCTATCACCCCCACACCCCCGCCACCAGGGGCACCCTCCACCAGGCCCCCACTCATGTTTCCCACCACCCCCACCCCCCAGTCACCAGGGGCAGCCTCCACCAGGCCCCCACTCATGTCTCCCACCACCCCCACCCCCCAGCATCCAGGGGCACCCTCCACCAGGCCCCCACCCATGTCTCCCACCACCCCCACCCCCCAGCATCCAGGGGCACCCTCCACCAGGCCCCCACCCATGTCTCCTACCACCCCCACCCCCCAGCAGTGCAGGGGCAGCCTCCACCAGGCCCCCACCCATGTCACCCACCACCCCCACCCCCCAGCATTGCAGGGGCAGCCTCCACCAGGCCCCCACCCATGTCACCCACCACCCCCACCCCCCAGCAGTGCAGGGGCATCCTCCACCAGGCCCACACTCATGTCCCCTATCACCCCCCCGCCACCAGGGGCACCCTCCACCAGGCCCCCACTCATGTCTCCCACCACCCCCACCCCCCCAGTCACCAGGGGCAGCCTCCACCAAGCCCCCACTCATGTCTCCCACCACCCCCACCCCCCAGCATCCAGGGGCACCCTCCACCAGGCCCCCACCCATGTCTCCCACCACCCCCACCCCCCAGCATCCAGGGGCACCCTCCACCAGGCCCCCACCCATGTCTCCTACCACCCCCACCCCCCAGCAGTGCAGGGGCAGCCTCCACCAGGCCCCCACCCATGTCACCCACCACCCCCACCCCCCAGCAGTGCAGGGGCAGCCTCCACCAGGCCCCCACCCATGTCACCCACCACCCCCACCCCCCAGCAGTGCAGGGGCATCCTCCACCAGGCCCACACTCATGTCCCCTATCACCCCCACCCCCCCGCCACCAGGGGCACCCTCCACCAGGCCCCCACTCATGTCTCCCACCACCCCCACCCCCGCAGTCACCAGGGGCAGCCTCCACCAGGCCCCCACTCATGTCTCCCACCACCCCCACCCCCCACCATCCAGGGGCACCCTCCACCAGGCTCCCACCCATGTCTCCCACCACCCCCACCCCCCAGCATCCAGGGGCACACTCCACCAGGCCCCCACCCATGTCCCCTATCACCCCCACCCCCCAGCAGTGCAGGGGCACCCTCCACCAGGCACCCACTCATGTCTCCCACCACCCCCACCCCCGCAGACACCAGGGGCAGCCTCCACCAGGCCCCCACTCATGTCTCCCACCACCCCCACCCCCCACCATCCAGGGGCACCCTCCACCAGGCCCCCACCCATGTCTCCCACCACCCCCACCCCCCAGCATCCAGGGGCACCCTCCACCAGGCCCCCACCCATTTCCCCTATCACCCCCACCCCCCAGCAGTGCAGGGGCACCCTCCACCAGGCCCCCACTCATGTCTCCCACCACCCCCACCCCCCCAGTCACCAGGGGCACCCTCCACCAGGCCCCCACTCATGTCTCCCACCACCCCCACCCCCCAGCATCCAGGGGCACCCTCCACCAGGCCCCCACTCATGTCTCCCACCACCCCCACCCCCCCAGTCACCAGCGGCAGCCTCCACCAGGCCCCCACTCATGTCTCCCACCACCCCCAACCCCCAGCAGTGCAGGGGCACCCTCCACCAGGCCCCCACCCATGTCTCCCACCACCCCCACCCCCCCCGCCACCAGGGGCACCCTCCACCAAGCCCCCACTCATGTCTCCCACCACCCCCACCCCCCACCATCCAGGGGCACCCTCCACCAGGCCCCCACCCATGTCTCCCACCACCCCCACCCCCCAGCATCCAGGGGCACCCTCCACCAGGCCCCCACCCATGTCCCCTATCACCCCCACCCCCCAGCAGTGCAGGGGCACCCTCCACCAGGCCCCCACTCATGTCTCCCACCACCCCCACCCCCCCAGTAACCCGGGGCAGCCTCCACCAGGCCCCCACTCATGTCTCCCACCACCCCCACCCCCCCGCCACCAGGGGCACCCTCCACCAGGCCCCCACTCATGTCTCCCACCACCCCCACCCCCCACCATCCAGGGGCACCCTCCACCAGGCCCCCACCCATGTCTCCCACCACCCCCACCCCCCAGCATCCAGGGGCACCCTCCACCAGGCCCCCACCCATGTCCCCTATCACCCCCACCCCCCAGCAGTGCAGGGGCACCCTCCACCAGGCCCCCACTCATGTCTCCCACCACCCCCACCCCCCCAGTAACCAGGGGCAGCCTCCACCAGGCCCCCACTCATGTCTCCCACCACCCCCACCCCCCGCCACCAGGGGCACCCTCCACCAGGCCCCCACTCATGTCTCCCACCACCCCCACCCCCCCAGTCACCAGGGGCACCCTCCAGCAGGCCCCCACTCATGTTTCCCACCACCCCCACCCCCCCGCCACCAGGGGCACCCTCCACCAGGCCCCCACTCATGTCTCCCACCACCCCCACCCCCCCAGTCACCAGGGGCAGCCTCCACCAGGCCCCCACTCATGTCTCCCACCACCCCCACCCCCCAGTCACCAGGGGCACCCTCCACCAGGCCCCCACTCATGTCTCCCACCACCCCCACCCCCCCAGTCACCAGGGGCAGCCTCCACCAGGCCCCCACTCATGTCTCCCACCACCCCCACCCCCCACCATCCAGGGGCACCCTCCACCAGGCCCCCACCCATGTCTCCCACCACCCCCACCCCCCAGCATCCAGGGGCAGCCTCCACCAGGCCCCCACTCATGTCTACCACCACCCCCACCCCCCAGCATCCAGGGGCACCCTCCACCAGGCCCCCACCCATGTCTCCCACCACCCCCACCCCCCAGCATCCAGGGGCACCCTCCACCAGGCCCCCACCCATGTCTCCTACCACCCCCACCCCCCAGCAGTGCAGGGGCAGCCTCCACCAGGCCCCCACCCATGTCACCCACCACCCCCACCCACCAGCAGTGCAGGGGCACCCTCCACCAGGCCCCCACTCATGTCTCCCACCACCCCCACCCCCCCAGTAACCAGGGGCAGCCTCCACCAGGCCCCCACTCATGTCTCCCACCACCCCCACCCCCCTGCCACCAGGGGCACCCTCCACCAGGCCCCCACCCATGTCTCCCACCACCCCCACCCCCCAGCATCCAGGGGCACCCTCCACCAGGCACCCACACATGTCCCCCTGCCCCCAGGTCCTGACGATACTCAATCATGGCAGTAATGGGCAGCATACCCAGCACAAACACCCAGGCAAGGATTGCATCCACCCACATAGTGAATGCAATTACATGATACAACCCCAATGGCAAGTATGTAAATGAACACATGTCCGTCACACACACATACACAATGGGTGCAAGTGAATGTCAAAACCCATATCATGACATGTATGAAACCAATGAGAAAATACCACAAGTGAAAGTAAAAAGAAATTGTATTAAAGATGTGAAATAAGTAAACAAATCAAACACACAACAATGGGGATAACAAAATAAAAGGTCCATGTCCGAGAACAAATGTAAAAAAATATAAAAAATTAGGAATCCAAAAACAAATGTAGTCCAAAGCAAAATCATGTGGAAGGAAAATAATGAAAAACCATTTCCTCATGGTGAACACAATAATTAATAAAAGAAATGTCCATTCAAAAAGCAAACTATATACACGAAAATTCAAGGGTCCATGAGCCCAATACCATAAATGAAACCTACTACTACCTAATGAAAAAATATATACAAAAAAGTGGCCATTGTCCGAGCGGTCCAAATAAATAAAAATGAATAAAGGAAACCTAACACTAACTAACTAAATAACTATATACAAAGGCAGCGGGCAAGTCCTGCGGCTCACTCGGTGATGTTGCTGGCCAGGGCATCATCGAACTCCATGTCGATGTCCTGGAGGCCGGACTCTGTCCTGGCCCTGAGGTCTCGCAGGGATAACCCCATGTCCAGCTCAAACTCCCTGCGAGCTTCCTCGAGGCACTCAGCCCGCCTCAACGCCCGACGCATGGAGAACTCCGCCCTGACCATGGCGAGCCGCTCCTCTTCCGCCCGCTGCCGCTCCGCACGTATCCGCTGGACCAACTGCTCCCACACAGAAGACACCACCATCCCAGGGTTGCCCTGCCCTCCGGCCGATGCCTGCCCCTCTGATCTTGAATGCCCCGAGCCATGATGCCTCCCACGTCGAGCCCGCTGCTGCCTCCGACGCCACTGCCTCTGCCAGCACGACGGCATCCAGGCTGATGGAAACCACCGACGCCGTCGTGCCCTGCCTGATGATGCTGTCACATCTTCCATCTGCTGGGGTCCAGTTGCTGTGTTGTCCACCCCTGCTGGACCTCCGACTCCCAACTGTGGCAGGGATGGGATCCCCACCGAGCTGGCTGCATTGGTCGGGGCAGGTCCACAGGGGGCCCTAGTGGCATCTGGGCTGGAAGACGGCAAGGAGAACGACTGGTGTATAGCCTGCACAGAGGAGGAGAGGGCCGCCACATTGGCCAACACATGCAGGAAACCCCCGAACATGGCCGATCCCAATTGGGCCACGTCGGCACGGTGCACTTCGTGATGACGTGCGTGCTCCTCCCGGGAAGCACGCACGGCATCACGAATCACAGCCGTGCGCATCGCGACCCCAATCAGGACCTTCTCCGCACGGCCAGGGGTTCCCACGTCCGCAGGTGGAGGGGAGTCAGGTGACATGGACATCCCCTCTACCTGCGGACGGGCCTGGGACGGGGCATCCCTGCTGGTGCATGGTGGTGCACTCACAGGGTCAGGGACAGCGACATGCACAGGCCCCTCCACGGTGACCTGTGCTGCCTCCTGCCCCTGGCCCTGGACTGCACCACTTGCACCAGCAGGGATGCCCCCACCAGGCCCCATGTGTGCCCCAGTGGCGGCCTCCTCCTCCTCTGTGCAAACCACCAACCTGGATGGCTCCTCACCGTCTCCCACCGTAGCAGGCCCCTGTGGGGGCTCACCCACCCCTTCCGCTGCAGCCGTGGGGGCATCCCCGCCGCCTTGCTCCACAGCGCTGTCTCCGCCCTCTTCTTCACTAGCTGCTGCATAGAGGGAGACAAAGAACACAAGCATCAGGGTACTGTACAATGGTCCCCTAGACAGGAAGCAATAGCAGATGACCACCACTGTCAAAGTACACTTCCATCATGTCCCTCCACAACACATGGGTCAGTCCAGGCAAAACACACACAGTAACAGGCATGCTGCATGCCATGGACATTTCCATGCATGTCCAATGGACTCTTGAAACATTCAATGATATGGAACTCACATGCATCATGGCTCATGGATTTCACATGCACACACTTCACCTCAGTCACATCCATCTGGCCCCAAACACAACAAACACAGCGGATACAAGGGCAATTTGGCTGCTTCACTGAATCTGTGCATTGTCACACACATGTGTCATGCATCCATGGCATGCACAAGTCACAGACAAGCAGGTCAGCCACACAGACATGGCTACCACATATGTACCTGGCATCGGCACCCATCCCTCACCCCCACCCATGTCCCGGTACAGAGACTGGCATGCTCTCATGTTCAAAATCTGCATAGGGGTCCCCATGCGGCATTTGAACACATGCAACAACCATGTGGGTCACACATCACTGGTTGCACATGCATTACCATGATGTCCATGCACACATACATGCATACATGGCCTATGGCACACATACAGGCAAGTATCATAGACCCAGCACACAGCAACATGCCCTGTGTCACACAGTAATGCTTGAACACTTACCGCTCAACTCCAGACGGGCCTCCCTCTCAAGGATCAGGGCATGGAGCGCTGGGCGTACGCGTTCCAGGACCCTCATCTGGATGGAACTCATGCGGCCCGGCCCCCCTCCACGAGGCGCCGGGCCTTCACAAGGGTCCTGGACCTCAAGTCCTCCCAGCGCTTCTTGATCTTCTGGACGTTGCGGGTTGCCACCCCCTCCGCGTTGATGGCAACCACACAGTCGGCCCAGATCCTCTCCCGTCCATCCTTGCTGGCGCGGGACGATCCAAAGAGGGCATCATACTGCCCCAGGACATGCTCCACCAGGACACCAACTTCGGTGGCAGTGAAGCTGGTGCCCCTCTGCCCCTCTGGCCTGGGGTTGCCACTGGTGCCAGATGTGGAAGTGCCCGACATGGCAACCCCAGAGGCAGGTGTGGGTGGGCAACTGGGTCCTGGGGCTGGGCTGTGGAGCGATGTAATCCCAGTCGGGAGTCTTCAGTTCCAGCAGGGGTGGACACAGCAACTGGACCCCTGCAGATGGCTGATGTGCAGGCACCAAATGGCAGGGCACGGTGGCAGCAGGCAGGCAGCAGCAGATGGCACGTGGGAGGCTGCTCGGGGCACGGGGGGCAGTAACTCGGCCTTCTGGGCAGGAGCGTGGTCTTCCGTGTGTTTTCCCGTGGCCAGCTTGATACGGAGTGATTTGGCACGTGAAAATTCGGCACGTCAGCGTGAAATCCGAGGAAAGGCCCTTAGCGCGTAAGCGCGTAAGCACGCATACGCGATTCCATTGGTCCAGAGTCCCTTAGCGCGTAAGCGCGTATGTGACGTGACCCGCACGGGTGTTCCCCACCCAGCACGTGATGACGGAGCACACGTCTAAATACTGCACGTCAGAGTGTCATCGCGTGTAATTGGACAAAAGTGCACGTACACGCGATTGGCCTATGTACGTGTATTTCAGGGGTGCACGGGCACTTACACACGCAAGTACGTCAGCGCACCTGTATCCCGTTGTGCGTGTGAATTTCCACACGCTATTGGACTGGGAACTGGATTCCAGGGGTGCGCGGGTCACACGCTTGCCTAGAACACACGCAAAGCATGAATTTGCGCACTTAAACAATAACAAGCCAGACGCCAGGATGAACATACCGTTCCTAGCAGCAGTGGCAGTGGGCTACCAAAGGAGGAGGAGGAGGATAGTCAGGGCCAGAATATTCACACCCAGAACCAGCCTTTTCGGGATGCCTGATGACCAGGTGTATGGAAGGTACAGGTTTCCACCACACATAATACTGGACCTGGTGAGTGAGTGGGAGGATGACCTCACATCACCCACCCTGTGCTCCCAAGCACTCAGCCCCCTGGAGAAGGTCCTCAATGTACTGCACTTCTTAGCCACTGGATCATTTCAGCGGACAAGTGCCATAGTGGGTGGGGTGTCACAGGCCACCCAGTCACGCTGCCTACACCAGGTCTTGAACATCATAACTGCACGCCCATCAGTCCGCAGGCACATATACCTGCCCAGAACACCTGCAGAAAGGCATGCTGCCGCCCTGGATTTTTACGGTGTGGCACGATTCCCCAAAGTGCTAGGTGCCATCGACTGCACCCATGTGGCTCTACGTCCCCCCAGGGCATCTGAGCACATCTATAGGAACCGCAAGCACTGGCATTCCATCAACGTGCAGGTAGTATGTAATGCCAAGGGAATCATCACCTCAGTATATGCCAACTATCCCGGCTCCACCCACGACAGCTTCATTTACCGAATGTCCACCCTATGCCGGGACCTAGATGCTGGGCGGCATGGCGATACATGGCTGCTTGGTGAGTATGTATGCCACTGCACATGCATGCATGTTGGATACTGAGCAAGGTCACAACCCCACCAATGATACCAATCACCACCTCCACAGGGGACAGTGCCTACCCTCTCATCCCCCACATGATGACGCCAATTCGGAACCCCACCACGCCACCCGAGGTAAGATATAACACAGCCCACATTACAACCCGGGGCATAGTGGAGCGCACATTCGGAGTGCTAAAGTCACGCTTTCGCTCCCTTGACCGTTCTGGCAGGCAGCTGTTATACGCTCCCCCAGTAGTGTGCAGGATATGTCCTGCACAACGTTGCAACACGCCGGGGCCTGGCCGTGGACATGGTGGTGGCCCCACATCCCCAACCACATGCACAGCCGCTGCGCATGGGAGGGGAAAGGGCACGTGGGGAGGCAGCCCGTACACAGCTAGTGGCTAATTACTTCACATAGAAATCACACCCCTGTGGAGTGCACACTGCCCTGGCACATTCCATCTGACAATCAATGATGACTCAACCTGACACTGATCCTGAATGTCTGGAGAATGAACCGTGAATACCATATCAGCCTGATATTGTTCACCTGGAAGTGTCACAAATTGTGCATCCCTACCCACACAGACACCACCAATGCAGTTTTGTGGAGTTACACATTCAAGCAGCTAAAAAGAATACCCACTTGCAAAATGCAACAAGAGGACAGTGCCATGTCAGCCAACCCAACCCCAGCACCGCCACACGACACACCGTGCCATGTCATGCTATTTGCAGGTAAACAAAGTAATCCCCACAACATGACACTAGTGTCACTATGTAGAGTGTCCCTATTAGAAACCTGCAACACCTGAAATGCTCACAGCAATGCCGGACCAACAACATACTTGAGCACGTACTACCATTAACATGACATCAGAAATTTTACATATTAGTAGTCTCACCACCTGGAAATGCCTGCACTCCCACCACCACCAACTGTGCAGTGTTGGCGCCATGTAGAGTTGTAGGTGCACTGCTGCCAACATGGACCCCATCTCCAGACTAGAGGTCCTTGTGTAGACATGAGGAAGGGACCTGCAAATTGGGAGGTAGACACAGAAGATGAGTTACACATCAATGCAACATGCAGTGTACAACACAACAGCAATATGCACTAGGAATGTATACACAGTATTGACTACAGACTGCCCACACAGCTCATGGGAGTCCAACGTCACTGTGTAATTCACTGTCACTTGGGCACACCCTTTGTAAGCCCATGGAAACGGGAAGCAGGAGGGGTGTGTGTGACTCAAACCCAAGCATCTGAACCAAATACATTACAAGCCTGCATGTGCCCAGCCACAATGCAGCGTATGCCCACAGGAATCACGGAAGCCAACAAATCGTCCCAAAAAAATAGGGAATAAAATAAATAACAATAAAAATAAAAATAAGAAACAATCAAAAATGGCCATTGATGGGCCCGGGGGGGTTGGGGAGGCCACCCAGGAGGTCCGAGGACAGGATGCACACCAGAACCCACCTGCGTGGATCCTGGGAAAATAAAACACCTCCATGGGCTCATGGCCCACACGGCTACCCTGTTGTGGGAGTATCACTGCTGTCGCTATTATCACCCTGTGCAGCTGCATCCGGAGGTGGTTGCACTATGGGAGGCAGCTCACGCAAGGCCCTAGTCTGCTCCTCCATGGCTGCAAGCATGCGGGTGTGGTAGGTCTGGTTCTGGAGGATGAGTGTGCGGAGGTCCCCATGCAACAACTCACGGGATGCCCGGACCTCCGCCCTCGTTGCCTGCATCTCAGCTGAGAGCGTACGGGTGAGACGCTCCAGCTGCTGTTCTGTCCTTTGGTGTGTTGAAGCCTCAAGCTCAACAAGAGTCGTCCTGAGGTGAAGGAGCTCCTGCCTCAGGGCTTCCCTGTGGCCCTGGGACTCAATGGAGATGGCCTCCTGCAGAGTCGCCAGTGCCGCCCGCCTGTCCCTGTTGGACCCCAACATGTCCTCCCTGTGTGACTGGCAGATGGAGTCGGTTGCCTGCTCTAGTCGCTCCATCAGCCTTTCTGGGGGGACAATGGAAGTGGCCACCCTATCCATGGCCTGAGCCATCATCTCGGATGATGCAGCCTGTTGGGTTGCCATACCGTAAATGGATTGCTCCCATGCGGTATTGCCAGGTGGCGTACGGCCACCACGTCGGCGGGCACCACACCTGTCTGGGGCAAGGCGAACTGCGCCTTGCTGTGCCGGCACTGCCTGAGGCTGCAGGACTGGATTCCCCCTCTGATCTGCTGGCCCAGGAACAGGATCAGATGTCGCGGAGTGTGACCCTGCATCCATAACCACCAAAGGCGTAGCTGCCAACACTGACATCCCCATGGAGGGTTCTGACCCTGGTGCAGGTGGGTGAGACAGAACAGAATCCCTCCCTGGAACACTCACCTGCGACGGCACGTAGGTCTCATCCGAATCAACACCTGAGTACAGCTCGGGGGAGGTGCAGCCAGAGACACCCCTTGAGAGCACGACCTGCAGCACTTGTGGGTTCTCCCCCACCACCACACCACGTCCCTCACTGGTGGTTGGTCGGCCCTCGGACCCCTCCTGGGTCTGCACCATCTCCACAACCCCAGCAGTATCAGGTGCGTCTTCCCCTGCAAAGACATGAAAACAAAGAAATGGAAACAGGCATTAGCACCATGGCACACAATGAGGGCTGAGAAGCAAGGGAACCAGTACTTGATTGACACATGTCCCACATGACTAAAACCCTCCCATGCATGCACCCTCACTGCGTATGAAGTGCAGGCAAATGGCACACACTGATGACACCAAGATGGAAAATGAACACATTTTCTGCATGCTGCCTGGCAGTGGCATCACACATTGGCCTGTGATTGCCAGGTGAAACACACATGCCATCACACAGATGGCATGTACCATTGCTATTGAGTGAAGATGGAGAGGAGGGCAGCACCTATTCATTCAGTCCAGTTCCCGCATGTAATTGCTTTTCTAATTCTAACAGGTCAGATTTTTCACCTGGAGCTGCCAGTCTGAAATGGTCCAATTGCACAGGGACATGTGTGTACAAATGATATCCAGGTAACAAAGTCACTCCACTTCACCATAGCCATGTCAGACATGTGACTAGTGGACAGCGACATGGCTAGTAAAAGTGGGGGAATGCAAACAATCTGACTGAATGAACAGTTAAAAATAAGCAACAATGTTGTGGGAGGTGACACTTCAAGGGCAACTGGCGTGCAGTTGGGCTAGATGTCTACTGTTGGCAGAAGGGATACTGCTATGGCCAAATGCAGCTGCGCAGGAAGTATTGCATGAAGCACATGGCTGACCCATACGACTCAGGCGCACACACTCTCACCTGGCACACAAACAGAAGCCCTCACACACACACCATGCACATGGATGACACACACATGCATGTGCACTCACCGGACAATGCCTCGTAATCAGCCAGATCTCCCACGCCTTGGATCTGTTCCTCCGTGACGTAGGTCCCAGCGACTGACTCATGTGGAGTGAGTTCCATGTCTACTACTGGAGACCCACCTCCAGTCACTAGAGTTGCGGCATGACTTGAGGCCAGCTTACTCTTTGCCCTGCGCTTTAGGTCATTCCAGCGCTTATAGCAATCATTGGCTGTGCGCCTCACGATTCCAAGGGCACTTACGATGTCCGCAACGGTCTGCCAGTGTGCCTGGCGTTGTGCAGGTGTGGTCTTGGATCCTGCAACAATGACCATCTCGTTGTCATGTCCGGACACATACTCGACAAGTGCATTCAGTTCGTCATCCGTGAAGCTGGGCTTCCTGGACGGGCCGGACTGTGTAGCCGTGTCTGGGGCATCAGCCTGTGCCGGACGAGCACTCTTCCTCTTCCGCTTGGAAGGTGGTGGTGAACCTGAGTGTCCTGCGCCGCTCTGGACACTAGGGGCAGGAGCCCTGGTGGACTCTGTATCAGGAGTGTGGGATTGCACACTCAGCATGGGAGTTGGTGCAGGCATTGGCTCTAGTGTGATGGTGTCAGGGGGAATGTCAGCAGCATGGACTAGGACCGACACTGTCCTGGCTGGGTGTGTGAGGGCTGGGGTGGATGGAGCCGCAGCTGCCCCTGCAGCCTCTCCGCCCTGCCTCCTTGGTGCAGCAGATGACCTTGCTGCCCCAGATCCACGTAGCATGATGGCATCAACGTGCACCAGCGCACGTGTCGTAGCCCTGCTGACCTGGAAGTCAGCCATGGAGTCAGCCAGGTCTGGTGCCACAATGGGCTGGTCCAACAAGGGCTGAGCATGGATGGTGTCAGCCACATCAGCCTCAACTGGAGGGGGGGAGGGGGGGATTATGGGTGCCCGTGACTGGTCCCACACATGGGGGGACAGGCTCACCCTGCAAGTTACGACCACGTCCCCTACCGGATCCACCACGGCCACCACTTGTGGCTCTTCCACCTTTGCCACCCTTACGGAATCCTCGCCTCCCAGCCATGGCACTGATGTTAATGTGCGTATGGGAGTGGATGTAGACTATTGTCCTGGGCAATTGGGGGTCAAAGGGGTTGGGTACCAGATGGTAATTGTACCCTAGTGCTCTAGCAAGGCTGAATGTAACCCCTGGGGAAAGATGACGGGTCACGCAACGCACAGGAGGCCCAAAAAAGGGAGATGACGTGCATGCAACCCCTCCTAGACCACGTGTGCAGAAAGAAAAACCTGCACTACGCTGTGGCACCCAGTAACACAAGAATGAACGTATGCGTGTCACACGCAGCCTAGAATGACCTCTGAAGGGGTAGGCTACACACGGGGCAAGCAAAGATGTTAGATACGTGCGTGACTCACCGTCTGCCTGGTAAACGAGCGTGTAAAAGGAGCATGTTTGGTTGGCAACACCCCCGCCAAAAGAAGATTTGTACGCTGTCTGAGGAGACAGGACAACAGTAGAAGGGAACACTGTTTGAGGGAACAGGCCCAGGTAAACCAGTAAAAGAGAAAAAAGAGAAAAAGCTATCAGAGGTAACAGGGAATACGAACTTGAAACGCCGTGAAGTAAATCGCGTGTGAAACGACAAGAAGTACAGAATTCACCCACTCGCTCTCCACAAAAAAGCACGTAAAAGGAAAACGTGTTCTACACGTACCTTTTATACAGGCCCACACGTCCAGCGTCACTTACGCGGCGTGTACGCGCTAGGGCCATTTCCACCAATTACATGCTTTGTCACTTCTGCGTGTAGGGCCATTTCCACCAATTACACGCTTTGTCACTTCTGCGTGTAGGGCCATTTCCACCAATTGCATGCTTTGTCACTTCTGCGTGTAGGGCCATTTCCACCAATCACACGCGATTACACTCTGACGTGCAGTCTTTCCACGTGTGCTCTGTCATCACGTGCTGTGTGGGATACACCTGTGCGGGTCACGTCACAGATGCGCTTACGTGCTGAGGGCCTTTCCTCAGTTTTCACGCTGACGTGCAGGATTTTCACGTGCAAAATCACTCCGTACCAAGCTGGCCACGCGTACGCACACGGAATACCACGCTCCTGCCCGGAAGGCCGAACTACTGCCCCCCAGAGCCCTGAGCACGCTCCCACCTGCTGCTGCCTGACTGCCTGCTGCCCCTGCACTGCTGGGGGGTGGGGGTGGTGGGTGACATGGGTGGGGGCCTGGTGGAGGCTGCCCCTGCACTGCTGGGGGGTGGGGGTGGTGGGAGACATGGGTGGGGGCCTGGTGGAGGGTGCCCTTGGTGGCGGGCGGGTGGGGGTGATAGGGGACATGAGTGTGGGCCTGGTGGAGGCTGCCCCTGCACTGCTGGGGGGTGGGGGTGGTGGGTGACATGGGTGGGGGCCTGGTGGAGGCTGCCCCTGCACTGCTGGGGGGTGGGGTGGTGGGAGACATGGGTGGGGGCCTGGTGGAGGATGCCCCTGCACTGCTGGGGGGTGGGGGTGGTGGGAGACATGGGTTGGGGCCTGCTGGCAGGTGCCCCACAGTGCTGGGGGGTGGGGGTGGTGGGAGACATGGGTGGGGGCCTGGTGGAGGATGCCCCTGCACTGCTGGGGGGTGGGGGTGGTGGGAGACATGGGTGGGGGCCTGGTGGAGGATGCCCCTGCACTGCTGGGGGGTGGGGGTGGTGGGAGACATGAGTCGGGCATGAGTGGGGGCCTGGTGGAGGGTGCCCCTGGTGGCGGGGGGGTGGGGGTGATAGGGGACATGAGTGTGGGCCTGGTGGAGGCTGCCCCTGCACTGCTGGGGGGTGGGGGCCTGGTGGAGGATGCCCCTGCACTGCTGGGGGGTGGGGGTGGTGGGAGACATGGGTGGGGGCCTGGTGGAGGATGCCCCTGCACTGCTGGGGGGTGGGGGTGGTGGGAGACATGAGTCGGGCATGAGTGGGGGCCTGGTGGAGGGTGCCCCTGGTGGCTGGGGGGTGGGGGTGATGGGAGACATGAGTGGGGGCCTGGTGGAGGCTGCCCCTGCACTGCTGGGGGTTGGGGGTGGTGGGTGACATGGGTGGGGGCCTGCTGGCAGGTGCCCCACAGTGCTTGGGGTTGGGGGTGGTGGGAGACATGGGTGGGGGCCTGGTGGAGGCTGCCCCTGGTGGCTGGGGGGTGGGGGTGGTGGGAGACATGAGTGGGGGCCTGGTGGAGGCTGCCCCTGCACTGCTGGGGGGTGGGGGTGGTGGGAGACAAGGGTGGGGGCCTGGTGGAGGATGCCCCTGCACAGCTGGTGGGTGGGGGTGGTGGGAGACATGGGTGGGGGCCTGGTGGAGGCTGCCCCTGCACTGCTGGGGGGTGGGGGTGGTGGGAGACATGGGTGGGGGCCTGGTGGAGGCTGCCCCTGCACTGCTGGGGGGTGGGGGTGCAGGGGGACATGAGCAGGTTTGCAGGGTAGTCCCCTGTTTTGTGGGCTGCCTGCAGGGGCCGTGGAGGGTGTACAGGGAACACCTGTGAGGACCCACCCAGCCTAATCGCGTGTGATAGTTCCCACGCACCCCTGTAATACACGTACCAAGCCAAATCGCGTGTGAGAATTCCCGCGCACCCCTGAAATACACGTACCCTGCTGAAATCGCGTGTAAAACTTCCCGCGCACCCCTGAAATGCAGCGCCCAGGCTATTCGCGTGTGGAACTTCCCGCGCACCCCTGAAATACACGCGCTCAGGCTATTCGCGAGTGGAACTTCCTGCGCACCCCTGAAATACACGTAGAACGCTGGGAGACATGAGTGGGGGCCTGGTGGAGGGTGCCCCTGGTGGCGGGGGGGTGGGGGTGATAGGGGACATGAGTGTGGGCCTGGTGGAGGATGCCCCTGCACTGCTGGGGGGTGGGGGTGGTGGGTGACATGGGTGGGGGCCTGGTGGAGACTGCCCCTGCACTGCTGGGGGGTGGGGGTGGTAGGAGACATGGGTGGGGGCCTGGTGGTGGGTGCCCCTGCACTGCTGGGGGGTGGGGGTGGTGGGAGACATGGGTGGGGGCCTGGTGGAGGATGCCCCTGCACTGCTGGGGGGTGCGGGTGCAGAGGGACATGAGCAGGTGTGCAGGGTAGTCCCCTGTTTTGTGGGCTGCCTGCAGGGGCCGTGGAGGGTGTACAGGGAACACCTGTGAGGACCCACCCAGCCTAATCGCGTGTGATAATTCCCACGCACCCCTGTAATACACGTACCCAGCAAAATGGCGTGTGATAATTCCCACGCACCCCTGTAATTCACGTACCCTGCCAAATCGCGTGTGATAATTCCCGCGTACCACTGTATTACACGTGCCCTGGCTAATCGCATGTAAGACTTCCCGCGTACCCCTGTAATACACTTTCCCTGGACAATCGCGTGTTGAACTTCCCGCGTACCCCTGTAATACACGTTCCCTGGACTATCGCGTGTTGAACTTCCCGTGTACCCCTGTAATACACGTACCCTGGCTAATCGCGTGTAAAACTTCCCGCGTACTCCTGATATGAAGGTTGCCTGCTTTGGGTTCCTTGTTTGGCAGCCCTGTAAACTGGTCCAGGGTTAGCGCAGCCCTTTGCGATGATTTAGCGATGTTGATGGCTTTTCCTTGCGCGAGGGCGTTCTTGGGGGCGTTACTGGCGCTGCTGCAGGGTCGCTGCGATTCTCTGCGCCACGGCTGGTTTGGGAGCATGGAATCCATGAATACGCTGTGCGCGGAAATCGGTTTTAGCGCATGTGCCTGGCGCAGACAATCGCACGCGGACACTCTGCGCCAGCCGCTTGCGACACTTTTCTGCGAAATTCTATGAATTACCCTGTAAATCTGGAAAGATGAAGAGCCCAAAACAATGTTTATAACAAAACTGGCTGAGCTGTGGATGTCAGCAGCTTAAGTTAAACGGACAGAAAGCCACTAAAATCGAAATGTTTAAAATAAATGAGTGACCTACTTTTGAGTGTAACATAGGTTGCAACTGTTAAATGTCATAGTTTTGAACTTAGAATCAGCATTCTAACTGCATGTGCAAATATTGTGAGTTTGATTTGAATGAAGAAAAACTGGGAACAAAAGTGACATTTAGCTGAAGTCTGGCTTAATGAAACTGGATTCTGCCTGACAACTACCCCC
Source organism: Ambystoma mexicanum (assembly GCF_040938575.1). Classification (NCBI taxonomy): domain Eukaryota; kingdom Metazoa; phylum Chordata; class Amphibia; order Caudata; family Ambystomatidae; genus Ambystoma; species Ambystoma mexicanum. The sequence goes on along the minus strand of NC_090924.1, from coordinate 29,286,100 downwards.
GACAGGAGAGGGAATTCAGCAGCTGTGTTCCCAGGCCTGGCTGCATCCTGCTGCCCCTGACAAAAGGAGATGACACCTCTCTGATTGAATTAGGGGAGTGGCACCTGGGGACTACAGGAAACTAAACAAAGCACTGTCCCTGGCTCAGGCAAATGTTATATTGGGGGGGGGATCGTAAAATGGCTTCCTCTTGGGGGAAACTGGGAGGGGCAGTGCCTGTGAGAGCAAGCTGAGCTTGGGGGAAGTGGATAAACCAGAAATTCCACCATGTGCTTTGGAAAACCACACCCCTTTGGGGCCAGAGCATGATTTTGAAAAGATGGATAAATCATAGTGCGGTCTTGTAAAAATTATATAAATAACATCATCATTCGTGTGATGTTTCTGTGCACATTTTAAGAGGTGTTAGGACCCTGTGCTATGTTCTTGGGGATAGTAGCGGAAAAAAGGTTGTTACTCCAAATGTATGCATGTTAAAAATATGACACTTTATCATCTGGAACCCATATCCCTGGTGCACATTTGTGTAACATCTGGAAAGGTTTAGAGGTTATTATCTGGATGAAAAGGGGAAAATTCTGTCATAAGTGGACACAACATCGTACAAAGACAGGGATCGGATGGTTTGGTGCTACAGAAAATATGTTAACTGGACCTATAATATTAGAAAAATGGTACGTAGATAAATATGTATTTGGGTCAGAAATAGATTTGTGTGCAATTTGACAAGGGGAGGTTCCTCTGACCATAAAACCTACAGCATCACTCTGACACTCCATTTCCTTCCCCCAATCAAGGGAGAGAGGAAAGCTTGGCCAATGATAAGTGAGAGGGGCAGGCTTAGCTAGGCCCAGGCACACACCCATTTTCAAAACACATAAAAGGAACATTGAAACCCAGGTAGAGACATTCACTTTCCACTTTCTTGCGGGACGCTTTGCCGGGAGACTCCAGACTTCAAATCCAGAACTCAAGGGATCCAGAACTTTACTTCAGAACTTGTAGCAGAGAGGCTAACCCACAAGCTGAGTTCTCTTCAGCAGGCCTCAAAAATCATTTGCAAACTATTCAACCGCCGGGCTGTGTGGTTTGCTGCTTGCTAAGAATCCACTTGATCCAGACCCACAGAACCAGAGACCGCTGTATCCGGAACCGCTAGCAGAACCGATAACAGAACCGGAGACCCAGAGACCAGATTGCTGTGAAGAACCGCTAGCAGAAGTCCGGCCAATCCTGACCCGATCAGTGACGAGGTCGCATTCCTGTCAAAATCGAGTGTGAGTACCCAGCTAGCACTGTGCCAAAACCAATCTCTCAGTTTAAAATAATTTTAGCCTATTTGAACTGCCTCCTAGAATCGTGTCATTCTGTCATCTTTAAAACTGAAAACTGTCATTTGTCATTTTGAGCTTTAACATTTCAAATCCGAAAAACTACCTTTACTAAATCAGCCGTAACTTTCACCTTAAAGCTAAGATTCTAGGCTTTCCAAAGTACCTAGAAACGACTTCCTACTCCTTATAGTGCCTCCGTAATTGCACTCAACGCACGCAACTAAATTTGCTGCGATTTGACATTTTGCTTAATTTCAGCCACGTGTAAAAATATTTGTCCTTGCTTTCCTTTGCTGAAATTTGTTTGCAACCTGACAATCATTCATAGAGCATTGCTAAAGTGATCCTGAACTAATACAAAGTAGCTATCACCTACCCTGAACCTCCTATAGGGAATTAAAAGCAATTTTAGCACATTTCTCACTTCATTGTCATCACATTCAAAGCATTTTGGACCTGTGTTTAAAACCTCTACCTGTTTTCCTCTAAGCTTGCTAGGGGGGGAACTGAATTATATTTGATTGAAGTCCTGAGAACTGTGTTCTTACCTTCCATCTCTTTACCGTGCATAAAGGGGGGGGGGGGTGAATTGTCAAAGAAAAGTGATTACATTGTCTTTTGTTGAAGTCATATCAAGTTTATATTCTGTACTGCATTTCATTCATCATTGCATTGTCTTTGAAGCCATAAAAGCATTCTCAGCTACTTTATCCTCTCTATATCACTTCTAAGCCATCAAAAAGAGTGTACCACTGCAACATTATCCATTGTTGATCACTATCATCCTCACAAGTGTGCTATCAAATATTAATTTACTATAAAAGTGTGATAGAGATATATTGATTAATTTTCAAATAAACCTTTTAAATTTGCAAAACAAACCTACTTCTTGGCTCAGCAGGGTCAGGGGATTCTGAGAGAGGGGTGTTATATAAGGGCGGTCATCCAGAGTAAACAAACTGGACATAAAAATACATCAATAAGGGCTTCCATCAGCATCCCAGACTAGGCATTGACTTAGCTGTAGTGTTGAATTGAAGTCGCTTACAGTGCGTAGACAGTGGGCCTGGCCCTCGGCAAGGAGGAATATTTATTCCGATTTACTTATTGGGACATGTGGCATGGTCAGAACCTTAGGTTTAAATGGGAAAAACTATTCTGTTTGCAGCTGCAGCCCGAAGTGTGTGACGGGGTTGCTGAAAACTTGCACAAGGAGAATCAGCAAGGACCTGAAAGCATGCTTTTGCAAATCTGTCCTGTGCTTTAATGTTTTCAAAGCGTCAAATCGAAAGTACAAAAAATAGTGATATAACTTTACTGCCTGGGCAGTGGACCTGGCCCTCGGCAAGGACACATGTCTACTATGATTTGCCTATTGGGAAATGTGGCATGGCCATAGCCCATTCCCCATGGATTGTGGAGACATGCCATGGCTACAAGCCAAGAGCACTTGCCATTGGTCACGTTATGAGGGCATAGTGGACACTGAACTTGGATGCAGGCTAGGTGCAGTGATAACGGGGGTGGTTCGGTAGGGCTGGGGTCATGGTCGAGATTCCTGCCCTACGCAACTCAACCATGACTTGCATCCCCAGTGTGCACTGCTGATAATGCATTGCAAAAAATATGTTAAAAGAGGTTTACAGTTCTTTCATATATGTTAAAAGAGGAACTATTAATAACTTAAATACAGTGAGGTAACATCATGAAACATTTTCCCTCCCAAAAATCTATGAAATTCACTGAAAAAACGTTGTTAAAGGGACGTTATGGTTAAGTTACACTAATTAAAACCTATGAAATTCAGTGAAAAAACTTTGTTAAAGGGAAGTTATGGTTACAAGTCAACCCGAAAAGAAAAAACAGAAATTTGCCAGTTATGGTAAGCTAAGCAACCATATCTCGTGCCACCACCATGCACTGCTAAGACCCAGGACATCAAATATAACATCACACATGTCATTGATGACATCACTGATGACATCACACATTAAATTAATTTTGATGAAAAGTCCTACAAGAAGTTGTGTTTATAATGTTGGTAACAAGATGTCAGGGGTGATCGGGAGACCTATCATGAACTACGTAATGTATTAAAGAATTTATTTATTTATTTATTCAGATTTGTTGAGTGCACAACAGCCCGGGGGCATCGTGGCGCTTGTTACAGACAGTTCTTAGTTACAGATAATGAGCATATTCAGTTTACAGTAAGTTTGCAAGAGTTACAGACAGTTTAAGGAGACAGTTAATATAAAGAGAAGTTACAGATTATTATACAAAGAGTGAGGTTTTGTGCTTTCTTCTGAAGGCAAGGAGGGAGTTTTCAGCTCTAATGTCTGTGAGTAGTGCATTCCAAGATTTAGCTGCAATGTAGGGGAAATCTAGGCCATCAGCTTTGGCCCTGTTGATTTGTGGTATGTGAAGTTGGTTAGTGTATTGTGTTCTGGTGGGTCTTGTAGAGGAGGACTTGTTAATTGTCTCTGATAGGTATGAGGGTGCAGAGCGGGTGAGGCATTTATGCGCGAAGGTGCGGATTTTGAAAGTGATACGCTCTTTGACTCGGAGCCATTGAGCTGATTGTCTGGCCTGGGAGATATGCTCCCTTTTCGAGATGCTAAGAGCTGCACGAAGTGCATTGTTCTGTGTGACTTGTAGACTGCTTAGGTTTTTTTTTGGATGTGCCTCCAACTAGAGCATTGCAATAATCTAATTTTGCACCAATAGTTGCTCTAGCTATTGATAGACAATTGGGTTTTCATAGGTAAATTTTTATGGCATTTTTGAGCTTGGTGGTATGTGTGGAGGAGGATGTGATGGCGCTAATCTGTCTAGTCATGGATAGGGTGGAGTCTAAGTCGACCCCCAAGGCCTTGACAGATGTGGACACTGGGATGATAGTGTTATCAATGGTAAAGTTAGCGTAGAGTTTATCAAGTTTGGTTAGAGTATTTTTCTGACCTAGTATAATTATTTATTTCAGTCAGAGGCCATTGACCGCCTTCCAAGCCTGGATGGTGGAGTAGATTGCGTGAAGTGCCTTGGCATCTTTGTGGTAAGAGCCAGAGAGAGGTAAGAGTACCTGCGTATCATCAACGTAATTAGTGTACGCGATACCAAGCGAGTGGAGCTTGTCGAAGTGAGGCTTCATGAACAAGTTGTAAAGTGTGGGAGCTGTGCAGGAGCCCTGTGGGACTACGCAGTGGATAGTAGTGGGAGTGGCATTTGCTATGTTTAAGAAAACCTTCATTGCTCTTCCTTCAAGTAAGGAGGTGACCCAGAGAGCTGCTTCTTTAGAGAAGTTAGCTGAATGTGTAGGGTGGGATGTGAGGGTATTGTGGTCAACAAGATCGAAGGCAGCTGAGAGATTTACGAGTAACAGTAGGGCTGGCTTGCCTTTGTCCATGATTTGGGTGATCTGGTTCTTTAAGTCTACAAGGGCTGTATCCGTGCCGTGTCCTTTTACGGAAACCAGATTGCCTAGTCCCGAGGATGGAGTGGGTTTCCAGGAAATGTTGGATCTGGCTATGGGTGGCTTTGTCTAGTATCTTGAGGAGGAAGGGCACAGTGGTTATGGGTCGGTAGTTATTCATTTGTAGAGGGTCGCGAGTAGGCTTTTTTAGGAGAGGGCGGACCCAAGCCTCTTTGAGGCTATCAGGGATAATGCCTGTTCTGAAGGAGGCATTAACGAAGGCCGTCAGGAGCAGAGCAAAGCAGTCAGCGCAGTCCTTGATGAGCTTAGGAGGACATATGTCGCCTTTACACATGGAGGGTTTGAGGTTTTTGAGGAGGTTCATTACATCGGATTCAGTGATGTCACTGAAAGTGAAGACGGGTTTGGTGGAGTTAGTTGTGGTGGGTTTTGAATTGGTTGGCTTAGGCGCAAGATGAGGAGGTAGTGCTTTGCAATGATCCTGGATTTTATTTTGGAGGAGATCAATTTTATTTAGCATGGCAGATTGAATACTAGCACACCAAGCTTAATTTTTGACGATTTTGTCTGGTGTGTTCGGTGGTGAGATGATCTTGTTGAAGATAGTGAAGATTTCCTTAGAGTGCGATTTGGCATTGGAAATGCGTGCATTAAAAGAATTGGCTTTGACTTTAGTGATGGCTAATTTGTATTGGAGAGAGATTAGGTTAAAACAGTTTTTGGCAGTATCACTTGGGTTAATTTGCCAGTGTTTTAGTGCCTCTCTTTCGCAGGAGCGCAGGGACTGTAGTTCCTCAGTGAACCAGGAATTGGAGTGTAATGATTTCTTTTCTTTTTTGCATTCAAGTGGAGCTATTGCATTAATGGCTTTGGTGAGAGTAGCCTTGTAAATGTCTGCAAGGGTATTGGGATCATTGGAGAATGGGGGCTAGCTCAGGGATATTCAAGTATCGGCGAAGGTTATCCTCATTGAGCTTCTTAGAGCTTCTCACTTGACCTGTGGGGGCAGGGGTGAGAATGTTGTGGCTTTGGGTGATAGGTAGGATGAATTCAATGCAGTTGTGATCGGTCCATGGCATGGCTGTATTGGATGTGATAGTGGTGAAGCAATTATGGTCTGTGACCCAGTCTAGGGTGCAGCCTTTGGAATGCGTGGGGTTCACTATTTTTTGTGTGAATCCTAAGTTTAGGTCTCCAAGTAGAAGGGCCTTGGTGGAACTTTTGATGTTGTTGCTGAGTAGTGGATGAGGTGTCCCTGGAAGTCTAAGGGGAGACCTGGGGGGCGGTATAGCACATGAATGTTGATGGTGCTGTTAGGGGACAGTGCAAGCTTAGCAGACAGAATGTCTGAATTACTAGATGAGGGGTGACTGATAAGTTGAAGAGGCAGGGTCTCTTTGAAGATGAGGGCAACTCTGCCTCCTAAGTGGGCTGGTCTATCTTGTCTGAGGATAGTAAAGCCTGGTGGGAGAGCAAAAGTGACTGCAGGGCCGCAGGCTTCATGTAACAAGGTCTCGGTGATGGCAAGTAGGTCAATGTTATTGTTGGTGATGAGGTTGTGAATTTCTAATGCATGAGCTGGGAGTGAGCGTACATTTAGGAGGGCACATTTGATATGTGGTGGGGATGTGTTTTTGGTGTTTGTGATGGTGGGGGTGGTGACTGACTCTAGTGTGGCAGATGTGGTAGAAGGGAGGGGCCAACTGTGAAGGGTGTGTGAGTGTTTGTGGGTGTTAGAATGTTCGATGAGGGGGTGTAACTGTAGGTGCAGCGGGAGCCTTATCTGATATTTCTATATTCCATGGGGGTAGGACGATGGCTGTATTCTAGAAGTAGGGTGCGAGCTCTGAGTCTGTCAAGTCTGCACATAGTGATGATACACTGAGGTAGAGAAGTTGTGGTAGCGTGAGGGTGGCAAATCTGTTGCAGTGTGATAGAAGTGTGTATGGCAATAAGTGACGGGATGTGAAAGGATGTTCAACGGTGTTTGTTGCAGACATGTTAGTGCAGTGTTAGGTGTGAGAAGGGAGAGTGTGAATAGGAGAGTAAGCAGAGTGGTGTTGGTGGGAGGGTGGGAGGTGAGGACCTTACCGGAGACTTTGGGCATCATTGTATGCGAGGGTCAAGGACCGCAGGCGGTAGTGGAGACCATTCAGGAACATAAGTATCTGCAAGTATGTAAGTATGAGTAACAGTATGTAGTTAGCAATCAGAGCATAGGGCTCAGTAGGGAATGATATTAGGGGAATGATTGCAGTTGGGTAAAACAGCTGTAATAGTTTTGTGTAGGTTTAAAACACAATAGGCAAATGACTGCACTGGGATTTGTGACACAGTGGGCAAGTGTCTAAACAAAACCTTATATTGGAGTGTTGTTGTTAATACATGAACCTAATCATACATACGCGTTGGCAATGGTTGCAGCATGCACCATAGAAGTACAATTGTTTTTATCTGGTCATTTTGGATAGTAAAATAATCAATGCTACCATATTAGAGTTTTGAGTAATGTTAAATATAGAACATGGAATAAATAGCTAACAATTCAAGACTTACTATACGCTTGTCAGTAAAAACAATACATATGAAGACCCACAATGCATTCAAATCAGAGGCACATACAGGGAAACTAAAATAAGGAACAAAGAAACATCACCAGAAAATGTCAATAACATTAAAGTTCATCTTCACGTATACAAATGAATGTTGTGTTTGAGGCCTGCCTATTGCCCCGTGTATGTGCCACATGAGCTGAGACCAAACCCTAAGGAAAGTACTTCAAGAACATACAACAAAGTTAACGTCTAAATATATAGCACCTTTCGAATTTTCATATTCTGACTGTCACTGAACTAGAACACCTAGCCTAGATATGTTAGTGAACAAAAACAAGTGGCCTAGCTATGTGATGTCAATGATGTCATCAATGACATTTGTCATGTCATCTTTGATGTCGTGGGTGTTAAGTCTTAGCAGTAAACAGTGGTGGCAATTATGTTGCTTAGCTTACAATAACTGGCACATTTCTGGGGGGTTTCGGTTTTACGTGTAAAAATAATGACCCTTTTACAAAGTTTTTTCATTGAATTTCATAGGATTGGTGCAATTTAACAATAACCATTTTTCTATGAATAAACACGAATACACACACACGCACGCACACACACTTTTGTGCAATCTGAAAGTAATATCAAACCTCAAAACTTTCACATATCCTTCCAGTGTGTGTGTGTGTGTGTGTGTGTGTATGCGTGCGTGTGTGCGTGAGCGGTTATGTGTGTGCTGGGTACATTTGTTCAGCCAAAAAAGTCTAATGATGTAAAAACGTATTCATATAATTGCAAAATCTTGTGCCAATCGGGCATGATAAAAAAGAATTTCATTGCTGCTATTACAATAAGTAGAACGCACATGAAATAATGCATTTCTCTTTTATATGAGCCATGTCTTGAACAGATGACAGATCCACAATGTGTTGCTGTTCATTCGATGGAAAACAAATAAGAACAGTATGGCTTTAAGAGACTTTGCAACATTCCTCAGCTAGGAAAGTACATTAGAGGAAAGGCTGTTCATTAAAAAATCCTTGACAGCTGCTGATGTATTGCACCCATAGGAGCCTCAGTAATATTACATTCTCGCAACAGCAGCTTCCAAAATGCTGAGAAGCAAGGTAGCAGGCTCGGAAGGGGAGAACAAAAAGCCAAACAGAGAAGACACATTTCTCATGGAAATCTATGAACATTGTTTCACATTAACAATTATATACTATTTGAACAATTGGATAATTAGACATGCTTCTATATAATGTGATGGCATGTTTCTGTATACGTAGAGCTGAATATGTATCCCGATCAGGAGAATCGAAAATATGTCTGCAGTGTCTTTCCGTTCTGGCAACTCTGTTGTGCAAACACACACAAATAAAGGCATCATCGCTTCTATTCTTGTGATGAAACAACCTGTGACCAATAAATCTCAAAAGCTGGATTTCGGCTGCCCGCTGTAGTGTTCTGCCAAACAATTATGCAGTGAAATGTTCTAATTGCACTTTGATTTTAATGTTAAAACCAATTTCCATAATTTCACTGGATCTTTACAGCATAGTTTAATATTTGCCACCGAAGCAAATGAGCTTCAAGTAACGCTCACAGATGGTTCATATTTTCTATTAGGATTCTCAGCAAAATGCTCTTTGGTTTCTCCCTTCACAAAAAAGGGAAAAGTTGCAATGTCTTGCACAAAGAAGAACAAGCAGAAAGATTTGAACACACTGCTAATTGTATTTTCCAAATCAGAGTACCTGAGTAGTTTTTAGGACAGGGGGATGTTCTGTTAATAAAAGCAAGTGCCTGTCTGCTTGTACGGGTACAAGTAAGAACTCCATTAACAAAGCAACTCCGACGCTATTACCAGCTTTTTTGCTTACATAATTTGAAATAATAAACACTTTAAAGTCGTTTAAGGTACTATTCGCACTGATCTCTCACAATGAGCTGTTTTAGCGTGCTGCTCTGTGCTTGATCAGGAGCTCAACAGAAATGTGTTACGTTTCCTTATGATGAAAAAAAAAGGTACTTCAATAACAGGAAACACAATAACGTGCTTTTAAATTGACATAGATCAATTGAAACATTAAAGCAAAAGGGCCTCCCTCCTCCTGTCTGACTCCCAACCGCCTCATCCCCTTGGCGTAAACCTCCGACAGATGGAGCCCCACTGCGATCTTTCCAACCACGCTGAGGACACCCCCCACAATGAACCAACATATTGACAATTCTCTAGACCTCAGTGTCCCATCAGACCCCCTTAGTTTCTCTATCTGCTAAATAGACCCCTTTCTTTCTGACCATTCCTTCCGGCATTCTATTGTCAGTGTACCTACTCCTCTCTCGCACTCACTCCACAGATGTCTCAAAACGGGCCAAATAGTTCAGAGGCCAAAAACAAGCTTGGTCTTGTTGGGGTCTTACCCCAAATGAAGGATGTGACACCAGTTAACTAGAGCACCTCCACTGTATTACCTCCTTCCAAGTCATTTACACAGGAACTCCCGTTCCGAACTTAAACTCCTCCCCTTCCCCTTTCTCCTCCCGCTTCCCACCTGGTGTCCTCTCTCTCTCTCTCTCTCTCTCTCTCTCTCTGCCTCTCTCTCTCTCTCTCTCCCTCTCTCTCTATCTCTCGCTCTCTCTCTCTGTCTCCCCCCTCCCAAACTGACAAAAGGCAACTTCATAATGCACCTCTCTGTACAACTTTAACTCTGGACTCACTCCCCCCGCCCCCCTTTGAACACCACTTTAGTTCGCTTGCACTCCTCACCCGGCCTTGAAAAATCCATGAGACATGCCAACAGAATACAATAATGCTAGGAAATTAAGCAGGTGGTGTCAGAATGAGTTTCCGTAACTGCCGTTCCACTCTCTGTAATGCCTTATGAAAAGTCCATCAACTATCAAAACCCTTTTCTAACCACTCTCACCAACAAGGTATCATCTATACTTCAGGCCGAGCTGCCCCCAACTTCCACAACCCTCTCTTGCTACAATCCATCCTCACAAGAGTCGTTGTCAATTACTCCACCCTTTACATACACTCTAAAATCTAAAATATCAGACATATCTTAACTACCATTCTGTCTCTACATGCTCTTCTCTCCTTCTCCCCACTTCTCTGATGCGTGCAATATCCAAAGTCATTTCACCAAACCATACTTTTTGACCAGAACCCATCATCCTACAGTCAACTAAGCATGCACATCTATGGATACTTTTGCACTACAATCAGTAAGCTTTTACCAAGTACCTTCCCCTAAATCGTCATCCTCTTAACCAATGCATAGGGTATAGGAACACCTCAGCTTGCTTGAAAGCAACTGTTGTATATATCTTAATAAAGCCCTCTGCTAACCCCAATAACCCAGTGACCCAGAAACACTTCTCTATAATTCTGGAATAATTGGTGGTCAACCCACTCAACAGCAACCTAGAAGTCGATAGTCTTTGTGATTTCTTTCAATTTGGGTTACACAGAAGACACTCCATGGGAAAGGCACTGAAAACATATTCAACGTTCTCATAAATGCAGATCGCTCAAAACGTTCCCATTTGCCATCCTTCTTGATGAATCAGCAGCCTGCTCACACTGTCAACTAACCTTTCACCCTCCATACAATATCCAATAGTGGAACAGACAAGTCTGCAATTACATGCTTTGCTTGGTACTTGAAGAAATGACCCTCATCTATCTTGTGGAATATGAGCACCACCAAACACGCCCCTATTCCAAGGTCCCATGTTTTTACCACTACCCTGTAGCCTCTAATAATGTTATCAAGGAAACATAACAATCTCATTTGGCATCTGATTCTGATATGTTCTCCTTTTGATCTTAAACACTGGAACTAGTCACATATGATTCTAAGTTCCATTACATCATCCACTACTGGATATCACTTTAATGGCTCATGCTGAACTCAGCAAAAAGCTTCCTGTCTCCAAAAGTTAATTCCTTCTCCTCTGTATGCTTTCCCCCTGACCTTCACAGATTTGGCATTCAACCGTGGGCACCTGTTTGACAATGAATTCAAGCCCCACAAATTCATTGCTCCCCCACCACAGCTGCAAGACTTACCCCAAGGAACACTCAGAAAGACCTGCCTGTTCTTACTTACTGTTTAACCAAAACTATCATCTGTGCTCTTATACTCTGTCCTCTGCCACTGCACACCTTGGGATGTCCTTCTACTTCACCAAAAATAACGTTTAACTTTTCAGCTGACACATGTTCTAACTTACCTTGTTCCTCTCTCACATCAGCACACAGCCTCTGTGCTGACTAGCTCTCTATGCGGAATATATCCCTTTACACATGGTCCTCCTTGAAATCTAATTAATCTACGAGTCCTGTCTTCAGGTTGTCCACAGGACCATGCACTACGTTCTGGCTACCTCAATTTCCCAATGTTTTCCATCTCACACCATCTCTCTAATGCTCTCTAGTGCTATTTTCAGCCTCTCTGGGACCCATTCAAATTGTTCTGTCTCACGATTGTGATCCACCACCCATTTTGCTTCATACTACTGGAACTCCCTGCACCTGACTTTATGCATATAACCTTGATTATATCATTCAAATATGACCTCTAAAACATCTCCTCTCCTATGACATGTGCCATATACCAACCAATCTCATCATCCTTGGTCACTGAACCATAACCACTCATTTTCTGTGCCTATGGTGAAACATCATTTTGAGGGTAGTTATGCTTTGTAAACATGGTATGTATTGTTGCTATGTCTGTTCGTATTAATCCATTGCATCTTTTGTATCTACACAATCTACTACAACTACTTGCATACAGGACACATAATACAACAGCAAATATCCATCCAATGACCTATTGTAAGGTACCTAAATATAATACTTTTGTTTTAATAGGTACAATCAACTAGAATGACAATATGATTGACATTAGGTTGGGGTAGGGTGGTATGTTGCCTTATCTGTAATTTGACTGTCTGGTCTTGACCAGCAAGGCACAACATCTGTAAAGATGTCTAAAGGTGAGAGTGGGCAGTTAGTGAAGCTAATTAAAGCCTTTTCCAAGGACATTTTATTGTGAAAAGAAGGATGTTGTGCCATCTTCTAGGACTTATACCACACCCTGTGGGACATCTTGTGTCAATTCAATTCAATTAGTGGCAGTCTGTTTGTCATTGGGTGTTGTAGAGGACGACATGGTAGGCAAATGTGCTCTGCTGTCATGGAATATAGCAGACCTGTGTAAAAGCTAATCTATACCAAGCTGGTTTGAGTTTGTTAGGCAATTCCAGATTTTCTTATTCCCAGAAACATGGGCAGTGGGCCCAGTGGACTTCCAGGGTTATCAGAGTTATAGCGTACCAGCTAGTACATGATTAAGGGGACGTCCTAGTGGTGATTTATTGATCTGGATAGACTTAAAGTTGAATTACGGGATATGAAGCTGTACAGGGAAATCTCCACATTTGCAGCATTTGGTATTAACAACCAAAGAAGGGCTATGCATGTCTATATTTAATGTTTATAACAGGCCAAATTCCTTGGCCGTTCTTTCAGAACTCTATGATTGTGTCATGCGCTCTATGATGGTGTCAATCAAGGACAGGGTATGGGCTCTGAAGAAAGACTTACAGTGGTTGCCTGGGACTTCAACATGCAATTGGAGCCACTTTGGGAACTTGAGGGAACATGGGACGAGCAAGATGAGGCATGGGACATTTCATCAGTGCAGGCCCCGGACAAAGTAGGGCGGCCATTAATTTAAGCAAAATGTGTTATGAGATGGAGTTAAGAGCATGTCATCGCTGTTCCCCTTGTGATCAACTGGCTGCTAAGAAGTTTGAGGGGCCTTTTGGTTCCTCTTTTATTGATTATATTTTTGTGTCAGCAGTGGAATGGTCTAAGATTGCTGAGTTCAAATGTTTAGATGAGTTTGACAGTGACCATGGACTGCTGACAGTAATGTTACAATTAACTGATAGAGGTTACGAAAAGGGAGGCATTAAATCAACCTATGGTTGTACAGGGTCGTGGACGTGTGTCAAATGATCTAAATTGAGTCAGAGTGACTTTAAGCCACAACTTAATGACACAATCCTCCTGCTTCTACAGAAGGTATGCTCCCATGAGACCAATGGGATTGAGGTTTCAGATATCGTTGAGAAGGTGGTTGAAGGTATGTTTCCTTTTCTTACACAAACTGCCAAGCAAATAAGATTTAAAACAGTGTGAAGATTTGAATGGTATGATGCAGAGTGTGACATAGCAAAACAAGAACTAACAGATGTACTAAAACAGGTTAACCCTGTAGATAAATCTGTGCTATATCTGCAACTCCTTAGGTACAAGTTGATTATCAAACAGAAGAAAGAATCTTTCCCTAAATCTAACTGGGAATCGCTGGCTACTACCCTTAGGGCTAAAGATTATGCAGCACTTTGGAAGTTGATCTCAGGTACAGAGGTCAGGGGAGACACAGACTTTCTTTGTCCCATAACGGTGGGGGAATGGCTAGACCATTTTTCTGCCCTATATGATGCAGGGGGGCAGATAGCCTTTGTGGGAGAAATGAATCCTTGTATCAATGGAACTGTGGAGGATTGTATATTTAGTATTGAAGAGGTGGAAAATGCAATTGCCTTGCAGAAGTCCGGGAAGGCTGAAGTCCCTGACAAAGTGCCCTTAGACATTTATAAGGAAGAACAGCCTATATGGGCACAGATTTTGTGGAAATTGTTTAGTGCCTGCGTTAGCACTAATATTGTGCCGGAATCCTGGCGATTGATAGAAATAGCCCCAATTTATAAAAAGGGTGGGAAGGAGAATCTGGGAAACTACCGCCCAATATCATTGCTGGATAGCTGTGGCAAAATATTTGCAAAGGTGGTTTTGGAAAACATTGATAATTAGGTTTGGGGTGGTAAGGAAAGTCCCTCTGCGACATGGATTGATAAATCTAAAATATCTATTGTTAAGGTTGATCATCCCATCAATTTGGAAGTGGCCAAGGAGTAAACCCCATGCTCCTGTTAGAGTTAATGAAAAAGAATTGCCAATTTACAAGTTGCACCAGCAACATTTAATTCAATGTCATGTCCTAAGGTTTACCCGTGTTTAGGCCCCTGACCTTTCTCACCAGACACATACCCAATAGCTGATGGACTTAATTATTGTAATTGCTGAAGTTATTCACAAAAACAGACTGTAATTCAAGGATAATCCCTTTTCCAAATTACATGGAGCTTCGTTCCACCCGCAACTGTGTTCCTGACAAAGGTTTTGGTTTTGGAAAACATGGGTAAAAGAAAATGTGGTGATAATCATGTTATAGGCAGGCTTTCAACATGGAATTCGCACAGTTGAACAGAGTTTCCACCTGTTCAAAGTTATCCAAAAATATGTTGTGCTGAAGAAGTTGAAGTGTATCTCATTTTTGTGGATCTCAGGACAGGTTTTGATAGAGTACCCAGGGACCTTCTCTGGGAAGTTTTGGAGAGGAAGAAGATGCCCTGAGGACTAATATCCATGGTACAAATTCTAGGGGAAACAAAGCAAGTGTTAGAGTTGGCCTGGGTGGAGAGGAAACAGAACAATTTAATGTTAAAAATTAAGTTAGACAAGGATGTGTCTTGGCTCCACTTTTGTTTTCCATCTTTATAGAGAAAGTCATTGACACATTGCTTGCAGAGGGTAAAGACTCTCCAAGGTTCGCCCAGAGAAGGTACCCTGGACTCCTTTTTGCAAATTACACTGTTATAATCTCTACCTCACCACAAGGCCTGAGATCAACATTAGTTATGTTTATGAATAAATGTGAACAGTTGTGTTTGTCCTTTAATGTAGGCAAAACCAATACACTGGTCTTCAAGCCACGATTCCAGAAAAAGTGCAATTTGTTTGCTAGTGCAGGGGTTCTACCCTTGAATCAAGTAAAGTGGCATGATTACCTCGGAATATGGTTTTCTGAAATTGGGACCTGGGTTAACCAACTTGTCAAGGCCACAGACTGACTGTAAAACATTGTGACAGGATTCAAACCTTTTTCAATAAACATGGGAGAGGTGCAATCTCGCCTGCCCTGGATCTGTTAGAGCACAGGCAATGTCTGCTGCTCTTTATGGAGTGAGCTTTGGGGGTTCATAGATCTACATTCCTCAAGTGTTGTGGAGAATACATTTCTCAAGAGTATCATGTGGTTTCGTAGGGGCATGCCCAATGCTCTTTTACATACTGAGCTAGATGTATGCCCAATTGATCTGGTGGCAGCATCAAACCCCCTAAGGTACTGGCTCCAATTGTGGCAGGCACCAGAACTGGGTGGCTTTGGAGAGGATTTGGTGTCAAATATGCCCTATGTAACCCATTTTAGGACAGGGCTTTATGAACTGAAGGAACAGTACATTTGGCGAAACTCCACACTGATTAATAAGGTAACATCTGACAGTATTAAGACAAAATTACAAGAAGAGTGCCATAAAGAGAGACTGCCTGTGGAATGCTAAAATTGTCTCCGAAATATGTGAAGAGTAAGCTCAATCCTCCGCTTGCCCAAACTTTTTTCATGAAGTTCAGGTTTGGTACATTGAAGGTGGCAAGGTTCATCAAGACATGGGCTCAGGGGAACCTGGGACAATGTCCATTATGTAATAATCCTTAGGAATCAGTGACACATTTCATGTTTTTTATTTTTATTCTGCAACACGCAACCTTAGAATTGTATACTTGAAGCCCCTATTGAGTTCTTCCAGTGTTTGAAGTATCAGAGAGGCCTTGGCTTGTGTAAAAGAACAGACGATGTGGGAAGAGTACATAAAGTGACAAAGTATATCTATCGTGCCTGGCTCTCTAGACTAAAGAAAAATCATTAGGTTAAGCCTAATGAATTTAGGATTTAGTTATTCTAGTACATTTTACTACATTTGTTAAAGGGGACTGCAAGATCTGGTTTTCCATTTCTCTCTCCCTGTTTCTAATGAAATGTCTGCTGTTGGATTTAATTTTAAATTAATGTATTGTGTATCTTCTTATTATCCTTGACAGATTGTAATGTATTCTGATGTGTACTATGGTGATCTTATTTGTTCTTAAATATATTTTATATTTATGTATCCTGTACATTGTTTTAGAATGTATTATGATGATTTCCTTTCATGGCTTTGTGCTGAATAAAGGTTAATATTGATCATTTGTAAAGAGGTCATATGTATACAGGACTAAGGCTTCCCCTCCCTTACGACACTTACAGGTGTTAGTTAACACACATTTAACAGATATTGGTATTTAATCTGTACATGTATTATAACAGATCACCACAGTTGCATTTCACAAACATTCTTTATTTTTAAAGTTTTCTATAATAAAACCTACAGAAGGTATTTAGCAAATCTAGACATGAGGTAACACATTTGGGCTGCAAGGTTTTTTCCGTGCCCACGATGGTTCATCATATATTTACAAACATGTCTCATTGATTTTGACATGGCTTAGACACTGTGTGGGGGTTAGTACTTTGTGACTTAGAGTATAGCAATAATGTCCATACACCTATCTCGTTGACACCTTTTAGTGTTCATAGCATGAACAGGGAATCACTACTGCTAATGTAGGTGTTGTTCTGAAGCTTTCCTAAGGACTGGTGGAGAGAGAGGGGGCTGTGGTTGGTGCCTTGTACTGCCACGCCCGTTGTAGGATAGGAAGTCTAAAGTAGACAGAGAAAATTATAAATTAAAATGTGGTGTATCTGTGCGACGAATTTGGAAGCCAGGGAACAGTGGTATAATCATACCTGCGTTGAATTTCTTCTGTGCCTCGGATATAATTCATTTGTCTAATGGTGCCTTCAATGCACCATGGATAAAGGCTGTCATAGCCTGTAATGTAGTGGATACGTGTAGAGATCCCGGTCTTGGGAATCTGCAAGAGATGGTGACACTACGTCAGTTCCCCAGTTATTTTTCGACTCATGACACAGGCCCCCCTATAACAAAAAAGAGGGTCCCAATACACCCCTACATATACACATCATTTGTAAAGATACAGAGAGATATAGGTGGGCAGATTGTGTAATGGCTCTGAACACTATGTAACTCTGAAACTCTGAAATGCAAATATAAGCAAAAGTGTATGAAAATAATTGAATTACCATATTGAGCTATAGTGGTCTATGAAGTAGTGAAGAGCTCTCTCTGAATAATTTTCTTACAAGCAGTTGGTTATAGATAAAGGGCTCCTAGAAAAACCCCTATTCTGCCCAGGAGGGCTCTATTGAAAACAACAAAGTGAAAGGGTTGTGTGCCCCTCAGTCCCCTCACTGCTCATTCACCATTTTGATAATCTAGTACAGCAAATAAAGCACCACTTCTCGTAGTTTATGGGGTACTTCTATTTATATATGAAAATATTCAGTTGCTAGTAGTCTCTATATTGAACATCATCAGTTTACATTGTAAAGCAAATCTATTTTTCACAAAAACATAGAATAAAACATGTGCACATCTTTGCACAAACAATTAAACAGCTAATATAATGCAGTTACTGCTGTTGATAGATGTGAAAAAACGACAGGGGTTGATATTTATATGTCATTTACAAAAACAAGTTTAGACAGTGGTATAACATATGGCACTGTATTTTGCCAGTTCTAAGGGATGTCTAAGCCGTGTGTTTCTGGCCTTCGTCAGGACGGGGTGGACAATGTTGTCAAGATGTTCAATTTAGACTGGAAAGGGAATGGAAGCGCGTGAGAGAGCTGCTCGTGTGTAATTTTAATATATGATTGAATCGTAGAGTGTGTGTGCATCACACACACTGCTTACCTGTGGGTTTGTTTCCACAGGTGTCCCCAGCATAGATGGGGAGGATTATGTTACTCGTTGTGTCTTGTGTTGCTCAGTTAAAGGAGTGTACCTAATACACAGAAGGGCGACATAATGGACAACTATATAATCTGTATTGTCCCCATAGCATGAATGAACAGTTTAGTAACTAGCCAGAATTGAAATATGGCGAAACGTACGCTTACCTGTGTACAGGTAGCGCTACATATACGATGTCACTGGGCGTGTGATTCGCCTGATCTGTGGATCGTTTGATTGATGACAATCTGTCTCCTAATAAAGTGAGAGATAGTTTGAGGATGGTAAAACAGCACCGTTTTGTGTGGGTGCGAGCGTGGATTGATCCAAAATAGTGTGCATACCTTGTTAAGGAGTTAATCCGTGTGCAAGTGGGCCCGCGCTGTCAAGTCTATTGGAGTGGTAAGGCTGAGAAGCAAGCTGGAGCTGCTGTGTGCGTGGAAAACCTCAATGAGCAGAAGTCAAAGCACTGTCGAGTCGCGATGCGAACGCCGTTGCTAAGACACAGTCATTATGTACTGGCGGCCATGTTTGGAGGGGCAAGTTTCGGAGCTTGCATGTTAGCAAAGATATATGTCTGATACTGTTGTCTTGGCCTGTTTAAATTAATTAGAAAAGGTAGTCTCATCTCGTGTGTAAAAATAGAATCAATATATGGGTTGTGTACATCCGTTGCCATGACAACAGTGTGGGGCATTTCCTGACGCCCTGGACAACACGGCAGACACATACTGCTATAGTGTAAAATGCCTGATCCAAGCAAAATCAATTCCAAGCAAGATAATTTTACAGGCTTTAAACAAAACTCTTCTTTCTCTCCCCCCCACACACGATTCCATGTGAGATTGAGGCATTTGAAAAGACAGTGACCAGGACTGTTATGGCAGGTTTTGCAAAACAGAACTTCTACCAGGACAACCTGGAAAAAGAAGAAAGGACAGCACTAAGGGCTTTACAAACTGGTCGATCAATCACGATAAAACCAGCCGACAAGGGCGGCGGCATAGTCATCATGAACACCCGGGACTACAACATAGAATGTATATGCCTATTGAGTGACGAAGCAGCCTATAGACCTCTCAACTACGACCCGATCTTGGAACTACAGGGGAAAATTAGAAGCCTGACCTAACACACTTTTGAGGCAGGCTGGATATGTGAAGAAGAAAAACCTTTCTTGAATCAAGTCCATCCAAGGACACCGGTGTTCTACATTTTACCCAAGATACATAAAAATGCAGAGAGACCACCTGGAAGACCTATTGTCTCGGCATGTGACTCTCTACTCAAACCTCTATAACTGGACACCAACTTTTTTCTGAAACCTTTTGTGGCACTGATGCCTTCCTATCTGAAAGATACCACGAGTATGATCAAACTCTTGGACCAACAAGAATGGGCCATGACATGATACTGGCTACAATGGATGTTGAGGCACTATATACCTCTTTCCCACAAGAAGAAGGCCTTATAGCCATCCATGAATTCCTTGACACCAGGATTGACACTGTATCCATTCCAAATGCATTCATTTTAGAGTGCACTAGCCTGGCCATGTCGAGAAATATTCTTCTGTGACCAGAAGCCCTACCAAAGCCACATAGAGACATGGAAATGGTACATTGATGATGTCATATTGGTGCAGACCTTGTCTCTGATTGAACTACAAGAATGTCATCAGTGGCTTAACCTTCGCAATCCACACATAAAGTTCACCATGCAATGGGATCATCACCAAATTGTTTTTCTCGATCTGCATATATACAAGACGGGGGAACGGCTGAAGACAGAACTCTACCGAAAACCAACCAACCTCAATACCTTGTTGCACTTCAACAGCTATCACCCACAAGCCTTGAAATATAATTTACCCTATGGCCAATTTTTAAGGATTAGGAGAAACTGTACAGAAACTGAGAAATTCAGAAGCCATGCTAAAGACCTACAGGCAAGGCTGACAGAGAGCGGATATCCGAAGAAAGGAATCAGAGATGCCAAGAATAGAGCTACATATACACTGTTAAGACGGATTTCCGAACTCTGTCCTGGTGGCGCAGAAGTTCAGAAGGCCAACCTAATTACTTGGAACAGGGTAACCTCTGGACAAGCCAGACCAATCAAGGTAGCGATCGCGGCGGTCAAGACTAGGTCTCAAGAGGGGTGAGGGTGACTGAAAGCCCGCAGTGAGCACACAAAGCAAGAGCGCTTACAAACTACTCCAAACAGTTGTTTATATCAAAAATAGATACACATTTATTATAAGGCCTTGAAACTAATAACCACAGTAAAAGCAGCAATATACAACGATATTAAACCAACACATACACTATCCACCCAATATATATACAGAATACACAGTTTCACAGCATTAGCAGCACGAAATATGTTATCCACCTGCAGGGGAAGGAAAACAGGCAGTGCGAACCAATGCGTGTGATATGTCCGCCTTCTGAGGCCCCTAACTAGATGGTAGTCCAATCCCTACGAAGAGTGGAGCCTAGCGCTCAAAAGTACCTGCACACGCCGGTGCCAATGGGCAGAAGGTGAAGCTCTTCGGAGGACGTTGGACAGCTCTGTAGGGTGCCCTAATGAAGGAGAACACGGTCCGCGACTCTAGCGCAGCCTCCACTGTGAGGCAGAAGTAGGGCGCGAGTACGGACAAGGGGAGCTGTATTTACAGCGGGGAAAAGCAAGGGGCACTGCAGGAGGGCGACCAGATCCTAGCTAATCTACTCACCGGTCCCCGAAGCAAGCAGGCCCGAGCTTCTCCTCGATAGATGCAGCTTCTGGCAGGTTCTGAAGAGCAGGGAACGTCTCGTCGTCGTGCAGAGTAAAAAGACGTCCCGATCGAAGAATCCTGCACAGTTTTGTTGCCACGGCAGGGCAACGGAACGGCCGGGTGTATTCAAGCCAAACGAGCACCGTTCACCTCTAGCTTAGGGTTGCTAAGCAAACGAAGCGTGTGAGCGTGCCCCGGACTCAGAATACCACCCAACCTGTCGGCGATTACAGAGCAGGACTCCTTAGTAAGCTGGTCAGTCAACTGGATGGCCCAGAGACACTTCCGAAGGCTTACGGCAGGAGTTGATGAAGGTGCCGGGAATAGCTGGTCCTGCTATTCCAATAGGTCGAAGCGCCAGTACAGGCCTTCTTGTTCGATCTTAGGTGGAAAGGGCTTCACCGGACGACAGCAATGAGGAGCAGAAGTTCTTCAGGGGGTCACCAGCGAATCCTCGGTCCAGCCTCGTGTTCGCAGGATACTTGGCTCCTGTATCCCTGGGTTCGTAAGAACTCAGGAGATCGTCATGGCAGTGGTGTTTCCAGCTCCCTCTTATCCACGGTTCCCTTCGCGCCAAAACGGAGGGGAGCCAATGGGAGATCCGCTCATCAACACACATACCATACGTGGACCAATCACGGACCACAGTGGTCCCAGGCATTCACACCACCCTAGACTCTCTGGCACCCAGGATGTGTATTGGGACCAGACAGCCCAGCCCACATCCTGGGGGCACTCAAACGACATGTAGAAGCCCGCGAAAGCAACCGTGTTTCGCGGGAAACTACATGCCCAAATAAGGAAGGCCCCGGGTCGCCTGACCCGGGGGAAGGTAAAGGGAGCAAGACGGACAGTGGACGAGACAAAGGAGCCTCGTGGTCCGGCCATTTTGGGTAGCCGGGCCACTCTTTTGTGTTCGCGGCAAAAAGGTGCTCAGAACGGCAAAAGGAGCTCAAAATAAACCAAATGATCGCTGCCACCAGCCCAGTCCCTGAATGACTTGCACCGATCCAAAAACCATCCTACAAGAGTGTCTAGGGTCTGTAGAAGGCTAGAGACCCAAGAGAGCTGTAACTTAGCTTACAGTGCCCTCTTGTGTCGTGTTGCACTAAAATGGCGACACGATTAAAGAAACTACGGGAAACCACGTTCCCCGGTACTGACTGTCTTAAGGGCATGTCAGTTTCCCCATAAGAAAGGAGCGAAAGCCCAGAGGAGTACGGCAGAAGGCTGCACTTCTCTGGCAAAGTCAAGAAAACAGGTTGAAAACAATAGCAAAAAGTTTAGGGGTTGCCACATGGAAGGAAAGTTCCCTACAATAACGAAATCTTTCCTAACACTCGCCCCTCCCAGACTATGGACAGGGGGAACTAATCCACCCCTGGATGAGTCTCTTGTTCAGGTCGGTAAAACATTCTGGACAACCCATCAGCATTGCTATGTTGGACACCTGGCCTATGCTCAATAGTGAAGTCGAAGCCTTGTAGACTTATGGACCACCTAAGCAACTTTGGATTCTCCCCCTTCATGTTCATTAGCCACTTTAACGGCTTATGGTCAGTCTGCACAGTGAAGTGGGTCCCATAGAGGTAGGGCCGCAGCTTCCTTAGGGCCCACACAACAGAGAAACATTCTTTCTCTACCGTGGACCATCTGAGCTCTCTGTCCTTAAGCTGGCGACTAATAAAACCGATAGGGTGTTCCTTACCCTTCTCATCTACTTGTGATAGTACAGCTCCTATCCCAGTGTCAGAGGCATCCGTCTGCACGATAAAAGGTCTTTGATAATCAGGGGCCCTGAGCACAGGGGCCTGGCACAAGGAGTCTTTTAAGCCATTGAAGGCCTTCTCACACTCGTCGGTCCAAGCTACCTTCTTGGGTTTCTTCGGAGTTGTGAGGGCAGTCAGAGGAGCAGCTATGGTGCCATAGTCTGCCACAAAATTGCGGTAATACCCCGTGAGTCCTAAAAAGGCTCTCACTTGGGTTTGCGTAGTGGGGGTAGGCCAGTCTTGTACTGCTTGTACCTGACTGAGTAGAGGCTGTCTCCTCCCTCCACCTACTTCATGTCCAAGGTAAACCACTGAGCCTTGTCCATTTTGGTGAGGGGCCACTCGGACACCCTCAAAAGAGCTATCTGAAGGACTGCTCGGGAACAGGTCGGGGAGAGGTTCAGACTCCTCTTCCTCAACGTCTGAAGCAAATAGCAGTGCTGCGATTTCGCCGCTTGGGACGAAAGCCTTCAGCCTATTCACGTGAAACACTTTTGGAGCCTGTCCAGGCCTTCCAAGGTCCACTGAATAGTTAACCTCACCCAGGGGCTCCACCACTGGGCAAGGGCCTGACCATTTGTCCTGTAAAGCTCGAGGCCTTATGAGATTCATGATCAGGACTTGCTGACCAAGTGTAAAGTTGATGAGGGAAGATTTCTGGTCGTACCAATGTTTCACCAGCGCTTGCCCTGCCTTCAATTTATCACTAGTCAAGCCTATCAGAAGTACCATCCGTTTTCTGAGCCCTAGCACATAATCAACTACATTGGTAGTAACAGGGGGAGTGGGCATCTCCCATCCCTCTTTGACGATGGCTAAGGGTCCCCGTACGGGATGACCGAACAGAAGTTTGAAGGGGCTGAAGCCAACACCCTCCTGTGGTACCTCTCGGTAGGCAAACAGTAAGCATGAAACAAGAAGATCCCATTTTCTTCTCTGAGGCTCCTCCAGAGCCCCAATCATGCTCGTTAACGTCCTGTTGAAACGCCCCCCCAGACCATCGGTCTGGGGGCGGTATGCAGAAGAGAACCTGTAGGTGACCCCACATTCTTTCCACATAGCCTGCCTATACTTCGACATAAAGTTGCTGCCATGATCCGACACAACTTCTTTAGGGAAGCCAACCCTAGTAAACATGCCGAGTAAAGCTTCTGCAACTGGCTTGGCAGTTACAGTTGTAAATGGGACGGCCTCAGGATACCTGGTTGCATGGTCGACCAGCACCAGGATAAACCTATTGCCTGAGGATGTTTGCGGGTCAAGGGGACCAACCATGTCGATCCCTACCCTTTCAAATGGTACCCCCACAACTGGGAGCGGTACCAACGGAGCTTGGATTGTCGCGCCAACCTTACCAGACAACTGGCAGGCGGCACAACTCCTGCAGTGACTTTCTACTTGCACCCCCATCTTGGGCCAGTAGAAGTGCATGGATAACCTTTGCTTGGTCCTCTTAATACCAAGGTGACCAGCAAGGGGAACTTCATGCGCCAACTGCAGGAGGAAGGGCCTAACAGCAAGGGGAACCACCAACCTCCTATGGTCTCCTTCTGTAGACTCTGTGGGCTCACTATCCAGGAGTCCACCTTCCTGGCAAATCCTTTGCAACCCAGGAGGTTCACCCTCAAGCTGGGAGCAGGCCTGTCTCCTTAGGCCTTCCGGAGATGGGCACTCACGTTTGCCTTTACTGAATTCGTCCCTATCAGGACCTCCTTCAACTAACAAGTCTTTTAGTTCAGGATGATCGTTGGGGTCGAATACTTCAGGCATCGCCACCTCCTCGTCAGGCCCGGGCGATTGACCAACTTCCTCCACCGCAGTGGTAGGCGAGCTCGGGGGAATATTCTCTTTCCCTCGTCTTGACTTGTAGACTCCTTTCGCCTTGGGTTTCCCCTTCGGCTGGGGCGGCGTATTGGACTTGGCCAATGCTGCCCGTGCTTGAGACCGTGTGTAGGGTCTTTCGGCAGTGTCTCCTACGAGCCCTAAAGCTCTGAGATCATTGCCCAACAAGACGTTTCCCGGGACGTTTCTCTGAATGCTCACTGGAATCCTGACTGCTGTACCATTTAAAGTAAGATTAACAGGGATCACGGGAAACATACGGAGGGGGCCGTCAGCCAACTTAGTGGGCATCAGAGTAGCTCTGGCAACTTCCTCTGAGTCTACCAAGGTAGAATCCACTACAGTTCGACTGCACCCACTATCCCTAAGAGCTGGAGTATCCACTCCATTGATCAGCACACTGTCTTTAAAGTAGTGCTTGGTATTATCCGGAATCCTAGCATAAGCCTCTGCGACTTTAGGCTCCCAGGAACCCAGGGACACTAAAACTACCTCAGCCTCTATTCCGCTGGGAAATGAGTCTGAGGAGAAGGATGCTCCTGTAATCTCTTCTTCCTCGTAGGAGGAGAAGGCCAGATTAGCGGAGTGGACCCCCAAAGGTCTAACCTTACAACGGGGATCCCCCTTCACATGGTCAGTTGCTCCACAAGAAAAACAAGCCCCATTGGGTCTGTTTACGTAGGGAGGCTTATTGTAACCAGAGTTCTGTTTCGGAGGCGAACCTCCGCTACCCTGTGAGTTCTCGTATGGCTTACCCTTATTTTTCTTTTTGTGGCTCTTTTGGGAAGAAGATTTAGCAGATTCCCCACCCACCACATCCTTGTACTTTTTCCCTTCCTCCTGCTTATCAGGATGAGTTTTGTCCTTATGGGACACTCGATGTGACACCCATAAGTCTGCTGCAATGGCCAGCTTCTTAGGATCTATCTCCTTCGAATCGGCCAAATGCTGCTTAAGCTCCGGGGACGAAGAAGCAAAAATGTGTTCCAGCATGACCAGATTGATCATGCCTTCGAAGGTAGAAACCTTATAACCTTCAACCCAGCCAGTTAAGTTTTTCAGGGACTCAGCT
Organism: Ambystoma mexicanum; assembly: GCF_040938575.1. Lineage (NCBI taxonomy): Eukaryota > Metazoa > Chordata > Amphibia > Caudata > Ambystomatidae > Ambystoma > Ambystoma mexicanum. The sequence goes on along the minus strand of NC_090924.1, from coordinate 29,260,477 downwards.
ACATACGACACCCAAGTACCACCTTCCTTTTTCTTATACTCTCTAAACCTTTTCAAATATTGGGTCGGAGTCTTCCCAAACTTTAAAATGAGAGTCTGCTTCAACATTGCAAAATCAGCGCGCTCAGCCTTCGACATTTCCATAATGGCACTGCAACCAGAATGGGGCAGTCTGCTGAGTAACCATGCAATCTTATCCGCATTATCAACCTCTTGAACCTCGCATGCATACTCAAACGCATTTAACCAGTCCATAATGTCATTTCGTTCCTCATACACACTGAGCAGATCTTTTGGAAACCGTGGATGAGAGGAAGCCCCAGAACCATGTCCAGGACCCTTGGACCCATTTGCGAACTGAAGCTTGGCCAGTTCCAACTGGTGATCCCTGTCTTTTTGTTTTTCTGCCTGGTCGATTTTCAGTTTGGCTATGCTGAATTCAAGCTCCTGCTGCCTAAACCGCAGCTCTTGCTTCTTGAATTCAAGCATAGCCTCCCCATCAACACTGGCAGAGGAAACGTTAGACATTACATCCTCCCTGTCCTCGTGGTCGTGATGGATCAGTGCAGCGGCAGAACCGTCGGTTCTGCCAGTGAGAGCAGCCCCACCACCTTCTGCACTGTCCTCGGAAGTTATAGCGTCAAGCTGCGCTTCTTGCCACGCCACGATTCTCTGGATCATTTCCAATTTAGTGCCTTGAGAGGAAACCCCTCTCTCCGCACACATCTTCTTCAATGTTTCAGATTTCGAAGCATTTAAGGTTAATAAAGTATTCGTTTCCATACTGTTGATAGGACTATGGCCTTTTTAACGTTATATTAGATACTTTACTGCGTGTCCTGGTTGGAATAACCTGAAAACGCCTCAGCTCGTGCGCAACACTGGATACCTTCAGTCGTATCCCACCGCTGTACACCAATTTGTTAAGACGGATTTCCGAACTCTGTCCTGGTGGCGCAGAAGTTCAGAAGGCCAACCTAATTACTTGGAACAGGGTAACCTCTGGACAAGCCAGACCAATCAAGGTAGCGATCGCGGCGGTCAAGACTAGGTCTCAAGAGGGGTGAGGGTGACTGAAAGCCCGCAGTGAGCACACAAAGCAAGAGCGCTTACAAACTACTCCAAACAGTTGTTTATATCAAAAATAGATACACATTTATTATAAGGCCTTGAAACTAATAACCACAGTAAAAGCAGCAATATACAACGATATTAAACCAACACATACACTATCCACCCAATATATATACAGAATACACAGTTTCACAGCATTAGCAGCACGAAATATGTTATCCACCTGCAGGGGAAGGAAAACAGGCAGTGCGAACCAATGCGTGTGATATGTCCGCCTTCTGAGGCCCCTAACTAGATGGTAGTCCAATCCCTACGAAGAGTGGAGCCTAGCGCTCAAAAGTACCTGCACACGCCGGTGCCAATGGGCAGAAGGTGAAGCTCTTCGGAGGACGTTGGACAGCTCTGTAGGGTGCCCTAATGAAGGAGAACACGGTCCGCGACTCTAGCGCAGCCTCCACTGTGAGGCAGAAGTAGGGCGCGAGTACGGACAAGGGGAGCTGTATTTACAGCGGGGAAAAGCAAGGGGCACTGCAGGAGGGCGACCAGATCCTAGCTAATCTACTCACCGGTCCCCGAAGCAAGCAGGCCCGAGCTTCTCCTCGATAGATGCAGCTTCTGGCAGGTTCTGAAGAGCAGGGAACGTCTCGTCGTCGTGCAGAGTAAAAAGACGTCCCGATCGAAGAATCCTGCACAGTTTTGTCGCCACGGCAGGGCAACGGAACGGCCGGGTGTATTCAAGCCAAACGAGCACCGTTCACCTCTAGCTTAGGGTTGCTAAGCAAACGAAGCGTGTGAGCGTGCCCCGGACTCAGAATACCACCCAACCTGTCGGCGATTACAGAGCAGGACTCCTTAGTAAGCTGGTCAGTCAACTGGATGGCCCAGAGACACTTCCGAAGGCTTACGGCAGGAGTTGATGAAGGTGCCGGGAATAGCTGGTCCTGCTATTCCAATAGGTCGAAGCGCCAGTACAGGCCTTCTTGTTCGATCTTAGGTGGAAAGGGCTTCACCGGACGACAGCAATGAGGAGCAGAAGTTCTTCAGGGGGTCACCAGCGATTCCTCGGTCCAGCCTCGTGTTCGCAGGATACTTGGCTCCTGTATCCCTGGGTTCGTAAGAACTCAGGAGATCGACATGGCAGTGGTGTTTCCAGCTCCCTCTTATCCACGGTTCCCTTCGCGCCAAAACGGAGGGGAGCCAATGGGAGATCCGCTCATCAACACACATACCATACGTGGACCAATCACGGACCACAGTGGTCCCAGGCATTCACACCACCCTAGACTCTCTGGCACCCAGGATGTGTATTGGGACCAGACAGCCCAGCCCACATCCTGGGGGCACTCAAACGACATGTAGAAGCCCGCGAAAGCAACCGTGTTTCGCGGGAAACTACATGCCCAAATAAGGAAGGCCCCGGGTCGCCTGACCCGGGGGAAGGTAAAGGGAGCAAGACGGACAGTGGACGAGACAAAGGAGCCTCGTGGTCCGGCCATTTTGGGTAGCCGGGCCACTCTTTTGTGTTCGCGGCAAAAAGGTGCTCAGAACGGCAAAAGGAGCTCAAAATAAACCAAATGATCGCTGCCACCAGCCCAGTCCCTGAATGACTTGCACCGATCCAAAAACCATCCTACAAGAGTGTCTAGGGTCTGTAGAAGGCTAGAGACCCAAGAGAGCTGTAACTTAGCTTACAGTGCCCTCTTGTGTCGTGTTGCACTAAAATGGCGACACGATTAAAGAAACTACGGGAAACCACGTTCCCCGGTACTGACTGTCTTAAGGGCATGTCAGTTTCCCCATAAGAAAGGAGCGAAAGCCCAGAGGAGTACGGCAGAAGGCTGCACTTCTCTGGCAAAGTCAAGAAAACAGGTTGAAAACAATAGCAAAAAGTTTAGGGGTTGCCACATGGAAGGAAAGTTCCCTACAATAACGAAATCTTTCCTAACATACACCAAGGGAATTGTGCCTTGAGGTAAAACCCAAAAAAACACTAGAGAGGTTGGTATGCATCACCACTTTTAGTCCACTAAGCAATATGCTACAAAAAACCATTAAAGAAAATTGGCATTTAGTCAAGCAAGTGGGCACACTAAGTAGAGTGCCGTGTTTCGCCTTTAAGAAGAACAAAAATTTGAGAGACTCATTGGTCCACACTTTTTTGGAACCAGCGACACCAACGAACAACATACTGTGAAATCTGCCCCCGGTTACGGGACACTACAAATGCAGGAAATGTGTGTCATGTGCACTAACTCTCCAAAAGAAAGTTTTTGAACATAAAATAGTGAAATGGACAATGGAAGAACACACAAATTGCAATACTAAAGGGGTAATATACATCATTGAATGCCCCTGTGGCCTCCATTATGTGGGCAAAACCATTCGCCCTATCAAGATGCGAATCTCCAAACACCATTCCTGCATCAGAAATCATATCACAGACAAACCTTTGTTAGAACATTTTGGCCTTAAGTATCACAAGGACACTGATCTCAGATGGTATATCATTCAAAAGGTTACACCAACAGTAAGAGGGGGGGACCTTAACAAGACTCTTACCCAGCTAGACCAAAGATGGGTTCATAAACTAGATACTGTACACTCAGGTCTCAACATCTCCGTATAGTGGAAATCTTTCATCATAACTTTTCTAACACCACCAATAGAGATGTTTGGCTCTCTTTGGCAGCCTTGTCACCTAGACACTTACCCAATATCCTTTTTTCTGAGATCTCAGGGTGTTACATTCACTGAGTTAAGCCATGTAACATGCAAATAAGATGGAGGGCAATTATATCTGTAAATGCATCTGTCGTTGAATGCTGGACCCTATTGGTCCGCAATAACCTCTATGATAGCTCGCCATTTATTTTGTACTGTGTAGTATGTATGAACTGCCACTTGCCTGATATGAGACATTACGAGTCCCATAACCATCCCCATCTACGCTGGGGACACTTTGGGAAAAAACGATTTAACAAGGTGGAGGGCAATCATATCTGTAAATACATCTGTCATTGAATGTTGGGCCCCATAGGTCCATGATAACCTCTATGGTAGTTCGCCTGTTATTGTGTACTGTGTTTGTATGAATGAACTGCCACATGCTGGATAAACAGGGACATGCCTTCCCACTGAATCTTCCGATATAGATGGCACAACTCTATAGATAATAGCATCATGCCTTCTCTCCTCACATTAACCCAATTCGGTTTTTTGTGCAACCATGACTATACCACATGGACGCTACACGCATAGAGATTTTTCCATTGCTCCATTTTGGAGCATGTGCACGCACGACTCGGTCAGCAGACCATACTTTTATAATGTATGGCCACACCATACACCATCTCTCCTAGATATACCTGGAGGCTAAAGATTTGTATATCCGGCTTCCCTGGACTATTGTCAGCCTGTGTGCCATTCGCACACGATAAAAGTAATTTTCCAAAAATTCTTTTCCTCGAAATGGGACCTGGATCAGGCATTTTACACTATAGCAGTCCGTTTCTGCCGTGTTGTCCGGGGCTGAGCGTCAGGAAATGCCCCCACACCGTTGCCATGGCAACAGATGTACACAACCCATATATTGATTCTATTTTTACACCCGGGATGAGACTATCTTTACTAATTAATTTAAACAGGCCAAGACAACAGTATCAGACATATGTCTTTCCTAACACGCAAGCTCCGATACTTGCCCCTCCAAACATGGCCGCCAGTACATAATGACTGTGTGTCTTAGCAACGGCGTTCGCATTGCTTTGCTCGACATTTTCATTGCATTTGCATTTCTCGACCGTACTTTGATATCTGCTCCTCGAGGTTTTCTGCGCACACAGCAGCTCCAGCTTGCTTCTCAGCCTTATCACTCCAATAGACTTGACAGCGCGGGCCCACTTAAACACGGATTAACTGCTTAACAAGGTATGCGCACTATTTTGGATCAATCCACAATCGCACCCACAAAAAACGGTGCTGCGTTGCCATCCTCAAACTATCTCTCACTTTATTATGAGACAGATTGTCGTCAATCAAGCGATCCTCAGATCAGGCGAATCACACGCCCAGCGAGATCGTATATGTAGCGCTACCTGTACGCAGGTAAGCGTACGCGTCGGCATATTTCAATTCTCGCCAGTTACTAAACTGTTCATTCATGCTATGGGGACAATAGAGATTATATAGTTGTCCATTATGTCGCCCTTGTGTGTATTAGGTACACTCCTTTACCTGACCAACACGAGACACTATGAGTCCCATATTCCTCCCCATCTATGCTGGGGACACCTGTGGAAACAAACCCACAGGTAAGCAGTGTATGTGATGCACACACACTCTACGATTCAATCATATATTAAAATTACACATGAGCAGCTCTTTCACGCTCTTCCATTCCCTTTCCAGCCTAAATTGAACATCTTGACAACATTGTCCACCCCATCCTGACAAAGGGCAGAAACACACGGCTTAGACAGCCCTTAGACCTGGCTGAAACACCTTGGTGTAGACAAAATTTTCTGTGTAAACTACAGTGCCATATGTTATACCACTGTCTATGTAATGCAAAGTTTGTAAACTTGTTTCTGTAAATGACATATATGTATCAAACCCTGTCGTTTTTTCACATGTATCAACAGCAGTAACTGCATTATATTACCTGTTTAATTGTTTGTGGAAAGATGTGCACATGTTTTATTCTATGTTTTTGTGCAAAATAGATTTGCTTTACGTTGTGAACTGATGATGTTCAACATAGAGACTACTAGCAACTGAATATTTTCATATATAAATAGAAGTACCCCATAAACTATGAGAAGTGGTGCTTTCTTTGCACTACTAGATTACAAGCAGCTGGAACATTATGGACAATTTTCAATTTCAAGCGCAATCTTTTGACAAAAACAAGAACTGGTGCAATAGCACAAGAAAATTGTCAAAAGCAACTAGTTCAGGCAAGTAATGTGTGCCTATGTGCAAGTAGGGGAAGACATACTTGCACCAGATACATCACAGTAAATGTGTGAACACTCTCAGGAGCATCAGCCATTCTATTAATCAGATATGTTCTATCTCATTGAAAGTGTCATACACCATGGTACTGTATGTCCAAAGGTACAATTGACATATCTAATATGTTAAAACTTTTTTTAAAAGTTCAAGTGTCTTGTGTTCTCAGTACATAATAGAACTACCGCGGTCCACCCACCCTGCATTCCCCATCCTACCTGTCACATCTGTCTCCCCCCCGGTTGCTTGTTAAATCGCTTACTGCCACTTGCCCACCTTCCTCTGTTAGCTCCCTGATCCTTTTGTCTCTGCTTCCCACTCTACGTTCTTCCCCCTATGAATGTAAAGTGCTTCAGTGCTTCCTGAAGCTTGGTCACTCAATAAATACCCTGATAATAGTTATAATAATAGATGTGAATGTGTAAATTATGACACTATGTGACACAACCAACAGTGCTCCTACTGCACACCATGACAGAAAGTGTTCAAATCTTGCTTATTAGCCCCCAGGGGCCGGGGTGGTGAACTCCAAGCCAATAACAAATGTCAGAATATGGTCTTTACCTTTTGGTAAAGCCCCTGTTCCGAGCCTCCTCTGAAGCAGGAGGCCACCATCTTCCCTGATGACATGCTGACACGCCACACTCCCCTTGTTACCCCTATACCACAACGGTAATTTCCACTTTGCTCACCCACACCCACCCCTGCCCTGCTTGCTTGGCGCTCTCTTATCTCTTGCCGGCATCTTAGTCAAGACAATGGTCCTGAAGGAAAGGGAAAAGGGACCACATATAGTTTCTTCCTCCCTAGTATATGGTAGCCATCTTGGATTGTAGTTTGTTTAACAATTTGCGAACACGCTGTATCTCAACAGGAAAAAAACATCTAGTAGCATTCTGGTAAAACTTGCTACGATTCGAATAGCAATAAACCCCTCTGGGTGGAGGGACTTTAAGGGGATAGGCATTGTCCGTTCTCCCATCAAAGCCCATCACTTTGCTCTGGCTTGAAAGTTGATGGGGAATTACCTGGCCAGGTAAAGCCCCTGAACAGAGAGGTTTATTGCTAAATTAACATTAATTGATTACCATTACATTTCTCTATCATCTTCAAAAACACCTTCTTTATACCTTTCGATATGTGCTGCTTTGCTGTCTTCAACTATTCTAGCGTCCCCAGTACACTGACAAGAAATGACAGTACTACTTATAAATTCATGTAACTACACAACAAATATATTTAGCATCAAGTATCATCTGGTCTTGAAACTGCCATTACAGTTGCTTCTTAAACAGGCTGCACATTCTTGAAACTTTTGCTTACACTTAACAATACCTAATCATAGTTAGGGAAACACACATCTCAGCTATCCCAACCATAAAAGTCCTCTTTGCCTAATTTGGTTTCATCCCACCAAATTGTCCATGGGAAAATCACACTTTCCTATCACCTACTCCACTCAACCATTCTTCTTTTATATCCTAAAAGGATGGATGACACCCTCTCTGGGTCACAAAACTCCCCTTCTTGGAATAATCTAATGTTCGGTAAGACCATTACAGTGATGATGGTTGCAGTATCAATACTGAATAACAGGACACACCATAAGACAACCATTTGATTTATATTGCTAAATGGGGGATCAATACAGTAAAATAACGTTGGCAAGAAAAAAGGTATTGGGAGTAAATGCAGGTCATGTTTTCCTGTGGCAGGTAAGGGTATTTCATCCAGCCCTGGTTTTAATCATTTATCCTGGTACGTCTACCTTTACTTTTCTTATTGCCAATGAGGGGCAACAAATCCAAAAATACAGAGAAAAATAAAGACTGAATAATGTACCCACTCATGATATGGAATCATGTGAACCCCTGGAAAAGGTGCTGTGCAAATGGAAATGTTTGAAAATAAACATGAATCTATTAGAAAAGTAACAACTAGGCGTGGATGAGCCAGCTCAAATTATTTGAAACTATTTAAACAATTGAGTTTCACATCTGTTAAAATGAGTTGAAACATTTGGAGCTGATGCTTGAAATATTTAGAAAGGATATTAAAATGTGAACATCTGTTTGAGCTGCTGGAATGGATAAAAGTACATGAAGGTTCGAGCTGGCTCGAAGTTGGCTCCAAACAATTTGAAACTCCATATGGCATTAAACGATTCTGGCATGGTAGGAGCCAATTTGTGTCTACCAACTCAAAGTGTGCTTAATCAGCTGAAGCTAGAAACATCACTGAGTACCGTATTTCTTCCCTGATTACCCTAAATATTGAAGCTCAAATGAGCCATGTATCAGTGATGTCTACCATTGTGATCTCTGTCTAAATAGGTGTGAGAGCAATAGAAGCTTCATCATTTTGAGCTGATTCAAACCATTTTCTATGACTCAAGGCAAGAGTCAGTTCAAGCACTTTAAGACTTAGCCATCTTTAGTCAAAACAGTACAAGTTTATTCTAGCTCCCAGATCTAGAACGATATCTGCAACATGGTTGTAGTCTGATCTGAAATATGCCAGTGTCCACCACCCTCCAGCATGCATTAAAAATAAAACATGTTGAGAACTTGATAACTTTGAGGGATTTTGATTTTTTTTAAATTAAGTCCTGCTTAGAGTATTCATACATTTAAGGAAGACATAGAAAGTGCATGATACAATATATCAAACATATAGGCAAATGAAAACATATATTACAGACTAGTTGCATTAATCAGTTTTAATATTGTGAGTGGATATCTGCAAGGCCATCCAAATTCCCTGCCTGACAAATGAGTCTCTTTTTAACCAATTGTAAAGATTGGATTCTGCTCCGCAGTAGTACAAGGATGATTAGTGGTAAAATGGCCCGCTCACCCCTCACACTTCTGCACACAAAAACACAACTCAATCATAACGGTACAACTCGGACAGTTAGGTGACATACCTCCTTCACCTTTTATGGCAAAATGGGCCGAGGTAAGGCTTTGCTCTTAAAATGGGTGTGAAGGTGAACCAGTAGTGATCCAAACAACACAGTATAACAGTCCAAAATAAAGGGAATGTCCAATGAAGATTCTATATAAATATATACACTTTAATCAAACACACCATCTGCACATAGAATGAATAGAGCATACTCTACAAAAACCAACCCAGTGGAACAACAGAGAAGTGTAGCACTCTAAGCATGTTTCCAGGAGTCCTTCCTTCAGCATTCTCTCCCCCAGGCTGTGGACTGCAGAGTTGACGTGGGAGAGAGTCCCATTATCCGCGTCTTCAAAAGGTACAAATGTACAGCATGCGCTCCTGATTTTTCGGCAAACGCCGACATCCATTGCTGTGAGAAGGTCCAGCAGGTACCAGTTCTGCATTGTCATCAGACGCAAGGCGCAAAGTTCCACATTGATCACATTGAATCCCTCTTCAGTGTCGTTGGCCAGTTGGATCAGTTCCCAGCACACTATTTGAAACCATTTGGTGTTCCTTTGTGCCTGAAGTCCTGGCGTTAGGAGGGAGGCAAAGAAAGTTCCTGCTGAATTGAACAACTTGTATTTTGCAGGGATCTCAACGAGAAGGTTGAATGACTCACTGGAGATACAGTTTGATTACCTCTTTTTGCGGGACACTCTTTCTTGTAGCTAATTTTCAGACAGAATGTCGTACGTGGAAGGCTCTGTGGTTGCTGGTTGGAGTGCTGCTGATGTGTCAGACGAATCTCCTGCTGCCAATATGCCAGCCGAGTGCCATGCTGCCGATATGCCAGCCGAACTTCTCCCCTTGGATATGGCTTTCTGGGATTACCATTAGCACTGAATGCAGGGTGGCCATGCTGCATGTACCCTTCAATGATGCCGGTAAATGCGGGTAAACTTGTTTGCCACACACCCAGTACATGTTCTTGAGCGCTGCTGTACCCTTTGTCATATCTGGGATGATGATTGTTTTGTTGCATTGCTTGTTGGACTACATATGCTCCTTCCCTTCGCCGTGAAAACAAAATTCATGCAGAATTTCCTTCTGGGTTTTGATAGGTTTCTCAAGAGCAGTAACCCACTTAAGTTTTGCAATGTGCTGGGACCAGACGGGAGTACACGTTTCTTTGACACATTGAACGTTTTCTTAAGTTAGTCCTCATCGTGCCTCAGCTTTGCATGTGATCGTCTCATCATGCCACTTGTTCTCTGTAAACCTTGTCCCTTTCATGACAAAAAAATTGTTATTTAATGCAAATCACTCCTTGCGGCTTACTTGTGCAAGTTTTCTCATTCTGTAGCATTTCTAGAGTAACTGGGTGTGTGACTGGAAGGTGCTCCGAATTCTTCACAATACGAGATTAATTAAATATTGGGAATCCGACAAGGGCACTTCTTGAGGTACAAGTATTTTCAGTGTGCCTGATGTGTGCAGTATGAGAGAGCAAACATAGCAGCTCTCATTTGTGGCTTGTTTTGCTGTTGCACTCATGTCTGAGTACCATTTGTTAGAATGGTCTGGGTGTCGGGGGTCTTCAATTTCATCTAATCCCAGGCCATGGTAAATGTCATATCTTTAACCTCCCACCCACCTTTTCCGTCTCCTCCTCCCCCCTTCCCTGTTATTTATCAGTTTCACCCTTCTATAGTTTATGGGAAAAGACAGCTGCCCATGTTGAGTGATTGAGTTCACTAGCAGCTTGCCAGGCCTGTGGTCCTGGGGTCGCTTGTGCAACTGTATTAGTAGGATTAAAGTGCATTATAGTGCCTTGTGAGGAAGGTTCTGTGGTTGTTTGCACATCAGTATTTATGAGGTCCGGCTCACCCTCCCCAGGAGTAATCCCCGTCATACAGATTGGACTCATTATCTTTGCTTGGTTTAATAGCAGCCAGAGAAACGTGGGGCTGTGACAGTATGATTTTTATGCAATGTAGTAAGATTGCTATTTGCAGACTGTTTATGTTTCCACATAGTCTTAAATCCAGCCCATATGAGCGTTGAGCCCTCTCATATCCGGTTTACCCCGCTCCCCTCTCTTTCATATCCTTATTTATGAAAGCCACAGTCCAGTACCAGGCTGCAAAAAATGACATCACAGAAAACAGTATTGCAGCAAATTTAAGGCCACACTCTAGGCTATACCACATGCTTATTCTACTACCTACTCTATCACTATCTACATTTGTGTCGTCGTCAGTAAGCACCCTTCTTTCTGCCATTTTTCCACCTGGAGGGGCGATATAAAATTGTTAAGTGACATGCATGCATTTTATTATTGCTGATATTACTTTCTTTTTCATTTTCATCGCATTACTTCTCAACTTATTTATTATTTAATTCATAATACTTTTAGTGTTCACACTTCTATTTTATTCTGCTACTGTCCTTTAAATTTTATAAATATAAACTCCATTCTACCTCACAGAAAATTGTAATAATGATAGATACTTTTTCATGCATAATGTCAATCACGATAATGCGAGAAAACCGAGAGAAAGACAGGGATAGAAAACAAGGAAGAGAGGGAAAGAGGAAAAGAGAACCCTATTTCATTGTTATATACACATATGTATTCCCATTTGTACACTTCTCTTTTCTATTTTTATGCAATGTTTCTTATTCATCAATCTGAAATGTGTCCTTTTGCTATTTGAATGCTTATCTTCTATCTACTTTTAACTTTGTTGCTATCATTTTTTTGGCCTTGAGGGATTGCACTATTGTGCACTCTTCTCACATCTGACAGATGCATACAATATTTCAATCCCTTTACTTTAACCGCAGTAGGTGTGCAATAGATAACCTCGTAGGGGCCATGAAATCTTGGAGAGTTCCATCTCCGCACAAAACTTTGCACGTACACATTTTCACCTGGCATTAATTCACTCTATGGGCTGTCTTGTGCTGGACTGTAGTATCTGTTTCAGTATTTTGCGTAAATGGTAGCGCTATCTGTCTTGCTATGCTACGCACTGCGCGTGTCAGTTGGGTAAGGTAATCCTTAAATTCATCCCCCAGCACTGTGACAGCTCTGTGAGTGTCTTCGGCTCCTCTTACTGGGGAAAGTGTCATATGGATGGGCCGACCCGTCACTATTTCGTGCAGGCTCAAATGATGGTCTTTACTTGGTTGCGTTCTGAGTTGGAACAGTGCTAAGGGTAAGCAATACACCCAGTTTTTCTTAAGGGTGTTTCACAGCTTGGATAGTTTGCTTTTACGCAGGCTGTTGATTTTTTCCACCACTACATTCTCCTGCGGGTGCTAAATCAAGCATAATTTATGCTTAACACCCAGTAATGTCGTTACTTCTTTGAATAGATCATTTACAAAGTGTGTACCGTTATCTGATCTTATGACATCACATATTCCCCACCTCGAGAAAACTTCCCGCACTAGGAACTTTGTGGCACACTTTGCATCTGGGTGGGGGCACGGTCCAGCTTCCACCCACCTTGAGAATGGACAAACTATCACAATCAGATATCTCGCTCCATTACATCTTTCCCCATATCCACGTAGTCAATTTGGAGCTCTCTAAAAGGGCCCACAGGACGCGGCAGCCTTCCTCGCAACGTTCTTAGAGTCATTCCTGAATTGTATGTCTGGCACATTGTGCATTCTACTGTGAATTTTGACAAGTGTTCCAGAAAATTTGGAACAAACCAATGTTTCTGTATCTCAGCTGCAGTGTGTTGTTTAGTCACATGTGTTGGGAAGTGTAGTTGTTGAAATGCTATTGAAATGCTATTGAAATGCTATTGAAATGCTATTTCTAATAACACCACTGGCATTACTGCCTTCCATGTTAGTTCCTGTCTCCATATTAAATCTTTCGGGGACAGTTTACAACCTCTCTTCCCCCACAACTCTTGTTCTTCTGCAGGTGTGCATTTTTGGAGCTCTATTATTTGGGCAATTGGTGTATGGAAATACGCTGTGTCTCTGCAGCATCGGCCGCTGCATTTCCCAATGAGATTGCATCCGTGTTGTTGGTATGTGCTTGGCACTTCACCAACGCTACCACTGATGGTTCTGCTAGTGCCTCTATCAGTTTAGTAGGGCTGCAAGTTGTACTGGTGAACCATCTGCCCTCCGAAACCCTCATCGTCGCCATTGTGACAACCCTGAGTGCACTGTTGTGGTATCATATGCTGAGTCAGAGTATATTGTGACAGCAAATTTTGTTGCTGTACGCAGCGCTTCAATAAGCACGGTCAAGTCTGCTGCTTGAGCCAAGTAATGAGAGGGGAGGCGTTTCTGCACAATGAACTCATACCCTACTTCCTCCATTCTTACAACTGCCGCCCCTACATTCTTTTCTCCTCTCTCACTGTCTATTGATACTGACCCATCTACAAAGTATATTTCCCCCTCCTGTAGCGCATTTTCACTCACCTTGGGAATATCATCTTCCTCTCCCTCATATGTAGCGCAATCATGCGCTTGCATGTCCTCAACTGTACATGGTTCAGTAATGAATATGGCTGGGTTCACTGTCTTGCATTTTACCACATGAACGTTTGGGCTGGATATCATAATTTCATATGCCGTTGCCCTCTGTGTCGTTAATGTATATTTTGAACGTTCTAAAATTGCAAAGAGTGAGTGTTCTGCGTATAGTGTCACTGAGCATCCCATCACAATGTTGGCGCTTTTTTCTATTGCGAAGGCTGCTGCCGCGAGAGCTTGTTCACATGAGAAGTGGCCCTTCATTACTGAATCTAATGTACCACTGTAGTAGGCCAATGGCATGTAGCCTAAAGATGTTTTCTGGGTCAAAACTGCAGTCATTAAAATGCCATTGCAGTGGGAAAACAGGTAAAACTCCCAATCATAATCAGGGTTCGCTAGAACTGGTGCATGTGCAATAAGGTCTTTCAATTTGAAATATTGTGTCATCATCTCGTCCGTCCACTTTAGCGGGACATTATTATTTTGTCCTTCCTTCAGGGCCTATAACAGTGGGCGTGTGTATGCTGCAAATCAAGTATCTAGGCATGGCAGTAATTGCAGATGCCGAGAATTTTTGCATGTCCTTCACTGTCTTTGGTATCTTCAGGTGGCGTATTGCTGCTGCTCTATCTGGTATAATTCTGATTCCATCTTTTGAAATTAGCTGCCCTAAATAGAGCACCTCTGCTAGGCAATATTGCAGCTTAGCTTTGTCCACCTTGTATCCTTTTGTGGCTAGTAAATTTAGCAATGCTATTGAATCGACGGATATGTGCTAATGGTGTAGTCCCTCCCATAATACCATATTTCTTGCTCTTATTTGGGTTCACTTCTTTTTTCTGGGTATAATTACACAGTGTCGATCACTGAGTAACCTCCTTTCTTTAACACCTCTGTTCAATCTTATTTCACTGTCAACATAAAAAAATATCATAACATCTTTTACTTACACCCCTTTGCAGGAATCACACATTGTTCATCAACATAAATCAAAAATTAGTTACCAATATTTCTCATCAGTCCTTATTTTGGTGAATACACAGATACATATGCACTTAGTGACAAACCAACATGAAAAACCTTACCATATTGATGAAAAATGTTTAGTACATTAAACATGTAACATATACTCCGTTTCTCTTTTACCCCCTCCTTTCAATTACTTTAGTTTATTGTCCCTCGTTCTTATTTTCTCAGGCACTCCCTACCTCTGAGCCTCCTTAGGTTACCTCTCCAAGAATTTGGCTCACACGGAAAAAGAAAATTCTAAATTACTATTCTACTAAATATATGAGACTCCTACTTTTTTCTCTTTATCTCCACTTATTCCCTGCACTGGTCAAGACAATGCTATGCGGCGCAGCCTTCTTCCCCCCTTCGGAGTTAGGACCCTGTACTCTTTTTTTCTCTATTTCCACAACAACCAAAAGGCCATATAAAGGATAGGTAAGAGAAAGCCTCAGTCACATTCACACAGACCCTAAACTATACCCTCAGTTTCTGTTTTTATTTCCTCCTATTTAATCCTCTTTTATGTTTTTATACCCCTTTCCCAATTCTTTCTTCCTCCCCTGAGAGTCTCGCAACCAGTACTCATGTGTTCAGTTGGGTGGTCCGAGAGCCATCATTCACGGTCTATCCAATATCTGGTCCGCACTCCAACCAAGCCGTGTCCCGCTTTGGCGAGCAGTTTTAGTTGGGTATTTGGAAAACGGGAACCCTTGCAACGTCTTGTTTGTGCACGCAAACTGGTCAACCGTGGAGGCAATGGTTTTGATGGCGGCGTCCCAGATCTCGCCACACGGCACAGGCCTCAGGGCACTTGTCCCAATCACGTTGTGGAGGTAACCAAATGTATAGGCCCACTCCCCGTCTTGCACGTGCAATACCAATAAATGTGGCACACCCCAATGGAGAATGAGAATAAGAGAACAGGCTGCGAGAGTTAAGTTTTATTTATGTAACATTGGCATCCAGAGAACTCTGCTGCCCGAGGGTGCTCTGGCAAACAACACACTTACAATTGATTAAGAAGGCAAAAAACGTCATCAGTGATGTCAGATACAAATGTTTCAAAAGTTCATTATGATTGGACACAAAACAAAAATATACAGGTGCACGTAGGTGCTGCTCCTACGTGGTTGGCTGCTTGGTTGCCAGGAGGGTGAGCGTCACAAGGTCCATCTGTCTGTGTCCAGGCAGGGTGAGGGTCAGGTCGCGGTGAGGTAGGGCGGGCCCTAACTAAGCTAACGTGAGATTCTACCATTAGACATGCACTAAATAATCGTCACTACAGTTCCTTTGAGTATATCATCATAAATCTATAAATCGTGCCCATATAATCACAACATTATTCATTGGGACGTATATGAAGTACCAAAATTAGGGTCTTGGTCAGTAAGATAACATTGACTGTGGGGTGGGTCCAGGCGCATCAAAGAGGCTACAAGACATTCTGACATGTGTTAGTTCTAGGGAGCAATATACTGTGACAGAGGTCTGATGTTAGTTGGTGGCACACTGGGGTGGGCTTTCACAGCAGGGTCACACGTCTGGTACATCAAGAGAATACCTTGCATGGGCACAGGGTTATAGTGGCAGTAATTTTCCAACAACGGGGGTAAGAGGGCATGGCAGGTTTTTGGAGCTGGATGGACTAAAAGTCATGTTCCAGGCCGGTTCACACACAGGACAGTGATCTCGGAGGAAGAGTGAAAATGTTACATTGGTGTATTTGTTTCAATTATCTCCAGCTCATCCGTGAGAATGGAGCTGCAGGGTTTTCAGACACAGTGCGAAAAGGTGGGGGCCATGAGTGCGGTGTGCGCGGCTCTGCAGAGGGGAGAGAAGCCTTTCGTATTATCGCAGTGAGGCCTAGTCCAAAGATGGAGTCGAGGGTACACAAAATGGAAGCCAAGTGTCCGCACAATAACCTCGCCTCTGCCACTGCCAATGACACCGCTAGTGTGCATGCGAGCAATGGAAGCGTCCCCCATTATTGTACGAGCAAGTGGCTTGCATCGTGCTGAATGTATGAGGGGGGCTTAAACGACCCCTCACTCCCACACAATAGCTAGAAAACAGATATTGCTCAGGAAAACAGGGGTGATTATGAACCAACCAGTCTCTAGGGTCAAAGTGGACTGAGGGGGCAGTTCAGAATTAACAGTACCTGGATTCAGTTCTTGGTGGGTTTACACAGTTAGATCAGGTATCAAACATAGGCGCAAGTGCATGAAGCTCAGTTTGGGTCCCAGTGTCAAGCACTCCCTTTGGGTTTAGCAAGTGACAGGCTTTGGCTAGGATACAATGCAGTGTCAAGCTAGTTCAAAGTGCTAGCAAGTTAGAAGTGGTAAAGGAGCTCAACAACCAGTGCCAGTGACTTCCCTCTTGTTCCAGGTGTGGTGAACACAGAGAAACCAGTTCAGTGCAGTAAAATGGGAAGTTTAGACTGGTCTGACCCATCAGTTGCTGTGAGGCCCACTCAGGGGGACTTGAGAGCAGGATGGATCTGTTTAGGGTATGCCTGCAGCTCAGGAGATTGTGGCACAGAATGGTAGATCCTGGTCCACAGCAGTGGTCTCCCCCGATGTGTCCGGGAGTGCATAGGAACAGATCTTCCTTTTGTCTTGGACTGCTCCTTCTTCACCACAGGCTGAAGGCTTTGGAAAGTCCAACTTTTCCAAAAGCAGTCCACTGAGATCTTTAGAGCAAATCTGTGATCTTAAAGGATCTAAGAGAATCTGAGGTGGGGTTGGGAGACCCCTTCTTTTAAATGCAAATGTCCCCTAGGTGATTGCTTTAGTGGCCCAATCCCTGCTCTTGAACTGAGTGGACTTTGCCCTTCTGGTATCACACCCAAAGTGCTTTGCTCCAGAGCAAGTGGAGTGGTCAGGAAATAGAGATAGAGTTAGCAAGAACCAAAATGGTGGAAGTCTCCTTTTATTGACCAGATCCTTTCTGACTATTATAATACCACCCGTTTGCTTCTTACTGAGGACAAATGACTTTAGAGATGCAGCGCCCTGGTGTGAGGTTACTACTTTTGAATGGATGTGCTCCTTTAATGTCTGGGTCCAGGACAGCTGCCAGCTGTGCTGCTGTCTCAGGCGAAGGGTGTTACCTGCCATCAGAAAGATATCAAAGTTCCTTTGAGTATATCATCATAAATCTATAAATCGTGCCCATATAATCACAACATTATTCATTGGGACGTATATGAAGTACCAAGATTAGGGTCTTGGTCAGTAAGATAACATTGACTGTGGGGTGGGTCCAGGCGCATCAAAGAGGCTACAAGACATTCTGACATGTGTTAGTTCTAGGGAGCAATATACTGTGACAGAGATCTGATGTTAGTTGGTGGCACACTGGGGTGGGCTTTCACAGCAGGGTCACACGTCTGGTACATCAAGAGAATACCTTGCATGGGCACAGGGTTATAGTGGCAGTAATTTTCCAACAACGGGGGTAAGAGGGCATGGCAGGTTTTTGGAGCTGGATGGACTAAAAGTCATGTTCCAGGCCGGTTCAGACACAGGACAGTGATCTCAGAGGAAGAGTGAAAATGTTACATTGGTGTATTTGTTTCAATTATCTCCAGCTCATCCGTGAGAATGGAGCTGCAGGGCTTTCAGACACAGTGTGAAAAGGTGGGGGCCATGAGTGCGGTGTGCGCGGCTCTGCAGAGGGGAGAGAAGCCTTTCGTATTATCGCAGTGAGGCCTAGTCCAAAGATGGAGTCGAGGGTACACAAAATGGAAGCCAAGTGTCCCGCACAATAACCTCGCCTCTGCCACTGCCAATGACACCGCTAGTGTGCATGCGAGCAATGGAAGCGTCCCCCATTATTGTACGAGCAAGTGGCTTGCATCGTGCTGAATGTATGAGGGGGGCTTAAACGACCCCTCACTCCCACATTATAGCTAGAAAACAGGTATTGCTGAGGAAAACAGGGGTGATTATGAACCAAACAGTCTCTAGGGTCAAAGTGGACTGAGGGGGCAGTTCAGAATTAACAGTACCTGGATTCAGTTCTTGGTGGGTTTACACAGTTAGATCGGGTATCAAACATAGGCGCAAGTGCATCAAGCTCAGTTTGGGTCCCAGTGTCAAGCACTCCCTTTGGGTTTAGCAAGTGACAGGCTTTGGCTAGGATACAATGCAGTGTCAAGCTAGTTCAAAGTGCTAGCAAGTTTGAAGTGGTAAAGGAGCTCAACAACCAGTGCCAGTGACTTCCCTCTTGTTCCAGGTGTGGTGAACACAGAGAAACCAGTTCAGTGCAGTAAAATGGGAAGTTTAGACTGGTCTGACCCTTCAGTTGCTGTGAGGCCCACTCAGGGGGACTTGAGAACAGGATGGATCTGTTTAGGGTATGCCTGCAGCTCAGGAGATTGTGGCACAGAATGGTAGATCCTGGTCCACAGCAGCGGTCTCTCCCGATGTGTCCGGGAGTGCATAGGAACAGATCTTCCTTTTGTCTTGGACTGCTCCTTCTTCACCACAGGCTGAAGGCTTTGGAAAGTCCAACTTTTCCAAAAGCAGTCCACTGAGATCTTTAGAGCAAATCTGTGATCTTAAAGGATCTAAGAGAATCTGAGGTGGGGTCGGGAGACCCCTTCTTTTAAATGCAAATGTCCCCTAGGTGATTGCTTTAGTGGCCCAATCCCTGCTCTTGAACTGAGTGGACTTTGCCCTTCTGGTATCACACCCAAAGTGCTTTTCTCCAGAGCAAGTGGAGTGGTCAGGAAATAGAGATAGAGTTAGCAAGAACCAAAATGGTGGAAGTCTCCTTTTATTGACCAGATCCTTTCTGACTATTATAATACCACCCGTTTGCTTCTTACTGAGGACAAATG
Organism: Ambystoma mexicanum; assembly: GCF_040938575.1. Taxonomy (NCBI): domain Eukaryota; kingdom Metazoa; phylum Chordata; class Amphibia; order Caudata; family Ambystomatidae; genus Ambystoma; species Ambystoma mexicanum. Next base: position 29,241,130 of record NC_090924.1, on the reverse strand, counting down.
ACTTTAGAGATGCAGCGCCCTGGTGTGAGGTTACTACTTTTGAATGGATGTGCTCCTTTAATGTCTGGGTCCAGGACAGCTGCCAGCTGTGCTGCTGTCTCAGGCGAAGGGTGTTACCTGCCATCAGAAAGATATCAAAAAGGAAACCTAGCCCTCTGGGTTCCTGTCCTGACATTTGGCACGCTACACCTGGCTTACCAGAAAACACATCCCCTTCCACAGCAGAGCTGACTCAAATGAGCTGACACATGTGTGATATCAATTGGGATGTGGTGGTCATGATCATGAGTAGTACCAAGCACTATGCCTAAATTCAGGTATAGCTTTCTTTAGAGATTATCCTGCCACCATCGTGGGTTACCTATGATCATCATAGTTTTGGTACAGGCGGCATATCGTAAGTGCAACCCCTGGTCAGCGAGACTTAGCAGCCACTGCTGCTATGAATTGGGCATTGCTGCCTCTGACCCTGCTCTGTGCCACAGGTAGAGCAGGCACTGCTGGTCAGGATACTAAAGAAGCAGGACACAGATACATTCTATGCTTTTGGCATGGAGATTGTGAAAGGGAAATCTGATCAGCAGATTACCCTTTCTGAGATGGAATTACCCGCATAATTTAATCATTCAATAAAAATTTGAAAAAGCCAGATTTTCTAACACCACTCCTTTGTTATAACTTAGTGACTTTTGGAGAAGTGCTGAATCATTATATGAAGTAACCATCACCCTCTGATCAGTTATGTGCATGGTCTGTGAACGATGTATTGACTTGTGATGGGATGTACATGGAGACATCATGGAAGCATTAATGCAATTATAAAATGCTACACTGCCATAAATCCTATAAAACATTAATGAACAGGCTAAAATATCCTGATTTATGGATGATTCAGAGTGTGACCATATTGATAGGCTGTCGTGCAACAACGTAAATGGGTAATGCTTTGCCCTGTTGCTTTGGTTCTGATCTGTGAATTCAGCGCAGAAGTAGCACACGCACCTGGTGCAGAGAGGGAGCGTGCGCCACACATGCGGCAGGCGCAGTGCAAAACAGCATTTTGGCTCACCGTGTATTCATGGATTTTCCAAGCCATTTGCAGCTGTTGCACAGAAAAAGCCATATAAATCCCCAATATGCCACAAAGGGCAGTGTTAACCCTGGACCAGCATACAGACCCCCTACACTGTATTCACATGAAAAAAAGGACGTACCCCGCTCGTGGCATCCAAATCGTGTGAAAAGGGCATTGCGAAAACCCTGTGAAATTTCATTGCAGGCTCATGCCAGCAAAATCACGCAAAAATCTACCTGCACACCCCCTTGAATACACGTAGCCCGCCATCCAAATTGTGTGATAAAGGCCTAGCGTGACCCCTTCAATACGAGTACCCCGCTTGCCCCAGCCAAATCGCTTGAAAACTCCTTGCGCAACCCCTTGAATACATGTACCCCGCTCTCGCCAGGCAAAACGTGTGAAAATCTACCCGCACACCCCCTTCAATATGCATACCCTGCTCGCGCCATCCAGATCGCATGAAAACTCCTACCATAACCCCTTCAATACTTGTACCCTGCTCACGCCAGCCAAAACACGTGAAAACTCCTTGCGTACCACCTTGAATACATGTACCACGCTCCCGCCAGCCAAAACGCTTGAATACTCTATGCATGTCTGGGTGTTGAGTTATGCAACTTTTCCTTGTTACTGTTTTCTTTCATTGTGCTAAGGTGTCTGCTCTCTGTAACCCACGAGCATTCCTTCACACCTGTAACTAAGACACCTGTTTGCAACAGCGCCTCAATGCCCTTTGGCTGCAGTGCGCTTTACAAATACAAATAAATAAATAAAAATAAATAAATATATCTCCATGATGCTTTGCTGCAGATAGGATTTTCAAAAATTAAAATTTACCATTTGTTTTGTTTGATGCTTGTGATTTCCACGGTAATGCAGAGGGCAGCTAAAAATTAAAAGTTCCCAAAAATATATTTTGAGGATGAAAACTGAGAAATTAATTTGAAGCTATTTTATGCTACAGATGGGGAGCAGGAAGGAGGACCACATGCGCAGTGAGGGATTGTGGGGTGGGCTCAGGAGTCAGTTTGGGGAGAACTTTTTCAGTTTATCGGGGGAATCCTGCAGGAATCCCATGAGATTCCTGCAGTAATGTTGCAAGGTTCTCTTGGAAACGTAAATACATCACACAAATCCAAGAGTGAAAGGTGGTAATAGGAGAAGGTCAGGGAAATAAAACACAAGGGAGGGGAGTGTTAAGGTTATTTGATTTATTGCAACAAAGCTCTTGAAACTCAGCGGATGTTGTAAGTGATGAGAAGTGTAACTTAGTGTCCCCCTTGTTGCACATGAACATATACATCATATGACAAAATAAGGTTTTTTTACTATATATATTTTAGGTGACTCTCCCCATTTATAAATGTTGCCTTACATTTTCGCTGTCCCTTTAACGAGCTATAACCCATGGGTGTTGTATATTGGGGGACTGTGAGACGGTCAGCAGCAACACTGATTTGCTTTATCTCTGACAATCCATCTAATGATCATTAAAACATGTTGTAGAGCAAACCATCTACCAGCAACCAACTGGCCAATCTTTATGCCTCAAAACACCAGCTACCCTCAGCCACCTCCCTAGATCAGACCTTTTACCTTTTTTCCATATTAATTGCCTCATCCCATCTGTTATTTAGCCCTCATCCTTTGGCTAGACTAATTTGATCCATTTTTATAATTTTTCTTTCTTTTTTCCTTTCATGTTTTTGTACAATAATGTCCTTAGGCTACAGTTACTATATTTTGTGTTATCCACCTTATAATTCCTTTTATGCTTAAACCAAAAGGATACATTCCTTTCTACTGACCAATGTTCACTACTTTTTTCCTCACAGCCTTAGGTGACTGCCTCCATTTTAATATGTGCCCTAGCATGTTCTCTGTCCCTTATCCCATGAAGTGGACCTGGATGCATGTTTGCAGAAAGTATTCTTCCCCATTCAACTCTCTCCCCACCATGTTTTATGATAGCTGTATTCCTAAGCTATTAATGCTTATACAAGCAACATGAGACAGGAGTCTATGCTCTTATAGGAGTGTCACCCCCACTCCACTCCCACCCATATTGCAGGAGACATCTGTACCATTCCACAAGCAGTTTAGATTTTGCTCGTTCATTTTGCTGCAGCTCATGCACTGCCCTCCATAATCTCCCTGTTTCTTTTAAATTGGTGTGCATGAAAATATGTGGATGGATGGACTGTGAAAATGGGTAGAGCCTCTACGTTGGCTCACATAGATCTTCTTGAAAAGGTGAGCACACCTGTGATTTATTTTTGGATTCAGAACGTTTCTTTTTTGATCCAGGTCATCCCTGTAACTCTACATGCCCATCATAATCTCTGTATCTTGGAAAAATCCTGGCCTACTGAAGCAGTATATCGGTCAACCTTCCAATAAAGGCCATCAAACAACTACAGCTGCTTCAAAACTGATCAATCACAATCATCCTGGGCTCAAAAACAGGATTAGATAATCACAGCATTTGGATGGTTCACTGCCTTCCTGTACAACAAAGAATAAACATCAACCCTGTCTCACTCCTGATCCATTCACAGTGGAGTATAGGCTCTAAAGAGCTGATTCCAAGCTACACCCTCCCCTCATTCCTTTGATCGTCCAACATGTGCCAAGAAAATTAAAAGGAGGATAAGTGCAGCGGTAGAAGACTGGCAACACTTGGCCCTAAACTATGGAACTGTGGCTCCTAGAAGACCATGATAAGTTCAGGAAAGCTCTAAAAACTTTTCTTCAGAGCTCTCCGCCAGTTTAGGAGAATAACGTGGCAGCAACCTATGACTGAACAAAGTGGCGGTCTCAAGGCAATACAATGCAGCCAGTTGGATTAGTTTAGACATACGCCAGTACCGTTATATGTTTCATATTTTTTGTAGACATATTATCTCCCTTGTTCTATGAATGCATTATTTGACTTACATTGTATACTTTACACAATACCAAGTACATAAAATAATGTAATGCTGCTAATGAAATAAATAATTAAAACAAAATTTGTTTGGGCATGATGACAGCATTACATATTGTATAGCCTAAAAATAAATACGACTGAAAACAAAATGAACGCCCACCCGCTTCTATCCAAGCCACTCGTTTTAGATTTAAATTCAGAACTCGCAATGTGGTCTTTTTCCCAACAATGTCGCTATGAACCTGGCTTCAATGCTCTGAACCATTGACAAAACAACGTTCGCCTTGGTATGTATCTATCTGCTCATTGGAGTGTTAAACAGATGACATATCTGCTACCTCAACCTGTCACATTTGGTGTGTTATAAATGCTATTTGATAAAGAGATGTTTCTTGCATGATATGCAAAAGCTGCTTAGCTTGAGGCTGGAGTGCTGTAACTACTTAAACTATGTTGGTGATAATGTAGCTCTGCACATTGCAGAAGTGCCTGCCTGAAACAAAAAAACAAAAAACTGACTGTGTCTAGACAGCAGTGCTTCCGTGGGGACACGTTATTCTGTTGCTTAGCAGACCATGCTAAAAAGCCCTCCTGAATTAAGAAATCCAGAAAAATTCCATTGCTCGAATCTGCACATCACTCCCCAAGGAAATGCTTTTGCAATAAATCAAGTATTTAAGTTCTGCTATTTGGAGCTGTCCTCTTTTTTCTGCTTACTGCAAACATCCCAAGTGAACTGAGCCTTTGGTGACAAGCAAGCCTTGTGTGCAATGTTTGCCATTGTTCAGCGGATAATAGATTTTAAAAACCCTGCAGCCAAAACAGGCAATAAAAAGCATTAACAAAATGGCTGTTTTCTGCCACAGTAGACACTTTGGGCATGATTTGCAAAGCTTTTTTGCAATGGGATTTTCCCATTGAAAAACGCGTTTGTTAATCAGGCCGACGGTGTGCTGCTTCTTTTGTCAGCGCATGTTGAGTCGCTACAAGCATGGCTTCTGTGGAGCGAGACATTATTTTGAAGGCCTTAAACTGAAGTCAAAAAGGAAGCTAGGCTGTGTGTACTTTTGATATGGTGTGTGGAGTATGGCAACGGTGCGGTAAGACCTACAGGCCGATTCATGTAATTCCTCTCAAAAGTGTCGCACAGCGTATTCATGGATTCCCACCTCCAAAAGCAGACATGGCGCAGAGTGGCACAGCGACCCTGCAGCAGCGCCAGTTACGCCCCCAAGATCGCCCTCGCGCAAGGAAAAGCCATCAAGATCGCAAAACCATTGCAAAGGGCTGCGCCAACCCTGCACCAGTTTACCGGACTGGCAAACAGCAAACGCAAAGCGGGGAACGCGTATTACGGGTGTCGGGAACACGCGTGCGCGAAAAGTTTCACACGCGATCTGGCCTGGGGGAGCGTGTGCGTGTATTTCAGGGGTGCGCGAGAAGTATTACACGCGAATGGCCTGGGTGCATGTATTTCAGGGGTGCACGAGAAGTTCCACACGCAAATGGCCTGGGCGCGTGTATTACAGGGGTGCGCGAGAAGTTCCACACGCGAATGGCCTGGGCGTGTGTTTTTCAGGGGTGCGCGAGAAGTTCTACACGCGAATGGCCTGGGTGCGTGTATTACAGGGGTGCGCGAGAAGTTCCACACGCGATTGGCCTGGGCGCGTGTATTTCAGGGGTGCGCGAGAAGTTCCACACGCGATTGCCCTGGGTGCGTGTATTCCAGAGGTGCGCGAGAAGTTCCACATGCGTTTGGCCTGGGCGCGTGTATTTCAGAGGTGCGCGAGAAGTTCCACACGCGATTGGCCTGGGCGCGTGTATTTCCGAGGTGCGCGAGAAGTTCCACACGCGATCTGGCCTGGGGGAGCATGTGCGTGTATTCCAGAGGTGCGCGAGAAGTTCCACACGCGATTGGCCTGGGCGCGTGTATTTCAGAGGTGCGCGAGAAGTTCCACATGCGATTGGCCTGGGCGCGTGTATTTCCGAGGTGCGCGAGAAGTTCCACACGCGATTTCAGCAGGGTACGTGTATTTCAGGGGTGCGCGAGAATTTTCACACGCAATTTCAGCAGGGTACGTGTATTTTAGGGGTGCGTGAGAATTTTCACACGCGATTTCAGCAGGGCACGTGTATTTCAGGGGTGCACAAGAATTTTCACACGCGATTTCAGCAGGGTACGTGTATTTCAGGGGTGCCGGGGAGTCCTACATGTGATTTGGCAGTGTGGGTCCTCCCAGGTGTCCCCTGTACACCCTCCACGGCCCCTGCAGGCAGCCCACACCACAGGGGACTACCCTGCATCCCTGGTCATGTCCCACAGGCAGCCCACCCAACATGGGCCTGCCCCCCAGCAAAGGCACATGTCTCCTTGCACTACTGATCACCAACTCATGTCCCCTTGCACCCCCACCCCCAGCATTGCGGGGCACCTGCCAGCAGGCCCCCACTCATGTCCCACTCATGTCCCCCTACACCCCACCCCCCAGCATTGCGGGGCACCTGCCAGCAGGTCCCCACACATGTCCCACTCATGTCCCCCTGCACCCCCACCCTCCAGCATTGCGGGGCACCTGCCAGCAGGCCCCCACTCATGTTCCACTCATGTCCCCCTGCACCCCCACCCCCAAGCATTGCGGGGCACCTGCCAGCAGGCCCCCACTCATGTCCCACTCATGTCCCCCTGCACCCCCACCCCCCAGCATTGCGGGGCACCTGCCAGCAGGCCCCCACTCATGTCCCCCTGCACCCCCACCCCCCAGCATTGCGGGGCACCTGCCAGCAGGCCCCCACTCATGTCCCACTCATGTCCCCCTGCAGCCCCGCCCCCCAGCATTGCGGGACACCTGCCAGCAGGCCCCCACACATGTCCCCCAGCCAACATGTCATCACAATCTAGATCCCTGGCCCTTATGGTCAGCCTCCAAATGCAAAATACCCACTCGAGTATTGCATCCACCCACTTAGAAATGGCAATGACATGATAGAACCCCAATAGCAAGTTTTGAAATGAACACATGGCCCTCACATACACCCAATGGGTGTCAGTGAATCTCAAAACCCATATCATGATATGCATGATACCAATGAGATGATACTACACATTGAAGTTTGATGAAAAAAATGTATTAAAAACAGCATAAATGGAATTAAAAATAAACAAATGACAATGGGAATCAAAAACCAAAAGCAGCATTTCCGTAAAATAATGAAAAACGACAAATCATAATCCAAAGGAAAGGTGTCCAAAGTCACAGTTCAAGAAAGTAAATCCAAGGTAAAAACAAAACCGAAAACCATTGCTCCATGGGTAAATCCCAAAAAAAATAAAAAAAATCCAACAGTCAACTATATACAGATAAACAAACCAGGGTCCATGATCCCAACTGAAGAAATGAAACATACATAAAAATACTACCTAATAAAATAAAACTATATACAAAAATGTGGCCCATTCTCCAAAAGGTCCAAAATAAATAAAAACGCAAAGGAAACCTAACACTAACTACATAACTATTTACAAGGGCAGCGGACTAGTCCGACGGCTCACTGGTTGTTGTCATGGGCCAGGGCATCATCGAACTCCTGTTCAATGGCTTGGAGGCGGGCATGTTCCCTGGCCCCGAGGTCCCGCAGGGATAATGCAGTGTCCAGCTCCAACTCCCTGCGAAGACCCTTGAGGCACTCAGCCCGCCTCAGCGCCCTCCGCATGGAGTTCTCCGCCCTGACCATTGTGAGCCGTTCCTCCTCTGCCTCGTGCCGCTCCGCACCTATCTGCTGGCCCAACCGCTCCCACACGGAAGCCACTCCCATGCCAGGGTTCTCCTGCCCTCCGGCCGATGCCTGCACCCCTGATGTTGATGGCCCCGAGCAATGATGCCTCCCACGTCGAGCCTGCCGCTGCCTCCGACGCAACTGCCTGTGCCAGCACGACGGCATCCAGGCTGATGGAAAGCACCGACGCCGTCGTGCACATGCCCTGCCCGATGATGCCGTCACATCCTCCATCTGCTGGGGTCCAGTTGCTGGTGTGTCCACCCCTGCTGGACCTCCGACTCCCGACTGTGGCAGGGATGGGATCCCCACCGAGGTGGCTGCATTGGTCGGGGCAGGTCCACAGGGGGCCCTGGTGGCATCTGGGCCGGAAGACAGCATGGAGTACGACTGGCGCATAGCCTCCACAGAGGAGGAGAGGGTCGCCAGAGTGCCCGACACATGTACGAGACCCCCGACCATGACCGCTCCCAACTGGGCCACGTTGGCACGGTGCTCTTCGTGATGACGTGCGTGCTCCCCCCGGGAAGCACGCACCTCATCACGAATGACAGCCGTGCGCAACGCAACACCAATCAGGACCTTCTCCATACGGCCAGGGGTCCCCTCGTCCGCAGGTGGAGGGGAGTCAGATGACATGGACATCCCCCCTACCTGCGGACGGGCCTGGGATGGGGTATCCCTGCTGGTGCATGGTGGTGCAGTCACAGTGTCAGGGACAGTGCCATGCACAGGCACCTCCACGGCGACCTGTGCTGCCTCCTGCCCCTGCCCCTGGACTGCACCACTTGCACCAGCAGGGATGCCCCCACCAGGCCACATGTGTGGCTCAGTGGCGGCCTCCTCCTCTGTGGAAACCACCAACCTGGATGGCTCCACACCGTCTTCCGCCGTTGCAAGCCCCTGTGGGGGCTCACCCACCCCTTCCGCTGCAGCCGTGGGGGCATCCCCGCCGCTTAGCTCCACAGCGCCGTCTCCGCCTTCTTCTTCACTTTGCGCTGTGTAGAGGGAGACATAGAACAAAAGCATCAGGGTACTGTACAGTGGTCCCCTAAACAGGAAGCAATAGCAGATGAGTGGCACTGTCAAGGATCACTTCCATCATGTCCCTCCACAACACATGGGTCAGTGCAGGCAAAACACATGCAGTAACAGGCATGGCGCATGCTATGGACATAAGCAAACATGTCCAAGGGACTCTTGAAGCATACAATGTTGTTTTTGGACTCACATGCATCATGGGTCATGCCTATCACATGCACACACTTCAACGTACTTTCATCCATCTGGACTCGTACACCCCAGACACAGTGGATGCAAGGATAACTAGGCTGCATCAGTGAATCTGAACATTGTCACAGACATGTGTCATGCATCCATGGCATCCACAAGTCACAGACACGCAGGTCAGAAACACAGACATGGACACCATACATGTACATGGCATCAGCACCCATCCCTCACCCACACCCATGTCCAGGAACAGAGACTGGCATGCTCTCATGTGTCCATTCCGCATAGGGCTCCCCATGTTACATTTAAACACATACACCAACCGTGTGCTTCACACATTACTGGTCTCACATGCATGACCATGATGTCCCTGCACACACACACGCGTACATGGCCTATGTCACACATACAGGCATGTATCAGACAACCAGCATGCTGCAACATGCCCTGTCTCACACAGCAATGCTTGGCCACTTACTGCTCGGCAGGGCACGGTGGCAGCAGGCAGGCAGGCAGCAGCAGATGGCTCGTGGGAGGCTGCTCGGGGCTCTGGGGGGCAGTAATTCGGCCTTTTGGGCAGGAGCATGGTCTTCCATGTGCTTACGCGTGGCCAGCTTGATACGGAGTGATTTGGCACGTGAAAATTCTGCATGTCAGCGTGTGAATCGAGGAAATGCCCTTAGCGCGTAAGCGCGTCAGCACGCATACGCGATTCCATTGGACCAAAGGCCCTTAGCGCGTATGCGTGTCTGTGACGTATCGCGCACGGGCGTTGCTTTTCGTGGGGTGCGGTGCATGTGTTTTGCAGGCATTGGGGTTCACACGCTATTAATTCACAGCGGGTGGGTGTTGGCTACGCGTTCTTCTACACGCAAGGCAGACGGTGAGTGGTACCCTGCTCCCCCAGGCCGGATCGCGTGTAAAACCCCTGCGAGCCCCTGAAATACACGTACCCCGCTCCCCCAGGCCCGATCGCGTGTAAAACCACCCGCGAGCCCCTGAAATACACGTACCCCACTCCCCCAGGCCCGATCGCGTGTAAAAACACCCACGAGTCCCTGAAATACACGTACCCCGCTCCCCCAGGCCCGATCGCGTGTAAAAACACCCGCGAGCCCCTGAAATACACGTACCCCGCTCCCCCAGGCCCGATCGCGTGTAAAAACACCCGCGAGTCCCTGAAATACACGTACCCCGCTCCCCCAGGCCCGATCGCGTGTAAAAACACCCGCGAGCCCCTGAAATACACGTACCCCGCTCCCCCAGGCCCGATCGCGTGTAAAAACACCCACGAGCCCCTGAAATACACATACCCCGCATACACGTACCCCGCTCCCCCAGGCCCGATCGCGTGTAAAAACACCCGCGAGTCCCTGAAATACACGTACCCCGCTCCCCCAGGCCCGATCGCGTGTAAAAACACCCGCGAGCCCCTGAAATACACGTACCCCGCTCCCCCAGGCCCGATCGCGTGTAAAAACACCCACGAGCCCCTGAAATACACATACCCCGCTCCCCCAGAAATACACATACCCCGCTCCCCCAGGCCCGATCGCGTCGGGGCCTTCTCGCGCATGTAGAACTTTGGCGCACATTTTTTTCCTGCGCAGGGACGCTACCACCTGCTTTCGTGTGGCGGACATGTATGGGCCTGTGCGCATCTTTGGCTGTGCGCTGTTTTTCCCTATTCGATTCCATGAATATGTGTTGTAGGCGAGCGTGTGGGCGTTCTGCGCACTTGCCTCCTGTACTTCCCCCGTGACGCCCACATTTTCACGAGTTGTTCCCCATTCTGCGTGTGACGCCCCGTGTTACGCCTACTTTTGTTATGTGTGCCGTGCCATGTGTGAATTCGCTGTGGCCTTATCGCACGGCGTTCGATGACCTGTGCGCCAGCGTGCGCCAGCGTGCGCCGCGCACTTTTTCAGCGCACATCCCACATTTTGCGCGTGCACGGACTTCCATGAATTGATGTGCGATGTTTTCTGTGCGATAATCGCACTTGCACTGCGATTTTCGCTATTTCACTGCGAATCGCACGTTTTCACACGCGTGCGCCGTTTTTTCGGCGCACATTAATTCCATGAATCGGCCTGCTAGTTTTCTTTTAGATCTTTCCATGGTGAGGCTGATCCACGGATGGCTATTGTTGGAATCATTATCCTTGGGTTTCCTGTCTGCACTCTGCTCCGCACCTCAGCCCATGGACAATAAAGCCCGAACACGAGATCTGCTAAGAGTTCAAATAAGCGGGAATGATCTGTTCGAATGTAGAGTGTGTTTTTCTAAATGAGTTCAATTGTACATTCTTATTTATACATTCAGTAAAAAGACATAAGTTAAAGAAGCGTTGTGCTAAAAATTCTATTAAAAAAACGTTAAATAAAATGCGTGGAAAAGAAACAATGTTTCTTTGAGGTGCGTTATTTCTGCAAAACAAAGCCTAGAATTCACTGAGTTACTTTAGTTATGGATAACTACCCAGCTTCAATTTGCCCCTATCAACGTACATCTCATACTGCCAAACATGTATTTATTTAATTTATAAAGCGCACAAACAACCCAGAGGCATTGGGGCACTGTTACAGGTACAATTCAGGTAAGCGTAGGAAGCATGATATTCCAAAAGGCATCATTCGTTGCAAGGATCACAACTTCACTAATGACAACATATATCATGATATAAGATATCACTGTGAAATCTAGCAAATAGCTTAACATGCATAGTGTCTGAATGCAAACAAACCATACCCACAGGACCTGCTATTTTCTGGGCTTGTTTTCTTGTCTATGCGCTCAGCATATTTCCTTTTTGCTTAATCGCACTTTGGTCTGCTCCGGGGCCATTTTCCATATGCACGGTAGCCACAGGTCATGGCTTCAGCCACAGCCTGCTGGTCCTGAGCCTGGGCAATGGCCTCTGGCCATAACCTAGGCTCAGTAACCACAAGACAACGCCTGTGGAAATGGAGTATGTGTAGTGCCAATAGAACTTGGTCCACTGCCATAGTATTACTACCACTACTCAGCAAAATACCCTTTCCATCTCGTGTAGTTATGGTGCCACATCGTTTAGTTTTCGACATAATAACATGCCATGAACCCATACCTTGTAAGCAAGCATTTGAAGCATTTCAATGGATTGTAGGCAGGTGGTATCATACTCTTCTTGGAAATGCTTTTAAAATGCACAACGGTTCGATTATTGCACGTGAATGGTGGTGAGACCAGAATTTATGCCCGATTTGAATGTCCCCCTTTTTTCCGATGTACAGGGAAAAAGAAACCTTTGGCCAGTTTTTTACATGCATGCCTCCTCCTCCAAGGTGGAGGTACATTTGTTACTTTTGAACGTGTCCACTAAAGTTATATGGTTGATGTAGAACATTATTGTACATTTCATGGGGTCCCCTTATACCTTCAAAATGTTGCATATTGAAATATTATGTCCTTTGATTTTTAGATGTTCAACACCTCGATGTGGTGCATGCTGCAAACATTTCCAATATTGCATGAGCCACATTCGAGATGCTCACTTGTTTATCAAATGAAATGCATGGGCACTGTAGGTCTACAGTGAACAAAATGGGCATTGCCCAAGACATCATCATCACAAAAGTCCATGCAGACCAACCATACACGTGGAATGCTGCGAAAAGCAATATACAGGAAGGACACAAGTAGAATGAAAATGAAGATATGCACTCCGCAAACCCTCAATATAGTCATTTTTTTAAAACAAAAAATAATCAAGTCATTCATGTTGTGGAGGAACAAATGGCACTCGCAAATTCATCAGCAGTAAGTCCAAAGTTACTGAGACGTGCACTTTGCAGATGGCTCCGCTCCCGCTCCTCTCAGACAGTTTGAAGCAACATGTTTGGCGGAAGTGTTCCTTTTTGTTTCCTGTGTCGGAGGAGTTACGCTGCGGCAAGACATACTTTCCTTTAGCTTCGCTCTAAGGAGTGAGTCTATTGAAGTCTGACCATTTAATTGTGGATTACTTATACCTTGAAACTGCGCGAAGCACAGTGAAAGTATTCCTTTGTGTTCCGCTGTGGGCAGGGTGGGGAGGGCCCTACCTGCCGAGCAGAGTTCACTACCGAGGGCTTGCTCTGGAAACCTTCCATCCCGCAGGAGGGGTTGAGCTTGGAAAGTACAAACTAGCATTACCTGCGCGGAGCGCAGCCTAGAGTGCGAGCGAGTGTGGCTTGCAGTGGTCCGCGGTGAGAGGGGGTTCCTTGTCCTGCCACCCGGTGGCAAACTTCCACTCCGATTTTTCACTCCAAATTGATGGAACCATCTAAATCAGCGCCGCCGGTTGTACCTACCAATGAAATACGGGCTAGGGACTTCCACTTCAGTAAACTGCAATGTCAATCGTTTGATCTCCAGGATTTCTCCTTTGGAGCTCTACATAGTGACTCCCTTAACGTCCACATCCAAGCAACTCAGTACTAGAAGCTGCCCCTCAGGCTTGTGAGCAAGTGAAAAATTGACCAAAGCAAGGATCTGCTAACAACTTTTTCCTTGCCCTCCTGACTGAAAGTAGGGATATAATAAAACAAATAACCAACCTCGATTTAGCTTTCTGCTTTGGAAACAAAGGATTACCACAGCAAGTTCCTCTGCTAAATCCTAATGCTGCTGGCAATTTTATTCAGGACGGACTGAATTAGTCAAAAATGCCAGATGGAGAAAGAAATAGCCGACTTAACTTTTCTCCTCTGTCCCTGAGGACCCTGCTGTATTTGAAGAGATTAAGGAGTTCAGATGGTTCACCTAGGGTTGACAAAGTTGTTACCGCCTTGAATAAAATGGTACCGGTTGATTTGACCCGGGTGGGGTGAAGAGAATGAGGAAAGGCTGACTAAGGGTCCAATTGCCTCTCCTAACCCACTGAGAAATTACTATTTCATTATGGGAAACAAACTAGGATTGCTCCGCCCCTCATGAATGTTCACACTGTACTTTTGTTAGACCACTCAATCGGTGCAGAAGGAGACGTTGAACATGAGAAGCCAGAGGCCGTTAAGCAATATGTTAGTCAAGGCTCAAAATATAGAGGCTTAATGGGATTGATATGAGATCTGTCCCGGTATCAGAAAAAACCTCACAGCTCTGTATGATCAGCAAGAACTGGTCTCCACCGCAGTTCGTGCGAATGCAAACATGTTAACAATTTGAAATGAAAAAAATGTCCTTTGTGGAAGGTTTTTTACTGGGTTTGTACTGTAACCAGTTACTGAGACATGAATCTGACACAGTGGAATTGGAATCAAAGTCTATACCGTGATTAGCCCCAGGTGTGGGAGGCCAGGAGCAAGAAACAGATGAGTGGGATTGCTGCTTGCATCCTCACTGTGGGGTAGTTGTACTTTTTTCTGATGATTTCAAGGAGGAGCGTGAGGAAAATCAATCATCTGTTTACCCTAGTATTCTACTAATTTCAGAGGAATTGATGGCTGAGGGGGAGGCAGAGGTTCTGTGTTTGCATGCCCTGGTTGAGGATAGGGTCCCTGTGTACCAGGGAATTTCCCAATCTTCAAATCCGGAAAAGGAAAGAACAAAAGTAGTAAAAGAAATGAGCATGAAGCTCCCTCATTAAATCTGAAAAAAACGAAAAAAAGGAAAGCTGTGCAAGAGAGGCTCTAGAAAGTTCTTGCGTGGCTTAAAAACCCCTCAAGCATTTTACCAACCCCATCCTACTAGTATGGGTCAACACAAATACCATCGTAAGAATGGGGAAAATAGGAAATGTGAGCTCCATTTAGCAGCACCGGAGGGGGGGAAGCATGATACCTCCTCTTCCTGAGATAGCAATGGAGTGGGCATTGATACTAATGGTTCAGACACAAACTCAGTAACACAGAGTATATTGGTGGTGTATGCGAGGCCCAGACAAGGTAACAAAGTAGTAACCACACTTCCACCATTTCTTTTGTCTCCAGGGAGCTCTACAGGTATTTTCAGAAGTTGCAAATCTCTGAGGCCAGTTTCAGATCGTATGGTTGGCGTTTGGCAGCCTTCTGGGTCTGGATCATCTGCTAGAAGTATGGGGAAAGGTGATGTGCCACCATGGTGGAGGAAACGAGAAAACAAATTCTGCAGAGGTGGAATGAGGTACTGTATGTTCCCAGGACTGAGGCAATTCATTTGTCCTTAGTCCTGGAATGGTCTTCAGTGGATTGTGTTAACATTACACTAATTAGTTCATGAGTTTTGAGATTATTAAAAAATGTTCCATCACTGTCACATATTACATCGACAGTCCTTATCCAGGTCGAATTTAGCTGGATGAGCTCGATAAGGTTATCCTCCACTTTGCTTCACCTTTAGTAATCAACAGGTTCTTTTGGCTGCAGCAGAACTGAAGGAGTAGGGTTTCTCTGTAAATCTTTGTGCGAATCTTGAAAAGTCCCCAAACCAGCTTCCTGAAATGCAACCCCCATCTAATGAAGAGCACCCTTCACAATCCCCACCTTTTAACAATAAAACGTACGACTAATGGGTTGGGGAGTAGACAAATTGTTGATCACTTAGTAAATAATGTGGAATCGAAGCATGGTATGGATTGGAGATGGGTGACCGCAGTGCTGAATGCTCATAGACATTAGCTTCCGACTCCTGTGGTGGAGCTAATTTCAAGCATCCTAAATTTAATTTCATAGAATTCTAGGGGTTCACTAATCTATTGTCAGTCTTCGATTCCGTCCTCTTCGAAGCAGATATACTCTGTATTCATGAATCATGGTTACTAGAGGCCCCCTCGACTAGAGTCCCCCGCAGTGGACGGGTATGATTGTTTGCTCAACCCGGCCTACAAGAGAAAAAGGGAGACCCACTTCAGGACCCACTTCAGGACTGCTTTTTGCTATCCGTAACTATATTTCTCGGCCTCAACTTTTACAATGCCCAGTTCTTTTGTACAGGCAGAGGAGCTGATCTTGGAGAAAAGGGTATATCCCTAGATGAGTTACACACTAATTTTAAACTTCTATTGGAATCCTAGATTAGTAACACAAACTGTAATTTGTGACTCGATTGAAGAAATAATCTACGCATGGCAAGTTAATAAGAACTGTACTCAATCATATTATGTGGTGATTTGAATTTGACTTGTATCCCCCAAATTAGGCAATTGGTTACTGGTAAACATAATACAGATCTCAATGGCCCTCATTACGACCTTGGCGGAGAACCATGGTGCAATTTGCACCATGGTCCATGGCGCTAAGATGCCAACTCCGCCATGGTGGTTGGCGGACTTACCGCCCCATTCCGACCTTGGCGGGGCGGTAAGTCCCCAATCCCCATTTACCCTTCCCCATTCCCATTTTTGCCCCATAGGGTATAATGGGAGTGGGGAAGGCGTTAATTACGCCACCGTAAATTACGGTGGCGTAATTAACAACAAGGTCCCTTAGCGCCATGGATTTTAACGCCTGCTAAAAGCAGGCGTTAAAATCACCATGGCGCTAAGGGAACTCGTACTCAGGCGGAAAGGGGCGCCATGGTTTACGCCGGCGTAAACCCCTTTCCGCCAGGGTCGTAATGAGGGCCAATGTGTTTGGGAATGAGTGGGTGAAATTGATGGATGTATGAGGACTGCATATAGTGAATAGTATTGTACCTGGCATAAGGGAGCATTTAAAAGTACTATTGATTATTATTTTGTATCGGGAGAGGTTCTCTAAGATGTTTCCTCTATGTCAGTTGGAACAACAACTCAAAGTGACCATAATCCACTGATGTTAAAATTGAGTGTACAAAAAACAAGGCATGGTTGTTTATGTTACACATTGGAATTAGAGGTTAATGGTCATAGTAACAGAGAGTCATGTAATGCAATCAATATGCAAAGGCTTTATTTTGTCTTGGGTGAACTCTATTCACCAGGTGAATTTGCAGCCAGACTGAGTGAGGTACCATACCAGATCATCCTGGATAGAATTTACGAACGCATGCCCCGCCAAGGCTTGAGAGTTAGGGTAATCCAGCGACACCACTACGATCCCGATGTCCAACAAAAAAAGAGGGAGTTTGGAGTCAGCTATGCAAGTGTAATGGGCTAAAGAGAGAAGAGTGAAGGTGTTTAAAACTTGTGTACAGGCAATGGTGGAGGGCACATAGGTATTGAATCCCAGAACACTGGCCTTTTTTGGTGGTTAATTAACAATACCATTAACACTTCCTCTGACGGGCAGATTAAACGCATTGGAGAACAGGAATGGAGTATTCACGTTAGTGCCATCTATAAAGAGGTGGTCAAAAAGGAGCAGCAGTTTCAAGAACTGCTATATGGAGTCTGGAGCTTGGACTTTTGAATTAGTCATAGTAAGAATTCACGAGCTCCTGGCCCCGATGGACTCTCAAATGCTGTTCTTAAATTGGATCCAATTTCTTGGTCACAGGCCTTAGGAACCATATTCAAGGGGATCATAGAGTCTCAACACCTGCCAAAATCTTGGACAGAGTCAATCTTGATGCCTATTCATGAAAAGGGTCTGTGTTCTATCCCAAGTAATTACACGCCCATTGCCTTATTAGACATCCCCTCGAAGATGTTTGCCTCCTTAATTCTGAAATATCCGGGTAGATTGATTTCCTGCTGTGACTACTAAAAAAGGAAGCCGTGGTGAAGTCAAGAAAAGGAAGCCGTGGTGAAGTCAAGACCTGTTCAGATAGCATTTATTACCTTCTCCGTGGCTTTCGACAGTGTGGACAGATGTCTGTTGTGGAATAAGCTGTCGGCATGGTGTTTCCCAGAGAATCTGCTTGGGTTGATCATGGTTTTGCACTCAGACACATCTGTGAAAGTACAACTTAATTGACAGGGTAAACCTTTGGGGTCTATTGAAACCACCTGCGGCCTTAAGCAAGGCTGCGTTTTGGCCCCACCAATTTTTAGACTGTTTATATCGGACATTGACTACACACAAATCAAAGGTACTTCTGTTGAGGCCGGGCTTGAAGCAAAGGGTTCCATGTCATTTCATCACCAGCCATTTTCATCCCCTGTCATTTTAACGTGTACTTTCCAACAAAAATGCTCATCATCGTTGTTTTGTTTTTTTTGTGGCTATTACCTTCCCGCCCAAATCATTACCTGCCCTTTCCCGCTCCCCCCCCTAAAAAATTTGATGAGCATATTCATTGTAATATGCACGTTAAAATGACTGTGGCTGGAAATGCAGGCGATGAAAGGACATCGTACCGAAGCAAAGGTATAAGAACTTTAATTGGTCACCGAGAGGGGCAATTTTAGAGCCAGTTTCCAATTTCTTAGATTTGGGGATTGATTTATTTGAGCTGCGGAACAAAAATTAGTTTCAGAGTTACTATTGCTCTAAACTGGAAGCGTAAGCCGCACAAGCGTCTGTTTTGAATCACAGGTTCAGTCTTTATTCTTTGGAACCAGTTCTAGATTTCTATAAAATCAAGGTGTTGCCTGTAATGACATATATGTCTAAAAATCTAGGGCTCCCAATTCAATTGGATTCTGATGCCTTAGAGTGTTTGTTTTGGTCCAAGCCGTTGAAGCTACCTAATGGAGTTACTGCAGCAGTTATCCGTTACGAATTGGGCTTAGCCTTGATGAAATTATATATATTGTGGAAAAATCTCTCTCTTAAATAAGATACGTTGTGCTGAGGAGGATTCTATCTGCTGGGAAATTAGAAGTTTAATGGAAGTTAAGTATTCGGCCTCCTTGAATGAATGGGAAAAACAATGCAAATGTATGTGTGAAGAACTCTTCATATCCAAAAAATGGATCTCACAATTCCCTTTGAAGGCAAAAAAGAAACTGAGAGAGCTGAGAGAGATGGATTGGATCCAAACAATTGAGAAGGCGAGAGCCTATCTTTATATGCAGACGTTTTAATTGATGTGAGATCCGTGGGAGTTTGCCCAGCTTATTCCCTGAGCTTCTATTGGTGTGCGCATATGATGCGGTTAAGGTTAAACTTACTACCAACTCATGAAATTATGGCCACTAGAAACAATACACACAGAGAGCAAAGAACTTGTAGGTTTTGTCACCTGCCTGGTTGCGTGGAATCCTTGGGTCATATTTTATTACATTGCCAGGCTTTGAGTGATGGACGTAATCACTATTTTTGTCATTTATTCCAACAATATGAACTGCTATAGTGGTGTGGCAATCTATTATGCCATCGTATGGAAGCAAACAATGGGTGGTTGTTGCAATGCACTTTTTAAAGGAAGTTTTATTTTTGTACTGGAATTTACATGAATTTAAGATCTTTTAAACTTAACTTGAAATGTGATGAAATAATAAGAACAATGTTTTTTTCTGGTTCACATACATTGCTTTTCTTTTGCATGTATGGATTAGTTAAAGGTTATTTTAAGCATAAAATTAATATATATATATATATATATATATATATATATATATATATATATATATATATATATATATATATATATATATATATTACACGGCCTACGGTATCGGCCGTGTAGTTATGGTTAAGTTGCTCATCTCATAGGATGAGCACTTTTTGGGAGGCTTATAACTATGCCCCCCCTGGACGAATCCTCACCAAACTTTGCAAGAAATGTATATGGCCCATTCTGAATATATCTGGCAAGTTTGGTGAGGTTTCGTGAAGGGGGGGCAAAATTATAGGGGGATACCAACATATTTTTTTCTCCATAGTATGAATGGAAAGAAAACGTTGTGCTCACGCCTACAGGTCAAACCGCTGGATGGATTTTCACCAAATTTGCAGCAGGGGTGGTGGCTCGGTACTGGAAGTGTGCTTTTGTGAAAATCCATCCAGTAGTTTTTTTTTTTAAAACAGGTAAAATGTAGGTGTCAAAAAATGTGTGATATCTGGCTCCGCCTTGCTGACCCATTTCCCTGTTCGCTTTTCTGAAACAGAATCTGATTGGCCGGTAGGGCGGCGTGATGTCCGCAGACATAGGACATGCCCGCTGATTTGCTGGACGAAAGCGTGGTGAGCGTCATATTTTTCTGAAACGGCCGCCATGTTGTATCTGCAAATATTTGCGGTTAGTGCTTTGGCGAACAGGGCTGGAAAACATGTTTTGGGACATCTGGTGTTGGGAAAAGGGGCTGGAAAGGGAGGGAGAGTGAAAGATGGTTTATGTGATTTATTTGTTTAGGTGGAAGAAGACTGTGTTGTGTTTGCAGGGTCTACGGACACCTTAAGGAACACGACTAAATTACCTGTTCTTTGGGAAGATACCCACTCAAGAGTCCGCAGCCAAACTTTAGCGCACTTTCCTTTTAGAGAAGGTTAATATCCATTTGCATATGCGTCATTGTCATGCCCACGTGGGCAGTCCAGCACCAAAATGCTGTGACAATTCTCTTCAGAACAAGAGTACCAACAGCAACCGCAGACACATGTTTCAGCCTTATTTGTACCTCATCAGTGAGGTGGAATTGGGCCCCTCTTAGCACAGTGAGCAAGAGGTCCACGTCTGGATGACCCTAAGAAACTTTGGGTGACTAAACTTAAGTCCCTTAAACAATAAATAAATAGTCCATGGGTGCCGCTCTTTGTAACAAACATTGCTAAATTACCTGTTCATTGGGAAGGTACCCACTCAAAAGTCCACAGCCACACTTTAGCTCACTGTACCTTTCACTGAAAGGAAATATCATTTGGAATATGAGTCTTTTTCCCGCCCACAAGGGCAGTCCAGCAACATAATGCTATGGCAATTCTCTTCTAAACAAGAGTACCAAGAGCAACCCCAGACACATGTTTCAGCCTTCTTGGGCCTCATCAGTGAGGTAGAGATTTGCCTCTCTGAGCACAGTAAGCAAGGGGTCCACTTCTGGACAAACCAGACTGCTCCCTAAGCCTACCACTCCTACTAAGATATAGTGCGGGACTAAGATGCAATAGAACTGGAGACACAGTTCCGGTGGAATTTGAGGGATTTTCAATACAAGATGTTAACAGACTGTTGCAATGCGTGACTTAGGTGTGTGTGCTGAGCAACTTCAGAGAATGTTGAGTATTTTGGGATGCCTGTAACCATGACAACTGGAATTTGACACACAGTGCAAATGGAGTAACAAGGTGGCCTTTTTCCTTAAAAAATAAAAATGCAGCATAACAACAAAACATGAGTTTTTCCAAAACACAGTGTTTCTGTAGATGCAGAGTTTATAACCGTGAGACAGATGCTTTTCCAACCGAGGATACTAGGACACTGCCATGTCCTCTTTCTATGTCCATGCAATCAACGCGAGTAGGTGCTGTTTGAATACGGCAACAAGAGAAACGCCTGGCTGCATTTGGTGAACGCCGCAGGCAGAGCAGGAGCTAACCAAGGGGAGGAGTTTCTGCCGCATAGAGCTTTTTTCAATATGTGCAAGAGGACTCCCCTGTAGGACAGGGCCTCACAAAAGAAAAAGGAAAATAGCAGTCTACATATGAGTGGGTAGATGAAATGAACATACCGCGAGTATGGGACTGGCTTTTGAGATAGAACTGGGGTAATGCCGGTACCGAACTTATGTTAAACAATAAGGGGCCACGACGGCGTGAAACGCTTACCGAGTGGGGTACCCTTACAGGCAAGACCTTACCTAGATCTTATCTAATATGGGGCTGACAACAAACACGCGTGTTGCAAATATTTTTGCAAAGTGGGGACAAGCAAATTGAAGCCTTCCTAGAAGACAACGAAATGTGTAAGAGAGCGATCGCAGGCAAGATCCCATCTAGGGCAAAATTGTACCCGGTATGGGGTCCACAACACTTGTTTTTGCATATATTGCACAGTGGGAAAAACAAACTGTAGCCTGTTTACAAAAAGAACGCATTTTTCATGAAATCAATCTCTTTTTTAATTACAGCACAAAGGTATATTCTTAGCAGAAACAAAGTGAACTGCAGGAGCTATATCCAGTACAGTACAAAATGAACAAAATCCAAGACTGATGAAGAGATGTCCACTTTGAAAATGGTAAGGAAAGCAGAATACTTACTTGGGCAATTAGGCACCCACAATAGGCTGAACCTAACACTTAGCAAGTGGTACTTTGGTCGTACAGGAGATGTGATTCCAGTGGACACACCCTACATGAGAGAACCAGTCAACCTGGCTTAGAGAAGAAAGACAGCAGGATTATAGATTGTGCTAAATAAAGTCCAAATGAGAGTTAGTATATAATTAAAGTACCAAACAATAGAACTGTTTTGCGGTCGAGGTTGTGATACTTGGGCTGGGAACCAGCAGGCAATAATACCCGGGTTTCCTTGATTTTTTGCAGGCCAAGAACATACTTAAATACGAGAGCCTTTGAGGGATTTTTCTCACAATATCTGCACGCCTTCCGATTACTCCACACGGAGGTGAGTGTGATATATGTAGCAGTAAAATAGTTACCTTTTGGACACAATGAAAGTGAATAAATAAATAAGGATGACAAAATAAAAATGACAATGGTTTGTACTATTATGTGTTTTGTAGATGTTGTGGCTCACTCCAGTCTGTTTGAAGCAGGACCCACTGAGTGGTATGCTTCACGTCCTGATGAAGTTTGAAGCAACGAAGGGGCAATTCTGTCAATGTCCACTATAGCTAATCGAAACACGTGTCGACTGAGAACACTGTTAGCTATAGCAATATACAAACATTGACATCTGTACTAAAAAAAGCGTAGAAATATTTTGTTAGTTGAGTTTGTTGTGATACGGTGACAAGTGTGAGTATGAATGTATGACAGGAGAAAGGTTTTATGAGCCAAAACATTGATTTATTTTGTTATGAATTTTCTGATATCTTTTGTGTAATATTTGTATAGAGTATATATATTTTTGTAATATTGGAATAAAACATTTTGCAAAAAAGAAAGAAATTAGAGAATTTTGTCATCCTAAATCCACTGGTCCAATTGTTGGTTATATTGCCTTAAACCATACTCCAAGCAGTACATATGTTGCTGAAATTGAGTGTTCCACATAACAACAAATTAAATCAGGCTTTTTTAAAATTTTGCATTATTTTTTTTTTCCCCACAGACCCAATGATTATGCAAACAAACACAGGAAGTGAGCACATTGCACAGTACACTTTTTTAAACAAAGTACTTGTGAAGTACTAATTATGAGGGTCCTTAAAGTACATAAATGTCTGCAATGCAATGCAACACGACATTATGAAATACCTAATTTACCATGTGATGTTTTCTTTTATTACATACAATGATTTCTCCTGCATTTCCACATACCACATTAGTGAAATCTGCTATTTCAGCTTGAACAGTATTCTGCAGTGCATGCAAAAAAGTTGCACAGGGCCTCAACAATACATACAGTGAGTATACGATTATTGGTGTCAGACAACTTTGTCATCTACAAATTGCATTCTATACACATATTTATTCAATCCATATGTCACGGTCAAAAAGATGAGCGCGTGTCTATATTATGCTGCAGTGGTTGTGGCCATGTCCTAGACTCTTGGGTACATGGCGTACGGCCTATGGCCTCCGGCCATGCACCCAAGACTCTAGGACCTGGCCACAACTACTGCAGAATAATACAGCCATGCATGCAAACATCTGCCCACTTACCACAACCCACACACATAACACAGCCGCCTAAGTCCCTATCCAACTCAGTTGACATACTATTACAGTACTTCCAGCCAATGGCCAGACTCTTGGATGCATGACCTCTGCACACAAGACTCTACTAACTGCCCGCAACCAATACAGCATACTACAGTAAAGTACCCAAGAATCTGCCCAGTGGCCACAACCCAAACACATAAAGCATGCACCTGAGGCCCTGTCCACTTCTGTACACATAGTATTGCAGTACGTGCAACAAGTCAGCACACTCTTGACTCCAATAAGCCACCCACCTGAGGCCCTGTCCACTTTCCTACACATACCATTACAGTACTTCAACAAGTGGGCACACTCTTGGGCTCTTGAGTGGGTACCTTCCCAAAGAGCAGATCATTTAGCAGTGTTCGTTCTCAAAGAGCAGTGCCTATGGACTATTTGTTTATTGTTTAAGGGACTTAAGTTTAGTCACCCTAAGTTTCCTAGGGTCATCCAGACATGTACCCCTTGCACACTGTGCTCAGAGAGGCCCAGCTCCACCTCACTGATGAAGTATAAACAAAACTGAAACACATGTCTGTGGTTGCTGTTGGTACTCTTGTTCAGAAGAGAATTTCCATAGCATGTTGGTGCTGGACTGCCCATATGGGCGTGACAAAGACTCATATGCAAATGGATATTTACCTTCTCTGAAAGGTACAGTGAGCTAAAGTGTGGCTGAAGACTCTTTAGTGGGTACCTTCACAAAGAACAAGTCATTTAGTCGTGTTTGTTCTCAAAGAGAGGTGCGTATGGACTATTTGTTTATTGCTTAAGGGACTTAGGTTTAGTCACCCTTAATTTGCTAGAGTCATCCAGTCGTGGACCCTTTGCTGACTGTTCTCAGAGAGGCACAGCTCCACCTCACTGATGGAGGCCCAACAAGGCTGAAACACGTGTCTGGGGGTTGCTGTTGGTACTCTTGTTCAGAAGAAATCTGCCATAGCATTTCGGTGCTCGACTGCACATGTGGGCGGGACAAAGACTAATATGCGAATGGATATTTCTCTTCTGTGAAAGGTACAGTGATCTAAAGTGTGGCTCGAGACTCTAAGTGGCTACCTTCCCAAAGAACAGGTCATTTAGCTGTGTTTGTTTTCAAAGCAGGGTACCTATGGACTACTTGTTAATTGTTTAAGGGACTTAGGTTTAGCCACCCTAGGGTTCCTAGGGTCATCCAGATGTTGACCCCTTGCTCACAGTGCTCAGAGGCACATCTTCACCTCACTGATTTGGCCCAATTAGGCTGCAACACAGGTCGGGGGTTGCTGTTGGTAGTCTTGTTCAAAAGAGAATTGCCATAGCATTTTGGTGCTGGACTGCCCATGGGGGCAGGACAAAGACTGATATGCAAATGGTAATTTCCCTTCTGTCAAAAGTACAGTGAGCTAAAGTGTGGCTGCAGACTCTTGAGTGGGCACATTCCCAAAGAACAGGTCATTTAGACATGTTTGTGCTCAAAGAGGGGATCCTATGGACTATTTGTTTATTGTTTAAGGGACTTAGGGTCAATCATCCTAAGTGTAAAAACTGTAATCCAACCCCAGGGCTATTTGAGGTGAGGTCTCCTCCTCATTGCCCGGGGACAGGATTACCTTCAGTTTCATGTCAGCGTGCGTAACGCACACCGACATGAAACTGAAAGTATTTTCACTGCGGCAGCCATTTTCGGCTGCCGTGTTGAAAACACAAGGTGAGTGTCCACCTTGCTCTGCCTCAATCTCCAGCTGTATTTCAAGCCGGAGATCGAGGAGATTCTCCCCTTTTCAACAACACCTTATGTGACAGCATTGCTGGTCACGGATCGGGCACAGAGCGCTCGATCCGTGGCTAGTAATGCCACTAGACCACCAGGGATCTCTTTTCAATGCGGGGGGAGGAGTTGCTGCGTACTATGTAAGGGCCCCTCCCCCCTGAATCCCCAAAGCATGGGCCCACATGTATGGAGACCCCTGGGAGCAAATGGGTGACCATCTGCCCCCAGGGGTGGGGGACAATTGAAAAATAATATGGGGAGGGGCAGGGGAGCACTAGCCTCCAGGGATTTGTTATGGGACATGAGAGGTTGGTGTCGTTGGAAAGGGGAGATTCTCCCCTTTTCAACGACACCTTGTGTAAAGCATTGCTGGTCACGAGTCGGCGCAGATCGCTCGATCCGTGGCTACCAATGCCCTCTAGACCACCAGGGATCCCTTTTAGAAGTGGGAGCTGCTTACTAGGTAAGTGCCCCCCTCCCCCCAGAGACCCCAAAGCAAGCGGCCACAGGTATGAAGACCCCTGGGGGCAGATGAGTGATCATCTGCCCCCAGGGAAGGGGACAAATGAAGAAAAAAAAAAGGGGGAACCAAACGGGGATGGGGGTAGGGTGAGGGCCCACTAGCCACCAAGACTTTTTTATATGAAAGGGTGGTGGCCCTCTCCCTCCCACCCCAAGTGGAAAGGGGGGGCACCCCTTGTAGCCCTCCTTGGGGGCAGATTTTTGCACCCAGACAGAAGTACATAAGGTGGCCCCCCATCCAATTGGAGGGGGGGCACCATAAAAGTGTGGGCAGGCCCCCCAAAGGATGGGGCTTGCAGTTTAGCCCCCCCCCCGAGAAATACATGAATTCTCACTAGACCACCAGGGAATTTTTTTTTATGGAAAGGGGGTGTCCCTGCCCTAACCCAAAATGGACTGGAGGCCATAGTATGCACCCTTCCCTGGGGACAGTTATCTGCTCCTAGGAAGGTGCATCTGACCCCAGGGAGGGCTGCATGAGATGCCCCCCTCTTATCCACCCCCAGGGAGGGCTGATTGAGATGGCCCCCATTCATTTGGTGTGGGGGGAGAGGGCCACCCCCCTTTAGCTTGGAAAATTCCCTGGAGGTTTAGGGTGTCCCTCAGCCCCCCCCTAAAATGTAGTGTACCATTTTCATTTTTTTTTCTTTGTTTACCAAACTTCCCATGGCGGAATTTTGTAATGGGAAGGGGTGGTGGACCTCTGTCCCACCCAAAGTGGAGTGGGGGCCATGTCGTGCAACCCTCTCTGGGGGCAGATATGTGCTCCTTGGAAGGGACACCTGTCCCCAGGGAGGAGTGCATGACAGGCCCCCCTTATCTGCCCCCCGGGATCGCTACACGAGATGGCCTGCCCCTCCATTTGGGGTGTGGATGGAGAGGTGCACCCCCCTTTACATTTCAAAATTCCCTGGCAGTTTAGGGTGTCCCTCAGCCCCCCCCCCCAAGTGCAGCCTACCATTTTCAGTTTTTTTTAAATTTGTTTACCAAACTTGCCTTGGCGCAGATGGGCACATTGGTGTGCCAATCTGCCCCCAGGGTGCCCAAACTTTACTGCCCCACCCACTGGGTGGGGGGCAGTAAGTGAAAATGGTAGACAGCATTTTAGGGCGGCTGAGGAGCACCCCAAAACACCAGGGAATTTTGTAATGGGAAGGGGTGGTGGCCCTCTGCCCTCTCACCCAAAATGGAGTGGGGGCCATGTCGTGCAGCCCTCCCTGGGGGCATATATATGCTCCAAGGAAGGGACACCTGACCCCAGGGAGGAGTGCATGACAGCCCCCCTTATCTGCCCCCAGGGAGGGCTACATGAGATGCCCTGCCTCTCCATTTTGTGGGGTGGAGAGGTGCACCACCCTTTACATTTCAAAATTCCCCAGCGGTTTAGGGTGTTCCTCAGCCCCCATAAAGTGCAGCCTACCATTTTCAGTTTTTTTCTTTTTTTAACAAACTTCCCTAGGCACAGATGGGCAAATTGGTGTGCCAATCTGCCCACAGGGTCCCCAAACCTTACTGCCCCACCCACAGGGGGCCCGTCTCACATTTTTTGGTGGCCCTCTCCCCCCCACCCCAAATGGAGGGGGGTGTACCTCACACAGCCATTCCTAGGAAGCCCAAGGAGGGCTGCATGAGGTGCCCCCCGACCCATTTGGGGCGAGGGGGGATAGAGCCACCACAAAATGTCGGACAGGCCCCCAATGGGTGGGAGAGTAGATTTAGGGCATCCTGGGGAAGAATGGCACACTATTGTGCCCATCTGTGCCAAGAGGAGTTGGGTAAACAAAGGATAATAGTGAAAATGGTAGACAGCATTTTAGGGGGGCTGAGGGGCACCCCAAAGCCCCATGGAATTTTGTAATGGGAAGGGGTGGGGTCCCTCTGCCCCCCTACCCAAAATGGAGTGGGGGCCATGTTGTGCAGCCCTCCCCAGAGGCAGATATCTGCTCCTAGGAAGAGACACCTGACCCCAGGCAGGAGTGCATGACAGACCCCCTGTTATCTGCCCCCTGGGATCGCTACATGAGATGGCCTGTCCCTCCATTTGGGGTGGGAATGGAGAGGTGCACCCCCCTTTACATTTCAAAATTCTCTGGCAGTTTAGGGTGTCCCTCAGCCCCCCTAAAGTGCAGCCTACCATTTTCAGTGTGCCACTCTGCCCCCAGGGTGCCCAAAACTTACTGCCCCACCCACTGGGAGCCTGTCACACATTTTTTGGTAGCCCTCTCCCCCCACCCCAAATGGAGGGGGGTGTACCTCACACAGCCGTTTGTAGGCAGCCCAGGGAGGCCTGCATGAGGTGCCCCCACCACCCATTTGGGGTGAAGGGGGAGAGGGCCACCACAAAATGTCGGAAAGGCCCAAATGAGTGCCAAGGCCAGAAACATTACCGCCAACTTTGCTGGAGATCTCGCTGGCCTGCGTTACAGCTTCTCCCTACCAGGGAGTCCCGGCAGTGTGCCAATACCTCCCCAAAGGTTTAAAGCTGTAATGCAGCCCAGCCGCAACTCCAGGACGGTTGGAGGTGATGTCCCCGGCCTTGGACATCCATGTACCATGTGGGTGTACCGTCCCCCAAGCACAGCGGCAGCACCAGGGAGCCCCAGCACGATCCCTATTCCTCCCCGGAGATGTGATCTGTAAAGTAGCACAGCCAGAGGTGCAGCCTGGGCTCGAGGTACCGTTTGCATCTGTACATGTGTGGGAATGCGGGAAGGTAGGCCATGTGTTATTAGCAGCATGTTTCAGTGGGTGAGCTGAGTGAAATGTCTGGAAATTGGTTTTTGATTGCTACATTTTGGACTTTGCAAGGATTTCTGGGTAATAAATTCTGGGCCAATTTGTGGATTCCCATGGGTGTCCTCTTTTCGGAAATGCATGGGGTTCCTGTTTTCCTTGGTGGCTTGGACACCTTAGGCCAATATCTGTATGATGTGCGCTTCTGAAAAAATCCTGAAATTCAGCTGTCGGAAAAGACTTGGGGTTTGCCGCATTTTCGGCTTTCCCCTTTTCGCCCAGGTATGTGCACCCACACATGTGAGGTACTGTTTACGTTGGGACACCTGTGGGAATGCGGGAAGCTAGGCCATATGTTTTTGGCGGTGTGTTTCGGTGGGTGTGCTGAGTGAAATGTGCGGGAATTGGGGTTTTTTCACCACATTTCCGTCTTTGCCGGGGTTTCTGGGTAACACATTCTGGCCCGATTTATGCAAGTCAGACCTCTGCGGATTCCCAAGGGTGCCCTCTTTTCAGAAATGCATGGGGTTCCATTTTCCTTGGTGGCTTGGAAACCTTAGGCACATATCTGTATGGTGTGCGCTTCTGAAAATATCCTGAAATTCAGCTGTGAGAAAAGACATGGGGTTTTCGGCTTTCCCCTTTGTGGCCAGGTAGGTGCACCCACACATGTGAGGTACCGTTTTCGTCTGGACACCTGTGGAAATGTAGTAAGGTATAACATTTGTTGTGTTTGCGTGGTTTTCATAATGTTTCAACCCATTTGCTGGTGCCCTTTGTCACACAACCCTTTCATTTCCCAAATGTGCCCTACATTTAGTCGCTGCTTTAGGCACCATACACTTTTGTAACCTGCACAAGTCAACTACCCTTGAAAAGGTCTGCCTGTGCTCTTTCGAAAAATGTATGCTTGCCCTTACTTACCGCATTGGTTTTCCTGATTTACACATGCTAAGTATGTCTGTTCAGGCCGTAAGCATAAAACTCCATGGCTCAGTGTTTGGCTTGTGGTATTCCTTGTTTTGTGAAACACTACAAAAAATGTGTGATTTCCTAACTGCAAGAGTCGGGGAATGTAGCAGAGAATTGTTTTTCTCATAATACATAGAAGCCATTGCTGTACCAAGCCAACCAGTTTCATCACATTTTCCCGCTTTTTCCCCAAACGATGGAATTTTCCTTTACCTAGTTGTTGCCTGACCTGTGCAAATCACCCCTTCCTAAACCTGGAATTTTGTCTACTTTTTACAAATGTATGCCTTTCTGTCCTTCAATTCGGCTTTCCTATCCTTTTCTTCCATTCCTTCCACAAATGACCAATTGGCAAAAATTGCCAAAATCGCCTTCCTCTCACAAAACGGTTGATAACCACATCAAAATATTTTTTTATCGTTTTTTATCGTTTCCACTCAATCTGTTCTTAAAAGACAGAAAATTGGGGAATGCAGTACAGCATGCCATTTGTCCTAGCTCTTACAAGGAAAAAATCACAGCCTTCTGTGTACATCATTTTATTGGCATTTTTTGGAAAAAAACACTTTTTGCCCTTTTTTAGTTATTTTCTCTCATCTCCCTACAGCAACCTAGGATTCTTGGGTGGCGTTACGACTGCCTATATGTGGGAAATAAAGGGGCTAAATTTGGCAGATATATCTCATGTAACAAACAAATAACAAGGCATTGAATGGCAACATACCAAAATCACCAAAAAAGGCCTTGGCACTGTAGGGTATTTTGTGTAGATTTGGGGCCTAGCGGTATTTTCTTACCGCCAAAAATAACGTAATTCAGCAATAATCACTCCTTGCATTCAGATTGGGTTTGGTATTATAGTAATATAGTGGATATGCATTATTTCAGTACACAGATACATTTAGTTGGTATGCATTTCGTTGTGGTATAGTGATGAGCATAATTTCTTTGTTTTATTTGTGGCTCCAACATACAAAACCCCTTTCTTTTGTTTAAACTGTTCTTGTGATCTCTAGAGGCCTCAGGCTTCTACATTATTCAAGAACACCACATTTTCATATGGAATGCCACTTATGGCTGTTATCACTGATTTATCTACACCAGTGAGCTATGCTTCCATAAAGTATTCACAATAACATGTGGTATAATCACTAATTTATTTACATTAGTGAAACTATTTCCAGAGGCCTCTCTTTCTGCTGGCTCATATACGTCCAGCAAACTATTTCATTACGTTCCACTCAGAAATCACACTCACATATATACACTGAGTGGAACCACGCACACAGCTATTTATAATTGCTCATAACATTACTTTATCGGCATAGAAACTTGGCGCTTTAAGCATCATTCCCTCTATGGCGTAATATTTTTTTTAGACACCAAATGAAACAGAAACAAGAATACTCTTAGGCAGACTGTGTTATCACAATTTCATTTTAAAATGATACATTACCATTCGTGAGACAATCCTCTTCTGAAATAAAACATGAGAAAGACAAAATGCAAGAACACTACGAATTTCATTTCATATTTGCACAAGAGAGAGAAAAATGACATCGTTTGTTTTGCCTTCAGCCCGCAACATTAAAATGTGTCATTTGAACACAGTGAAAAGCTATCGCTACACTGCCTGTCTAAAATAGGTCTCATGCACATACCGCACCCTCACTTTCATACAAGATAATTACCAGCGAATTGTAGCTGTTTAGCACACGAACTCCCCGGACTGGTCGCTTTCTTTAAATGGCTCAAGGCTTTCCTTCAAAGCACCCCAGCGAGGACATGCAGTTCTGATCTGCGGTCTCTCAAGCCGGTGCTTATCAACTGGAATCTTCAGTCTGGGAAAGTCAGCAATGGACTGGGACGGCACCTCTCAATCAGGAAATCCCATAGAAACTCCAGTCAGGTCTTCCCCGGAGCTGTGTAAAATGTCCTCTGCCTTTCTTCCTCCCCGAAATGTACCAAGAGACCTCTGTTACAGCCCTTCAGGTGATGTGTCACCAATGAAAATGCACAATAATATATCCTCCTCTTTTAACAATGGCTTGGCTTATACGGTTTAGAAACTGTATCTACTCATTTCCTGGCATGTTGATTTCGCATCCAGCTAACACAGTGAACAGAAAAAAAAAATGAATCCAAGTGCACGTTTAAATGACTTTCAGAGCCTGTTTTTTTCCACCTCATTTTGCACTGGAGAACACATTATGATGTTAATAAATTAAGATCATGTTAGTACTGTTAATTATATTAGTTCATTAATCCTCTAATGTGTCTCCTGCAACAGAGGCATTTCGGGAGAAAAAATGGTGCAATTGCTTGTATCGCATTATAGCAATACATTGATCTCATGCAGTGGTGCTGCACTCCAAAAACACGCTAAATAATCCTACAGCACTGGGGGGAAAACCCATGGCACTTATAGGGTTAAGGGACTTATGTTTAGTCACCCTAAGTTTCCTAGGGTCATCCAGACATGCACCCCTTGCTCACTGTGCTCACAGAGGCTGATTTCCACCTCACAGTTGAGGCCCAAGAAGGCAGAAACATGTGTCTGCTGTTGCTGTTGCTACTCTTGTTTAGAAAGTATTGCCATAGCATTTTGGTGCTGGACAGCCCATGTGGGCGGGACAAAGACTGACATGCAAATAGATATTTCCCTACTGTGAAAGGTACAATGAGCTAAAGTGTGTCTGCGGACTCATGAGTGGGTACCTTCCCAAAGAATAGGTCATTTAGCCATGTTCTTTCTCAAAGAGCGGCGCCTACAGATTATTTGTTTATTGTTTAAGGGACTTAGGTTTAGTCACCCTAGGTTTCCTAGGGTCATCCAGACATGGACGCTTTATCACTGTGCTCAGAGGCACATCTCCACCTCACTGATTTTGCCCAATTAGGCTGAAATACATGTCTGGGGTTGCTGTTGGTAGTCTTGTTCAGAAGAGAATTGCAAGAGCATTTTGGTGCTGGACTGTCCATGTGGGCATGACAAAGACTCATATGCAAATAGATATATCCCTTCTGTGAAAGGTACAGTGAGCTAAAGTGTGGCTGAGGACTCTTGAGTAGGTACTTTCCCAAAGAACAGGTCATTTAACCATGTTCGTTCTCAAAGCGCATTGATTATGGACAATTTGTTTATTGTTAAAGGGACTTAGGTTTAGTCACCCTGCGATTTCTAGGGTCATCCATACTTGGACCCCTTGCTCACTGTGCTCAGAGAGGCCCATTTCCACCTCACTGATGAGGTACAAGCAAGGCTTAAACATGTGTCTGATTTTGCTGTTGGTACTCTTGTTCAGAAGAGAATTGCCAAAGCATTTTGATTCTGGACTGCCCATGTGGCCGGGACAAAGACAGATATGCAAGTAGATATGTCAGTTCTGTGAAAGGTACAGTAAGCTAAAGTGTGGCTGCAGACTTTAGAGTGAGCACGTTCCCAAAGAACAGGTCATTTAGCCGTGTTTCTTCTCAAAGAGGGGTGCCTATAGACTATTTGTTTATTATTTAAGGGACTTAAGTTTAGTCACCCTATGTTTCCTAGGGTCATCCAGACGTGGACCCCTTGCTCATGGTGCTCAGAGAGGCCCAGCTCTACTTCACTGATGAGGTATAAACAAGACTGAAGCACGTGTCTGTGGTTGCTGTTGGTACTCTTGTTCAGAACAGAATTGCCACAGCATTTCGGTGCTCAACTGCAAATGTGGGCGCGACAAAGACTGATATGTAAATGGGTATTTCCCTTCTGTGAAAGGTACATTGAGCTAAAGTGTGATTGCAGACTCTTGAGTGGGTACCTTCCCAAATAACATGTCATTTAGCTGTGTTCATTCTCAAAGAGGGGAGCCTATAGACTATTTGTTTATTGTTTAAGGGACTTAGATTTAGTCATTCTAGGTTTCCTAGTGTCATCCAGATGTGACACCCTTGCTCAGTGTGCTCAGAGAGGCACATCTGAACCACACTAATGAGGTCCAAGAAAGCTGAAACACGTGTCTGGGGTTGCTGTTGGTACTCTTGTTCAGAAGAGAATTGCCATACCATTTAGTTGCTGAACTGCCCATGTGGGCGGGACAAAGACTGATATTCAAATGGATATTTCCCTTCTCTTAATGGTAAATGGAGCTAAAGTGTGACTGCGGACTCTTGAGTGGGTACCTTCCCAAAGAACAGGTAATTTAGCCAGTGGAATCAGTTGATTCCTGATAGGAAAAAAGATGGCCCCTGTGGCCTCTTGCTTTCTATTGCCTTTCACCTTGTTTTCCCAAAGTCCTGGGAAGCCCTGACTCTGTCCCTAAGCTTCCCCCTGACTGGCTGTTTGGTGGAAGTTCCATATATTGTGTTGTTGTGAAGTCCAGTAAATACCCACAGGGCACTGGAAGTACAGTGGACAGGGTGTAGCCCTAACAGGGTAATTTTGTAACACAGTAAAGAAGGGCATCACACAACTGTATGTTATTAAAAGAAGGCAGTATGGGGAATCCCATTGTGAAAATACCAGAGGCGCTACATGAAAGAGTGGCCGAGGCGATGCAGGGTCAGTTTCTGAAAGACAGCAGGATAGGGGGAAAATCACTGTATGTCCATATAATATCCCAACAAGTGTGGAAAAAACTTTCCTCAGAAAGCGCTGAAGTGCCGCTTACAAAAACGAGGACAGTAAAAGAGATCACAGAGAAATCATTTTTGAAGAACAGTAACAACATCAAGGTTGTTAGACTCCTGCATGTCCTAGGTCACTGTACAACCCCTAAGGGGGAATAAAGGCAGAAATATATAAAAGTAAAGTTTACACCTTGGACTGAAAATACATATACAAATACACAGGTAACTAGTCCGAACTGTCTATTATGGGTACATATTATTTTTACTATCCCATAGACCGCACAAGACTTCCCAAGGTGACTCTACACTTAAAAACAACTTCAAACGTTTTTTGGAAGAGAAAGGCTTGAACCAGTGTTGTTGTACTGCTGCACTATAGGGTTTTTAGTACAATAGATTTTCCATGTGGGGATGGGCCAACTTTCCAAAGAAGACACATGAAAACTAACATGTAGGCAACATAGCCCTGTCCAATGGAGTGTTAGATAGTAGGACGGGGCATAGGGCTACAAAACAAAACATAAAAAAAGACATATGTGGGGTTGTTCATGATAAGGTAGAAGGTATTTTAGTTCTCCATCATGTAACAACCACTGTCCAGACTGGCTGGAGCCTTCCCAGTGACTGTATGTTGTGGGAACACCTTGTGGGTGGGACCTGGGTGAATGGAGTGTGTGATGAATATGTATTCTGTGTTGTGAATGTCTAGTATCTGGTGGTTGCCACAATAACTGAGACAGCCCTGCCCGAAACTGGTATGAATGCAGTGTGGAGTGTTGAATGGCTGGGTACTTGTTGTGAGTGTCTGGAGAGAAGTGAATGACCTGAATGCACTATGCACCTGATTGGCTGCCTGCCTGCAGGAATACCCTTCTGACCGATTGGTTGCCTGAGTGTGACCCAGCAGAATGAATGGAAGATCAACCAGTATATCTGGGGGCCTCTGACTGCTAGAATTCGTGTTCAAAAGCTGAAGTCCACTACGACGAGTAACTGGAGTAAAACTGAAGCTTGACCTTGAAGTCTTGCTGGAAGAGAAGAATTGATGTTGCCCTTCTTCATCAATCTGAAAGCTTCTGTGTCTCCAAGGACTGACCCAGAGAGGACCTGGTAAGGCGCCCTTTCCCTGAGCTACGAGGGACCATCCTGCACCAGCGGATCTTTGGCAAAGCTCCCTGGTAGACAGACCTAAGACAGGCTGCCGACCGGAGATGGGGACTGCTGCAGAATCCCAAAGAGTAGCGCCCGGACTGTTGGTTACCACCAAGGCACACCTCAACCTCACTAATGAGGTCCAAGAAGGCTGAAACACGTGTCTGATGTTGCTGTTGGTACTCTTGTTCAGAAGAAAATTGCGATAGCATTTCAGTGCTGGACTGCCCATGTGGGCGGACACAGACTGATATACAAATGGATATTGCCCTTCTGTGAAACGTACAGTGAGCTAAAGTATGGCTGCGGACTCTTGTGTGGGTACCCTCCCAAAGAACAGGTCCTTTAGCCGAGTTCCTTTTCAAAGCGTTGCACCTATGGACTACTTTTTTTTATTGTTTAAGGGACTTAGGTTTAGTCACCCTGGGTTTCCTTGGGTCATCCATACGTGGACCCCTTGCTCACTGTCGTCAGAGAGGCCCAGCTGCAGCTCACTGATGATGCCCAAGACGGCGAAACACGTGTCTGGATTTGCTGTTGGTACTCTTACTAGCAGCACGAAAATGAGGCTGTTTGCCTTGTTGCCTGGCAACACTTATCCTACAGCCCAGAAACCCCCACCGGCAGGCAGAAGCCGGCCCTCAACTTGATAAGGCCCTCGTTGAAAAGGCCTGTTCTGCGCAACTTCTTTCAGTACTATCCAGAGTCCTAGAGCAGGCAGGAGCCCTTCCCTAGCCCCACCATAGTAGGAGCAGCTCCAGCTGCGTCATCGCACACTGGCTGATTGTGTGGAACGGAGTCCACTTCACCCTGCACGTAGACGCGGAGGCTCCAGGAACGTTCCCCAACTACCATTACTATTTACCAACATCAAGGTGAGCCCCAGTGCTCTCCTCATCCAGGCGACGTGCTGGATCAACTGGGAAGCCTTTCTTCACTTTGCGCGCCTGTTCCAAAGATGGCCAGTGACTAGCAGCACAAAAACCAGGCTGTTTGCTTTGTTGACTGGCAACACTTAGGCTATAGCCCAGAAACCCCAACTGGCAGGCAGAAGCCGGTCCTCGACTTGATAAGGCCCTCGTTGAAAAGGCCTGTTCTGCGCTTGTTTAGCGCATGGAAGCACGGTATGGCCAACCCCCTATGTCCTGACCTCAATTAGGCAAAGATTCTCCATTCTAATACTCTCAATACTATTCCAAATGTCCTTATTTGCTCCCACTGCCACTGTAACACCCATTTAATTGTATTGTGCAAATACCGGAACTACAGAGATTCACTCTCGGCTCACGGGCATGCCAATTCTTCATAATCAGGCACGGTTAACAGAACCGTCTACACACCTATACACAGAAAAATCATTCTCCTCCTTGATCTGCATCCTCTGTGACCTATGCCTACTGAGTGACATTATTGTAAGTACATACTCCCAATTGTACTCCAATGCATTCTTACTGTAATTGTCATACTAATTGCTGCACTGCCTTATATTAATGCTTTTGAATACATCTGAACCTAAGCACATAGATTGTTGCTTGCTAATACTCTCTGTGTTCAGTGCCTATACTGCTGCATTGCTAGCACGCTAGATTGCTGCTTCACCTTATATGTGATGACAAGTGCCCTGACCGTGATCCCCCATTTCAGCTTATTGTGTCTTTGCTTATGAGATTAGCCTACTGAACCTTACTGAACGTGCCCCATGGGACTAGCCTGTTAACCACTTAGTTATATACACCTGCTCTACTATCTGCTCATCATGTTGATGTTGATGTACCTTACTGCTCACTGCTTCCTCACCCTATTGGTGAACCTACCTGTTCAAGGTCTTATATTTGCATCGCACTGCACTGTAGCCCCCACCACTGTTTTACCATTATTAAGACTTCCAGGTATATTTCACTACCTCACATTTGCCATATGGCGTAGAAAATGTCTGAGCACTTTAGTAATCCCACTCTCCTCAAGCTACCTCTCACTCCCAACTCTTTGCTTATCTCTTCTGACCTAGTATCCAATCGGTACCTTAATTCCCCAGCCCTTTGCCTCTAAACCTACACCCAACCGACCATGCTCTGTTTTCATCAGAAACTCTAGACTCAGGTCCAGATTTCAACATACACATCGTCAAATGTGCAACTTGCACCAAACATCGGAAGTCTCCCTACCCTCAACTCCCATTCCACCACTAGACACAAAAAATACCTTTAAAGATACGAAGATCAAGTGCACTCTCATTAATGCCAGGTCCCTCCCGGACCACGCACTTGACATCGCAGATCTTATTACCACCCATGACCTCGACTTCATGGCCATCACTGAGACATGGCTTCACGCTGTATCTGGCTCACTCCTTTCTCTCGCCTTACCCAATGGTTATTCCATTATTAGATGCGACTGCAATTCAGGTCAGGCTAAAGGCGGCGGTGTCGCCTTTATATACAAAGACATTGTCAACATAAGAATCACCTCTAATGTACATATCCCATCAGCTGAGTTATTATCTGTCAAACTTGCTATCACTCCCAACAAATCCGCTACTTTGCACAGGCCCTCTCAACACCTTCACTGAGGACCTCACATCCATCCTATTAGAGACAACTAAGACTAACTCCCAAATCATTTTGCTAGGCGACCTTAACCTTGGACTCTTTGACACTAATGATCAGCAATGAAATCGCTAGCACTTTCTCCAACCTAGGCTTTACACACCGCGTATGTGAACCTACTCACATTAAGGGCCGCACACTCGACTGGGTAGCCAACCTTAATTCTAACATCAACTTAGAACAGAACACGCCCTGAGCATGGTCGGACCACCATATTATCACCTTCAATATCCCAGCCAATAACACACATACTAAAAAGGACATTGCGTCTGCCATATCCACAAGAAACAAAAAGGACATCACACAGGACAAACTTCTTCCCATCATTCTGCCCACGCTTAACAAAATCGCACAATCATGTTCAGACCCCACCACCCTTGTGGATGCATACAACTGCACCATGTTCAAGGCCAATAATACTATAGCCCCCACTAAACTCAGGAAACCTATACAGCGAGCGCACCTCAACTCCTGTTTTACCCCACAACTTAGAGCGTTACGCAAAGAAAAACGTCCGACTGAAATCCATTGAAAAAGTCTCCCCTGCCTCTCCAACAAAGACATCCTCATTGTTGCTACCCTCAAGTACAAGAAAGCAATCCTTCAAGCTAAAAAAGATACATACAACACATGTATAACACAAACCGAATCTAACAATAAGGAGATTTTCAAAATCCTAAAGGAATTGGAATCGCCATCCTCCCCCCCCTGACACCTGTAGCAAAGACAGTGCTTGGTGTTTCAACATCCAAAAAACACTCTTAGACAAGATAGCCATATTCCAGTCGAAAATCAATAATAATAAAAAACTGCCTCACACAACCTAATCCTGCAACCACCCCATCGGCTCACACTCAGGCACCATTCAACTTCTCACCATTTACCATCTTAGAAGTTGAAAGTTTCATCAGCAAACTCAAACCTTCCAATTGTCAGGGTGATACATGTACTGCCCCCACCATCAAGGAAGCTGCTCACGAACTAGCCCCCTTCATCACAGCCCTTATTAATTCCTCTTTAAAAACTGGCACTGTCCCTGACAACCTCAAGGACGCCTGCGTCATTCCCCTCCTAAAGACAAAACGACACTGGACGCAAGCATACCTATCAACTATAGGCCCATCACCACCGTCCCTTTCATACTCAAAACCCTAGATCGTGCGGCTTATCTGCAGATTCAGAACTACCTGGATCAAAAATCTCCTTGGCCTTAGACAATCTGGCTTCCACCCTAGGCACGGAACTGAGACTATGCTAACCGACCTTAAGACCCAAATTGAGGACCTTAAAGATAATGGCAAATTAGCCCTGGTACTTCTTCTTGCTTGGCATTTGACCTTGTAAACCACCATATCTTCTGTCAACATCTTAAAACTGCTGCCCATTTCTTGGACAAAGTCACCAGCTGGATCAGACCATTCCTGAACAACAGGTCCATGAGGGTTTTCTCCCATTCTGCCGCGGCCGAACCATCACAAGTCCAATGTTGTGTCCCCCAAGGACCTTGTGTTTCTCCCACACTCTATAATGTGTTCACCAAACCATTATTTGACATACTGAACTATCTGGGTGTCACATACACCAACTATGCTGATGACACCCAGATACTTATTCCTATTACGGGTGACCACACTATAGACACTAAGGCTCTGAATGAGGTCTATCAAGTCATACAGGCGTGGATGGCCCAACACAAGCTCTGTCTCAATGATGACAAGACAGAGCTCCTCATCCTTGGCTCACAGAATCGGATTAACAAATTGGACCCGGCCTTCAAAGCCTTCAACATTGATGGTTACACTATCCAGGTTTCTAATAATGCAAAAACCCTCGAAATCTAGCTCGATTCCACTCGCTTAACAGACAAAATGACACTGTCATTGCAGCCTCCGCATACACCTGCAAACTGATCTCAGCCTGTCGTCCTTTCCTTACCACTACTAATTGCATTTCTCTTGCCAGGACACTGGTTATGTCCAAACTAGATTACTGTAATTCACCATACCTCGGGACTAGTCAACTCAATTTAAACAAACTACAGGTCACTCAAAACAATGGCATTCGGGCTGCCCTCAACTTTCCTAGATCTTCTCACATCTCGGACAATAGACAAAGCCTTCACTGGTTATCAGTCATCCAAAGAATATCACTTAAAACACTAGCCCTCACACATAAATGTGTTAACAATCAGGCCCCCACTTACCTGGCAAACCACGTTGTCCTTCACTCTTCCACACGCCCACTGAGATCTGCCCAAACATATAGGGCCTCATTACGAGGCAGGTGCTCCCGTAATGAAGGGTGCCGGTATGGGACTGGCACTGTTCATTACAGGATGCCTAATTAAGAGGTCCCCTAGCCGGACCCGGAACAGACGTCTGGTAAAACCAGACATCCTTTCCGGGTCCCGCAAGGGGACCAAGGAGATAATAACGGGCCCGTTATTAATGGGCCCGTTATTAGCTCCATCCCCATTGAGCCCTATGGGGGCACAAATGGGAATGGGGAATGGTTTTGTGCATAAGGAATTACTATGAAAGGTACAGTGAGCTAAAGTGTGGCTGCGTACTATTGAGTGGGTACCTTCCCAAAGAATAGGTCATTTAGCCATGTTCGTTCTCAAAGAGCGGCGCCAGCCATTTATTTGTTTATTGTTTAAGGGGCATAGGTTTAGTCAGTCTAGATTTCCTAGGGTCATCCAGACATGGGCCCCTTGCTCACTGTGCTCAGAAGCACATCTCCACCTCACTGATTTGGCCCAATTAGGCCGAAACAGATGTCTGGGGTTGCTGTTGGTAGTCTTGTTCAGAAAATAATTGCCATAGCATTTCGGTGCTGACCTGCCCATGGGGGCTGGACAAAGACTGATATGCATATCGATTTTTCTGTTCTGTGAAAGGTACATTGAGCTAAAGTGTGGCTGCGGAATCTTGAGTGGGTATCTTCCCAAAGAACAGGTCATTTAGCCGTGTTTGTTCTCAAAGAGGGGGGCCTATGGACTATTTTCTTTATTGTTTCGGGGATTAAGGGTTAGTCACCTTAAGTTTCCTAGTTTCATCTAGATGTGGACCCCTTGCTCACTGTGCTCAGAGAGGCAAATATCCACCTCGCTGATGAGGCCCAAGAAGGCTGAAACACGTGTCTGGGGTTGCTGTTGGTACTCTTGTTTAGAAGAGAACTACCATACAATTTTGGTGCTGGACTGCCGCTGTGGGTGGGAAAAAGACTCAAATGCCAATTGAAATTTCCCTTCTATGAAAGGTACAGTGAGCTAAAGTGTGGCTGTGGACTCTTGAGTGGGTACCTTCCCAAAGAACAGGTCATTAAGCAATTTTCATTCTCAAAGAGCGGTGCCTATGGACTATTTGTTTATTGTTTAAGGGACATACGTTTAGTCACCCTAAGTTTCCTAGGGTCATCCAGATGTGGACCCATCTCTCAAGGGCTCAGAAAGGCACAGCTCCACCTCACCGATGAGGTATAAACAAGGCTGAAAACATGTATGTGGTTGCTGCTGCTACACTTGTTCAGAAAAGAATTGCAATAGCATTCTGGTGCTGGACTGCCCATGTGAATGTGACAAAGACTAATATGCAAATGGATATTTACCTTCTCTGAAAGGTACAGTGAGCTAAAGTGTGGCTGCAGACTCTTGAGTGCGTACCCTCTTAAAGAACAGGTCATTTAGTCTTGTTTGTTCTCAAAAAGCGGCGCCTATGGACTATTTGTTTATTGTTTAAAGGACTTAGGTTTAGTCACCCTAAGTTTCCTAGGGTCATCCAGACGTGAACCCCTTGCTCACTGTTCTCAGAGAGGCACAGCTCCACCTCACTGATGAGGCTCAAAAAGTGAAACACGTGTCTTTTGATGCTGCGGTGCTCTTGTTCAGAAGAGAATTTCCATAGCATTACGGTGCTGAACTGCCCATTTGGGCGGGACAAAGACTGACATGCAAATGGATATTTTCCTTCTGTGAAAGGTACATTGAGCATAAGTATTTCTGCAGACTCTTGAGTGGGTACCTTCCTAAAGAACAGGTCATTTAGCCATGTTCGTTCTCAAAGAGCGGCGCGTATGGACTATGTGTTTATTGCTTAATGGACATAGGTTTAGTCACCCTAAGTTTCCTAGAGTCATCTAGACATGTACCCCTTGCTCACTGTTCTCAGAGAGGCACAGCTCCACCTTACTGATGAGGCCCAACATGGCTGAAACACGTGTCTGGGGGTAGCTGTTGGTATTCTTGTTCAGAAGAGAATGGCCATAGTATTTTGGTTCTGGACTGCCCATGTAGGTGGGACAAAGACTGATACGCAAATGGATATTTCCTTTCTTTTAAACGTACAGTGAGCTAAAGTGTGGCTGCGGACACTTGCGTGGGTACCTTCCCAAAGAACAGGTCATTTAGCCGTGTTTATTTTAAAAGCAGGACACCTATGGAATACTTGTTATTTGTTTAAAAGACTTAGGTTTAGTCACCCTAGGTTTCCTAGGGTCATCCAGATGTGGACCCTTTGTTCACTGTGGTCAGAGGCACATCTCCACTTCATTTATTTGGCCCAATTAGGCTGCAACACATGTCTGGGGTTGCTGTTGGTAGTCTTGTTCAGAAGAGAATTGCCATAGCATTTCGGTGCTGGACTGCCCATGGGGGCGGGACAAAGACTCATATGCATATGGATATTTCCCTTCTGTGAAAGGTACAGTGAGCTAAAGAGTGGCTGCATACTCTTGAGTGTGTAACATCCCAAAGAATAGACCATTTAGCCGTGTTCCTTCTCAAAGAGCAGCGCTTATGGACTATTTGTTTATTGTTTAAGGGACTTAAGTTTAGTCAGCATAAGTTTCCCAGGTTCATCCAGACGTTGAACCCTTGCTCACTGTGCTGAGCGGGGCCCAGCTCCACCTCACTGATGAAGTACAAACAAGGCTGGAACACGTGTCTGGGGG
Organism: Ambystoma mexicanum; assembly: GCF_040938575.1. Taxonomy (NCBI): domain Eukaryota; kingdom Metazoa; phylum Chordata; class Amphibia; order Caudata; family Ambystomatidae; genus Ambystoma; species Ambystoma mexicanum. The sequence continues at coordinate 29,198,191 of NC_090924.1, read as the reverse complement.
TGCTGTCTGTACTCTAGTTCAGAGGGGAATTGCCACAGTATGTTGGTGCTCTACTGCCCATGTGTGTGTGACAAAGACTCATATGCAAATGGATATTTCCCTTCTGTGAAAGGTACAGTGAGCTAAAATGTGGCTGTGGACTCTTGAGTGGGTAACTTCCCAAAGAACAGATCATTTAGCCATGTTTCTTCTCAAAGAGGGGTGCCTATGGACTATTTGTTTATTGTTTAAGCGACTTAGCTTTAGTTACCCTAGGTTTCCAAGGGTCATTTAGACCTGGACCCCTTGCTCACTGTGCTCAGAGAGGCCCAGCTCCATCTCATTGATGAGGTCCAAGAAGGCAGAAACAGTTGTCTGTGGTTGCTGTGGTACTCCTATTAAGAAGAGTATTGTCATAGAATTTCGGTGCTGAACTGCCCATGTGGGTGGGACAAAGACTGATATGCAAATGGATATTTCCCTATGGACTATTTGTTTATTGCTTAATGGACTTAGGTTTAGTCACCTTATGTTTCCTAGAGTCATCAAGACGTTAACCCCTTGCTCACTGTGCTCAGAGAGGCACAGCTCCACCTCATTGATGATGCCCAGTAAGGCTGAAACACTTGTCTGGTGGGTGCTGTTGGGACTCTTGTTCAGAGAGAATTACCATAGCATTTTGGTTCTAAACTGCCCATGTAGTTGGGACAAAGACTGATACGCAAATGGATATTTCTTTTCTATGAAAGGTACAGTGAGCTAAAGTGTGGCAGCAGACTCTTGCGTGTGTAACTTCCCAAATAACAGGTCATTTAGCTGTGTTTGTTTTCAAACCAGGGCACCTATGGACTATTTGTTAATTGTTTACGGGGCTTAGGTTTAGTCACCCTAAGTTTTCTAGGGTCATCCAGACATAGACCCCTTGCTCACCTTGCTCAGAGAGGCCCAGCTCCACATCACTGATGAGGTACAAACAAGGCTGAAACACGTGTCTGGGGTTGTTTGGTACTCTTGTTCAAAAGAGAATTGCCAAAGCATTTCGATGCTGGACTGCCCATGTGGCCAAGACAAAGACTGATATGCAAATAGATATTTCCTTTCTGTGAAAGGTACAGTAAGCTAAAGTGTGGCTGCAGACTCTTGAATGGTCACCTTCCCAAAGAACAGGTAATTTAGGCGTGTTTCTTCTCAAAGAGGGGTGCCTATAGACTATTTGTTTATTATTTAAGGGACTTAGGTTTAGTCACCCATGGTTTCCTAGGGTCAATTAGACGTGGACTATTTGCTCACTGTTCTCAGAGACGCACATCTCCACCTCACTGATGAAGCCCAAGAAGGCTGAAACATGTGTCTGGGGTTGCTGTTGGTACTCTTGTTCAGAAAAGTTTTGCCATAGCATTTCAGTGCTGGAAAGCCCATGTGGGCGGGACAAAGACTGACATGCAAATAGATATTTCCCTACTGTGAAAGGTACACTGAGCTAAAGTGTGGCTGTGGACTCTTGAGTGGGTACCTTCTCAAAGAACAGGTAATTTAGCCGTGTTCATTCTCAAAGAGTGGCATCTACTGTTTATTTTAATTTTTTTTTAAGGGGCTCAGTTTTAGTCACCCTAGGTTTCCTAGGGTCACCCAGATGAGAACCCCTTGCTCACTGTACTCAGTGGCACATCTCCACCTCACTGATTCGGCCCAAATAGGCTTAAACACATGTCTGGGTTGGTAGTCTTGTTCAGAAGAGAATTGCCATAGCATTTCGGTGCTGGACTGCCCATGTGGGCGGAACAAAGAATGGTATGCAAATGGATCTTTCTGTTCTGTGAAAGGTACATTGAGTTAGGGTGTGGCTGCTGAATCTTGAGTGTGTACCTTCACAAAGAACAGGTCAGTTAGCTGTGTTCGTTCTCAAAGAGGGTCACCTATGGACTATTTGTTTATTGTTTAAGTGACTTAGGGTTAGTCACCCTAAGTTTCCTAGTTTTATCCAGACCTGGACCCCTTGCTCACTGTCTTCAGAGAGGCACCTCTCCACCTCACTAATGAGGCCCAAGGAGGCTGAAACACGTGTCTGGGGTTGCTGTTGGTACTCTTGTTTAGAAGAGAATTGCCGTAGCATTTGCCCCTGTGGTTGGGAAAAAGACTCATATGCCAATTGATAGTTCCCTTATGTGAAAGGTACAGTGAGCTCAAGTGTGGCTGTGCACTCTTGAGTGGGTACCTTCCCAAAGAATAGGTCATTTAGCAATTTTCGTTCTCAAAGAGCTTTGCCTATGGACTATTTGTTTATTGTATATGGGACTTAAGTTTAGTCACCCTAAGTTTCCTAGGGTCATCCAGACGTGGACCCCTCACTCACTGTGCTCAGAGAGGCCCAGCTCCACCTCAATGATGAGGTATAAACAAGGCTGAAACACGTGTCTGGGGTTGCTGTTGGTATTCTTGTTCAGAAGAGAATTGCAATAGCATTTTGGTGCTGGACTGCCCATGTGGGCATGACAAAGACTGATATGCAAATGGATGCTTTTACACTGAACAATGTGGGCATATCATAGCTGAAGTGCATATGCTGGAAGACTGGTAGACTCTTTATTGGAATATTGCATGCCAATGTAGTGCAGGAATAGTTATACCCTCAAATTCTAGTATCCCATCAAAAAACACACATATGGAAATAATCTACATTGAGATTCCAGCTATGTAGAATTTTCTTGCAAGTGTTTATCATAATATCCCCAACAGCTAAATGAATTGTACTGCGTTGGCACTTTACCAGCCTTTCCCTATTGAAATGTTACAGGCAGGTGATCTTTGAGCATTTATTTCACCACATGGTTTTTACCATATCCTCTCCATATCCACATCTCACTGTTGTTGATCTCCTCATCATGTAATTGCAATGCAGCACATTTATAGTAATTCAGCCTCATTTTAGCTTTCAATTCAGGTTGAAAAATATTCTATTATTTGAGGTTCAATAGTCTGTGACTTACCTGTATAAATGATTCAATTGAATACATAATGTATCTTTGAGATGGCATTCATGTTTATTTATGTTTATGTTTATTTTATTTATATCGCGCTTTACGCCAAAGCTTATTTGTTCACATTTTGGTGAATAGTTGAAATATCTTCAAGTGCGTTTTCGGCCACACTGCATCTGCTTGTCAGGATCCTTTACTTGAAGGTACCATAAGTACTGCTGGCCATGAATGGTTCAGAAGTAAGAATTCACGTTTTGTGATATGTTAACATGTTCATTTGCATTCTTAAAAGTGCTATGTCCACATTCAAGAGCCGTCCACCTGTTGTTAACAAAGCAATATTCAGCTAGTCATATATACCAGAACTATCTTGCATAGAATGAAGCATTTCAATGTATCTCAGTGACTTATCATGTAATGTAATTGATCACATAGTTGCCTTGATTGGTCACAATCCTATGTATAAGTGAGCGTTTATGTCAGAATTACCTAACGGGCACTCAAGAAAGGAAGACACGTTTGCAACATATTCTGACTATTCATCTATGAACATTTAATGCATTCCTGTTGTACCATGTTTTGTACTCTACTGCTCTTATAGTTACTATCCTTTTCTTTATGAGCTAGAGCGTGTACTAACCAGCCCCTGGCATGATGTGCATTTATATATCAGATATTGGAATGTTTTAAGTTCTTAATTTTGAAAGAGACTAAAGGTAATATTCTTTAATTTAATTAATACGGGATGACCTGTCATTAACAACTGCACACTGCAGTTCTTCAACATTACTTTGAAGGGGAATGTTTTAGCCTTGCAAAATTCAGATAAATGACAAAAGGAATCTCATTTGTTTTTACAGGAAATGTGAAGTGCACATGGACCATTGATGTCATATACAGTATGTTTTAGAATCAATGTTGACGTTGTCATGATAACACATTTCAGCACACTAGAGGGTTATGCAGATTTTGCGTAAACAATGTTTACATAGCACCCAACCCCATGTTATTCGATTTTATCAGCTTATATTCATTTATTTACCAACACTAGATATATGATTTCCAAATTAACAATGTTTTAATAAGGGGTTGAATAGCTAGCAGCGGGAACAGGCGTCTGTGAATGTGTTTTCTAAAATACATCTTACTATTATTGCAGGGTCACTGATGGTAGGAATTCTTTTTAAAGGGGAAATATGTTGACCTGAATATGAGAAATTACTGAAGTGGGGCAATGTTTGGCTATGAAAAAAAAAACAACGTGTCTACAACATAGGGGTATGTAGATATGAATATGAAGATAATTAAAAAGAACTAGAGCCATATCATTTCAAATAGATGCTTAATAGAGTGAGGGGTCTGTTGATGTAAATTGGAGATTATAGAGAGTTGCTGCTGCTTATACCTAAAAAGGTGATAGACTTATTTCAGTTTGTAAAAATGTTGGGGTGCATAGATGAAAAGAGTAGGATGAGGTAGCTCTCACTGATTCAGCAATTGTGTGAACTGCAATATGTTGTGTGCACCAGAACCACTGTCCCGTACATTTCTCCCCATAGCCTCACTCTGAAAAAGGCCAGCAGCCAAATAATTGTTAACTTCTTTGTTTATATTTCCAGTGCAAGCTTGTTGGAATAAAAAACATGTCCCAAGTCCAATGTGGGAGTTGACAAGCTCCAGTACGGCAGTGGGCACATTAAGGGTACCTGTGGTGATGTCATTAGCCTGAGGTTAAAATGTGTACCTCTGGGTGACGACAAACATTTCTGGACAAACCTCTGCAAAGGTCTGAAAGTTTCCAGGGACCAAAACCACCCACAATGTGTGTTGTTCGACTTGTACCCGGCCTTGCTAACCAGTGCATGCCCAAACACATAAAATGAGTATAACGGTGTGGCTCCATTGACTTTCATTTCATGGAACGTTAAGTGGCTTGGTAATGCTGTGAAAAGAAGGAAGGTGTTGGCAAGATTGTGGAGGAGTAGGGCTGATGTGATTTTCCTTCAGGAGATTCATATAAATGAACAAAGTGAAAGATATTTGTCCAACCCGAGATACTCTCGGGTCATTTCAAATTGTTTTGATTCTAGGTCTAGAGGAGTGAGTACATTGTTTAAGAAGGGTCTACCGATTAAGATTGAGAAGACAGTTGCAGATGAAGAGGGTAGGATTTTATTGCTTGACATACTATATGACGGTAAAAAAATGACGATGGGAACTGTTTATGCGCCATGCTCACCAACGGTCTCCCTTTTCAATCAATTGGGTTTTTTGCTAGATGGCATGGAAAGTGAGTCGTTAATCTTGGGAGGTGACTTTAATATAGTGTTAGATAGTAAGATGGATCGGAAGTCAGAATGCAGATATCATAGTGAAAAGATTAGTGAAGAATTAAGGACATTTTTATTTAAGTATACTTTACCGAACCAGCAGGTTATGTCCTCTATCATACAACCTATAGAGATCGTTATCATCATTGAGGATTATCGCTGCACAATGTCCGATCCTTTTGAAACTAATCTAAAGTATTTACAGCTACACTGACTGAAACTAATCTAAAGTATTTACAGCTACACTGACTGGGGGAAGGGAAGACTCTGATCCCTGTAAATGTAATGAAGCATATTTCCTATGATGCACTATACAGAACTATTAACTGTACTTATTATTTTTTGTTTTTAGCTACAGTAGCATTATTATGTTATTGTCATATAGATTGATTCTTCATCTATGAAATTTTGTGATAAGAATTATTAGTTGTCTTTCTTTTTAAATGAGGTCTTTGTCTTCCCAATTATGCCTGAGTTTCCTTGATTCTGTTTTCTTTCTCTTCTGTTTTTATAATTATATTTTATTTCTACTTTAATCTTATTTCTCTTATCTTCTTCTTTCTATTATCTGTTAAATTCATCATTCGTTTATTATTATGTATATGTGTAATGTTAATATTAAAACTGCTTCACATTATTAAATAAACACATTTAAGTATGGGCTCATAGATGTATGGAGAGAGCATCATCATGGTGAAGAGGAATATTCATTTTATTCGCCTGTACATGATTCGTACTCAAGATTTGATAATTTCTTTATTAGTAATACACTAAGTAGCCAGGTGGTGACCTCAAATATATTGGAAAGGGGTATACTTTTGAAAAATGTGAGTGACAAAACTAAAAGATGGAGAATGCAAGCCAGCACGCTAAAGGATAGTTTGGTTACTGAGGGATTGGATGAACTTATTAAACATTATTTTGCAGAAAATAAAGATTCAGCCAGAATCAAATCTGTTTGGGACTGTTTTAAGGCGGTATTAAGCGGGGAGCTGATTAGTAGAGCCACTCATGCAAAGAAGAAAAACCAGGAAGAGGTTAGAAATTTAGAGGTGGAAGTTAAAGAAATGCAAAAGGTTTGTGCTAATGATGGTTTGGGCCAAAATAAGCTGAGATTGAAAAAACTGGAGTCAGAGTTGAAGAATCACGTATAAAACTTAGCAGGTAAAGGCATGTTTTATTCGAAACATCGGTTTTGGGAGTTTGGTGATAGAAATGGCAAATTTTTGGCTAATAAACTTAGATGGATGATAACTGATGAATGTGTTTCTTCTATTCAAACAGACGAGGGTGGTACTTTACATAGAAATGGAGAAATCTGTGAATATTTCAGGAGTTTTTATGAGAAGCTGTATAGGGAAGAGCTTAATCCTGATGCAAATAGTTTAGAAACATTCTTTGAAAAGATTTCTATTTCCAAATTGGCTCTAGATAAACAAGCCTTGCTTGATTCTGCGATTGAAGTTGCTGAAGTAGGTACTGCCATTTCACAAATGAAGGATGGGAAATCACCAGGGCCGGCTGGTATTGTTTCAGAATTCTATAAGAAATATGATACTCAATGGCACCAATTTTATGTGAGCTTTATAATGAATTTATAATATCAGGAGAAATGTGTGACTCGATGAAAGAGGCACTGATTATTGTGATCCCGAAACCCAATATAGATCATAAAAAGTGTGGACATTATAGGCCTATTTCTTTGCTGAATGTAGACCTACATTTTTTACAAAGATATGGGCTAATAGATTAATGTCATGTGTAAGGGATTTTATTGATGAGTCTCAGGTGGGTTTCATTCAGGGTGATTTGGATATGATAATATTAGAACTGTGTTGAATGTGATTGGGGAACATTATGGGAAAGATTCGAATAAGATGATTTGTTTTTTTGATGCTGAAAAAGCCTTTGATAGGGTTAATTGTACATTTATGGAATAAACGTTAATTAAAATGGGATTTTGGCCAGTATTCATGAAGATGGTGGAGTGTATACATCGTGATGTAGGGGCTCAAGTATTGGTTAATGGAGTGATTTCGAAATCATTTCCATTGTTGAAGGGCACACGCCAGGGCTGCCCATTATCACAATTTTTGTTTGATTTGGCGCTGGAGCCTCTTGCTGCATACATTAGACAATGTGAGATGATAAAGGGAATTATGGTTGGGAAGGTCGAAGTTAAAATTTTATCATATGCCAATGATATGCTGCTTTTATTGTCAAATCCTGAAGAATGTGGGGATATAATAAAAGATATGTTTAAGGAGGTAGGTGAACTATCCAGACATAGAGTAAACTGGGATAAAACTGAGATTTTTCCATTATGTGGAGCATGTGATAGTAACATTTTACAATCATGGAATTGTAAGTGGTCACGTTACGTACTTAGGAATACATATTATTGGAGAATTGAGTAGAATATTTCAATATAATTTGGACCATGTAACCGCAAACATATTGCTACTGATAAAGAGGTGGGAGAGGTTGACATTGAATTTATGGGCGAAAATTCATGCAAATAAACTGGTTCTCTTGCCTAAGCTCTTGTATGTTATTCAGTCCATCCCTTTATTGATATGTAAGAAACAATTAATAAAAATTGATAAACTTTTTCAATCCTTTTTATGGGGTCCAGGGAAGAAGTCTCGTATTACAAAGTACATACTGATGCAAAATGTTGAAGAAGGGGGATTTGGATATCCAGATTTGTTGAAATATTAAGAGCCTTTATACTTAAAAAGAGTTCATATTATTTTAGGGAGAAAAATGTTAAGGAACCGATTTGGTTGTGCATGGAAAGAGAAATATGTACACCATATGAACTAGGGAATATTTATAGTATGGGTAAATTACCAAATAAACACTTAAAACTAATCCCAGTGGTGGCAACCAGACATGCAATAGGGTCGTGCTTTAGAGAAAATAGACAGGGTTATGGCTTCAGCCCAGATGCTTCATTATCGCATAATGAAGCATTGCACATTAATAATAAATGTCTGAGTTGGATAAGTTGGATAAAAAAGGGAATTCTGAGGATAGGGGATGTGATGGATGGAGACAGATTGTTGTGTTTTGAGGAATTACAGTGTAAATACGACTTAAGACCGAGAGAAATTAATAGACACTTGGCTTTGACTTCTATGATTAATCTGAGGATGTATATGGCTGGTGGCTCAGTTGGACAGAAACCTGAGATTAGTAAATTATTAGAAGGTCAAGAATACAGAGTCCGAACTTACATGCAATTTATGCCTATTGATAAGAAACTTCAATTTGCATGGACTGGTTTGAAGGAAACTTGGTTGCATGATGTTGTTTGGTCATTTCTGATGTGGATTGGAGAGATGTTCTGAAGGTGAATTTAAACTTGGGAGCAGACATGGGTTTGCGTTTGATTCGACAGAAAGTTATTGGAAGATTGTATTGGACACCAGTTAGGATGTTTACATTAGGGCTTCAATCGAATGAATTATGCGAGTGTTGCAATATTGATAGGGGTACTCTTTTACATTTACTGTGGGAATGCCCAAGAGTGCAATTGTTTTGGAGTGATATCATTGATAGGATTGATTTAATTTTTGGAATACACTTGCAAAGACCCACTGCAAACATAATTTTACTCACACATAAAGAGAGAGGTGTGCGTGCTAGAAAGCATACTTGTTCGATAGACAGGGCCATAATGGTGGCAATTAAGCTAATTCTCAAGATTTGGAAAATGAGGAAAAAGCCTAATGTAGAAGAGTGGTTACGGAGTTCCACATTTTATCACAATATGATAAGGTTTCATTGAAAAATAAAGATAAAGAAGAGGACTACATGAAGCTATGGGGATCGTTTGTGGCTCTTTATGATTGATATGGAGGTAGGAGTGTAATGATAGTTGTGGTTTATAAGGGAGTTGATGGGGTGAGGTGGGGGAGGGTGTTTTTTATTTAAATATTTTCTTTTTCCTGCTTGTGTTGTCTTTTGTGTGTTGTTTTGTGTGTACCTGTCAGTTTGTTATTAAGTCTCACAGGATATGGCTATTTTGTTGGAATGAACATTGCATGATACTTATGATGTTCTACGGATTTGGTTCTAACTGATTAATGTGTGACATTGTTTACTTTATATGAAATAGTTTAATGTTTATTGCACACTTGATAAAGTGTTTAAGAAATAACACATAAAGATAACATAGAAACAGGATTTTTTCTTTGTTTTTATAAATGGTTGCAATTATGATGCTGGCAGCACCTTGAGTGTGATCTACAATAAACATGCAGTATACCCAATTGAAATAAAACCTCTTATACATAGCAGGACATCTACTAAGAGACATCTACTACTACGATAGTCGCTTGTTTTGTTCCTCTCCCTCCTTTGTCCTCCACGCTCACTCACCTCTTGTTAATCTCCGGCTCTACCAGAAATGTCGTCAGGCCTAATTTGGTAGTCATCTGTCTGATTCTCATTTCCTTCCTATCTGTGTTTTAGCTCTTGCACTAAAATGTTGTTAGGCCGTGTAGGATAGTTAATTTCACATTCTTGTTGTTCATGGCCTGTAAGAATGTCATTGGCCCTGATTCATGGATTATTTGCACCAAAATAAATCGGGATTTGTGCGCCATTCTGCCCGCAAATCCATGTTTAACAAATGGGGATTTGCGGGCTGAATGGCGCACAAATCCCGATTTTTTTCCGGCACACATAATCCATGAATCAGGGCCATTGTATTTTCCCTTGCTCACTCCCTTGCCATGAAGCACTTTGAAACACATTCAGCCTGATTCATGCAATTATTTGCGTGAAAAATGCAGATTTGCGTGACTTTCTGCCCGAAAATCCCTGTCTGAAGTATATGGATTTTCGGGCAGAAAAGCACGCAAATCTGTGTTTTTCACGCAAATAATTCCATGAATCAGGCTATTTGTGTATAGGCGCTATATAATTAAAAAATCACATCATATCATATCAAGAAAGGAATTTTAAAAAAAACTCAACATCTTTGTTTTTGTATCTTTTCAGACTAAGCTTTTATTTTTAATATAACAAACCATTTTTCTTTATTCACAAACCACTGTAGTGATATAAACACTAATCTCTAAAGACAGATATACACATTTTCTGGGTTTGCAGATTTCTTTTTTAACTGTTTAAGTCACTATATTTCACACATGGTATGTATACTTTTTGTCATAATTGATAGCATCAGTAGTTATTTATATATGTGAAAACATTCCCAATATATATTGTAAAAAAACAAATCCAAACCCTTCTTTACATGACTATCTCAGACAAACATTTTAAAATGACCCATTGAAGTGTTGTAGGAACTGTCCACATTGAACAATGTTTTTAAAATCTGTTTACAACCTCATCCACTTTCGTCAAGAACGCCACTGGCTCCAAGGTGGATAAAGTTGCTGCACACATAACAAAACTTCAAATATATCTGTACTTCCCGACGTGGTGGTTTGACACTCGCGATGACAAAGAAAAAGGTGTATTTGTCCCTTTCATTTTTCATGATTAAAAAATATTAACTTTGTCTCAGTGTTGCAATACATTTAAATAATATATTATTTTATTTTTCTTTATAATAGGCATTATTTTACTGGCTTCATGTAATTTGAATGTTTCCCTTAAAAATATGCGTTCAGTTATCCAATACAGTTACATTACATTAAACAGTGTATCATATATATATATATATATATATCTTTAAATATGTAAATATCCATGTATATATCCATGTAGATACACATATAGATACATATTTTGCTTGATTTTCATGAGAAGAAAATGATCGGTTGAAAACGCTGTTTGATCTTTCTCTCCCCAGTAAAAACAAATCCTAATACACAGTGCTGACCATTTCTGCTAATTTGTTACTATTTCCTTTTATCTCTGATGTGTCTTTACTCCCAGATTCATACATGTTGTTGAAACATATGAAAAACTTTGAAAATTGTTCATGGCATTGTTCAACTGATCATACTGAGTGCATGCACATACGATGACAGAGAGAAAGCCAGATCACAAACATTTTCGTTTGAAAGCAGAGTTTTTATAGCAACTTGGCAGGTTCACAGCAGTGAGTTAATTTGACTAAGGTATGCACCGATTAGGGACACTTATAGTACAGATGAGTATATAAATTTTTGCTGCAAAAAAGGTGGCTTACAGTTTTTTGCCACATTTTACATTTTTTTTCTTTTTCTTTATTTAAATACAAAATAAAACATGAAGACCCATGACAAACACCCCAACGCGGGTTAACTTGTAAACAGGACAACATGGAAAGAGTCTGAACACATGTCAAGACAAACTGCAATTTTTCAACCAGGCCTCAATCCACCATCTTGCCGTCTTCCATTGCTCTGCACATGTGCCAGCTGAGTGACTCAGTCCAACGGCCCTCACCAATTTATGCTCTGTGAAGTGAAAGGCTATGTTTAGGGAAAGTTCATATGCTTTCTGGGACCCACAATTTAACCAAAAAAGCCTTGCATGAAAAATGACTCAAAGGAGGTGGTGGTGGTACTTATGGTACGGGTGGGAGGTGTGGGGAAAGCTGTGTCGCATTGAAAAATTGCAGATTGTTTACAGGATGCAGTCATGTTCCAAAAAGTACCAAGCGGATGAAAATACTCAATGATTGCGATACTTGTAAAATGCTTATATAAATCTGAATATATTTAACATATTATTCCATAAAAATTATACGTTTGCCTCTAACAGTCGATCTACTTGCCTAAACTACAGCTTTGTAGGCTGTCTCTGTCCTAGCACTTTACTATTGCACTGCACGAATGGGCGGTTTTATACATGATCTTTAACCTTGTACAAAGAACTGACTTTTGTATTACTTGTTTTATTTCTATTTCAGTAAAAAATAGAAACAATGCTTGTAATCACCTTTATGTATTAATATTTCCCTCCCCGCATTATAAAAGTTAGCAATGTTGTCAATCATTTAATATACTGGATGAATTATAAAAAGAATGTGTTTTAATAAGTTAGTATACAGTCTTGGACTTGATATATTTTTTTGTTTCAAACTGAAGATTGCATGGTGGAATGCTATAGGATGCCTTACTGTAAGTTTTGAATCAGACTGTATGTTCAAAACATAAGAAGAACCCAAGCCCTGCACCATCCCCTTAACCATAAAATAACCTTTGGCTTTTAAAAAATAGCAACTCATTTAAGACAGCTGATATATAATTATCGGTTCAGCGCTGCCCCCTTTGCATGTTTATGCTGTTACTACTTTTTTCTTTCTTTTCAGGATGGTTCCTCACCCCTTATACCACTCCTGAAGAATTGAAGGGAAATACAATGTGAAAAAAGACTGCTGTAGTCAGTCACGCACACTCTTACAAAATATGATATCCCCATAGCTTAATATTTAGCATATATAATTCATTTACATGATATAGCACTCTTGATTGTGGCCCTAAAACTGGGTTTATTCATATCTAGCAGCTTTCTAGATCAACCACAAAAACTTCTACATCCAACAATCAAACTACTCACCCATCAGAAATTAAAGACCCACAATATTAAAATACACAGAACAAAATATCTGAGGTATAAGATATAAAATGTATTTTTTTTCCTCTTTTTGTGATTTGTTTTATAGAGTTTGCTAAAATGATGCACTACCGCATGTATTGCAATACCCAGGCCTCGGAAAGCTTCTTTTTTTCCCCCACACTGGAAGATTTTTATGGTTTTGTCATTTAGTATGGAGCAAAACGGCTGTATCCCCCTCGGTATATACTAGCCTGTAATGAAGAAAGAACGAGACCGACATCATCAGCATGGCTCCTAGTCTTGGCATCAGTCAAGGGTGCAAAAGCATTCTGAAACAAAGCAATTTAATGGGTTGTTTTTTAAAGTTACTTGCTTTAACAAAATGGATTTGCAGTTTCAATCAGCTATATCTACTGTTCCCCACAAAAGAAATATCCCAGCAAAGATGAGCAAATATCAGGGTCCCAACAGCTGCAGTGCCAATTTTCTAACACGTCTTTAGGATTATCTACTAATTCTCAGTCTTGTTTCCCTTTTTTTACACACGGATTTCTTCATTGATTTTGTTTCTGTCTGTGATGCAATCTCAAAAGCAAAGCCAATAGCGTTGTTAGGGATCTGCTTCCTGAAAGAATTACTTGACAGTGGCAAAAGTCTGCCTTGAAATCATACGCCTGTTATGCCCGCACTTCCCCAGCTGTGGCGTTCTAGTGCACGAATTGCCATGAGAAGTCCCATCTCACAGGTCAAACTGAAGCATGCATCTGATTAGAAAAATAAGGGGAGTGGTTAGTTTGTGTGAACTGGAGCAGGATACTAGATCGCTAACAAGGCACTCTACAGAAAATATCACAAGGTGTTCTTCAATGACAATTGACATACTTTTTTCTTTTAAGGCGACCAATGTTTAGGAATAAAAGAAAATGGAAGGGATAAAAGTAGCTAAGCGTTTCATTCGGTTAAAGCGTGCGTGTTGTCTTTTGGATTGCATTTCTGACTACTATGCCTCCATGCTACGATATGCAGTGCTCTAAAATAGAGCGAGTTCCTTGTCAAACAGGGGTCAGACTATAAAGATTTGCAATAGTGTTAATAATAATAATGCAAAATGGAGCAAACAGATTCATTCACAATCCATATTATCTAAAAAAGTTTGCAGTAGGGCTAAAATTAGCCAGGCTGTATTTTCCACTATATTTGCTGCATTGCAAACAGCAACCTCACCCATGCAGCCCATTTCTCTAATCAAGCAGCATCCTGGATCACTTCCTTCCTTGAAGGAAGAACCATGAAGGTCTACTCCGACACAGCTAACGCAGATCCTACCACTATAAACTGCAGTGTCCCCCAAGGATCTTGTACAGCCCCCATCCTCTATAACCTCTTCACAAAACCCCTCTTTGACCTACTTGACTCCATGGGTGTTGTATATATAAACTATGCAGACGACACTCAAGTACTTTTACCCCTATCTGGACTCTATCGCCAAGACGCCACAGCCCTTCACAACATCTATGCCACTATCCAAGCTTGGATGGCAATCAATGGCCTCTGTCTTAACGGGGAGAAGACTGAAATTCCCATCATGGGCCAGTCAAACACATTATCTAAACTAAGCCCCCAATAAAACAACTTCAACATAGACAACTCAACCATCTCCGTATCATCCTCTGTCAAGACTCTAGGTGTTCACATTGAGGCAAATCTATCGATGACCAAACAAGTCAGCGTCATAGCCTCTGCATCAGCATTCAGCACCACACTCATCAATGCCATTAAACCCTACTTACCCACCCCTAACCGCTTGGCCACAGCTAGAGCAACTATAGGAACCAAACTCGATTATTGCAACGACCATCTAGCTGGCACCTCCCCCAAAAACATTCACAGACTGCAAACCACACAGAACAATGCCCTCAGAGCCGCCATGAGCATCCCTAGAAGAGACCATATATCCCAAGCCAGACGTGAAGCCCGGTGGCTCCAGGTCAAAAACCGTTTTACTCTGAAAATCCTCACCATCACTCACAGGTGAATCAACAAAACCGCTCCAGCATACCTATCTGAAGCAATATCAAGGACCACATCCACTCGCCCCACCAGAGCTCAGTACACCAACCAGCTACACATACCACTCATAAAGAGAGCCACAGCGAGAGGTGTAGGCTTCTCCTATATTGCACCAAAACTCTGGAACTCACACCCTGCCACCCTTAGAGCTGAAACTTCCATCTCTGTCTTCCGCCACAACCTCAAGGCCATTCTCCTCAAGGCCATTCGCCTCCTCCACTTCTGCCATGTATATTGTAATATAACACAAATGTAATATAACTATATTGTAACCTGTGTATATACTGCTAATGGCTATGTAACTATATTGCAACCTGTATATATATTGCTAATGACCATGTAACTAAGTAACTAAGCTTTGTACTGTAACAAGTGCCACGATGTCCTCGGGCTGTTGTGCGCTATATAAATACGAATAAAACAAAAACAAAAAAAAAAAACAAACACAAGGATTTGACTACCTTTCTTTTCATGTTACACAGCAAACATAGCAAATCAAATAGCCTGCTCATAGTTCCCCATGTTAAAACATTTTGAAATAAAACCGATTGGGGCTAAACCTGTTTGCTCCATTATCTATTATCAGAGCAGCAAAATTGGTGATAAATTCATTTGTTCCACTAAGTTGCACCAATGCAAATCTTTGATAATCTGGCTCCAGGTGTTAACACACAGACTGCCTACCGATTTCCTGTAGTATTGCACAGTCTGATATGTATCTTTTATGGATCATAGGATTATCTGCAGAAAAATCAGCAATGTACAAGTTTCGCAGGACGTGATCACAATTTCAACCTCCTGCAAATATTCACACCATTTTATGGAGCTACTAAAAACATGTGCATGTGCAACATGCTTTTACATTTTTCATAGATTATTTTGAGGGTTATGAACAGTCATTTAAGATATATACTCATAATTATTCCTGCAAATATGTTATGCTAGAATTGCCATTTATGTAAGAATACATTTTATCCACTAAACTGTCATTTCCATGTGCGGTACTTGTAACATTGTAACATTTGTGTAATGCATGCACCTGTTGGAAGTCGGTGAAGCCATTCTGGACACACCATTAACCTGATGAGACCTTTGCACGTGGATGTGGCTGAGTGACTAACAATGTGAAGATGGAAAGCTGTTTCCCAGCCTTATCATTTGAGGATGTTTTCACCACCTTGGCACTGAAGTTGAGCTAAGCATACATTTATGTATTTGCAAAAATGTGTCCTTATCAATTGACTGTTTTAGCTGAGTTGCATTTTCAATGCAAAAGGTTGATGTTTAGTCAGATCGTGAACTGGGACAAGAAGGAAGGGACACACCATATATCAGTTTTCATTGATAGCACAACATACATCAATTGTACAATCAAAACCATTCTTTTTGTCGAAATAATACTAATATAATTATTATTATTATTACTATAATAATAATACAAGTTTTAGAATTACTATGCAGAAATGGAATTCCTGATTTAAAATGCTTTAATTTTTGTTTGAATTAGCATTTTTTCAATATTTTTTCATGAATTATGCTCTCTACAACACTCCATTTCACTATGTCTTGGAGAGCATTAAGACTATAAATGAATATTGCACATCTCTCTTGGTACACAACCATGTGACACACATTACTTAATGAAATCTGGCCATCTTCAACTCATAAGTACTATTTGTGTTAAAAGCTGATAATGGACAGATTCAGGGACATTGGTAAATCGAATTTAACTTTTACCACCACCTAAGCCTTCGTTTTTTTGTTTTAATCCACGTTTACTAACATTCAGTTCTAAGGGCAATTCAACTTGAAATCGATGAATCAATTTGATAACAGAACAGCTGTTGGATTAATGCATTTTTCACTGCCTGCCAGTAACTCAGTTGCATGACTCTCAACCAACTCATATGGAGGAATTGCTAATTCACAGAGCGTTTTCCAATGTGGGTTTGCCATTATAAAATACTTCTGTGACCCGTAATAGGTGATACCATACTTTTGTGTTAGTTACTGCTGACAGTGACTGATGAGATTTGTAACCGAATACATGCTATATCGAATCTATGTTGCTCATCTATATTTATTTCACCGAATGCAAACTCTTTTCATTGAAAAAAGAAGCAATATATGAATCATATATTGCTCCTTTTTTCAATGAAAAGTTCTCCATGCACCTTTCATCCCAATATGGTTAACTGAATTTTAAATTTCTTTAACTTCCCTGTATTTAAAAAAAAAAGTTATTTTCCTCACATTCCTGATGTAAAATGGCTCCACCCTTGACATATACGGCTTCTTTTTGCCACCTTCAAACCCTTCCTTACTCTTTACCTTACATTTCTTTAATGTGCTTTTTGCTTCTTATATGTTCCCCTTTATGGTGACCCACTATCTCTCCCTAGTTAGTAATATCATAGGTATATGTTATTGAGAATTAAAAAGAACAGTTTTAACATAAAGCTTTTCTGTTGAATAGTTACTTTAAAGCATTCCTAAATTATTTATTTTTTATTAGTATGTACTTGCACTGATTTTGTTTTTAATTGACTTTAATTTCATTGGGCTGGAATTTAAGTTTAAAAATGCAGTGAGATGGCAGCATCACTGCATTTTAGCAAAACATATCTGCCTGGACCACTAATGGGTAAATATTGATTTAGAAGCTGAACCATAGGGTCCAGTGGTGAGGGTAATGGATCAACCTTGCCCTCGTTCAATAATGGTTGATAGAGTTTTTTTCAATTGGACAATAGTGATTTTTCAGACAGGAATATTCATAATAATAATTTAGAATTTATATAGTGCTACGAACCCTCAGGTATTTTATTATTACCCACTGTGTGTGGTGCTCATTTATAGACCTCAGAAGGATGAAAGGCTGAGTCTGGCCCTGCCAGGATTCAAACCTGCGTCAGCAGGCTATGCTCAGATGCCAAAGAGAGCACTCTACTCACTGTGCTATCGGACCGGCATATTTCTAGGCTTTTCTCTGAAACTGATTTTGTTCCCATCCACCTTTATATTGGTTCTTGCTAGGGAGTCAGAATAAAATACTGAGATAGGGTAAAGGAGTATTCCCAAATTTCACCAATACATATAGGGTGCCAAATGTCTCAATACTATGTTTTATGGCTTTCAAAATGTACGTACAATTGCTGGGAGACCTGTTGGGCAGCATGTTCAGACATTAGTGCCTAGATGACATTCATTTCTGTCTCAGATTGACATCATACACTGATTGTCATCACCCGAAGGAATAGCTATTGAGGATCACGTGTGAATGGCCTCTCATTTATCTAAACGAATTGGAAGCCTGCACACTCAAATCCCTGACTCACTGTTCCCCTAATGACCACTCTGCCAGATCCATTGATTTCACACTTGCAACTGGCCTGTTTTGCCTCAGAGTAATGCCCCAGTGAGTTCTACACACGATTCTTTATTATATCCATCCACCCTACAAATTTAGAATATGCTAGCACTTAAAGGCTGGATGCAAACAGTAATATCCTTTGTGAGGGCCCAGGGGATTCATATGACAGTACAGATGTAAACTGTATGACTTTTATGGCTCAATCAAATGGGTGATTTGTGTTCACTAAGTTTAACAGAGCAATATCATCATGCTCTGAACCAACCCCACTCAAAATACTAGAGGGTTTCTCAAAGTGAAAAAAAAAAAACATGAACACTTAGTCTATTAAGACATTAGAAGGGAGCTCCTTACCAAAGTGCTCCCATTCGATGGATACCTAGAACAGAGTGAGAATGATGAGCATATGAGGAAACACTACCTCCAAAAGTAAGATACACAAAAAAAGACTGCTGATCTAACTGGTTGTTTGTGCTGAATCTACAGGGAACTCTTGCACTTACATTCTCAAAGCCTTTTCTTCCTGCTATTAATGTCCATAGTTTGGTTCAGATTTTCAATATTTAACAGTTCTGCGCAGGTAATACTGTTCCTTCAGTTATCTCACAATCCAGTTTTTCTTTCTTGCAGACAATCTTTCTGTGAGAAACTGCTACCTGGTGAGGGTGTGAAAGCCCAAGCTGTTTTTGATTTGTATTACATAATGAAATGATGTGGGTAATTCTATCTCAGAAAGGGGGGTCTGCTAATCAGATCCCCCTTTCAGTATACTTCATGCCAAAAACATAGTTTACACCTGTATCTTGCTGCATCAGATTCCCTGATTTGCAGCTCATGCTCTCTAGTGGTACTGAGTAGGTTCAGAGGCGAAGGGTGCCCAGTTTGACAGCTGCAGATGACAACAAAGACAGTGGTTGTATTTAAATGCACCTTTGATCTAAAACCATAATACGTATGATAAACTAAAACCTGGTGCTCAGGATAACTTGAAATATATGCCACAGCCGGGCTTTGGTACGGTGGCTGATAGTTTACATAATTATTAAAGCCACATTTGATTTGTACCTTACACATGTCAACCTTGTGAGCCGAGACCATCTACAGAAGAGTTCTGTGTATTCTAGTCAGACTGCCTGTCCTTGTACAACCAGCAGGACAATGGGCAGGAAGACTGTGCCTCTCACCAGCAAGGCAGCTCTCCGCAGGAGCCCCCTGGGAAAAAAAGCTTCAAAGTGATATAAACTAAACAAAAGGACCATCCTCACACCAGGGTTCTGCTTACCAAATGGCCAGATGTGGATGGAATTAGGCATTCAGACAGAGCATAACAGAGGGAAGGAAGAATTCTTTCAGCTTGGTTTTCTGTGGGCTTCTCTTTCTTTCCTTCCCCTACAATACTTGCACAGCAGCACTTCCTGGATGATGCAAGAAGGCATCATACCTTGTTACATTTACTGTGACTGGAACCCTTAAAGCCAGCTTGTTTTTTCTCGATGCTGGGTGGCCTTTTGCCTTTATAAGAGGGGCTCTCAGTTCCTTCTGGACATTTAAAGGAACTACGAAGACCCTGTTGGGAGAGAAGTCCTTTCCCAAGTCCTTCTATTGTGAGGTGAAGGCAGGTTGCCCATTCCCAGGTCAAATTAGGGGTGAACACTTATTTGGCCAGTCCTGCCACTCGGATAATTGCACTGCTCAATAGATCCCTCTCTGAGGTTAAGTACTCCTGCAATTCTAGCTAGTCAGCCCCAGGGTGGTAGTAAAGAGGACAAGGACCAGTCTTTTCCCTGTGCCTCTGGATTGGGACTTAAAGCACCAGAAAACTCTAAGCAACTCATTTCCTGAATTCTACCTCATTGAACCACCATCAAACCATCTTTCAACTGTGTTTGAATGTCTTTAAACCACCAAGACCCGCAGTGCTGTTGTTGGCACTTCTTTGAATCTCTTCAAACAACTGTTGAGTATTTCTCAAATTTCATTGCACCATTTGTGTGTTTTACTTGCTCTGGTTCAAACACAAAGCTTTCAGATGTGGAATCCTTCAAACCACTATGTCTCAAGGAGCGCCTCCAACCTCCAGCATCTTGGTAATTGACCCAAGCTCCACCATCAAACTGACACCAGAAGTCTCATCGACTTGAACTGTCAAACAGTTAATTGAACCTCATAGAGCTTCGTCTCAAACCCAACTTGATGCAACTCCCCATCTGGATCACCATACATCACTGCATCCTAACCTTGTTTGATGCTCACACACAACATTGAGAAGCCTTGTTTAAGGCCATTGAATCACCAAGTAGTGAGAGATGTACCATTGAGAGGACCTTGCCCCGTTAGTTCACTTTTAGGGCTTTCGTAACTGATAAGCCACCCATTTTCCACAAGACATATAATTTCTGATGACACTATCTGCCATTTATTGCATTTTGAACCTGCTATAATACACAGAGTGCTTGCATCATCTACATTCTGCATAGTCTGTGTTCTTTTCAAAGGGGTGGGTCTTCAAAGTGTTTTTGTAGGCAGTTATTATTGTACATTGGTACCCAGCAGGGTCATGGCCTTGGCCTCCCAGCGAATGAGGTGGGTCAAAATGGGAGCTTTTGCCACATGGTAAAGCCCCTGCTTCAAACCTCCTCTGAGCTGGAGGCCGCCCTCTTCCCTCGCCGAATAATCAGGTAAGTGCCCCCCACTTCCCCCACCTCCCCACTACCTTTTTCCACATGTATAACATCACAACCCACTTACCTTGTGCTGCTGTACCTCACTGATGCTGTGAACAGTATTGCTCCCAGCACGTCCCAACGTGCAAATAGCCATCATGGAAAGGGAGAAGGGGCTATGAGTAGTTCCCTTTGCCCCAATCCATGACAGCAATCTTTATTTGTAGTTTTCTTTTAAGGTTGAGAAACAGTGAACATGTAATTTCTCAAATTAAAGAAATACACTATTAGTACCCAGCTACAATGTGCCAGGGCACTAGTAGCAATATTACCCTTGCAGGGCGGGCATTACCTGGCCTGGTAATACCTCCTGTGCTCAGGTATTACTGTTTAATGATGTGTTTAATTAAAGTATATAAGTATTCAAAGAACCATGATTGGACATTTCTTTATTTTGAAGTATTGTACAACAGGCTCTTTCTAAATCTTCCTGCCTCTATGCTCCATCCTCTACAACTTATCCAGAAAAGGACTGCAAGACTTGTCCTTGGCCTCAAGCCCAGGACTTGCATCTCTCCAGCTCTGAAATCTCTTCATTGGCTCTCAGTGGCACCAAGGATCAAGTTTCAGTCCCTCAGCATTGTCCACAAGGCTTTCTGGGGCTTGGGGCCGCATTACCTCCAACTCTCTCTTCCTAAACATCTCCTTTCTCGAGCTCTCCACTCATCCAGCTTCAACACTCTGTGTGTCAGTTGCTTTTCCAAGCAGAGTGTTTGGGGCAGATCTCTATCTTCGGCTGTGGCCTCCCTCTGGAACAGCCTCCCTGCCTCTCTCAAACTTGAGCAGAGCCACCTCTGGTTCCGGAAGCAACTCAAGACCTTCCTTTTCGCTTCCGCTTTCTCTCTTCCTCTCCCCGCTGATGTCACATTTGCTCCACTCCCTGGTCACCTGGCCACCCTATGAACTTGGGCCCTGGTCAATGCATGTCCAGTTGCACCTCAAACTGTCTCTTGGCTATCCCAGCACTTGTGGTCTATATCTGTAACCCTTTAGTACCTTCTCTCAGCACTTATAAGCCACCTGTTGGCTGCACATTCTGATCTACCTGCACTGTGCCAACCCCCCTCAGAACTTCTCCCATTCCTCTTCCCTGCACGTGCACAATCTGAATGACAGAACGCCTAATAAGATCATTGTTTTGTCTGCCCTCTATTTTTTTTTTTATTTTTTTTTATTCTTGTTTTTAACCATAAGATTTTTACAAGAACTTTTACATAAAAAAAATTTCAAACGTTTTCAATGTAATAGTCTAGATACAAATTTCTG
The DNA here is from genome assembly GCF_040938575.1 of Ambystoma mexicanum. Taxonomy (NCBI): domain Eukaryota; kingdom Metazoa; phylum Chordata; class Amphibia; order Caudata; family Ambystomatidae; genus Ambystoma; species Ambystoma mexicanum. The sequence continues at coordinate 29,175,948 of NC_090924.1, read as the reverse complement.
TTATCTGTGTGCACAATGTATACATATTCAACTTTTTTTTTTTTGTGTGTGTTTATTTCCACGTGTTTATAACGCTTTTAGATGAGTGCAGGGGTATCTAAGCACAATTTATTAAAAAAGTTTACTGATGCAATAGATAAACTCATATTTTCTGAGTTTAAAAGGAAAGCCCATCTCAAAGATGACTGAACCGAAGCAACCACACACATATTTTTTTTCCCGAATATATTGTGTCTGATTGAATAAAGTGCCGTGCAATCTATTAATAGATGTTTTAAAGTTTCTTTTTGAGACACAACAAGACAGAACCGGCAAAAATTCTCCGACATGGGTATTTGCTTGCGCTGAGCTAGGATGTCTTTAGTCAACCATAAATTGAGTCGTATTCGCATAAATGCACTGCGCATGTATGGAGATGGTGACTTTAGCAGGTATTTTTCTGAACATCTCATGTTTTTATCCGGATAGAGGTGCGTATCAAAATGTTTATATTTCAGACATGATTCACGATTCGTCCGCCAATCGTGAATATACACTTTATTTTTTGCACGGACGGGATTTAGGATCAAGGTTTCAACATCAACATCTGCTGCTGCCATTATTCCATATGCATATGTAGTCCATTTCACTGTTAATTTCTGAGGTGAATGAAACAGGTGTTTTGCCAAAACAGCAATTATGATATCAGATTCAATGTTCGTTAAACATTTCCTGAGCAGAGCGCAGAGCTGCCAATGATATCTGGCCCTAAGAGAGATGAGACCAAGTTCGTATCTGATACACGCAATGGGTACAGATTGTGGCAGATTCAAGAGAGTTCTCCAATATTTGGCTTCGATTTTGTCGAGCTCCTTCACATCTGCGATGTCTCGAGATTCCAGGCCATAAAGTATTATTGGTATCACTTTCTGCTGCCAATAATGTAAGATAGCCTCCACTGAAAATTTACCGTATTTATGTAATATCAATTTGGATTGTGATATTGCAGTTGTCACTTTGCTTTGTAGTGATTGAAAATGCTCTGTTGCCACCGAACTGGCTTCAAAATGAGTTCCTAAGTATTTATAGCTCGACACAGTGTCAAGGACGATGTTTTTTACCCTCCACACAAACCTTGTTCTCTGAGATCGTTTCACAACGGAGGCTACAATTTGCGATTTTTTGATATTCATGGATAACTCGTTGTCATCGAAATACATTGAGAGTACATCAATTAGTTTTTGAAGACCTGTCGGTGTCTTGGATATTAGGACTAGGTCATCAGCATACCAAAGCGCTTGGATTGTGGAACCATTCATTTTTGGTGAATCAGAGGATAAATTGAGGAAAATTTCTTGAACATCGTGAATGAAAAAATTAAATAGCGCCGATGCCAGAATACACCCTTGTTTTAATCCTCTTGATGTTTTGATGACTGTAGATAACAGGCCAGCAGTAGATAGACGTACTCGTATAGATGTACATGTGTGAAGTGAAATAATGATATCCACGATGTCTTGAGGACACTGAGCTTCCCTTAATTTTTGAAAGAGTTTTATACGGGAAACCGAGTCAAATGCAGCATTTAAATCTATAAATGCAAAAAACAATGATGTTTTAGTTTGATGAGCTTGAGCTTTCAATGTATTGAGAATCATGAGGTTTACAGATGTCCCTAACCCACGTACAAATCCAGTTTGATTGTTATCACGATACTTGTATTTACATGTCCAGAGGTTAAAGGCCGATAGCACTAGGCGATTAAAGATTTTACCTGGAGCATCCAACAGTGCAATCGGGCGATAGTTTGTTGGTGCGCAGCGATCCCCTTTCTTAAAAATTGGCACAATGACCGAAGAGCGCCATGAATCGGGAATGCTGCGAGTTTTTAATATACGATGAAAGATGTTATTTAGGATTTTCGCCCATATCTGAGGATGTTGCTTAAGCATGAAGTTGGTGATACCATCTGGGCCTGCCGCGCGGGAGGAAGACGACTTAAAAATGAGCGCCTCAATTAGATTTTCAGAACATTCTAAATTCCATGAGCCTGAGGAGTGAGATCCATGGATATGTGTATGAAAAGCTTTATCCGAGTACAGTAGAGCAAAGTGTGAAACCCATAGATTTTCTGGAACTCCATTAAGTTGTGACTTTAAATTATTCAAATTTGAGTTCAGGTTAAGTATCTGCCAAATTTGAGCAGAGTTCTTGCTTGCTATAGCTGAAAGAAAGATCTCTCCATCCTGTTGGAATAATTTTCCTCTATACATACGTATCCAAGATCTGTACTGCACTTTTAACCTTTTGCAAGCTTGAAGCCGTTCGGGCCATGAAAGCTGTTTGGCTTGTCTCAAACCTCTATAGTACTCTTTTTTTTCTGTGATAATTGTTGATCAAATGTATGTTGATGAGATCGGTTTGAAGGGAGGTGAAAAGTTCTGTATATAGACAAGATGTCCACATAGGACTGTGATGTCTGAAAATCTTTTTGTTGTATAATACTTTTATTCAATGCAGCAAGTTTAGTCGGAGTCCACCTAAAACGAGATTTAGCATTGTTAATTGATACATTTTGTGGCATCCATTCCGATTTGGCATGGTCTTGTTGGTTAGCTCCTGACCATGTCAATCTTAACATGTGATGATCACTTTTGGATTGGGTTATTACCTTGAATTCTTTAGACGCCATGAATAACCCTGCAGATAAATATATGTAATCAATGGTACTTGTCGTCTTTCCTCTATACCATGTAACTTGATGAGGTATATCACCCGGGAGTGAACCATTGGCCATTCTCATGTTAAATTGTTTCATAATATGGTTCCACTTGACATATTCAGCTGTTTTACTCTTCGATGCGCTTTTGACCAAATCAATGTTGAGATCGCCGGCCAGAATGATATCTGTTATTCCTGAAGTTTGTGCAATTAGGACAAACATTTTGGACAGATCTTTATATAATCGGTCATCTGTGATGGCGGCTGGATTTCTATAAACATTGATTAGTGCCAATTTTTGGACTTCATTCGAAAGTTTAACCAACTGTATAAATTTGTTTGGATTGTCCCATGCCTGTTATTTAAATTTAGAACCCAGTTTAACAGCGACTAATAATCCTGCCATAAGGTGCCCTTTCTGGGCAGTGATTGCTGGGTTGATTAAGATGTCATGATGGTCCCATAAGGGAGGCTTACTTAACCAAGTTTCTTGGAGGACTATAATATCTGCATCAACCAGAACGGGATGGGCATTGGTGAGTAAATGGGAAAAACCTCTGGTATTCCAGCTAGCCAAGATTATCAAGCCATTTTTTTTGTCGTAAGAATCTGGCGTCAGTGATGGTTATGACTGTGAGATGGTCAGAATCTCGGGTGTCAAATCGAAGGCATTGCATTTTGCACAGTGGCATATATTTGAAGATAGCTTTGTATTTGCGTCTTTTGCAATGATGGATTCATAGTTTCTTCTTTCGGGATCTTGGGCAAGTAAAAATCCCATTGCAAAGAGCTTCATTCGAGCCTGCCATAAATAGTTCATTACTAACCCTGATTTCATCCATAATCGGACTATGCCCAGGTTGGTGTCACAGATAAATTCTACTTGATTAATATCAAAAGATGTGAGATCACCTAGTTCGGGCACATCACTGAAGATGTTTAGAACGCTTGCACGGGACAAATCATATTGAGGATAAGGAGCCGCGTGACATTTCAGGATTAGTGTGTGGTAGCTCGCTTGTTCTTTTTTTCTTATGAGATCGCGTGTTTTTTGTTTACTCATTGAGCCTTGATTTTGAAGAATTTGATTGCAATTCAAGTTACTGCTTGTTTCTATCACTTTGCGGCATAGGTTAATATCATTAGCCTCCTTGACATCACCAGAGAATCTAACTCTTGACACCTTATTCGATGAATCTTGTAATACGGGCACTAAGTCCAAATGAGTTGCCAAATAAGAGTCGACCATTAATTTGATTTTCTCATTTGGAGTATTCCAAAGGTCCTCCATTTGTGATGCAAGTACTGTCGGAGGACCATCACTACGCCTTGATGGAGTTTGGCTTCTAGGTTCTGAGAAGATCTTAGTTTCGTGTTCGACATCGTGTTCAGTGAGATGGGCATTATCCGCGGAGCCTTTTACCCAACTATTCTGTGAGCCTTTTTGAACTTCTACGTCGTGGATTTCTGATGTACGTTGAGATACATGTTCTCTAAGTTTTTCGCAAGATAGCTTGTCGTGATCAGCAGCCTGTTCTATCTGACGGGCATTATTCGCATAGTTCTGCCCCTCACAATTCTGCAGATTTATTTTAGCTGTCGGATCACTTAATTCAGACATTCGCCGCAGGATATATAAATCTACTGCTGCTTTGATTTGATCGATTTGAGATCCCACTGGCAGCAACGATGCATGTTCCACACTTTTACTGGCATCTATTGATTGAGCTTTTAAGCTAGTGTCAGAAGTCGCGTTTTTGTTGATTGATAAAGGGTCATTTAATTTCCGTTTTTCCAATACTGCAACGAGTTGGCTTAGAGGTGACTGTATAGAAAGTTTATTTTGTGCATTCCAGATTGGATTTATTGAATTAGTGACAGGAGACTTGTGTCTCAATAAAACATTTTCGCCTACTTTGTCAATGTGCGTAGTTACAGTTTTGGTCATATCCACTGTACGTGGTCGCATGATGCGATTATTTGTTTTAGTAGATCGTTTTGTAGATTGGAAAGGTTTAGTTACCAGGTGCCTAGATCGACCCTTATTTCGTTGATGTTTGTTAAAAAATTCATATTATCATTTTGACAACTTGATGTTTTAGGAGAACTTTCAACACTTATCCAAGAAGTGTTTTTGTGTGAGTTTTCATTGTCCGCCTCTTCAATTGGATATATAATTTCATTGAACATAGGCAGAGTGGTAGATTGGATTAGAGGGATGGTCATGATCTCAATGTCTTGGGACAGATCATTGATAGGTTCAGTGAACTGACACAAGGGCTCCTTTTCTTTCGCTTGAGCTTGTATCCAAGCCGAAATTTGGTCGATTTTTGCAGATTGTAAAGTTATTTTGTTTTCGAGAATTTCGAATAATTTAAATAGACTCTGAATTGTCGTATTTACTGCCATAAGAGTGACTTCTAATAGACCTGTGTTTGGAGGGACATGTTCTTTTTCACGAGAAGATTCACAATGTCTTGGTGTTGGGAGTATGTAAGATGCAGATTCCGAAGTGGTTGAATCCATGGAGCCACGTTTATAGTAATCAACATTAGATTTGTCTGGAGTTGTATTTTCTGATCTCTGCATGTTTTGCTTTTGTTCTTTTAGAAAAACATCTTCGTTGGTTGCGAAGCTTTCCTCCTCTGGGATTTCAGGGATTTGGTCCAGATGTAGTTTTGGATCTTTTTTGTGTTCCAACTGGGTGGTTGACTGTATCATAGTGTTATCGGAGATTGGCAGATTATTCGGATCATCCCCATCGCTGGGCAAGACTTTATTTATCACCGGGTCTAATTGATTTGAGTCTGGTACAAGAGTCAATATGTTTGAGTTCGTTTCATTGGATTTTTCATTACAGCAAGGAGACAGGTTTATAACAGACTCCGTTTGTGATGATGAAGCAGCATTAGACAAAACTTGATCATTAAGTTCGTCATTAGATTCTTGTGGCATAACAGGTAGAATATGAGATGAAGAGAGATTTTTAGTCATTGGACAAAATTGTCTTATATCTCTATTTGCCATTTGAGTTTTTTGTCGTGTTTTTGCGCGCGGTGTCAAAGTAATAGAAGTTGTTGACTGGATTTTCAGCAGATTGTTGTGTTTGGATCGCGTAGCAATTGCAACCATTGGGCTGTTTGCTGCATCCAGCACAGGAAGTATTACTGACTTGGGAGTAGATGCCATAACGTGCAGTATAAATTATAGAGTGCTTTTAGTTACTATTCAACTCACAGGGCAACACAACTCCGAATATTGGTTAGAAGAAGTATAGGCTTTAACTCACGGTTCGGGATCAAAGAGGGAACACCTCCACAGTCTCCTGTCTGCTAACCGCACCACCAGCGTACAACAGCCGTATAACAGCCAATAGGCTTATGTCCACCGGGCTTAAAGCCACAAGGGCGGTAGCTTCCGGACTTTAAAGATGCAAGTCGACACGTGATGAAGTCACGTGCAGTTAAGGCCACGCCTCCTCCAGGAAGCGCGTAGACGGCTCGAAATGGCAAGAGCCTCGGACGGCTCGCAGTGCCAAATTAAGTCAATAGGCTGCTGTTGCACAGTTCACAGCCTTAAATGTGTTCCACCAAAAGAAACGCTTGCACTGAGCAGCCGGCAGCCTCCGGACTTTAAAGATGCAAGTCGACACGTGATGAAGTCACGTGCAGTTAAGGCCACGCCTCCTCCAGGAAGCGCGTAGACGGCTCGAAATGGCAAGAGCCTCGGACGGCTCGCAGTGCCAAATTAAGTCAATAGGCTGCTGTTGCACAGTTCACAGCCTTAAATGTGTTCCACCAAAAGAAACGCTTGCACTGAGCAGCCGGCAGCCTCCGGACTTTAAAGATGCAAGTCGACACGTGATGAAGTCACGTGCAGTTAAGGCCACGCCTCCTCCAGGAAGCGCGTAGACGGCTCGAAATGGCAAGAGCCTCGGACGGCTCGCAGTGCCAAATTAAGTCAATAGGCTGCTGTTGCACAGTTCACAGCCTTAAATGTGTTCCACCAAAAGAAACGCTTGCCCTCTATTTCCCCCTCCTTCTTTTGTCGTGCCTACAAACACTTGTGTACAGACATGTTATAAATGCCATATCATATCATATCATTGCTGTTTTGGTTGCTACTGTGATCACATTCATACCCTCTACAAAGTATAGCATGCCCTCAGCCCAGATTACCACAAAGGGCAAAACAGGTAGATCGCTTGTCTGTGTTGACTGGGATCACTGTTGGTTTGTAGTAGTGTGAGGGCTGAGTAGGTGGTTTAGCCACTACGTATCCTAGTACTAATGCAGGGCAGTAGTCATTTCATCATACCTATACTATGCAGTTGGAAGGGTGGTTGAAGCCAGAACATTTGAACACATCTGATTTAGTCTTAAACATGTTTACAGACTTCCGGTTGAGGCAAGGAAAAAAGATCTAATTTCTTGCCTCCCTCACAAAGTTGTTCACTCCTGGTCACCTTATATTTGGCTGCAACATCTCAATATCTCAAGCAGGTATGCCATGTCTGAGTAGTCATGTTCAATTTCTCTTAGATGATCCGAGGGTTTGTCATTTCTCAACTTTAAACATGTGTTTTCCAGCAGGAGCTGTTTCCTATTGAAATACTTTCCCAATATCTCCATAGCAGACTTAAAGTACACTATTGTTTAAGTGAAGATTGAAGCTTGGTTAGCTTCTTGTTTATTGTGGAATCGTTTTCCATGCGTCTAATTCCGAAATGTAATTTTTTGGTATATGTCTAGTAAGAGTTGAGATGTATGTTTTGTTGTGTACAGTGTTTTGTTGCAATTATGTGTCTCTTGTTGATATGTTACAAAATAAAGACTTTATTGACTCATTTATTTTCTCGTAAGCAGAAGCTATACAATATGCTTTCCTGTGTTGAAGTTCCTTGCTCATAGTCAAATATCCCTTCATAGTTTAATAGTATACTGAGCAATGTGGTCCTATTCAACGTCTTTGCAAATCATTTTAAATTGTTATGAACACATTGCTTCCCTGCAGTATTTTATTTAATTGATTTTACTGAATTTAATGACTGGAGTTTTGGATTCTGTAATTTCATTGCAGTACATCTCCCAAGCTAGCACATTACTTAAATTGGCAGCTTTACCTCAACAATCAAAATATTGCTTCTGAAATATGATCCTAACTCTCAAATTTTATAAAACCCATTTCCTTTCAGGGGATGTGGCAATAAAACTGTCAGTGATGCTACCAAAAACACAATAACCTACTCGATGGGTATGCTGTACTTTTTCTTTTAATGTACAATATTGGTGCAATATTTAGTTTGCTCTGTTTCCAGAATACAATTCCTCTAAATATATAATTGAAATTTTAAACATGTGGATTACTCGTAGATCAGTGTTGTAGAACCTAACACATCTATTAGTCTTTCCTTAACAGACGTACAATGGCCAAGCTTTTTTTAAATGATCCCATTGAAAAACACTTTGTATGTCAGGCCCGAACTCAACTTCTGTGCACCACTCAATGGGACAGCTTCTATTGCATTTAAGGCAGAGCACGGGGCCTCATTACAAGTTTGCAGTATTAAGGCAATACATCCACTGAAATACCACCAAACAGAATTACTGTTAGCGCCACTGGGTCGCGTGGATTTACTGCATGGTTACAAGTGGTGGTTGGACATTGTATGTCCCATTTCTGGAGTCCCTAGGACTCCATGACGATTTTGGCAGCAATTCCACTGAGTTTACTGATTTTTGGGGGTTAGGTGGTGGATTTACCATCATCATTTTGCTGGAGGTTTCTCCTCCACCTTGCCACCAAACCCATAATACTACAGTGAGGTATGGTAATGTGGCAGTAAAAGAATTACCACAACGTTCCCACCATTTCTCACTGCACCACCATGCTCATAAGGCCCTTAAAAATTGCCCAGATTAAACAAGCTTCCAATTGTAGTCAATATCGTCACATTAAATTGACATGTTTTTATTCTTAAATGGAAGGAAGAGCGACACAAGTATTCTGAACATTGTTCCATTGTTACCTTTCTTGAGGTCCCACCTAATACTTCAAATATGTTTCAAATATGTTTGAATATTGTTGCAGGGTATTTAACACAATGGAAAAACGCCCCCTAATTGTAATTGGTTTTGGTTGAATTATTCCAGGGTCACAAATACAGTTCTCCATTAAAGGAGATTTTTGTTTTTTCCTCATGTTGTTCTCTGACACGGCATCACTTATGGGGGAAATAGAGGTCGCATTTACAAACCCTGCAGGCTTCTTTGCAGCTCATGGCATTTACCCAATGTGTTCACTTATCTTTTACTATCCTCTCTGTTTGCTATTATTAGTGGCTGGTTATGTTATTTCTTTTATCAGCCACTGGATATTAACATTAACATCATACAGTATAAGCCCTTCTGAAACGAAGTTATCAACAAAAAAAAAAAACATAGGTTGACCATCATCACTGTTACAGTCTGTGTAGGCACTTGATTTGATGAAATGGAACCAGTGGCGTGTAATGTGTAATGGTACTCGCCCAATCTTTTAAATTGTACTGATGTGACAATATTGTTCTCAGTGCAGGACCTTTCTTTTTATGATAACCCACAATTTGGCAGTAATCACCTGCTTTGTGGGATGGAACGGGAAGGACATGTTCTAGAGCTCGCTGAATCTGGCACTCACGAGTACACGAGGAGCTTCTAGTGTTCAATTGTGGGTGTGCTGCTAGCACACGTTCCTTATACCTTCATGCACATAAACAATTCATGTTAGTTTGTGAAAGGAATTCTGGAAAGCGACATGTGTGATCTAAGCACAGCACAGCCGAAGTTCCACTTATTATATCTCCTGTTTTAGTAATATGAAATAAAGAAACACATACGGTCTGATTTTTTAAAAAGAAGCCCTTTACAATAGCACAGTCCCATTGACAACTGGGTGTAAATCAGGTCCCTAGACCTACAGAGCGGCTACGTTTTTGGTTACAAGTTCACAGAACTGGTAACCTCCCTTGAGGTGGCATTTTCATAACTAGAATATCTTGCCTCACATTCATAAAGGCATTATTATTCAAATGTAAGTGATAGGTAATGATTAATTGAATTACTACTTGTGCCCATATCATGGCCCCAATACCTGCCATACCCATCATGCTTCTTATTACCATGATACTGACATTTTTGGAAGTATGTGAAATTAGGTTTATATTTTGAGGGGAAGAAATGTGTCTGCTGAAATGTGACCCGCAACCTAGCTTTGCGGCTTTTGTTCTGACATGTATAAGTAGTTCACGAATAAACATATTTAAATAGCAATGATCAGTTCGGCTTGTAACGCAGATGTCACAAGTCAGCATTCTCTTTAGGCGAGGTGCCATTTGGTTTATCAATTATGCATTAAGGGCCAGATTTGGAATCTGTAATGTTTCCAACTATGCAAACTGCTATTACTGATCCGAAATGATATCAGCACATACAACAATATAGTACGTCCTCTTACTTTAGTCTCTCCCTATCTCACTAAATCCAGAGTTGTCTTCCTGTTCATTGCCTCCACCTTGGATTGGTGGTGTTTTAGGGTAAAATATCCAGTAAAGTAAAGCCAAATCAGGGAAATCAGGGAAACTGCATTCTAGACGCAGGCTGTCTGTGACGTTGGGTAGGAAGGGCAGAGGGCACACGCAAGCAGCTGAAGGCTGCCATCCAGCCATAGTAGAGGCTTAATAGGAGCCAGGAGATGAAATAAGAAGGGATTGTATGTAGAACAGTCGGACAACCCCACACATTTTGTTTGGTATTGTCGGAATGACATTTCTCGAACATGTATTAGATGCTTAAGATCATTTCTCAGAACTAATATTCTTACACCTGGATTTAGTTCTCTGGGTCCCTGCGATGGTTATACCCTCCTAAAACAGGTCAGTATAATAAAATACCTGTTGAGGGCATTTGGTGTACCCTGTAGTCATTGCAGTGATACATGATGAGTTCGATATATGTCGTACTTATTACTATTTAACACTCTTTGAAGTGATAATATGTACAGATTTTTCATTTTAAGACGACATTTTAAGTTTAACTTTTATTTTCTATAATATGTCTTAAAAGATGACTGCCAGCCAGCATTGTACAATGTCCTCAAAAGTCCCTGCTCTGCATAGCAAAGAATGGCCCTTATGCAAATATGCATTTCATCAACAGATTGGAAACACTTTAGTGGTTCTTGATCGCATGGTAATAGCATATAGAATGAACGGTTGTTTCCATGGTTTAAAATACATGCTTGAATTACATTATTATGAGTATGGTGTTGAGGCTAAAACTACTAAGTCTTTTCAACACTTCACTTTGGTGGACTTAGCCAGCTACACCCTCACGAAAACCTAGCAGCACCTCCTTTATTTGTATGTTTGCTCTGTAATATCTGTTTAAACGTTGAATAAGAAGTAAGCCTCGACAAACCTGCTAAAAGTTGGTTTGAAGGACCCATACATTTTTTTATGTAGATTTGACCTAATTCACTAGCACACGAGTATATTGAGCATTTTGTCAAAAGCACAAATCTTGGTCGAATGGCTTTTACAGTGCCTCGAAGGAAGTTTTAGGTTCTAGAAAAGGCACAGCTCATGTCTATCTATCTATCTATCTATCTATCTATCTATCTATCTATCTATCTATCTCAATCCATCTAGCCCTCCTTTGCCACAACGACACCCAATTTTCGAAATAAAATCAGAGGCTGTTTTATATTGTTATTGTGAGGTTTTGTGTGGATTTGTGGAACAACGCTATAGTTTTAAGACACCCGAAATGCGCTCTTCTTTTGGGAAGAGCAACTTAACCATAACTACAGGGGCATTATCGTTGATGTTGTAATATATACACAACACATATACACACATATAAACAATATAAACATATAACTACATATGTAAATGTGTATATATGAACAGAGGGCCTGATTCACAAAAGCATTTTTTAATGGCACAATCCCATTGAAAACGCTTTGTAAATCAGGCCCAGAGAATCAAACCTGTTTTGAAATCTGATAACTTTTTCACATATAGAAAAATGTGTTGTTTTTACGTTGCTTATCTATAATACATATTAGCACCCTGCAGAGGGGAGCCGACCAATCAGGAGGCTAGGAACACGGCTCGATACTGCCGATGGCAGGTTCAACCACCTGCCATCTTCCTGCACCCTCTGTTCCTTTTTATTTCAATCCTCCTCACTTACCTCATTGCGGCAGCAAGTGCTACTGCCACAGCTGCTGCTGATGTTCCATCAGCTCTGCACAGTTTGGCTGCCATGGAAATAGAAAAGGGGCTCCGTACGGAGCACCGCCTTCTTTTTCCATGGCGACCATGTTAGTATAGTATTTCCTTTCCGCCAACAGGATGCCACCAGGCTACCCATTCATAGAAAGATAGTACTTTAAATCAGCCCGACCGAGACAGGTGCTAATAGTGTTAACCACCCATTCCAAAGGCTGGAAAGGGTGGTAACATCCCAAGGCCCTCATTAAATGCACTTGCTACGCTCAGGCCTTTAACTCGGGCCCTGGGCTGTTGCCACCCGTTCTAGCCCTTGGAATGGGTGGTTAATACGTAACTATACATGTATCACAATATCTCCTTGGTCTTAGACAATCGAGTTTCCGGCCACGGCATGGGACCGAAACAGCTCTCCTTGACCTTAAAAAATAAATCGATGACCTCAGAGACACAGGCAAACCTGCACTCCTCGTGCTCCTCGACCTGTCAGCCGCATTTGATTCAGTTAACCACAAAACACTCTGCCAACATCTATCCTCAATAGCCAACTTCTCCGATAATGCCTGCAAATGGATAGAGTCATTCTTAAAAGACAGAACTATGAAGGTCTTCTTGGACTCGTCCTGTGCCGACCCTAGCACCATAAAGTGTGGGGTCCCACAAGGCCCCTGCATGGCCTCCACCCTTTACAACCTCTTCACGAGGCCCCTGTTTAAATTCCTCGACTCCATGGGCTTTTCATACACAAACTATGCGGATGACACCCAGGTACTTATCACCCTCTCAGGTGATTACGCATCCAACCAGAATACTTTAAACTCCATCTACTCAACAATTCAAAACTGGATGGCAGGAAACTGGCTCTGCCTTAATAGTGACAAAACTGAGCTCCTGCTGGTTGGTTCGCCATCCAACCTCAATAAGTTGAGCAAATAGTAATCCTTTCACTGTATCACCGTCCAATCACTGTATCACCGTCCATCAAAACCCTTTGCGTGGTTCTAGAACCTGATATGACCATGAACAAACAGGTTAACGCCATAGCCTCCACGTCTGCCTATTACTCCAAACTTATCAATGCTATCCGACCCCTCTTGTCCCAACAAAACTGCCTCACCATCGCCAGGGCCATCATTGGCTCAAGGATCGATTATTGCAATGCCTTATTCATTGGCACCTCTGCCAAGAATATCGCTAAACTCCAAATCGTTCAAAATAATGCACTCAGAGCCGCCACAGGCCTCGTGCATAAAGAGCACATCTCTGAACTCAGAAGACAAGTCCACTGGCTTCCCGTTAAACAAAGAATCATCTTCAAAGCCCTGGCCCTGACTTACAAATGTCTCCATGACCTTGCTCCTCCTTACCTAACACGTAGGATTACCAAACATTCCACTCACAAACCATCTAGATCACAGTACCCAGACTCCTGTTTGTCCCCAGGACTCACAAAGTGCGTGTGGGCGGCTCCAGCTTCCCATCAGTTGCCCCCACCCTTTGGAATGCACTTCCTCCCCACCTCAGAGCCATTGAATCTCACACTGTCTCCCGTAAAGCCATCAAGACCAACCTTTTTGTTTGATGTGTTAGAACCTGCAATATACTGTAACATGTAACTACCTAAATGTAAATAAGTTCTATCTGGGGCGGCTTATTTGTAACCCTTAAGTAAGCCTCCTTAAGCTCTGATTCAGGTCCTCGATGTCTGCGGGCTGTTTGTGCGCTCTACAAATACAAATAAATAAATAAATAACCCTTCTGCTTGAGCATCAGACAATGTTTACAAAACGTTTCCCTGAGGTTCATCCTCAAAAATACTCACTAAATTAAATTATAATGCTATTGCAAGTCACTGAGGGGCTACGTGCCTGAATAGATGATGCATGTTGCTTTATGACAAGTTCATCGGATTCTGAGGTGAATTTCCATATTGAATTTACATAGAAAGAGTATTTAGTCAACTCTAATACATGTTCGCATTACACCACCTTTTACTATTTGGTCTCGTGCTAGCTCTCGTCCGGGTTTCCATATGTAAAAATATAGAACGTCCAGTGTTGGCAAAAAGTACACATTGTAAGCGGTTTAAAATAAATATAGTTAATAACAGGTTTTCTAGATTAGGTAATAAATAGGTTCTCGGTCGCTTTTCCTAGACTCAAACACAGTGCAAATTGAGCATGCTGCCATACATGTCTCGGTTTTAACTAATGACTGTGGTTTGTATGAAGCAAGACATCTGAAAAGCTGAATTTCCTTTTAATGATGTGTTCTAGCCCCAGTGTGCAACGTGGCTTGACAACTCATTTTGGGATACTATTTTAAAGGTGAACTGTGAGGTCATTTCTGATAACAGGTAACTGTTTTACCAATAGGGCAAACACTGGCTTAGTGCAAAAAAGCCCTGGAAGAATACATTTTGTCTTAGTGCAAATACCATGAAAGTTGTATTTGCAGCAGGCCAACGTTCCTACCCAACAGTCAAGCCTCTTCCTAACTGAAGATCGTTATTTTGGTTTGGGATGTTTAATTTTTCCTGCCCATTAATTGTGTTGCAAATACATTTTGGTGGGGAGATTAGAAAGACATTTTTCTGCAAATTATCGCTGAGACCCAGAACATATCCCTTTAGTCTCTTGTAATAATTTTACTTAAAATTAGAATTTTAGTCATCGCGGAAAGGTAGCTAAGAGGCAAAGCGGTTCTGCATTGACACTGCATTCTGTTAGTGATGGATTTAATTATCAAATTGACTAATTAATCCATTAAGGTAAGTGCTCAGCTAGGTGATACTTGCAAAATTAGAAATATAATAACTTACATGCACTACATTGCCAAGAAATTAAGACATTTATCAAGTTTACTGTGAGGATTAATGTGGCATTTTAGCTGCCGTTAGCACAAGAGACAAATTCAATTAAGTCAAAGTGAGGAGATGTCAGCTGTGCACGGATCCATGCTCGGGAGAGGAAGGTGGGGGAGGTCTGCGGAAGGTGAACGAGGGATGGGAATGAAAAGGCATTGCAAGAGAAAGGGGCAGAATGTCCAACTTACCATGGCACCAACGCCGTAGGTTGCTGCTGGAGCAAGTGCGTGGTGGTAGGGGTCTGCAGCATAAACTCGTCCGTAACTAAAAGAAAAGCAGAACGACAGGTTACAAACATAGAACATCAATAACAAAAAAGGGTGCTTCACAGTGTGTACATTTGGCTCCTCTGCAGCCTTGTATTTTCAAGATAATTGCAGTGCCATTTTGTAGCTCACCAATTTGTATCTGCTGTGCACGAAATTGCCAAAAGATTGTGATACTAAAACTAATAAAATCTATAATTTCAAAAGATTTCCCAGACTTTTTGTTCATGCAGGTTGCCGGGGATTGCAAGCACCCTGACAGAACTGAGCCACCACTTTGCGACGCCTATTCATTTTAGAGAAGGGAGACCGTTTGCTTCACGCAGAGGAGCAGTTTCTAATTCAGTACCGCAGTGGTTGGCATAAGTGATTATTACGACACACAACCGCAACATGCTTGCTAAACTGTGAACTGAATGCTGAGCAAGAGGAAGTACCCGACCTAAAGGGGTGCATTTACATGTGAAATGCTCCACCAGGTCATGATCAAAACCAGAAAACACTAGTTTTCTCTTGGATGGCATGAAAAAGTCAATCATTTCACTGTTGATCAATCTCGTTAAGGATTTCAAATAATGCATCTATGTAAACATCTTTTATAAGTTCAATCATGCATCAAAGGGCAACAGAGTCCGAGTCAAAGTGAGGTTTAATCATCTGGAGCTTTAATCAGCATAGATCTCTCCTTATCATACTCAGACAATCCAATCTCAGGCTTAATTCCCGTATTTTAGTATCTATAATGTTGTAATGGCATCCTACCTGTACCTACTGTCATGCTCCAATGTCCGATGGGCATCTCCTGCTTAACTAACAGGAAAGTGCCCATTTCTCATTCTGAATAATATTTTTATCTTCTTTCTGTCACCTCCAAGCCCCCCTTTTTTCCTCCTTTCCCTACCACCACTCCAGCAGATTCCTTGTAGCAAGCGGTTTTCGACAACGCCCACCTTACAAGTCACAAATAATTACATACATGCATAAAAGAATGAAGCCAGAAAGAAACGATCTCATAGCAACGAAACGGGCCTCATTCTGAGTTTCGCTTAATCTTAGCAGTAGAGCCTCCAGGATACCAGCAAATGTAGATACTGTTTCCGGCACCCGGTTCGGTGGCATTGCCACTGGATTATGGGTGCCAGAGTTACGGCGCAAATCCCCATTCATGGAGTCCTATACTCCATGAGGGGAACTGCTATCCATTGGCGATGCCGGTAATGAGTGCATTTTTTGCCGTTAGGGCACCTGGGTTACCCCCAGCAGGTGCCGCACCGGCAAACGCAGAGTCGGCCGATGTGGTAAAGAGCCGGTGTCCAGGAATAAGAGCACTTTTCTACCGTTCTGTCCAACTCAGATGGAGGCCTAATGCATCATCTTGCAAAGCTAAGAAAAAGACACACGTGGCCGATGATCTATGTGGAGTAACCTTGTCTGATACTTTGTGCCAACAGATTTGATTGATATTCATTTCATAGTTGACTTTGCTGGATGTTGCTGTGTCTCATGGGAGTGGGTCATTTAGAGCTGCACTCCCAATCTAGTTCGATATTGTCAGTTTGTGCGCGATTAATTACACTGTTTGGCATAGGCATAGAGCCAATTTCTTGCATTTCAAACAACAGCACATTTCATAAACACTAGTACTTTAAGTGTATTTTATGTAAGTTAGTGACATTCCTTGTAGCAGCTTTCCCATTGACCCTTCAACAGTTATACCATGCAATGGTTCTCTGGTGCATGGAAGCTCTGATACTTACTAGAAGTCATTACATACTCAAGCATTTACATAACATATTAGTGATAACCCTTTAAACGTTGTCGATTATCAAATGTCTCCAGGTCCAAAATTTATATTTATTTATTTTATTTGTATAGCGATCATACAACCAGTAGGCATTGAGGCACTGACTTTTCTTCTGATCTACCGGCCATTGTATTAAAGCTACATGCAGTTTTGTCCAACAATGGCGAGAGAGTATTATTTCTACTAAAATGTACAGATAAAGTTTGCGTTCCAGAAAGCCAGGAGAAATTCTCTACTTTGCCTGTTATCCTGCATTGAATGCCCAGTGTGCAACTGACTCACAGGAGGGACAATCCTATATGACACCCCTTGTCAAGCTTATACTTACTTAGCCAGCCCATTGTTACCCAAAGGACGGGGATGTTTCTCTATACATTGAGGGGCACCTGCAAACCAGTAGAGTGACAATGACTTCCCCACAATGGGCTGGAAAAGTGGAAACCACTCACAGAGCAGTCACTAATACTGAGGTGACGTGTTTAGGCTTGAAATGGGTGCAGGTGTCTTTTAAATACCACATACAGACTAGAATCGCAAAATGTTTTTTGAACCTGTCAAAACGTGGTCTGGCGTGTTACACTGTCCAGGGAAGTGATATCTCCTTTTCAAGTATCAGGACTAGTTTATGCTCATTTGTGAGAAACCGATGCCCCCCACTCTTCCCATCTGGATTTTGCTAAACAATGTACTTTTTACTGTGGCTTCTGTTCTCCTCTTGAGAATGACCTTTTGTTTTGCATTTTTTGCGTGTATTTAATGGAGGAGGAGAGTATGTCATCCAGATATACTGAGCAGATGGTACATTGACAATTCGGCCAGTCCCATTAGTGAGTAAATTACACGCTAGATTTTGTGAAGTCCGAGATGTGATTGCAAAGGTTTGGGAAACAGAACATGGGGACAGAACAGGTCAGATCGCTAGAGCTTTTACTGCAAATCATGTATGTACAGCTGTGCAGCCGTGCAGAGTCTATATATTTCAATGTATGAAAGTGGACTTCAGACATATGATATAATATGATTTGTTATTTATAACGTGCTTAATACCCAGAGGTTTCTATGTGCAGACCCAGGGATCAAACCTGTGCTGCTCCGTGTCATCTTGCTTCCAAGGCGAGCACGTTGCCCCTGAGCTATCCTCCCGATATATGATGCTAAACCTGTGCTTTCTATATAACAGGCCAGGTTTGAAAATGTATTCATTTCCTTAAAATAGCTTACAAAGAACGGTGTCTGTTAATTGCCACCTGTATATGGTAGGTCTCCAAATTCCAGGGCTCTTGAGAGCCAGTGAAGGGGATCATTACTGGACGAGAATAGGATGACCACCAGAGACGAGTTTGATTCATATCATTCAGCTTCCGTTTGGTGGTTGGTGGTAAATATCTGCAAGGGCAAAAATGTGCAAGTTGAGAATGCTGGAATAATTTCCTGTTATTTTTAGAAAAAAATTTGTATTTTTAAATTTCTTAGAACAAAATAAAGTCTCCATACAACATAATGGGCTCACAGGAGGCAACCAAGCATGGACTCAATGGGTACATTTGATTGGTTGTATAGCATAATCAGTAGATCATCTCTGAAGTTTGTTTGGATCACACTATGTCAATCTCATAGTTTGAGCGTCTATGAGAGCATAGAGTTTGAAGTAAAAACTACTTTTGGGATAATTAGGGTTTGTAATTATTGTCAGTTGGCTGCACCCACGTCGACTAAAATTCCTTTCCTGAATGTTATAAAGAACTGAACTTGCTCTATTTATTCTCGCAATTTTCAGAATCCAGGGATGGATCATGAGTCACTATCTTACCTTGACACATCTAATTTAACGAAATGCACAATCAATTATTATTAGACACTTGTGTGGGAGTCTCCAGGGGTTGCATAATGTGAAATACTCTTAGGCAAGAAAAGAAAATGAATTTAATAAAAAAAAGAAACCACTTCTATCCAGGGTTCCCTGTTCTAAAGTAGTTGTAATTCGGGTGCAGGAAACGTGTAGCACTAACTGGATTTGGGGGGCAGGAAATGTGTTGCTTTTCATTTTATTGTGGGGGCAGGGAATGTATTTAATTTGGGGGGTAGAAGAAATTGGGTAGGTTAACACATGAGCTGTGCTTAGAAGAAAGTGTGTAGATTGGCAGATGTATGCAATATGAAGAACTGTGAAGGTTATCACATACAGTGCTCGTGCAAATATTAAATTGGATAGGTGTTAGGCAGAATTATATGCAGTACCCTTTGGGAACACTACACACAATTAGGACTACAAGTGGCAGCACAAATTCACCTTTGGTACAAGCCTGTACTACACAGTAAAGTGGTAGCAATGGCTGATCAGCCAGACTTATCTCAAGAGCAAGTCAGCAGTATCAAATAGTTACACAAAGGACAGCAATCACTATGATTCAAAGAAACACTTACTCAAGGTTTTCAAGTAAAAGAATATACATTTATGTACTCTTCAGTTGTTAAACATTTCACTAAAGTAAAGCAGTTCAAAAATCACACTCTTAATACACCACACCAAATAGTTTCCAGATATGTTAAGCTCACAAAATGAAGTGGGAGTAACATGGCACTCTGTTAATTTAAAAGGGAGGGAAAGACAAAATTAGGTAAAAATGGAGCAGTACCAACAAGTAAGTAAGCAGGGCAATCTAGAAAGAGGAACTACAGTGAGAAAATCAGGTGCAAAAGGCTTAGGGCCAAAGTCAATAGGACAAAAGTCTTTTGCTCAAGATCACACAGTTCAGGTGAGTTTGCGGTTAAGTCTTTGCCAAGAGTTCAGAACAAAGTTGGTCAGCAGAAAAGTTAGTTTAAAGAGAAGAGAAGGACAAGCCCTCGGATTGGCAAAAGGTTTCACACCCTTTCACCGCGGCTGGATGAAACGAACAACCGGATGTTGAACAGTACCTTAAACGTAGAAGAAGCTGTAGCTGCGGCTGATGTTCCTGGTAGTTCCAAAAGGGTCATGGTTCCTGAAGCGACTGTCGGACTGACATGAAGTAGGAAGACTGGAGGGTCCTGCACCACCCAGGGAAGAAACAAGCAGCAGAGCAAAACAACAAATAAAAGGTGTGCTCCTTAAAACCCAAGCAGGGTCTGACCTCCCTGGCTATTCGGCCCACTGTAGCTCTGTACAGTGAATTCAACCAGAAGATGGGGTCCTGGCTTGTCATTTGGGTGAACTGGTTGGTCCCACCAGCTCAAGGGAAGAAGATTCTTGGAAGATCCTCTCTGTCGTTGGAGTATGAAGATTCGGGCCTGCAGCAGGGCTTCACCGGGCAGTTCAGTCATGGTAGGGGTCCTCTTCTGTGAGCTCTTCTTCGGTTCTCTCGTTCCAGCGCGACTCTGATCCTCCAGACCCAGAGAACTGATTTGTATGCAGTTTTCCCAAATTCACACAGCCTGACTGTAAATTGCACAGCAGGGTGGCTGTCCTGGCGAGGACAGTCACCCAGGCAATCAAACAGGAGTGGGACCTGGGTTACCAAGGGAACCCATGGCAGGGGTCCTAAAACCCCTCCCTCACATCCTGCCTACCCAGGCGCCTAAAGGAGGGCTTCTGTGCAGAAGCCCACAAAAAGACGGTGAACAAAGGAACCAAACCTGGTTTGGCGCGTAGAGACGAACACGAGAAAGACTTTTCCAAAAAGAAATGGTGACTAAACCCATCCGGAACAATATTAAAAACAATATGGTCATGCAGGTTTAAGTTTGAGGCTACCAAGATAGCCTAAAACAATACCATGGTTATTTAAGATAACCGCGGTAGGAAAAATAGGGTAGTTACCACTGCCACCAGCCAAGTCTTAATGGAAAGAGAGGAAAGCAATGCTCCAAGAGAGACAGACAAAAAGGGATAAGTAGTAACCATTTCCAGTACTCCATGTAAGATGGTTTGCACTGGGTCTGTGGATTTAAAATAGACTAATAAAGTTAATGGCAACTTTACATCTTCTGGGGGACAGTAGTCAGCCCCAGAAAATGGAGTCTGAGTTGGGAAGTCTAAAAGACAACCCTGTATCACTGCGCTGATGGTGCTGCACAACATACAGTAAAAAGATGATGTCTGTGGAGTAGGTGAGGCTCCACAGTCTATGAACACAAAAATGGTAAACACACACAGCAAAACACATGTAAGCGTGGTAAAAAGGGCTCACACTCTTTCCAGGTGAAAAAAAAAAATCCCAGAAATCCAGCAAAGCTGCTGAGGGTCTCACTAGGTAAGGGAAATTAGCTATATATGAGAATTCTCCCTAACAGTAGGCTAGCTTAGAAGAAACTTTGAAGAGTAGCACATGTATTTCACTTAGATCTGGGAGTGGACACTTGGAGCAGCACTTTATAATGTTAACCTGTCTATTACGCTCGAAGATATAGGATTGTAACCTATCCATTGCAATTCAAATATCTATAGCCATTGTAACACATAATGATATATGCAGGCATCCTTAATACTGCAATAGAGGATGCCTGATGGTAGCCTATTATAGAACTGACAAGATTTTGAATAAGACTACAAGAGTAGCCTGTCTACTTTGCTAGAAATTCCTATGACCCCAGATCGTAAGGCAGTCTGTCTCCCATGTCTAGCGGACGGTATGTGATAGCCGGTCTATAGGAGTGTGTCGGACTTCAGGGGTAGCCTGTCTATAGCGCCTAGAAGAGCATAGGCTGGTAGCTTGTCTTTTTCACACAGATCATTGGATCACACTGTGAGATCAAAGATAAGCTACAAATGAGCTTAAGGTATGTATAAATGCACCACTTCGGTAGGCATCTGCCGCAGGCATGGCTATCCATCCACACACTTTAGAATGCAGCTAAGACTAGTCTAGCTGGACAAGTAACAGCCTCGTCCCTTACACCAGGCATAACTCAACACCTCTGCCATTTGAATACAGCAACAACCTATGACAATTTTTGGTCTAGCTGGTCACATAACAAGTCTCTTGCACTAGCGCCTTGTCATTAACTCCCTCAGCACCCATATACATGCCTGATCTCTTGGGTTGCTTACTGGAGCCTAGCGGGCCCACCTAATTCCTAATCCTGGCCAAATGCACATATGCGCTGAAAGGCTTTTCTGAGAATGTTCCCATACCTGGACTTCGGCCCCAGAGGGCATTCCTATCATAAAGCACTTTGAGGCCATACAAATGAAAAAAACATGGTATATAAATGACTACTACTAATACTACTATCTAAACACTAGACAACATCTTCTGTTCTACAACAAACAAGTTTATGGGTTACAGGTCAGATAAATTGCTCACTTTCACAAAAGACACACTTTCACTAAGACTATATGTCAACAATATACAGATCATGTTAAATTAGCTTCTATCTACTATGCTGATTTATGATGGGCTGTACCTTTGGCATTCTCTTTAACAGATTAATGTGCAGCTTTAATGGACATCAGCTAAGGAAGGGGGTCTGAGTTATCAATATTACATGGACTATATGCTACTGAAAATGTCCTGAGAAATATCAATATTCGTCCCATGCAAACTAGTTCGGTACTGTGATTGACAGTATAAATAACACCATCAACAACAAATTTGGGTCGAAGTTGTTTTTGTGATACAGCCCTATGTAAAACCATGTCTGATACGTTCCTCATATTGCGATCAGTGATATAAACCACAGTCCAAGTGCATTTGAAGCAAAAGAATACATGGATCCAACCATGATCTACTTAATATATTTATTTTATATTCTTATTATTAGTATAATATAGCCATGTACACATAGCTTTTTATACATAAGTAAAAGAGGAATCAAAAGGACATTTTATAGTAAAATTCACCAAGAGAAATTGAACACAGTAACATATAGTAAATATAGCAAAGAAAAAAAGAAACATATATGTTAACACAAATGTCATCAACACATGTATTATTATTATTATTATTATTATTATTATTATTATTATTATTATTATTATTATTATTATTATCATCATTATGGTATTTATTGAGTGCAAACCTGGGTTTGGGAAGCAACAGAGTGCTTTGCAATCATATGTGGAAGAACACAGAACAAGTATCTTCAAATTCATTGCATACTCAATTCTTATTGGAAAAGGCCCATAGCCATTCCATAGATTGCTTAATTGTGAACTTCACATATTCAAAATGGTGATACCACATCAGTTATTGATCAATGTTCCACATAAATACCTGTTGTAGGGAAATACATGCACTACCATTTGATTTATGAACCACTTATAGCTCTACAGTTATTTTTTGGTGCCATTAAAAACCATAATATTATTTTGTTTTGTGTATCAGATATATTATCCACCCACCATAATATTTTTTTCAGCAGTATCCCCACAAACAACTCGACAGTAATCTTGTATAGCCAATATTCTGTCTCAACGAGGGTCATGCCTATTTCTACTTATAACTATGGGAACTATAATATTGTGTAACCAACTTGTTGGAAGTCTACCAATTTCACTAAGTGAAATAAGCAGATTGTGCAATATTTGTCCCCATATCAAGGAATTATATTTTATTAGGGCATACCGAAGTACTTCGGGAGCAGGTGCCACAGAATTTGGCACTCTATCCGTCTGGCAATCATGTTAATGTTGCTGGTGTACATCCATTCAATTAGGAAGCTACGGTTGAAATTCAACAGGCCTGTCCTCCTAAGTAGATGTGACATAGTCCTCCCAACTTAGCATAGAAGCACTAGCGATTTGTTTATTCTCATTGCCCTTGTAATGAACTTTATTCCTGAATAATCGTGTGTCATGTTCTTGACAGTGTTGACCATTTCCTGCCATTCCCTCTGGCTTGTTAGCAAGCTATGAGTTGTAATCCATTTGTTATACTCTTTCTTCCCTAATTTACAAGCTATTATGTTTGTAAAGCCTCAATGACTGATCCATTATGTGTTTTTATCTTTCCTGAGAACCTGTTTGTCATGTACTATGTCAAGATCATATTTGTGCCTAGGTGTTCTGTTAGAACGACTCCATCTGGACTGTAATGCCTGAACATACTCAGTATATAAATATTTCTCAGATATGGATAGTGTTCTATTTTTACCATAGCTACACTGTAGGTTATATACTGATGTACCGCCCATAGTCCCTAATGAACTATGTTATATGGTATTCTATCCTTTAAGCAGTGAATGACCTAGGGTTTTAGCTCTTGAAGAGATTACTTCAATATTTTTAGCTGACCATCTGAAACGTTTAGTATGCAGATTAATTTCGAATGCATCAGTCCTATTGTAAATTACCTCATGTACCTGAACACCTGCCCAGATTAAGAGAACTTTAGAGTGAATCATTTCCTCTCTAACAAAAACAGAGATATCCATAATAAACTCTAAGGGGGTCATTACACAGTAGGAGGTAACCATGCCGCTATTAGTAGCATGGCTATCCCCTTACCGGGTACCGGGTCTGTGTTCCTTGAATGAGGAATTACCGGGCCATTCCGACCTTGGAGGGCCCGATAATTCCCGATTCAGGAAACCCAGACCCTGAACATCCCCATTCCCATTCGAGCCCCCATAGGGCTCAATGGGAATGGGGTGGGTGCTAACAACGGGCCCATTAAGAATGGGCCCGTTGTTAGCACCCTGGTCTGTTCGCGGGAACCGCTAAGGGCACCTGGAAAAACCAGTCATCCTTAGCGGGTTCCCGCGAGCAGACTTGTAATGAGGCGGTAAGGGGTTGACGGCTCTGGCACCTCAACCAGCGCTGTTAACCCCTTACCGCCTCACTCGTAATGACCCCCTATATCTTCTCCATGTAAGAAAAGATAGTTAATGGTTTTGGTCGATGTTTCTGTGATCCTTGCATAATTTCCCAGTCTATTGTTACTGGCACGTCCATTAACTATACGCAATACCAATGTGGTTAATGTCCTGTTCTTTTGTCTGAGAGATCCAACAAGAAAAAGTGATCTAGATATTCATTGTCACAACAGTGCATTTTCTAAGGGAATTTTGCCATTAAAAACACCCAAGATCATCAGAGCAGTGGTGCTATGATCATAGTTGTCATTTTATATGAGTTCTGTGACAAGCAGATTAATGTTAGTGTACTCACCACCCAGCGGGTCATAGATATTAACTATCATTACTTACGTGTATCTGCTTGACAATCTAACATCTGTCAGTGTACCCGCCAATATATAATGATGGGGACGCATATTTCAGTAATATCACAATTGTTTCTGACAATAAATAAGAGTCACCCTCTTAGCCTGTCTAGCATTCCTTTATCAGTGGTATTACGTCTGCCTAGAGCATATGGATCAATAAACCAGATCTCTTGTAATGTGCCTATATCAAATTGATCTACATGAGTATATAAGCCTTCAGGTGTTTTATAATGATAATGGCACTGGGTGTTTCAAGAAAAAGATTATAAAAGCATGTGTGGTGTCAGGGCCTAGACACTGCTCTATCTGGCAGCACAGTTGAAAGCCAGTCCCAATTCATTTTTATCATTACTATCTTATGGCTCAGAGTGGTCAGTACCAAGTAGACTGATCTTACAACCCCTTCCTGATTGAGTTAATAGCAATATTGCATTTGATATAATTGCTATTTGGATTGATCTAATTAAGCCTTGCCAGAGATGGTTCTATGGGAAAATGCTTTGCTAGGTGTTTCACACACATAGCCGACGTTAAGCAAATAGTAACAGTAATTAGGTATTTGTGCAACCACATTTTCTCAGGGGAAATTAATAACAGATGCGCTCTTGCTTTCAACCCCTATGATGTCAACACTCATGATATCATTAGATGTGAACGATCTCAACTGCAGTAGCATATGGATTAGATGGAGTATGAAAGGTCATTTCAGGTAAAGCTGATAGGCAGTGCAGAACAGGATATGAAATGTAATGATTTTCCCCACAGTAGTGTGTCCAGAATCTACAGAGGGGAGCTAGAACCCATGGGTTGAAGTGCGGGCTCCTGTAAAACCCACAGGGAAACTAATCAATAACATGAAATGTTAATAGAAGCCGTAAGAGCGGGGAAAATGTAGTCAACCTTACCTGTCAGCAACGCTGTGTCAGTGACAACTGCAATCGCACCAGCGCGAGCGCGAATGCCTATTTCCGTATTTAAATGTTTCCATGGTGACCCAATGGCATCGTGTAGGTGCACGTATGCCTTGGGTCCCACCTTCGTGTCATCACAGAAGGCGGGACTATCACCAGGGGAGCAGGGAGCCCGCACTTCAACCCTTTGCTTCTCACACATATGGAGAAACATTTGAGAATTATTTAAAACTTAAGGTATGGAAAAAAACATTTTATAAACAAGGTTTTGTTAATTTGCAGTATAAACAGATACTCAGTTATTGACATAGAGCTTTTTTGCTTTTTTCTTTTCATGTTCTCTCCGTTGTGGAACACTTGGATTTGGTATGTGTTTAAATTTGTTCATCTGAAACATTGTTGTTACGAAATGGTTGATAATTGTTGAAATGTTGGTTAATGCAGATAGATCCCTGAATCAATGTACCACGCTGATGAAGGTTTTTTGTAACCGAAATGCATTGGCATCTGTACATATAATCCTAACCTGATTTGGTGCAGCCTCATTGAATATGACAGATTAATATTCAAAAAGAGCTACGAAAAAGGGATGTGAATAAACATTTCTAAAAATCATCATATTTGATGGCGATAATTTATTACTATAAAGGTTGTGGATAAACTATTTGATACATTATCTTCCAAATGTTCAGCCCTCTTTAGGGCCAACTGCGAGCACCAGTTCTTGATAGAGCAGATTTACTCTAGCTCTTTGTTCCATATCTCTTTCCGGACCCACTAGCCATGGCCTTGCGCCATAGCCATTGCTCAAGGGCTTGAGCTGTACCTACGCACCATGCACTATGGCTGGTGTCCATTACCCGCTCACTAGTAATCAGCCTGGTCCTACTAGCCATGACCTTTGTTGTGACCCCATCAGAATGACTAGAATGAGGCTAAAAGGCTGTGGGTCGTATCACTCTCACAGAAAAATAGCCATATCACATAGGCCATGTCCTTTGGCCCCGGGCAAAGGCCAATCTGTAACAATTCACAAAGATGTCAGTTGGGCTAACCGCCTCCGGCCATGTCCCATATTCCCCTCTCTTGTAAATAACAAGGTACAACTGACTATAGCTTTTGACAATGGCCAGTGGCCGTAGCTTTGTACCTGGCCACTATCCACTCCTCAGCAATTCAGATTATGTCAATAGCCAATGGCCACTGGCCATGGCCTTTGACTGTGACTCATATTTCTTTAAGCATACCCATGTGCCAACTGCCATGGACTTACTTTATACGACTTAAAGATGAGCCCTCTGGTTGTGGCCCCATTTCCTCCAGTTTTAAATGACCACGTCCCAATAGACATGTCAAATTTCCCCTCCCCCTTTTTTTCCATTTCTTTCATTCCCATTAACTCCAATAATTTCTCTCAGAAGTTTACCGATGATCATCCTAACATCACGTAGCATTGCTGTGCAGGACTCATACCAACTGAAGCAAACCTTTTTACGAGTACCCCCATAATTTGCCAAATGCTCAAAAATTGAAATCTTCTGCATCTCTGTGGCCACTTTACATGTGTTCCCTTGCTCCTTTTAGGTCCACCCACCTTCATCATTCTGTCTAAATCCCTCCTGTCCTTTTGTAATATTATAGTCGTTCCCACATCTCTTTCCATTGATTCACTTTCTTTTCTAATCCCATCTCGCAATTTTCCTGCAGGAATCCCACAGTATTCACCATAAAATGAAGATTATTTGACTCAAAACAGGCTCTCTAGCTCCTCCAAAGTGCCCGCCTAACCATTTAGTCCTCTTTCCCACTAACCACCCCATTCGGATTTGAAACAACTCCTTTCCCTCCTCTAGTAATTATTTTGACTACTGTTCATTATTACCTCCTGCAGGATTAGCGAGTCTTATTATTTTTTTAAAGCCTTAATGCTGCAATGCACCATGAGAGATATATACATGTTTGTTTTGGATTGGGTTACCCCCTTCTCTACTGGATGGATTTACATAAAAACAAAAAACGAATTTCTAAAATGCTTTGGCCTTAACCTGTTTATTATTTAGAGTAAATCTATATAGTGATTTTCGCAGTGTGCGTGTTCAAAGGAACCACTTTCTCCTCCTTGGGAAACTGAATGGAAATAGACAAAAACTGCTTTTTTCTGTACTTAATAATTGTTTCACCATTTAATGATTTGTCAGGCAAGTCAAATGTTAGTAATAGAAGTTTGGGATATGTCAATGGAAATTGGTTTTATATTAACCATGACTATAGTTATAGTTATGACTATAGTTTGTATAGGTTGAAGACTGTCCCACATTTTATTGAATGAAAACATTTTAATTGAAGTGCACTTAAGGTTAGTAAACTTAATGCGACAAAACTTTGCAAATTAATTGCTTTGGGAAACTGAGAACCGGGTTGTGTTGCATTATGTTTACTCACCTTAACTGCACTTCAACTAAAGATGTTTCCTTCAATTTCAAGGGTTTTGATATACCATCGTTTTGTTTTCCCATGCCCACTGTATATTTTTCAGCACCACTGGCTTTTCAGTGTCACTGTCCATGGCCGCCAGCCATGGACAGTTTATATTTTAAAGGACCACTGTCCATAGCCTTTGGCCATCGGCAATGGCCACGGCCTTTGGTCATGCCGATTGTAAATTTTTTGGCATGACGGGCCAGGGCCATGGCCAGTGGGCATGGCCTTTGGTGATGCCTACTGTATATTTTTCAGTGCCACTGTCCATGGCTTCTGTAACTTGGAATGTGCCGAGTTAAGGTGGTCCTGAATTCCTCAATGCGCCTAATTTGAGGGGTGTGTTGCGATACATTTGATCACGTTAACTAAACTTTAACTCAAGTTTTGTCAGTGGATTACTGTATATCATGCCCACTAGTCCGTGCCCACTATTTACTTTAAAACACTACCATGTCACTGGCCACACCAACCTCACTGTATATGTGGCAAAGACAATTTTTTAATAACTTTTTCCCATACCCACGGGTACAATTGCACGGTACTACAAATAGCCTCAAGTGTTTGTAGAATGCACTACGTATACTTGTGTGTATTGTTGTTTTATATACCCGCGGTTACTGGGTAAAAAGGTGAAAAACAAAATGCTTCACTGCCCTCCCAGACCCTCACCAAGTGCCCCCTCTCCCATTTGCCCCACAACACTCGTCATTTCTGTGACACAGTTTCAGTTGAAATGGCGGGTATCCATGGTTATATCCCAGGTTATACCCGGGGTATGTGAAAAATGTTTGAACCTTGGGTTGCAAATTTTGTCCATAGCACCCCTCCAACTCCCCAATGTCACTTGGTGTCCTCCTGCCTCCCTCCACCTCTAGCCTGATGGCATTTGCATGTTTTTTGACCTGCAAATGGCTTTTTACTGTATTTTATTTTCTGATACCCTGGGGTAGAACCTGGGGCATTACCGCGGGTATCTTTTGCATCGAGAAGAAAAAAGATGGCCATTGTTTCATTTATAAACACCCAGTTTCTCAATGTAACCCGGTAGATGTCGCTATTTATTTTAGAGAAAGGGGCACCCCCCTTCTCTGTCAAATATTTCGAAGGTACTGGACACAATAAAGCCAAACCACAAAAAGATGATGGGTCAACGCTACGTGCCCAAGACATTTTTAACCTGCTCCAAATCCATCAAGTGGTTTTGTCTATGCAGTGGAGCAACAATTGACATTTTCTGTCTACGGAAAAATGAATGGGGACTATGTCGAAAGTGCTTTTTTTTCTTTTTTGTTTTATCTTTTCCAAATTATACAGTCAGGGGACAGGGAGGGGGCTATGGGGGAGAACAGGCAGGCTTACACAATTGTCTGCAAAATATCAGCCAAATCCATCACACGAGTCAAAGTTTAGTAGCAATTTATTTTTTAGATTTCTTATGAAACTCTGACTCACCTTAACTATAGTATGGCTACTGTCACCCTATAACATGTTTAAAGAGCGAGGGATTCATATTTCAACAGTATATGCTTACATTTGTTTTAAAAGCTTTTCTAGCATGCCCAATGGAGGAGGCAGACACGCTTCTCAAAATGCATCCACCTGACGAATTAGGAATATAATCTCATAATGACACACATTCGGAATCTCACAATTGGATAATAATTGAGTTACATTTAATGAACACAGAAATAAGGCTTAAATAAAGATATGATGACCGATTTTCGATGAAGGCATTAGAGATATATTTAAATGTTCTATGTTAATCTCCTTTCAAAGATCAACAAAATCTCTCTCTATATATATATTTATATATATATGCAGAGAGTAGCGAAGCATTAATAGTGGATGGAGAGACCATTTTGCATTTTCACTGTGGAAATGCAATGCCATGGGCTGCTTCTGAAGCGCAAGGGAACACATTTAGCAAAGTAGTGATTACAGCCACTCATTCAATTGCTGAATTTATATAAAGCTCATCTAATAGCCTCAATGAAATGCCTACCATGTAAAAGGTGTGTAGGAAACTGCATTGATTAATGCAAACATACTTTGTGCAAGTTTGCCATTGCATGTAAGTCATACCATCGATATAATGGCATTGCACATAGCAGGGCTTCGATGTAAGTCTAAACTACACGGTTAGATTCATAGTCCAGCAGTGTTTGCTTTTTGTCAAAAACAATAAACGAGATGGACAAAAAAACAATAAACGAGATGGACAATTCACTATGTCATGACTTGGGTCTTCATTAGAGCAGGGTCACGTGAGACACAAAGTGACCATTGAAAGTGATGGTGAAGTTAGGTAACGAGATTAGTAGCGTGTTGTCTTAGTGAAAGGCAGTGATGGCGATCTTCCATGCTAATGTAAGACATCTTTGAGATGGTTTCAGTCGAAAATTCCATTATAAAACTGGCTAAAACTATAAAGGAGAAATGGGCATTACATACAATTAGGTTTAGGGTTTACAAAAGTGTCCTGTTTTGGATATGCATGTTTCCTAACGTAGAGTTTACATTGTGGAGACGTGCGTCTTTTCATGTGTTGCATTCGAATCTCCTGACAGGTGTCCACAATTCAACCACTTGATGCAGCCTCAGTTGCTCCTGAAAAGCTTTTCATTACATTACTTAATCCTCCGAACATTCCAATTCAGATACTGCTCATTTGAATTTTACTTCAATTCAGATCTGTAATCCCCCGTCTGCAGAAACTGTGCTCGTCCTCATGGCAGTTCAATTGTGCCAACGAAGCTGCTACCACTTAATAGTCTTAGAAATATATCTTTTGAACAAATGTAGAAAAAACTGACTTAATTCACTGTACTCAGGCTGGCAGTATTATTTTTCAATTTGACAACCTCCCTCTTAGTTCCCTTTTCATTAAGCAAACAGCATCTAATTACAGATACTGAACAGTGAAAGTGCACAGTACAAACTTGACATGGGTCTGCAGTGCAAATCTGCTTTTGAAATGAATTGGTTTCATAGGATACATTGCAGTATTTGGGAGGACCAAGCCATTTACTGTGATGACTAGTGCATACACATCCATGAACATCAGTGGCTGTATCTGCAATTAAGAAACACAGGGCCCGATTCATGGATTTTTTTCCACGGTTCAAAGTGACTTTGCACTGCTGAAAAGTGACTTTTCACTGCAATCACAAACCATGATTCATGGAAATTTGCAAAGTGTATTTTTACAGTGTAAAGACAAATTCCATGAATCGTGCACAGTCTTTATCATCAAGAATACTTTCAAACATCAATTCAGGGGCACAATTTCATAACAGTGGACATTCCCACCACTTGGGGTAAATATGGATTTAACATAGGTAAGCCCCATAGGTAACCCCCAAATTGGATATGTGTATGCGAGTATGTTAGCTACACTTGCAGTCATAGACACTTATGAATTATTTGTGACCACAAGGTATTAGTGATATATTTTGCAATATCACTCAACAATACGAAAAACAACCATGTAAGTGAGCACATAGCAGCCTTTACATATCTTTTGCCATTATTGCCTCATTCAGTTGCACTCATTTTTATTGATCTCAGAAGATGAAATGCGGATCCGTTTTACTGCAAATGTTCGTGGGTATCATCATATTGAAAATCAAACTATCTAAATGTCACAGGCCATAGCAGTGATATTCTGATTTGTGAGGTCCATTGCAGTGCATCCATTGGCAATCATTTTAAAGGTTTATAGTGCTAAGACCTTTGCAATTGGTCTTTACAGGGCTGAGATTTGGGGGCTGAAGTTTGCCTTCAGACTGCAGATAACGGAAAACACATTCTGTAGATCAATTCTGTCTCTTCGACAGAGTGTCCCCCATCTTTAAAATAGGCATGGGCTTGGTTTACCCCTTATCAAAGACTATCATCAGATAACTCCAGCAATGATGTGGCCCATACAATGGGCAAATGAGGAAGCTAGTCTGCCTAAATCTTTACTCGCTGATAATCTTTCCCATGTTGGTGGACTGAAAATTGGATGGCTCAAGCCACATTTGCCGCCATAAATGCTGGCCATTGGTTTCACCCACACCTGATAGCTGGCCACAGCAAGACCCGCGAGGTCAACTAGATGAACCTATACCAGGGACAAAGTGAATTAGCAGAAATTGGCAAACACTCAAATAGAGCACTTGCAGTAATCACACCACCCAGACAATTAAAAGCATATCTTGAGTGGTGAATGGGCACATTCCAATGCTCATACCTGGTATGGCTATGCTTCAATGTTCTCCCTTTGAACTATGCAACTGGGAAATGGCAGGGAATTGAATCGCAAGCCTGCCTCTTTTGTCCAATGGATATTGAAAAGTTTGGTCATTTGTTATTCTTTTCTTTTCTTTACATTGCAATTCGAAAAATGTATTCCAAAATTGATTCCAGTTGTTTGTTTTCTATCGAGGGGGATCTATCTATTTAGTCTGGCACTGTTGTATTGTTTATTACTGCAATATATTTATTCCTAGTTATTTTATTGAGATTTTGCAAGTCGCTTTATACAACATTTTGTGTTTCAAAGCGCCACTTAATTCCTTTATCAACACTTAATACCTTTATCGGACTGGCATTGGCATTTAGGAAGTTGTATTCCTGCGATTTTGAGGATATTTCCACCTTATAAATATGCTTTGAATATTTAATTTCATTTCTAAGATGAACCTCTAAATCTATAAATTGTTAAACTGCAAGGAAGTCTATTTATTGTTAAACATTTATCACATTTTAATATGTATATTGAGCTAAATCTTTAGATGTAGGATGTTTAATGTCACAGTTCAAGTGTTTTAATTTCATCTGAATGTATTTTATGATTGCTTTTATAATCAAATAACACATTCTCAGTTGAGGGCTCAGCAGTTGGAAAAACATAACCACACGTGCCCAATCACAATCCTGTGTCCAGGGTGGACATATCTCACTTCAGCAACTCCTCAGCCAACTCAGTTGTGAGAGCTATATGTGTGTATTTTTGGTCTTTAACCCTGGTTAAAAAAAATGTAATGTTCAAGTTGA
Organism: Ambystoma mexicanum; assembly: GCF_040938575.1. Classification (NCBI taxonomy): domain Eukaryota; kingdom Metazoa; phylum Chordata; class Amphibia; order Caudata; family Ambystomatidae; genus Ambystoma; species Ambystoma mexicanum. The sequence goes on along the minus strand of NC_090924.1, from coordinate 29,142,468 downwards.
GAAAATGAAAGACATATTTAAATAGCTGCAGTACAATTCATATGTGTGTAATGATGACAATGCAATTAGCTGCCAACTGAAGTTCAACAGTGACACATTCACACATGCTCGAATGTGCAAGGTACTTGCTGGACCATATCCTGATCTGACCAATGTAACTCTGGCTTATTGAGGTCAACCTCTGTATCAATATGACAAAGGTGGTCATCAAGTCAATGGGGGTCATTATGAGTTAGGCGGTAAGGGATTACAGGCACCGGTAAGGAGACCGGTGCTGGTAATCCCTTACTGCCCAATTCCGAGGTCCCTTAGCGGGAACTGTAAGGAACGTGTGGTCTGACCACACGTCCCTTACGGGTCCCGCTAAGGTACCAGGGCGCTAATAACGGGCTTGCTAGTCGCGAGCCCGTTATTCGCGCCTTCCCCATTCCCATTGAGCCTATATAAGATGTAGTATCATAGATTCTGCAAGATATCATGTAGAGTGCACAGTGCCCTCTATTTGCTTTCCTATTTCTTCTTCCACAGTGATCCGGTGAGGAAGCATTGAGGAATATATTGGTGTTTCAACAAATTAAAATTCTTGAACTACCAAATATGTTTGGATGGGGAGTTCACGGTCATTGAACTGCAGCGCCCTCCACACAAGTCCCTGTAACGACTACATGGATCAGGGGAGGGGCAGGGCTGTGTATGTGTCACGTTAATCCTTGTTAGTTATACTTTTTCCAGAAAACAGTGCTAAAAAATGAAAAAAGATTAACACATGTTTGTAAGTGATTTTGGAGTGGTGGGGGGAAGAATATGCATAGCCGTGTTGGGGATAGTGAAAGCACTTAGGGTGTTTTGGCTTGTGTGGGAACTGCTTTGTACCCCAAAATGGACCTTCACATATTTACATACCAGCAAATAGTTGGTTTAGAGACCTGCAAATGTGTGTGGGTCACTTCTGGGCGTGTTCATACAGCACAGAACATGACGACTCAGGAGAAAGGCTGACACACTCGTGAAGCTCTTATCAACAATGGCTTGCTCCTTTTTTTTAAATATTTTTTTTAACTCTTTATTGGCATTTTAAGAAAACACAACCGCCCAGGTGGCACAGTAGTTCAGTGTTCTCTTAACCCTTGTTATACATTGATTATTCACACAGTACATTTGATTGTTTATTACAATCAGCGTTAAGAGCCACAATGTAGCTCAGCTTGGTAATGGTCCATTACTCCCTTCCTCCATTTACTATACATCTCCTTGCAATGTTTGGGCTTGAGTGATAAGGACATTAAACAAATGGTCCCCAGATATCTCTAGGTTTGGCTAGGGGTGTGTCAATTTACCATATTCAATCTCCATTTCATTGCAGTATAGGCTATCTTCCCACCACATTTTCACATTTGGTGGTTGGGTACCACCCCAAACCATTGATACTCGCCTCTTGGCCCGGAGCAGGAGTACTCTGGTTAACTTCCTCATTCTGCCCGGTATTTGCCTAGTGTGGCCCAATAATGTGGTGATCAGGTCAGGGTCTATTCTCTCACCCACAATGTCACTCAATGCTTCAAATACCTTTCCCCGAAAGAGTAGAATCTCTGGGCAGCCCCAAGTGTAGAAATCTCGGCTTGTGTAGCACCACATCTTGCACATCTTTCTGAGGTGTCTGGAAAACATCTGTGTAACAAGACCAGCGTTTGGTAAAACTGATGCAGGTATTTGAAGTGAATTACCTTGTATTTAGTGTTAAGAGCTACTTCCTTCGTTTCCCTACAATAGTTCCACGTTTCACTTGACACTGTGTACCCCAATGATTTGAAAACAAATCTAGGAATGTAAGTTCCCCTTTGGTCTTCATCCTATATAGAGTTAAGAACTGACCATCTGGGAAGAGGTCTTGAAAGCATGTTATGTTCACGCGCTTAATGTAGCTCACATAACTTCTCTCACTATCAACGGGATCCCCAGTATGTAAATAACTGGTAATTCTGGTGAGTATATTATTTCCCCCTTGTTTTTTTTTCTATGCGAGTCCACGCCCTGCAAGTCAATTCCACCATGTTGGTCCCCTTAGAGGCTCGGTCAGGTGCTGTCAGTATAAATGACCTCAAAAGGAATGGGGTCACCAGAGCACTGTAAGAGGATTCAATTCAACACTACAGCTAAATCAACGCCTAGTCTATAATACTGAATGAAAACCCTTATTGATATATCTTTATGTCCAGTTCATGCGTTCTGGATGACTACCCCTATATAACACCCCTCTCTTGGAATCCTCCTGACCCCACTGAGCCAAGAAGTAGTTCTGTTTTGCAAGTTTAAAAGGTTTATTCGATAATTTAAACAATATATATATATCACACTTATGATAAATTAATAATTGAATATCACACTTAATCTGATATGCTAAAGATTAACAACGGAGAATCTGGCACTAACACGCTTCTCTATAATCAATAAGAAGTTGACATGAAATGGATAAGGTAGCACACAGGTGAATAGGAACAAAAGAAGAAGGTGGTACAGAATGCTTTATGTAAGCTCAGGTGGATGCAATATTCAATGAATGCAGTACAGAAAATACTCAATATGATTTCAACCAAACAATGTAATCACTTTTCTCTGGCAATCCCCTCCCCCCCTTGATGCAAGGCAAGGAAATGGAAGGAAAACACCCAGTTCTCAGAAATGCAATCAAATGTGATTCAGTTCACCCCAGCAAGCTTAGACTACAGAAGTTTGAAACACAGGCCCAAATTGCTTTGATATGTGCTGGCAATGAATTAAAAAATATGCTAAAATGCTTTTGATTCCCTCTAGAGGTTCAGGGTGAGTGGTATCTAGTTAATATTAGCTCAGGCTCACTCTTGTAATGATTCAGGAATGATTAGCAGGTTAAACGAATTTCTGGCAAATGGAAGGCAAGCAGCAGCTGTTTTTACCCGAGGAGAAATTTGCACATCGCGGTAAAATTCGCGGATGCGTTTTTCACGATTGCGGCAAAACTATATGGGGTAGGAATGCGGTTCTAGGTTCGTAGGAAAGCCACGATGCTAAGCTTTCAGATGAAAGTTATTGCAAGTCTCTAAGACAAACGGTCGCGGAGATATGAGCGATTTTGTGAAGGTCGTTTTTCAGATTTGAAATTTTAAAAGCTCAAAATGACAAGTGACAGATTTTACAGTTAGAATGACAGGTGACAGATTTGGAGCTATCAGGCAGTTCTACTTAGGTTAAATAGATTGAATTAGATGAATTTAAACTAAGAGCTTTGGTTTGGTACAGTTTGGCGGTACTCACAAGAGATTTTAAACAGGAAGGCGGCTTTGTCACGATCTGGTCAACAGGTCTGGACTTCGGACGGTCTCTGGGCACAGCGTCTGGTCTCTGGAACTGCTCACAGCATCGGGGTCAGCACTCTGGATACAATGGCCTGGTCTCTGCTAGGCACCGGTTCTCTGGGTCGGGTCCTGCCTTCTCTTTGGATATTTCTGTCACCGGGTTCTTGCAAAAGTTCTTGGCAAAATTCAGACGGCGTCAGCCGGCTGTCTGAAAAGTTCAGTTGCAAAAATATTTTGAGGCCTGCTGACAAATACTCTTGCTGGCAGTGGCCTTTCTGGTTAAGGTTCTGAAGTCTCTGTTTATCTTGGAGTCTAAGTGTTGGCTCTTTGAAGTTTGATGGAGGTAAGTATGGATTTTTCCGGCAGAGCTTCCAGCGGCAGATGGAATTGAAGGTCTCTACCTGTCCTGTCTGTCTGCTTTTATGTGTTTTGAGAGTGGGTGGGTATGTTGGTCATAACTAAACTTGCCCCTCTCACTTGTCATTGGTCAAATTTCCATTCCTCACTTGATTGGCGAAGCTAAGTTGTGTCAGAGTGATGTCATTTTATGGCTTGCAGATAGGACACTCCTCTGTCAGATTGCACACATTCTATATTTGATAACAAAAGACATATTTCACAGTTACACAGTTGCTTGAAATTACATATACATGGTGTGGCTGAATTTAGCCATGTCTCTGTCCAAATCTGCTGTTTCTAAGAGCTTGCATTCAGAAATGGCAGATAATTGACTTTTTAACTGATTTTTCAATTTCTGACATTGACCCAACTTTACATACATGTGCGCAGGGAGTATGGACATTAACTGATGAAGTTTCAGATTTTTAACATGCATACATTTAGAGTAATATCCACTTTTCCGCTAACACCCCCCTGAACATACCACCGGTTCTAAAAACCACTTAAACTGTGGGCAGAAAAATCACAAGAATTATGGTATCATTTATAAAATTTTCACATGTCCGCACCATGAGTTATTCATCTTTTTCTAAACAATATTCTGGCTACAAAGGGGTGTGGTTTCCCAGGTCACATGGTGGAAATACTGGTTTATCCAGTTCTGCCAAGCCAGCTTGCTCTCACAGGCAGTGCCCCTCCCAGCTTCTGCCAAGAGGAAGCTACATTTTACGATCGCTGTAATAAAACCTTTGCCTGAGTCAAGACAGGCTTTGTTCAGAGCTCCTGTATTCACAGGTAATTCAATTATCAGATAGATGGCATATCCTTAGTGTGGCCAGCAAAAAGGCAGATGGGCCTGGGAACACAGTTGTGACTCAAGTTTCACTCCTGATGGGGGTAGTTGCCAGGCAGAATCAAGTTCCTTAAGCCAGACTTTCAGCTAACTGTCATGTTTTTTGTTGCTTTTTAAATTAACTTGCAATTTTACACATGCAGCTAGAATGCTGATTCTAAGTGCAAAACTATGACATTTCAACAGTTACAAAGGCATGTGACACCAAACATAGGTCACTCATTTATCTAAACATTTTCGATTTTAGTGTCTTTAAATCCAGTGCAACTTAAACTGCTGACTCCATAGCAGTTTTGTTATAAGCATTGTTTTGGGCTCTTCATTTCCCAGATTTTGTAAGCACACAAAACCTCATTCTGCCAAATGTCTGCTGGTGTTCAGTGAATATTTTGCACATGTTGCAATGTTTGAAAATAGGCATTTTGAGCCTGCCTTCAGAGAAACACAGGGTGGTTTTAAAACGCCGGCTTTTGGATAGTGGTGAGTACTGGTACTGCACCCATTTTTGGGATTTAAAAAATGAATTCCCCACAATTCTAGGTTGCATTTGGCAATCAGCATTGCCATTCCCAATGGTTTCAGACTACTGTGCGGGTAGTCCAATGGTGGTTCTAAAGCGCTTTGAAGCTAACCGGCGCTACTGTTTTTCCTTTGGCAACCCATTTCCCTCATGGCAACCCGGCCTTTCATTCTCGCACTGGTGGGTGACAAGTGAGGCAACCATTTTGGTGTGCGCACAAACTGCGCAGCTTTCCTGGATTTCGGCGCACATGTGGGTTTTCCGCCATCTTGAATTTTCTAAGCCCACAGCACCAAATGTTGTGGCATGATAGCTTAAACGTGGGTCAGGACACCCAACAAGCCCCCCCACGCGACTGCACTTTGAATTTGAGTCGATGGGGAGTCGCGTGCCCAAGGGTTTTGACCCACGCACCGGTCTGTCCGCATAATCTTCTTCCTACTCTGTAGATGGCACAGTTCAGCATCTTCTTCTCCATCCGGTACTGATCGATCGGTCCTCCTCGCCGGTCCTGATGGGAATATTGGGCGGTCCACTGGGCCCATTGGATCTTCGTTCCCGGTCTCCGGATCGTCCTCCTTGGCCCGTCTTCAGGTTTTCTTTCTCCTAGGACGACAAAGGAAGAGCGGCAATACCTACTCATAGACGTTTTTCCACCACTGTTGAGATGGTGGGACAGCATATGCATTTCATCATGACGAAACATTACATTCTTATTTTGATAAAAAACAGTATAACTAAGAGACAGTTTCATGCAAATCACAATATTTTAGAGACTAGATGTGGTATGTTTTATGATTGGAACAGAATTAGTCTGAGACAGTACCCGCTAGGATTCCAGAGGATTCCTCCAGTTGTTGCAGAGTGTGCCTGGGATGGCAACATTTCAACTGGTTTATGTGGACCCACTTGTCTTCCCCCGCTGCCAAAGGACCTTTGGGGATGTGGATTTTGTAGGCCACAGGGGAGATTTTGTCTATGATCTCAAAGGGTCCTTTCCATGTAGGCAAAAATTTGCGCTGCTTGGCCTGGTTCCTTTGGAAGTTGTATAGATAGACCCGGTCTCCCACCTGATATTCCTTCCTGGAAGTTTTCAGGTCATAGTGGGTCTTCATGCTATCAGCTGATCTTTCTAGATTCCGCTGAGCATAAGCAAAAGCATGTTGAAGGTGTTTCCTTAAATTCTCCACATACTCATGAGTTGTGGAGGCATTTATCAGTGTCTGCTCTTGGGTCCTGTAGAGCAAATGCTGGGGAAGCACCATCTTGCGTCCAGTCATCAACTCAAATGGTGACATTTTGGTTGCAGATGAAGGGGTAGATCTGATGGCCATTAGGACCAGAGGTAATCTGATATCCCAACTTGGCCCAGAATCTGCCACAATCTTCTTTAAATGCTCACAATGGTTCGGTTATATCTCTCTACTGCTCCAGAAGAAGCTGGTCTATAAGCAATATGCAGCTTTCTCTTGACCCCCAGTATCTCCCACATCTTTGTCATTACTTCACTGGTGAAGTGGCTACCTCTGTCTGACTCAATCCTTTGAGGTAGACCAAAACGGGAAAAGATGTGGTTAATCATCAAGGCAGCTGCAGTTTCTGCCTTGCAATTTGGGGCTGGGAGACATTCCACCCACTTGGTAAACAAGCATGTCACGGTCAACATGTACTTATTCCCCCTAGCCGAGCGAATCACAGGGCCTACAAAGTCGATTTGTAAATCTGACCATGGCAGGGTCATCCCCCGCTTTTGTAAAGGCGCCCGGTGTGTGAGGGATGTCGGCTGAAATTGTGCACACACAAGACAACCCTTCAAATATTGGTTGAGGTCCTGGCCCATGTGTGGCCAGTATGCAACCTCTCTTAAGATTTCCAGTGTTGTGTGAAACCCCCTATGACCGGCGGTGGCCGCATCATGGGCGTGACTTAACATCAGGCTTCGGAATGAGGTAGGAACCACCCACTGATCGTGGCCAGCTTTGGATTTCCTTACCAGCAAACCGTCTTGGATTCGGAACATTTTTGGACGTTTCATCAACACTCTTAGGTCCTCTTTCCCAATGTAATCGGTATCCGTCAGGGGAAAGTTCTCAGGGTCCTCAAGGTGCTGGTAAAATTTACCAATAATTGGATCCCCCTTCTGAGCGGTAATCAAATCAGCCTCAGGGGTCTCCTTACTCCATTGTGCAATTGAAAGGTCTTTGTGAGCATTTGTCTGGGACCTAGTGATAGCAGTGACCTGGATTTCCCCCAACAGGGACTCAATCTCAATTAGATCCCCTTGGATGGCCCCGGTTTTGGCCAGCTGATCAGCTAAGTCATTTCCAGTTTTGTCTGGTCCCTCTACTTTGGAATGACCCTTGATCTTTTTCCAATAGATGGTCATCTCATTCGAGGTGACCAGATCATCAATGTTTTGGATCAACTTCCCATGTTTCAAGGGTTTGTTGTTAGCACATAACATGCCTCTGGTTTTCCAATTAACCAGGTGCTCCACGAACCCGTTCCGTACATAATCCGAATCTGTGATTATGACCAGTTCGTGGAGTTGATGCTGGACAGCAGTGAGGATGGCCTGATGCACAGCCATCAATTCTGCCACCTGACTACTTCGGGGACCAATTTTGTATCCAGCGGAGGGTTCTGGGGACTCATTCACCCATGCATTCCCTACGCCAGCCACCAGTTCTTTCTCCCCGTTGTTGTCAACATGGTAAGAGCATCCATCCACATACACAGTGGGCATTCCCTCACACTTGTCTTCTTCAAAGACTTTGTGGGGGGAATTAAGGTATGCCTCCATGTTGTCCTTTGTTTTTAGACTTTCGTCCTCGAGACAGTTTTCTCTGGCACAATCATGCAAGTCAGCCAGACCTTGCGCGAGGGGACTCTTCTTGTTTTGGCTATATCTGACCTCCACAGGAAAGCCTTGCATTGACAGAATCCAGGAGGTAATTCGGGAATTACTCACATTTCCGGCCCGGATTCTGTCACTTTGGAGATATTGCAGAGGCTGGTGTGGAGTCTCCACTATGATGTGTTCCCCCTGGATAAACGGGCGGTAATTCTTCAATGCCCACACCGTTGCCAGGAGTGCCTTCTCACAATCGTTGAATTTTTCCTCCACAGAGGATAAAGTTTTGCTCGCATAGGAGATTACTTTATTGACCTTGTCATGCTTTTGATATAATACTGCCGTCAAGCACGTATTAGAGAACCCCGTCTCCAGGAAGAACTCCTTGTTTCTGACAGGGTAAGCTAGGCAAGGCGCTTGTGAGAGGCTTCTTTTGAGTTGTTTTACCGCCTCGGCTTGTTCTGGACCCCATTCCCACTTGACCCCCCCTTTCAGGAGATGAATCAGGGGTCTGGTGATCTCTGCGTAGCCCTCAATGAACTTTCTGCTGTAATTAGTCAGTCCAAGGAGGCTCCTTAGTTCCCGCAGAGTTGTGGGGTCTTTCAGTTTCTGAAGTGCTTCCACTTTCTTTTCCTGGGGACAGAGACCCTGAGGAGTAATCTCATGCCCTAAGAAATTAACACGGGTTCTACACCACTGTGCTTTCTGAAAGGAGAGTTTTGCTCCGGCGGCCCTCAACTGCGTCAGAACATAACGGATCTCCGCTATGTGTTCCTCCACAGATGAGCTTTTGATGAGGACATCATCTACATAAGCCAGGTTACCCCTCGCACCCAGGTCGGGCATGGCCTTATGTAGGAAAATGTTGAATTCATTGCCGGAGTTGAGGTATCCGAAGGGAGTCCGGGTCCATGTGTACTGCTGGCCCCCAAAGGTAAAAGCCAGTTTGTATTGGTCCTCCCTACTGAAAGGCACGGTCCAGTATCCATTGGTCAGGTCTATTGCAGTGAATACCTGTGACCCCTGGATCTGGGCCAGCCCTTGGTCAATGTAGGGGAGAGGCCATCGGGAAGTATGGAGCCGTTTGTTGAGCTCCCTGAGGTCAGCACAGAGTCTCCACTGGCCGTTTGGCTTCAATATTCCCAGCACTGGATTATTGAAGGTGCTGTGGACTGGACGGATTATTCCCCGGGACTCAAGGTTCTTGATTATTTCAGTGAGGGACTCCATTGATGCGAGAGGCAAGCGATATTGCTTCACAAACACAGGAGTCATGCCAGGGTCCGTGGGGATTGTTGTTGTGTGGATGTCGGTGCGACCACAGTCATATGAGTCTACCGCAAAGAGATCTTGGAAATCCAAGAAAACTTGTTTCAACTTTTGCTTTTGTTCCAGAGTCACACAGGCATCAGCTAGGTTGACTCTCTCTTCCACCATCTGCCTGAAGCCTGGAAAGACTTCTGGTTTGGCTATTTCAGCGGCCTCCTCCAGCTGGGTGGAGAAGTCCCTGGTTAGAGTGCTGATTTGGACCGGAGGCTTCAGGTGGGAAAGGCAGCCCTCATGGACCTGGAAAATCACCTCATCCCTCCTGAAGTCACAAGTCACATCTTCCTTACCATAGGGGCAGGAAGTGTACACCAGGAAGTTCCCCCCATGCCGGGTAAAAATCCTGTCTGGTGTTGTGTTGTCCTCACTGTCACTGTCAAAACAGTCCTTGGGGATTGGTCCTAACAGTTCATTACCTAAATCAATGGAAAAATGTCGGTCATCAACCGCCATTCCAATAATGGTGCCTGCGGCTAGAGTAATACTCTTTAAGTCGCTGTTATCCACCTCTATTGGAATGGTGTCATGTTCTATGTTGACTAATGGAGTTGGGTTTACCCCCAACCCTTGCTGTTGGAGAGAAGCATTTAGATGTATGTAAGCATCAGGGTTTTTCAACTCTTGTCCCCTTTTGACTTTCACTTCCAGGGAGAATTGTCGGGTCCTTTCTAGGATGGTGACTTCCTCTTTAACCTGAATTTCAACTGCATAAGGTAGCAATTGAGCTGACCTAAATGCTTTTTCTGGATCATCAAAGCCCATGGGATTATCCGCTAATCGGGACCAGGCTTTGAAGTTTATTAGGTCCAAACTAATGGCAAAGCGATTGAGAATGTCACTGCCTAAGTAAAAGGCGGCAGTGACGTCTCGCACGACCCAACAATTGTGGACTATGCTCTTGTTGCCAATGGAGATTTTGAGCATACACCTGCTTGGCAGGAGATGTTTGGAATTAGGTGCTTCCAGGTCCATTTCCCATTTGTCTATCAGTTTGAAGGTGGGAACGGCTGGATCTTTTGGGAGTTGGCGAAACATAGCTTCGCTGATGAAGCTCTTACCGTTGTTCACACACACTCGAGCGAGAACAGAGTCCTTCCCATCATTTAACTGAACAGGGATGAACAACTGCTCTCCAATTTGCTGAATATCAGCCGGGCTCTGAGCTGATTTCACATCTTTCTGGACTATAGGAGTGGGAGTTTCAGATTGTGGATTGGTATAGAATTTCAGAGTGTTTCCTTCCAGCGTGGAATACCACTTTAGACTGGAAGGAATGTTGATTTTCAGAAATAGAGAGGACCCCCCATCACCAGTCTGTTGTCCTACTGCTATTACTGTCACGTCTGGAATCTGGTTGTTCTGGAAGTGAAATTCTACTTGGTCAGATTTTTGTTCAACCATGTGGCAGGTGCCGTTTAAACTAACATAGTTGACACTCTGTTTTAATTTTATTGGTCGGCTAGTCTGGGTCCAGAGGACCTTGTTTACGCAATCTATTAGGGGTGACAACCTTCTCAGGAGGTCATTCCCTAGTAAACAAGGGGTGCCCTCTGGGGTCACAACTATGACCGGGTGTTTCAACTTATGTCGCCCAATTTTAATGTCCAAATCTGCCGTCCCCTCGACGGGAATTTCCTTCCCTTCAAAGTTCTGGAGTTGCCCAGGAAGAGAGGTGAGAGGAATTTGGTAATTCTCTCCCCTTCCTGCATTCAGTTCGTCAAAGGCCCTTCTGGACAGAAGGGTAGCTTGAGATCCAGTGTCCACCAGTGCCGAGATTGTACCCTGCCCCTGTACTTGTACCGGGGCATAATATCTTCCCTCCTTCTCCTCAAGGGGGCTCAGATAATGTACATTTTCGGACAACTGGTGGGCTAATTTTCTGGTTTTGGACATTGCAAGAGAAGAAATTTGGGCAGAATTCTGTGGAGAGCCTTGGGAATCTGAAAGAAAAAGTTGGCAACTGGAGATCAGAGCCATTGTGGGTTCCCCTGGTTCCAGTTCTGGGCCGCCCCCCCCCTTTTTGGAGGCAGTCACCAGGATGGGTTTGAACCAGGGGGTTTTCTTGCTGTTGGTTCTGGGATGAGATGGTGGGCGGCGGTAGCTCAGTCTCCACATCTCCCCAGTCTGGATTTGCATCCCTAGGAACCCATTTTTCTTTGGGAGGAGTTCCCCCCTCTCTGAAGGAGAAGATCCTTTTCCCAGGATCCTCTGAGGATCCCTCTCCCTCAAATTGGAAGATCTGTACCTCCTCCTCAAACTGAGTCTGTTTGGGTCTTTTGTTTCTCCTACCCCCCCTCTGCTCCTTAGGAGGCAGACTTTCAGGGGCAAGAGATTTTGTTTCCGGTTCCTGGGTTTCCAGGGGCTGTTTACAAGTGAGGAAGGAAGCTCCCTCCAAGGCTTTACACCCCCCTTCCCTTTGTGCCTCCTCCCTGGGAACCGGTGAGTTATCGGGGTGCTGCCCCCGTCATTGTTCTGGAGCACCAGGTCCAGAGTTGGGTGCGTTCTGCGCCGGCACGCCCATCTGAGGGTTCTGCTGAGCCCTCAGTATGTGACCCAGATCCCGCGCCATGTTTTGAACCTGGCGCTCTAACTGGGAAACCCGCTCAGGCTGATACGGGGCCCTGTTTTCTCCCCTGGGCTGATCCCGGGAAGGGTAGCTGTCCCTCCTCTGGTAATACCCCGGGTTGGGAAGATTTGGGTACCCCTCCACCCTTGGCCTCCCCTCTCCCGGATTCAGTGGTCTGGGCTCAGGGAATTGGGGAAAGAAGGATGGATGATTTTGGGGTTGGAAGTCGGGTGGATATCTGGGGAAAAAGTTCTGCCCAGGGTTTGGTAAATTTCTGCCCTCCTGTGGGAAGTTTGGAGGGAAGTTCCCTGGGTTAGGTGCTTGGCTGGACCCCCCCCCTTGGGCTGGAGGAGTCCACACATAACCCAGGATGGGTCTGTTACCTTTGTAGCGAGGACTTACATAGTCAGGAGAGCGAGGGACCCCATTGGGGGGACTACCTCTTTCACTCCCTGCCTGTGACTGGCCCGAGGACCTTCTGGGCCTAGCATTATTAGGTGCAGGTAGGTTTTTAGGCCCCCCCATCTCCAAATCCAAAACGGGGGTGACCTTTACCTCTGCCACCTTGGCAGCAGCAGGGGTGCTGTTGGCTTTGGGGTTTTTCTGGGCATTACTTTTGCTATCTACCGGTTTCTGCACCTCATAGATCCGGGTAGCCTGTTCAATGACCCAGTCTAAAGATCTTTTCTCGTGAAAATCCCTCACGAGCTGGGTCATTATGTATTTGGGCAAGGCATGAAAAAACGTATTAATGAACTCTCTACTATCTGTGCGCACCCTTCTGGTGGTTTGCGCAAAAGCACGTTTCAGTTCTTGCACAAATTCTTGTGGGGCCTGATCCTCCCCACATTGCAAATTGTAGGCTGCCTTGCGAGCCTCTTGAGGATTTCTGTGAACAGAAAAATGTTTCAAGATGGCCGCCTTATAGGTGGACCATCTTAAATGATTTTGGTCCTCCAGCCCCGCAAAGAAACTGGAGTATTCCGGGGAGAAGGTCCACTTTACATATTGAATACAGCTTTGGCTGTCCTTCAAATGGAAAGTCTCCATCATTTGTTCAAACAACTCTAAGTGCTCCCAAACAGAATACTTAGCGTTCTTATGGTAAGGCGTGATGACGCTCCTGATCGCCTTAATCTGCTTTAAGGGGTCCTTAAGCAAGGCCCTTTTTGCCTTATTGGCCTTTTTGGTTCGGGTAACCCTTGTCCATTCGTCCTCGGACTCAGAGGCACTGCTCCCAGAGGTTCCCGTCTGTTCTTCCAGGTTTTCCCGGATTCTGCGAGCCTGGGAATGGCTGGCAGACTGTGGGGACCTGGTCTCCTGTGTCCTGCGCAGTTCAGAGGAGTCTTCAGATTCCTCCTTGCTGCCAGGATTTGATGGGTACCCCCTCCACTGACCTAACTGGGCAGAGGTTTTCAGGATGCCCTTAATGGGCCTACTCTCCTGGGGTTCCCCATTGAACTGTACTGTACTTGGGTGCCCATACCCGGATGCCCACCCCTCCATTCCTGGGTGGTACTGGCCTATGAGCCCCATGCTTCTGGCTGGATAGTAATCTGCCATCCCTGTGGTCCTGTGCTCACGTGCGCCAGGGGACATGGGGGTGGCAGAGTCCAGGGACTGAGAGGTATGAGGGCCTCTGGTACTAGGGCTCCTGAGGTTATGCTCCGGAGTTTCCATTTCCCAGCGAACCTCATCTCTATCCGCCCCTGCTCCCTGTTGCAATGCAAGAGCCTGCATTTGTGCCTTCAGTTCCTCAGTTAAGGCCTTACTCGACTCTATCAGTTTCTCCTGCATCGCTACCTGTTGTTGGAGCCTATCATTGTGTTGACAGAGGGCCTCATTTTCCCTCTGTGCTTCCTGATTGGTCCTGGAGCACTGGGCCAGTCTTTGCTGCAGGAGGGTTACCTCCTGATTCCCATCCCTACTGGCCTGCTGCTTTCTTGCCAGAGCATCTTCCACCCTTCTGGTGTGCTCTACCAAGTTCTGGTTTTCTTTTTGGAGGTCACCCAGCCCCTGGAGGGCCAGGTGATTTTCTTCCATTTTCCTTTTTAAATGGCAGACTTCCTGGCCTATGGCGTCTCTTTCCTGACTAAGAGCCTGCATTTGTGCCGCCAGGTCGTCCCTCTGCCTTTGGAAGGCACCAGCTTTCTGGCGCTCCTGATCAAACTCTGCCTGGGTATCCAGGTCTTTCAGAATCAGTTTATTGCTCTCCTCTTTCTCTCTATCTTGCTGGCTTTGCAGGGTGACTACCTGCTCCGCGCATGCCCTGTTGAAATTGATCTGTTGCTCCAACTTTTTCTGGTTCTGCAGTAAGGAGTCCAAACTGTCTTGGTGCTCCTTCTGCAGGGCCAGAAATCTGGTATCCTGGTCTGTCTTTTCCTGTTGTAGGATGCCCATATCCTCTTTTATTTTAATGATGTACTGCCTGCTGTCATTTTCTGACTCCTGGCTCCCCTGCAGCCTCTGCTCAGAAGAGACCAGGTCAGATTGGACCTTCTCTAACACCACCTGTTGCCTATTTGCCAGGTTTTGGCTTTCAGCACATCTATCCTGCATGTCTCCCATATATAGGTACAGGTATGCTGCTATCCTGGCAATCTTATTGTGTTCCTCTTTGGCTTTAGGAGCCATATATAGTTCACTCAGGGCCACATGTAATGGACCCTGATCTCTCCATAAGTCTGACCCTGTTTCAGTGACCTGTCGCGTGATGGCCTGCAACCAGGCATCCTGGCCCTGCTCAGCCCATTCACCTCTCACAAATAGTTTATGTAAGAAGTGCTCTCTGGCTATTTTCATATCTACCAAGGTCGTCATTCTAGAGATTGGTCTCTGTCCTGACTTACAGAAGTTAGTATTTTATTTTTGCAGAACAGAACTTTTCTTGGAGTGTCCCTTTTGAGGAATGCTTCACAGCGTAATGCAGCGTGGTGATCCGACCGGATGTATGTATCCCGTCAGTTAGCACACTGTATTAAGCTGCACAAGTGGTATTCTAACCCAAACGTCCGGCCGAGCCCCCAGTTTGTAAGAGGATTCAATTCAACACTACAGCTAAGTCAACGCCTAGTCTATAATACTGAATGAAAACCCTTATTGATATATCTTTATGTCCAGTTCATGCGTTCTGGATGACTACCCCTATATAACACCCCTCTCTTGGAATCCTCCTGACCCCACTGAGCCAAGAAGTAGTTCTGTTTTGCAAGTTTAAAAGGTTTATTCGATAATTTAAACAATATATATATATCACACTTATAATAAATTAATGATTGAATATCACACTTAATCTGATATGCTAAAGATTAACAACGGAGAATCTGGCACTAACACGCTTCTCTATAATCAATAAGGAGTTGACATGAAATGGATAAGGTAGCACACAGGTGAATAGGAACAAAAGAAGAAGGTGGTACAGAATGCTTTATGTAAGCTCAGGTGGATGCAATATTCAATGAATGCAGTACAGAAAATACTCAATATGATTTCAACCAAACAATGTAATCACTTTTCTCTGGCAATCCCCTCCCCCCCTTGATGCAAGGCAAGGAAATGGAAGGAAAACACCCAGTTCTCAGAAATGCAATCAAATGTGATTCAGTTCACCCCAGCAAGCTTAGACTACAGAAGTTTGAAACACAGGCCCAAATTGCTTTGATATGTGCTGGCAATGAATTAAAAAATATGCTAAAATGCTTTTGATTCCCTCTAGAGGTTCAGGGTGAGTGGTATCTAGTTAATATTAGCTCAGGCTCACTCTTGTAATGATTCAGGAATGATTAGCAGGTTAAACGAATTTCTGGCAAATGGAAGGCAAGCAGCAGCTGTTTTTACCCGAGGAGAAATTTGCAAATCGCGGTAAAATTCGCGGATGCGTTTTTCACGATTGCGGCAAAACTATAGGGGGTAGGAATGCGGTTCTAGGTTCGTAGGAAAGCCACCATTCTAAGCTTTCAGATGAAAGTTATTGCAAGTCTCTAAGACAAACGGTCGCGGAGATATGAGCGATTTTGTGAAGGTCGTTTTTCAGATTTGAAATTTTAAAAGCTCAAAATGACAAGTGACAGATTTTGCAGCTAGAATGACAGGTGACAGATTTGGAGCTATCAGGCAGTTCTACTTAGGTTAAATAGATTGAATTAGATGAATTTAAACTAAGAGCTTTGGTTTGGTACAGTTTGGCGGTACTCACAAGAGATTTTAAACAGGAAGGCGGCTTTGTCACGATCTGGTCAACAGGTCTGGACTTCGGACGGTCTCTGGGCACAGCGTCTGGTCTCTGGAACTGCTCACAGCATCGGGGTCAGCACTCTGGATACAATGGCCTGGTCTCTGCTAGGCACCGGTTCTCTGGGTCGGGTCCTGCCTTCTCTTTGGATATTTCTGTCACCGGGTTCTTGCAAAAGTTCTTGGCAAAATTCAGACGGCGTCAGCCGGCTGTCTGAAAAGTTCAGTTGCAAAAATATTTTGAGGCCTGCTGACAAATACTCTTGCTGGCAGTGGCCTTTCTGGTTAAGGTTCTGAAGTCTCTGTTTATCTTGGAGTCTAAGTGTTGGCTCTTTGAAGTTTGATGGAGGTAAGTATGGATTTTTCCGGCAGAGCTTCCAGCGGCAGATGGAATTGAAGGTCTCTACCTGTCCTGTCTGTCTGCTTTTATGTGTTTTGAGAGTGGGTGGGTATGTTGGTCATAACTAAACTTGCCCCTCTCACTTGTCATTGGTCAAATTTCCATTCCTCACTTGATTGGCGAGGCTAAGTTGTGTCAGAGTGATGTCATTTTATGGCTTGCAGATAGGACACTCCTCTGTCAGATTGCACACATTCTATATTTGATAACAAAAGACATATTTCACAGTTACACAGTTGCTTGAAATTACATATACATGGTGTGGCTGAATTTAGCCATGTCTCTGTCCAAATCTGCTGTTTCTAAGAGCTTGCATTCAGAAATGGCAGATAATTGACTTTTTAACTGATTTTTCAATTTCTGACATTGACCCAACTTTACATACATGTGCGCAGGGAGTATGGACATTAACTGATGAAGTTTCAGATTTTTAACATGCATACATTTAGAGTAATATCCACTTTTCCGCTAACACCCCCCTGAACATACCACCGGTTCTAAAAACCTCTTAAACTGTGGGCAGAAAAATCACAAGAATTATGGTATCATTTATAAAATTTTCACATGTCCGCACCATGAGTTATTCATCTTTTTCTAAACAATATTCTGGCTACAAAGGGGTGTGGTTTCCCAGGTCACATGGTGGAAATACTGGTTTATCCAGTTCTGCCAAGCCAGCTTGCTCTCACAGGCAGTGCCCCTCCCAGCTTCTGCCAAGAGGAAGCTACATTTTACGACCGCTGTAATAAAACCTTTGCCTGAGTCAAGACAGGCTTTGTTCAGAGCTCCTGTATTCACAGGTAATTCAATTATCAGATAGATGGCATATCCTTAGTGTGGCCAGCAAAAAGGCAGATGGGCCTGGGAACACAGTTGTGACTCAAGTTTCACTCCTGATGGGGGTAGTTGCCAGGCAGAATCAAGTTCCTTAAGCCAGACTTTCAGCTAACTGTCATGTTTTTTGTTGCTTTTTAAATTAACTTGCAATTTTACACATGCAGCTAGAATGCTGATTCTAAGTGCAAAACTATGACATTTCAACAGTTACAAAGGCATGTGACACCAAACATAGGTCACTCATTTATCTAAACATTTTCGATTTTAGTGTCTTTAAATCCAGTGCAACTTAAACTGCTGACTCCATAGCAGTTTTGTTATAAGCATTGTTTTGGGCTCTTCATTTCCCAGATTTTGTAAGCACACAAAACCTCATTCTGCCAAATGTCTGCTGGTGTTCAGTGAATATTTTGCACATGTTGCAATGTTTGAAAATAGGCATTTTGAGCCTGCCTTCAGAGAAACACAGGGTGGTTTTAAAACGCCGGCTTTTGGATAGTGGTGAGTACTGGTACTGCACCCATTTTTGGGATTTAAAAAATGAATTCCCCACAATTCTAGGTTGCATTTGGCAATCAGCATTGCCATTCCCAATGGTTTCAGACTACTGTGCGGGTAGTCCAATGGTGGTTCTAAAGCGCTTTGAAGCTAACCGGCGCTACTGTTTTTCCTTTGGCAACCCATTTCCCTCATGGCAACCCGGCCTTTCATTCTCGCACTGGTGGGTGACAAGTGAGGCAACCATTTTGGTGTGCGCACAAACTGCGCAGCTTTCCTGGATTTCGGCGCACATGTGGGTTTTCCGCCATCTTGAATTTTCTAAGCCCACAGCACCAAATGTTGTGGCATGATAGCTTAAACGTGGGTCAGGACACCAAACAGCACTTACTACATCTACATGTCTTCTGTCTACCCTATCTCTGAACCAGTAAAGGAGGGAAACACTGCCTTTGCCGTCTCGTTATATTTTGAGGTCTGGCAGTGCCATCCCTCCCTCATTTAGGGGTGCTACTAGTTTCTCCCATGATACCCCGGCCTGTTTACCTGCCCAGATAAACCGCAATATCACAAAGTTTAGGTCCATGAAATACTCCTTGAGTGGCTCCAGGGACACACTGAGAAACAAATATAGGAAGCGTGGTAGTAGTGTCATTTTGACCAGGGATATTCTCCCGTAGATGTTGAGCGGGAGGTTCATCCATCTGTCCACTGCCACCTTTGCCTGCTCCAACACACGCCAATAGTTATGGGTGTATAACTCCCCTGGAGTCCGTGCTATGTTTATCCCCAAGTACTGTGTAAGTGTCCCATGCCACTGAAAGCCCCACCTGTCGACAAAGTGCTTGGTTCTATCCGTAAGTGGGAAGAGAACCGATTTCGTAGCATTGACTCTTAACCCAGAGAATTCCCCAAGTGACATTACATCCACCATCATTGGATCCAGATTATGCTGTGGATCCCTGGTGTAAAGCACCATGTTTTCTGGGTAAAGGGAGACAATCACCTTGTGTTGACATAGTTGCACTCCCCTGTGGAGATGAAGTTCCCTGACTATTTCTGCCAGAGGTTCATTTGTCAGTGCAAATAGTAATGGCAAGAGGGGACACCTATCTAGTGGTATACCCATAGTGAGTTGGCCATTACCTCTGATCATGGCATTAGGTGATGTGTACAAAAGCAACACCAGGGAAATGAAGTGCTCCCCCACCCCAATACTGCATACAATTATTGCAAACATAAACGGCCACGCTACAGAGTCAAATGCTTTTGTGGCATCTAGCAATACTGCCACTATAGAATCATGTTTCTGCACTGTGGACACTAGCCCAAATATCCTATGCAGCCCGTAGGAGGTAGAGCGTCCCGATATGAATCCCGACTGGTCAGCCTTCACTGATCTGAGTATCAACGGTGCTATCCTAGAGGTCAGTATCTTGGCCAGAATATTATTATCCAAGTTGATGAGGGATATGGGAAGGTACGGGGTACAATCATTCACTTCCTTGTCTGGCTTTAACAGCACTGCCACCACTGCCTCCCTTAGGGAGCCTGGCAGGCAACCGTCTTTCAAGCTTTGATGGTATACCTCCAATAAGTGGGGAGCTAGATTCTTAGCAAAGTGTTTGTAAAATTCATCCGTATACCCATCTGGGCCAGAAGCTTTGCCAGACGATAAGGATTTGATCACTGACATAACCTCCTCCAATGTTATGGGATAGCCTAGCCATTACCACTCCTCATCCGAGCACCAGTACAGTGTAACTTGATCCAAATATTGATCAATCTCCTGTTGTGAAATGCATATCTGAGAGGAATATAGTTGTCTATAGAATGCAGAGAATTCTTGAACAATCTCAGAATCCCCAAAACTATCCTCCCCCAGCTCATTTCGTATTGATATAACCCAACCGTTATTCGTGTCTGTCCTTGGGGCTTTCGCTAGTAGCTTACCAGGGTGTTGCCCCTCCCTATACTGCCTCAGCACAGTTTTCCCCTGCAGGAATTTCACTTCCCTTTGTGTTAGCTCCCTAAACACATGTAGTTGTACCTTGATCTCGGCTTGCTCTGCCATTGATGGTATGAGCACTGCCCTTTGTAATTGCTGTATGTGATCCTCGATTTCAGCAAGTTGTCTATGGATCTGTTTCAATATCCCTGCTTCTTTCGATATACACTCTGCACTAATCAAACATTTAAAACTCTCCCACAATGTTGCATTTGACTTCACGGATCCCACATTTATCTCAAAAAGGTATATATCGATGGCTTGGAGAGCCCTTCACAAAAGACTCCATCTGTTAGACTTTTGCTCTTAAACACCCAATGCAGTCTCCCATCCCCTCGACCAGGAATCTCTATGCACAGCAGCTCGGAGGCATGATCTGAAAATGTGTGTGCTAATATGCACACCTCAGAAATACCACCCATTAGTGTGTTAGATATCAAAAAGTAATCAATCAGGAGGCAGAATTGTGAACCGAAGAATAAAACATATATTCTGCCCTCTCTGGGTGCCTGGTCTTCCAGATATCATGCACCTCCCATGCCCAGCACATGTCTTGTAGTTTACAAGTCACCTTCGGTGACTGCCGATGGGTTCCCCCTGTTCTGTCTTGGTCTAATTCCATGACTGCATTAAAATCCCCAGCCCAGAAGATGTCCCCAGGTGTCGTCCCCTCTAGTTGATGGTTGATCCACCCCAGGGTCTCTGCTGAGTCTTGATTAGGGCCATAATAATTAACCAAAGTACATTTCTGACCTTATATAAATCTATGCACCAAGAAGTCTTGCCCTTCCAGGTCTTTAGCTTGAGAGTCAGGCAGAAGCCAACAGAGTTTTGCAGCAGTATACACCCCCCCAGAGTATGAGGAGTAGGACGAGAAATAACAATGGCATCCGCAGCTCCGCCCAAACTTTGATTCTATACCCGGGGTTAAATGTGTCTGCTGGAGGAATGCCACGTCCACCCGGTGACGCTGCATATATAATAGAATTTTGCGGCACTGAGACGAACAATTCAAGCCTCTGACATTCCACATCATACATCTAAGGGACTTGACCAGAACGTCTTCATTGTATCCATATGACCCTCCCTTCACTCCCACAAGCAACCCCAACCTGTGGGTTACCTCCCACATCCATTTTCCCAATAATAACCTTGAGCTCAAGCTCGAGGGTCCGCTGGGACCTGGCTATCCAAGCAGTCCTCATCTATAGGAATAGTTCAAACTACTAATGTGTGGCAAACAGCGTAAGTGATGATCTGTATAGTGCCCACCCCACCAGAGGTCTCCCTCTCAGCAGTTGTTCCCTTTGCTATGTGACAGTCTGGTCAGGGACTCGAGGAATGCCTCATCAGGAGTTTGGAAAAAGTGCACCCAGCCATCATATTCAACTCTCAATTTGTCATGGAACATCATAGCGTATTTCATGTCTCTTTCTCTAAGTCTTTTCTTAATATTGACAAATGATTTCCTAGATGTTTGTACTTTGTCTGAGAAGTCTAGGAACAGCCAGGTTGATGCACCACCGTATACCAAGGGGGCCCTTTTCTCTGGCAGTTCATAATGCTAGGTATCTGTCTTGATAGTTCAGGAGCCAATCTATAAGTGGCCGGGCAGGCACTCCTAGTATTGGATTCCACACTCTGGGCATACGGCGGGCCCTTTCCAGAATTAACACTGCTGAAAAGTCCTCATCAGCTAGGACCTCTTTCAGTAGATTCTTCAAAAGTAACTACATATTCATTGATCCGCCGCCTCAGGCACCCCAACAATCCTCAGATTATTTCTCTGAGATCTAGACTCTAGAAAGAACATCCTGTTTGTCTGTCAGCTCTTTGATCGCCCTCTTGATTGTGGCTAAGTCCCTCCCAGCAGCACTGGTTTCATCCTCGATAGTGGATACTCGACCCTCAACTTCATCTAGGCCTTCGCCATGCTTATCCAAGTTGAACTGCATGCGATGTACCTTGCAGGTCAGGGTGTCCATCTTGCCATCTAGTAATTGTATCCTCATCAGCACCTGCCCCAACATATTCATGATATCAGAGAGGTCCCACCTCGGACAATCAAGCTGCACTGTAGAACACTGTTTGGGTAGCACTCCTCTGTTAATGATGGTCTGCAAAGGTTGGGCGTCGAAGTGCAGTTTCAAATGCTGTTTCCCTGACTTTTGTGATTTTGCCATGATAGTGTTCACTGGTTCAAACCAGTTCAACTTTGCAGTGTGGCCGCAGGGCTCTTCAAGATCACTCCCCAACCCAGAGTAACACTCTGGTGATCCACTTTGCTATCCCCCAGTCACAGTAGCCTCTCTTTATATTACACGGTGGTGCCCTAGAGCCTCATGGCCAGCATTGTACTCTGTCACTGTGTATTTGAACCTTGCCAGCTCCAATCCAGCATTGCCAGAGGGATTGCTCTGTGCTTCTTATTATGTCGAGAGGGCCTGAGTGGGGGCTGCTCGAGGTGCCTAACCTCTGATCGGTGCACCCTTTCAGGGGGTTGCCATCTGCTCCCTGGCCTTCCCAAGTCCCTTGTTTGCGGACTAATTGCCAGTTTCTGACCACATTTTTTCTCCTCCATTGTGTAGTAGCCCCTGCTGTCTTCCCAAGTGTCACTGTGAGCACTCCCACATACCATGATACATGGAAGCTCCCCTGCAGGGCACCAGTCCAAGCAGAGGGCCTATTCTCGGGTCCAGGGATATGTGATCCTTCCTGGGCCAGAGAAGGCCTTCCCCGGCCCCTGGGGGAAGAGCAGTCTGCCACTGCATGTATCTCAACTCGATCGGAGCATTGTTGAGCCTGCCACACCAGCACTGGAATCCCTGCAGGGATCGATGGGGTCGGGAGCTGTCGCCGTTACACCGCCCTAATTAGTTCTCCTGTCCGTCCAGGTCTTTGTCCCCACAGGGACCCTACACCATCTAAGCATCCCCCGTTGCCTCTGATCCTGCATTCCAATCCCCCTGGTTGCCTGGGGCCGGATAAAGTTGATGGGTGCCCTTGGGATCTGAGCCGCAGTATGCAGCACGCTTTCATGTCCCACGCGGGTAGTTCAGGGACTGGTCCTCAGTTCTCCACCTCAGCCACAGCCTTTGCAGCTGTATTAGGCTCCCTCACGGGGGGCTTTATCTGATGTTCTTGCCAACGGCTCAGGTGTCACTACCTCGGCACACAGACCACTCAGACTTCACACTGTGGTCCCCCAGGCTAGCCTGCACCATGCAGGGCTCAGATAACATCCAAAGCAGTATGGGTTGTTCAGGATTCTGACTGGATATTCAAGGCTGATTGACAGCTCACAAGCGTGCAGCTATCTTACCTGGGCTCTCCAACACCCCCCCAAAACTGACTGGGTCCTTGATGATAAAAAATGTTTTTGTATGGTGAATGGAAGATATGATATGATATGATATATGAGATGGAATTCATAACGCGCCTATGCACAAGTTTTTCAAGGAGGATAAAGGTTTGCAATCCACATATTTGAAGGGAATTCTGACTATCTGATAGGATAGTTACTGTATGAAGCAACCACAGTAGCCAATCCCAGGGCTCGGTAAATTCATTAACCTAGCTGTGTACACAAGGAGGCTAAGACAATTACTTTTTCAAGAACAATATGTTTGTGGGGTGTTTCCTGAATATGTAGCTTTATCAAGTGACAATCACAAAAGCATGAAGGTACTTGTGGTGGAATAAAGCATCACTTCACCTTTTGAAAACCATGGCTTTGTTCCTATGTTTGGACTTCAACAGACACCCTGGTGCTTTAGCTCTAAGGTCTGAGATGTTCCTTGTGGGAATAGTCATCAGACAATGATGACCTCACTGAAGGCTGCACATATAATCTCTCTCTCTCCACACATGCACTCACACACATACACACATACTGCACATGCGCTTGCGTTAGGAATACTGAAAGTTCATCATCAATTATGCTTCGGTGAGGCCTTCGGTGAGCTTGAGATCAGATCCCAGACATGACATGTATGCCATTAGATTTGTTTGGTAAAATTCCAATTGTAATCAACATACTTATTAAAGAATAAAAGTGGTATCAGACAGGTAAAAAACAAAATAAAAATGGAGTAGTCATCAGAGTGTCACCTTGAGAAAATAACAACAGTCTATATGTAAATATGTAAATTTGTTAGAGAAATGATCCAACAAATGCACTCTTGTGCGTAACTTTGGATTGACATTTAAGGGGGAATCTTTGACACTACATGGCAAAGGGTATGCATTAGCAAAAATAGATTGATTGTTTAATAAGCAAATGCATACTTTTAACAAAAAAGCTAAAAGACACAATTTGAACCCCTTTCTTTCACCCATAATGCAAAGTAATCCAAGCACAAAAATCCCTCAAAATGTTACTACTGTACAGTACACAACAGAATAAACTTCTCACCTCTGTTTGACAAGGACATACCTCTTGTTTTCTAAGTGATATTACAAAAGATTTGAACTGCCAAAAAGTAAATATGTAATAATAATTTAGGTTCATAACTGGAATTTGGAGACAGGGATTTTAGTCCCAATGCAACCATTTCTGTTCATATCACTACCAGTCATACATTTGAGGAGGAATTGTCATAGGCTATGGAATGAACATATCGACTTCAAAGTGAGTGTGAATAGACAGCACTTTCAATAATACAAATTGATGTTGCCCACCTTAATGCCTTTCATCTCATTGATTGTATGAGATATAGGAGATGACACTGACATAGTTCAAGCATACGCATATTTTATCTTCTGCAACAGAACAGTAACATGCATGCTGGCTATAAAAAAAATATATAGAGAGCCTGCATAGCAACTAACGAAGAAGAAGACACTATAGACTTGTTTTACCTAACAGTAGCATATTATGCACACTCATGGCCCTTCAGGATATACTGAAAAAGGGCTCTGAAATCATGTTTGTTAAGTCCTGAAGTTATAGTGCATGCCATTTTGCATTTCTACACTTATTTTAAATGCAGAACTAAATGTACCAGAATCCAATATGATGTCAGCATAAAAGCCTGAACCAGTTAATTATATTAAGCCTGTCATGGCATAACCTAACCAGATTTACAGAACCCAGACAAGTCTGTGAGATAGTTGTCTTCGGGAAGACTTTGTTTGAAATATGTAAGTATATTTTTACTATGCAGAATATTTGTAAATCTACATGCAATTTTATTGAACCAGACAGCCAGTTAAAGATCCTGCTCCAGTTGGAGCAGGGAATAGTCACAGTCTTTACTGAGAAATTGCAGGGTCATTCTGTATAGGCTTCCAGTGCTTCCATTTATATCATAGGGCTCTAGAGTTCTTAATATGGAAGTGGAACTCCTATGCATACATTTACATTTCATAATGAAGAGCTAACATCGTGCAGCAGAGAAGGGATATATATCACCTAGAAAGATATGCATTTAATCATGGGCGGAGGCTCCCTGTCCAGCTATGGAATGTACAGAAGTAGGGGAGGGACTTGGGCTTTTTTTCCAGGTTTTGTGGTATTCCCATGTTACATCTTCAACATTACCACCAAACCTGAACACCGTCACTTCCAATTGGTCCAGTGGATTTACTGCTGGATTATGAGTGCTGGTACAGGGGTGGTAATCCCCATTTATGGAGTCCATATGACTCCATTGTGGATTTAGTGGATTTTTCACAGGCAATAATTCTGCCTGTACAAAATCCCCAATGTGTCATGGTTACCTTTAGGAGATGCCCACACTTTACTTCTAAACTTGTGAAAAAGCAGTTCAGAAGAGTGACAGTGAAGTAGCAGTAGCAGAACTACCAGCACTGTACTACCACTTTTTGTGTATGTTATCTAAGAAGAAGCTGAGAAGACTAGGGTGGGCAGATAGGGCTCTCTGGGTATATTCCCATCCTTTACTATTTGCTGTCCCCGCAGGATTGTGTCTGAAACGTTTAAGGGTAGTTTATGTGAATAGTACGAACAGTATTCCTTAAACTCAGGAAAAACAGACATTACCCCTAAACACATATCCTGTCCCCTACATGTTATGTGGCAGATTTAGACAAGGGGAATTGTGAGTGGACCTCCCAACTCAGGCCACATACTGTCTACACAATGGAGACAAGAATCATCAAAGTTAAAATGGGACTTGAATTAATCAATACATAAATAAATACAAAAATACATAAATAAATAAAATGTTGTCATTGATTTGATATCCACAGCCTATGCAAACCTTTCACCACTGGTAGCACAAATCTTGAAATCACCACAAGTTTGGCTATACATTTCACTCCTTAAAGATATGTGTATCTAGCAACTCACAATCTGTAGCAATGGCTCCTTAGGTGAACGGCAGATGGACAAAGAACATTGCTCATTCAGGGTACGATTTACAAAGCATATTTCAATTGGGATTTCCCATGGAAAAACACTTTTGTAAATCAGGCCTTCAGTATTTTACAAGAGACCTTGCAGAACATTCTAAAAACACCACACAATCAAGTATGTTTCTTTACAAACAAACAGAAAGTAGAAACGTGTAAAGTTCTCCTTTCTCCATTTTGCCAAATCATTTTATAAAGGACTAGCAAAAAGTACCCGCACTCTACACAGGTTCTGTAGAGAGAGATGATATAATTTGCAGTCATTTTTGAAAATCAATGATCGTGTGGGTCGTTCTTCCGAGTCGCTTGATGTGCTTTGCACTCTGAAGTAAACTGCACCAAGAATGGGTGCGTGTGGCTGGCTTACATACTCCAGACCAGATGTGGAGGGGAGGCGAGAGTTGGCGTGCTGCAGCATACTAGAACCTACTGTGCGCTTTCTCCACCTGTCGCTGTGCACACTTCCCACCTATCGCCTCACCCTGGCACAATGCTGTGCGTTGTGTTGCAAATAGCTTAGAAACTGCTCATACAAGAGCGTTGAAACATGGTTTTTGAGGTCAGGGACTGTATCTCGTGTCGAGGCGCTTCCACACCTGTCACCTCACCCTGGCACAGTTCTGTGTGTTGCGGTGCAAATATCTCAGAATTGGAGCATCCTAGGGCCTTTTGAGTTTTGTTTCTTGTGTTAATATGCTTAGAATTAGCATTGTCTGGTCCTTCTATGACCCCAATGATGTTTCGCCGATTTCAGGCAACCGTCATGTGTTGAGGTGATGAAATCCGATGGAAAGGAGTGCGGTGTGCAAATGTCATGTAGCCAGTGGTCACACATGATAACACTGTCATTAATTGTTGAAAATCAATGATCCTGTAGGTCCCTGTTCCGAGTTGCCTATTGTTTCATTGTGCTTTGCAATCTGAAGTAAACTGCACTCAGAATGGGTGCATGTGGCCGGCTTACATACCCGGGAGAAGACGTGGAGGGGAGGTGAGAGTTGGCATGCTGCAACATACTGGGACCTTCTGTGTGCTCTCCCCATCTGTCATCCTCACCCTGGCACTTTGCATTGCAGATATCTCGGAAACGGTGTGTCCTAAGGCCTTGAATGCGGTTTTCAAGAGACCTCAGAGTTGTGTTCCTTGTGTCAAGCTGCTTAAAATCAGCTTTCTCCGGTCTTTCTACGACTACATTGATGCTTCATCGGTTTTGTGCACTGTGGTGCAATTATTTCAGAAACGGTGCGTCCTAGGGCCTTAAAACACGGTTTTCAAGATCAACACAAAGAAACATATGAGAAATATAACTAAAGTGAAACTGTGGCCAAGCACCATAAAGCAACAATTATGGTACGATTTGAGAAAATGAAGATTAGAGCGGTGGTATAGGCAAGGCATTGCATACCAAAATGATTGACTCTGTGCAGACCTAAAAGAAAGCATACACACACCGCTGCACCTGTGGTGAGGCACTGCAGAGACATCGTAACTGTATATGGAAAAGTAGGACTTAAACAGTCAACATGCAAGGGTACTTGCTAAAGGTTTGAAACACTGAGTAAGGTATATGATTTGACAGACTTCCTCATGACGGACCCCGGAAGGCTAGGTTAATTGAGCAGGTTAAATGCAAACGTTTGTTTTAAAAATGTATGCTACTTTATGTATTATACGGATAGGGCTGTTTTCTACCTTTAGTGTTTCTAAAGGTTATATAATTTACACATGTCTATTGTAAAAGACGTGTATTATACATCTAAAAGACATAGGGCCTAATTCACAGACATTTTTTATAATGGCAAAACCCAATTGGAAAACGCTCTTTGAATTAGGCTGTGTAAAAATGGTAGCACCTACAAGCGAGGTCTAAAATGTTACTCGAAGACCTGTATTTGAAAGGAAAAGCAAATGCACGGCTCACAGATCAAGCATCACAGCAATGGTTAGCCAGGGACGGCGACTTGTCCCAGTAGGAGGCATTGCACATATCAATAGGGAGCAGTTGCTGTATGCCAGTCCCAGAGGCGCAGGGCAAGGAAGCACTTTGTCCAAACCCGGATACCCTTAAATAATGAGGTCCCAAGAGTACTGCAGGGAATGTGCTGTTTATTCGGTAAGAAACACTGATATATTTCTAGAGAGTGATAGGATGTTTTTTTAACATTGAGGGGACGTTGGACGGATATGGTGCTGCAACACCAGGGCTATGAAAAGCACGGTTAGAAAAAAACACGTTTTTTCAAAAATGTTTGCAAAAATATCACATCATTTCAAAAAGGTGGAAATAAAAAAAATGTGTTTATCTTTTCTTTCTAAGGGGACAGAGCACTTAGAAACATGTATGCACTGTTTACAATTAATTTTTAAATAGAAACATACCAAGCAATAAAGAAAGGAATTTTCTTGGGCGACTATATTGCGGTGAGGTTGACTCTAGGGGCTATCCTGAAGCACGTGCTGATGAACTTCATGAGACACTCGAACACACACGTTGTGGGAAAAAAAACAATTTTCTAGGTTTATATGCCTACACAAAATATATATGTGTATTAAAAACATCTGCTGATTGACAATTCAAATGCATATCTAAGTACTTTGGAGAAGTTTAAAATAAAAATCAAACAGAACAGCACAAAGCCCATGATTCAGAAAACATTTGTCAATAAGATTTTCTCATTGAAAAACGCTTTGTCAGTCAGTCAAATATCTTTATTCAGATTCGAAATCCATCAAACACAAAAAACATTAATCACAGTACATTGCAATCAGTAAAATTCCATCCTTGAACTTCTACACAATACATACACACAGAATTAAGAACAACATACACAATACAAAAGTACATAAGACAATGTTAAAACGAGTAATGAATTAGAAATAACTTTCACATCTAGTACCATCAAGAACACATAGTCCAAAAAAAAAACCAAAACAGAAGTCCCATTCTTCAATAAGATAATAAAACAGTTGTGACAACCATGAATCGTACCTTATTCGCCTAGGACCCTCTTCCTAAGATGCATTGCTCTTCTCAAAAAGGAAAGCAATGCCCATGCATTTAGAACAGTGTCGGCACTAGGGAGGAACACAATAGAAGGCCTATGAAGGCGAATATTAGCCTCCCTTAGGACTGGCAGCAAAGTTGCTCAACGAATCCCACTATAACACAGGTAGAACAATAACAATTGAGCCACATATTCTTTTGTGTAGTTGGATAACCATTCCAATTAACTGTATTGCTCCACAAAAGAGGGCAATCGAACCTTGCATGGGTGATTAGCCAGCGGTCTTTCCTAGTAGTACCCCAAATTAAATAGGGTTGTATTTCCGTAGCCTAGCTAATTACCGTGTGATCTTTGTCCATGTTTATCACATGTTCCTGAAGAGATCTACACTTCCCCCAATAGAGATGTGTAGTTTCTCAACTGGGTTCTGGTCAATAAAGCATCTGGGGGGGAAAGTAATCTTATATTACCCTCCACCAGTGCTTTATCAATATATTCAAGCCACATAATTATTTTCCAGCCAGCCCTGGCCATTACGGATCTGATTATGAAGTGGCAAAGAGTCGCACGTTCATTTGCCCAGATCCTGACCCAAAAAATAATCGGCGCTAAGGCCCACTGGTCCTCCCAAAATTCCATGCCCAGCTCCCTATGAATAGAGATACAGACAGCGGAGTTCAGGAGCCCCAGTAATCTCCCGAAGAACACATTCTCCTTTACTTTGAGGTCATGAGCCTTTCGAAAACCCCATAATTTGGCGCCATACAGAGTCACAGCCTTCGATTGAGCCAAATACATTTTCATCACGGTATCCAGCGGTTTACCCTCACAACGCAAAAGAAAGTGTGATATTCCCCCCACCTGTTGGGACAGTGTGGCTGATTATTTTTGTAGATGCGCCTTCCCCGTAAGAGATTCAGAGAACCTAATCCCAAGTTAATCGAAATCCTTCACCCTTGGGAAGATATCTCTTTTGCACAACATAGGCCTCATTTTTGTTGAATGCTTACTACCTACACAGGCTATGACGGCCGACTTCTAGCCCCAGGTTTCCCATGAAGGTTTCATACGCAAGAATGAGCATCTGTAGGGCTCTTGGGGTCCTGGCTAGCAACACAGTATCATCTGCATAGGCCAGGACAGGAAAGGCCCGACCCCCACAACCAAACAGTCTGCTTTTGTATCCATCAGATCCTTGGAAAGACCATTGATATACAGACAGAAACATATGGGTGCCAGAATGCAACCTTGCCAGACATCACACCAAACTTTATAACAGACTGTGCAGTGTGCTCCCCGGGCCACTGCTTACACAGGCCTCATTATCTCTGTGGATTTCTACCAAAACTTTCAAAATATCTGCCCAACAGCCCATTGACCTGAGCACAGGCCAAAGCTTTGACCTATCTACCTAGCCAAAGGCTGTGCTCAGGTCCATGAACATGGGGTAAACCCCCTTGCCAACCCTGGAGCGAAAACCTAACTATACGTCTGACTAAACCGACTCCTCAGAAAGCCAAGATTCTGTTAGCCCCAACAGAACTCTCCCATAGATTGTAAAGGACGTGTCCAAAAGTGAAATTGGTCTATATGAAGTCGGACACGCTACATCCCCCTTTTTATATAAAGTGTAAATAATGTTTTTTTTTTGCATGACACAGGGTAACTACCCATCTCCATTCAGTCATTGAACACTATGGTAAAAAGTGTTGCCCACAAATCAAGGGGGTCCTGAAATAGGTCACAGGGGATCACATTAGGGCCTGGCACACGATTATGTGCGTGTTGGCTAATGGCCAACAGGCACCAACCTAAACCTCAGAGATGAATGACACATACCTTGTATATCCACATCATTCCCTTCCCTGAATAAGTTCCCAAAGTGCTCTAATCACGCTGCCTCCTCCACATGGGTGCCACTGGACCATTCCCTTATAGTCCCCAAGATACCACCCTTCACAAATTTGTAGAAGGCCTTCTGATCGTTATGTTTAGAAGCGTCCAAAAAACCCTCCCAGGCTTGACTTTCCACCTCCATTTTTCTTCTCTTAAGCTCCCCCCGATATTTAGCTCTGGTGAGAGCAATCTCACTTTTGGTACACACCGGAGCCATGAGAGTCTTCAACAGATCTCTCTTGGCATTTTTACAAGCCTCATCAAACCACCCTGTGATTGGGACCTTCCCAATCCTCTTACTAGGAGCCAAGAAACTCTTGGAGAAAACCCCCAATAGTACCACAAATTGCTTAACAATCTCCTCAGGAGACAGGGTCCCATCCAGATTACCAAACAATAGGTCTACATTCTCCGCTATTGTAGATAGATGCAGGTTGGCCTCGCTGATCTTTTCTCATTTCATTCTTCCCATACCGGGGGCCAACATCTTTACCGGGCACACTGAAGTATCATGTTGGATGCCCTACCCCAACACCCCCTTCATTGTCAGATGGATAGGATGGTGGTCAGTATTGGGATCCGGCAATACTTCGAAGCTCACAGCCCTATCCCAGAGTTCCAAAGAGATACAAAAAAGTCTATTATTGACGAGCCTAGATGGTTGTTAAAGGTCAAATGACCAGGTATATCTGATGCTAAATGCCCATTGACTGAGCAAAGCCCCCATCCTGGGAGCCACAGACACATTTGAAGACCCTTAGCACAGTCCCTAGCATCCCTCATCTGCGGCTGTGGAATACTCAACATCTGGTCCTCAAGTGGATCTAATAGCTCTTGGGACCTCTGGCTTTGGAATGTGCAGATGAATCTGGCAACAATGGTACTGATTTCAGAGAAATAAAAACGAGCAGTGGGTTCAAGAGCATGACCTTTGATCACAACACAATGCCAAGCCTATTCCAGAGGGTGTTGCTGTATTCTCTGAATTGGCTATTGATAATCTTCTTCACCATGAGTCTTACTTTCACATGTTGCATTCCAGCAATCAGAAATATGCCGAACATGTTCTGCATGTGAAGCCTCTTCTAAAATCGTGTGAATCGTCTGCCTTGAAGAGTGCTGAGCAAGGTCATTCTACTTTGAATTCATGTAACCAATGTGACAATACATATAGCTAGTCATCTACAATCTCTCAGCCAATACCATACGTCCAACCAGAACCCGGAATACGAAGGGCTGAAAGTCAAAAAGTCACTTACGGCCAAAGAATGTCACACACAAGCAGGGCTGTGTTATAAAAGCAATCAATGAAAGAGGGGAGGGAAGAACCAATATTTTCGGGTTGCCCTTTCCTTTCATATCAGTCAGGCATCCAGCTTAACATGAATCCTTGTCATCCATTCACATGGCTATTTTGGAAACTGATTGAAGTAACCCCCAGAGGACTTAGGGCAGTTTTGGTGGAGCCTCCCACCATATGCGTGTGAGTTTACACCATAGAGGACTCGATTTTAGACGGCACCCTAGTCCATAAAGACTTCTGGAAAAAATACAGAAGAGTTTATAGAAGTGGTGCATCTGTAGGGAAGAGCCATTACATATATCTGTAAAAGGAAATAAAGGGACATTTGCTAAGCTTTAGCAGGGCACTTGCATATCAGGGAACGGACTAATAGGAAATTCTCCATGCGAAGTCAGTAGAAGTGTTCTTAGGAGAAGACAGAGGGTTATTGAGTTATATGCAATGATTGCCTGTTTTCTGCGTATCACCTTCAAAAGGTCAGGAATGAAGGGAAGAAGAGGCTGGAAGTTCTAACATTATTTTGATGTTTTTTTCGTGTATCATCACAAGTAATTTCGTGTTTATTGATAAATATGACAAAGATGTCCCAATTATAACAATCCATGAATTCCGGCATTATTACTACATCCAATGAATCACAATCTTCATACTCGAATGGACTTTCAGGCTGTAACTAGTGCATTTGATTCACAATTCACTAATTTCCAAAGAGTCTTGTTTGCTCTGCAAAGTAATCGATCTTGGATTTCATTCATAAAACAAATGCTTCACTCGGGGGAATGCGCTCAGAATGCATTATGGCGTTGCGCATTCATGCTGAACCAATGTATGTCTTTATCAGTGCTTCATCTTCCAGTGGGATGAGACCTTGAAGGGGGTATAATCGAGGGTCCTGGCCTAAGTGCTTGACGTGAACCACAGATTTCTGGGCATGGCGGAGAAGGGGGACAGGCACCTTAGGCAAGGTGGTCTCCCGAGCAATAAATATCGGGAGCTTGCAGATATGTCTCATAGGTCATTCAGAACATTCTTGGGTGGTCTTTTTTTAATCCAGTCGCAGTATGGTAAATACACATCATGCTTTGGCTGGTTTGTAAATAAATAGGTGTCTATAAATAAATCCGTGTCTCACTCATTATACACACAGTTTAACTCATGCAGTAATTCTATCATCTATTCGATAGGGGTGGGGACAAACTGAATCAATGTGGGTTGCATGCTGCAAGTGTGTAACAGTGATTCAAGCATGCAATCTTCCTGAGCATGGATTGCACACTGGGCTTAGCGCTGCTTTGTTTGTCGCAACACTCATCCTATCAGAAAAACGTCTGCAAACCATCTGAGGGCTTCCCTATAGCTAACGAAATGCATTTCTCTTTGTAAATCGTCCACTGAGCACCTGCAATTAATTTTCAACTACCGCAAGTCTTCTGGAGTGCACTTTCAGACACCCAACATGAACGCACAAGAAAATGCAGGATGCGTTTTCTGGTTGGGGGCCAGAGGTAGTCTTGGCTCAGATCCAGTTTTGAAACTGCTTGGTCTCCAAACTGCTATCTCCGGCACACTTAAAACCATTGTTTTTATATGTCACACACATCTGAGGTCCCAGTTGAAGGGAACTTCCTGTGATTGAAAAGGTCATCCTTGTAAAAGAAACACAAACAGACCTATTTTACTCTTATTTACTCAACACAAATGAAGCATTACAGTGTGGATGTTATATTAGGTCTTATCGTTTTTGAATGTATGACATTTTTAATGTCCATGAACATTTAAGATTGGCTTAATATGTGATTTTAGCAGATCACTCCGTTATCAGCAGGTAGAACATATCCCAGTCCATGGCTTCGATTTTAGTCTAACTTTAGTCCATTTTAGTTACTTGAAGGGACTGACAACTAGAAAGGCTTATATGCAATTGATGGACACATGAAATTCCTCGCTTGGGGCATGCTATCCGAGAAGGCATGGAGTCACCTGGTAATCTTACAAATACCTTGTGTGAGCATGTCTATGCAATACAAGGTACACAGCATGGTTAAAAACACATTTGCCACAACTTCATTTGCATATGATACACGTTGTATATATCTAAAACGCCTAGTGTCTAACTAAGCTTCTAAATCATGTGTTTCGATTGCTTACACGTGTGCATGGAGCTAAACGTGCTGGATGTTGAGCTGCGAGCAGATATTCCGTGAATTAAATTATGGCTTTGTCTGATTAAAATGTTTGCATTTATTCTGACTGAGGCTTTGTTCTTTCCCCACTCAAACCTTCTTAGACAATATGTTCCATGTACGCAACTACAAGGTGCCTAACCTGGGTTTTAAGGTGAATATCCGATTCCCTATGTCTCCTCATTATGTCTAGTCTGAGGGTTAATAAATCTACTTAACTCTGTTACACTACAGGAAAATTGGCTGTATATGTTCTAAGAATGTCAAAGGAAACCCACAGAAAATGATAATCCCTTTAATTTGTGCATACTCAACCACATCAAAAAAATCACTGCCCCAACAATCCACCCCCCTCCAAACATCGTGTCACACACAGCCTTTCAGCAACCAACCCCCATCCCATTCGCAGGGCAGGCCTTGTTATTAGCAAAGCATCAAGAATACTTATATCCAGGCCTTTCTTCTGTACACACATAGCTTAACTGCCCATACAGCGCAATTCACCTAGGAACGTACCAGCACACAACACACGGAGCCACAGAGCAAACTGCAAACATTATTCTGCGTGCAGTGCTTCCCTACCTTACTTCGTATGATTGGGTTTGCTATGTAAAGAATAAATGCAACTGAGTCTCATTCTTACAGGGGGCAATTGACCTAGGAAACAATGTTTCATACACTAACCATTAAAAAATAGTCAATGGCAAGGAAAGCCTGGGACAAACATCATGAATTCCATTAGCTGAAGACTGATCGCTAATAAGCTGACAAAATGTAGCCTGTCCATTGTATTGCAACTTGTGAAACAAGGAAGCCTTAGAGATTAACATTAATTCATGACCTGATCCCACACTATGCTGATATTTCTACTACTTTGACAAACCTTTTGATTCAAATATTACCACTGCAAAAATGTTTTGGGACCCTGAACATTGTACTGTTCCTTTTCTACTGTTATCTGAAGTGTATACAATAGTCCATCATTACCATCTTGACCAAACCAAAAGCCATATTTGAGTCTCTAGTCATCTGCCTTGCACAGCGTGAATGCCTGGGGACTGACATTGGTTGCAGCGTTGACCAAGGACTGTTGTGAATGATTCGCTCAAATTGGTCCACTTGTTCATTAGCTGTGGGTCCCAGTCCACTGTTCACACGAAGAGATGTAAGACATGGAAAAGAGTTGCCCATTTCAGCTGAAATTAGGCGGTCATGGCCAGAATAACAACAAAGAAAGAATATTCCATATTAGGACCCGACAAGGGCCAATCAGCTTGTAGCAAGCAAGCTCATTGGCTCTCGCCGGTTGTTACCAGCCAGATAAAGTCTTTGTTGGGCCGGTCGGATCTACATCCTGACTGCCATGGAAAGGGAATAGGAACTACATATAGTCCCTTCTCACCCTTCCTTGGCAGCCATCTTTTTAGTACACTTTTGTTCAATGGCCGCCATGGAAGGGGAGAAGGGACTATGTGTAGTGCCTTTTCTAGTTCCATGGGGGCCATTTTGTTTGTTTACTTTTTTTTCTATATTTTGAATGACCGCCATGGAAAGGGAGAAGGGACTATATATAGTCCCATCTCCCCAATCCTTGGCAGCCATTTCTTTCTTTCTTTTTCCCGAGTTGAGAAACGGTTTCCAAGCCGTTTCTGAACTCGAGAAAGAATGCTATTAGTAACCCGTTACGACGTGCCGGAGAATACATTTCAATAGAACCCTTGGAGGGGAGCATTACCAGTAGCGGTATGACCCCAGGGCTAAATTAAACTAACTATTGGCCTTGGGTCATTACCCTACTAGTAATGCCCCCCTCACTAGTTTCTATTTCTTACATTTTGTATTTTCTTTGCAGGGAATTTAGTCACACTATAGTCTGACTCTTTGGCTATTTGTGATTCGAGAAGCCACATTATACTAAATTAAGTCAAGCAAACTGTCCTTTTCCAGGAGGGACATGAATGTTTAAATGTGTTTATCTAGATCGGATATATATGATACGTTTCATTAGGTGTATCTTTCATGGAAGCCTGCAAGATCTGTACAAAAACCTGTAAATGACATTGTTAAAATAACTGGTGCCTTACAATATCCATATAAAATCATATAAAATCCTTTAAACAATGTTCTTATTATAGTCTAGTTTATGAAATAACTAGGCACCTGTTAAAAAGAAAATGACATCAATGCAAACTGAAATAAATTAATACATTTGGTTGTGGCATCAGAAATCCTGCTGCCAGAGTCAACACAAGGCAGAATGCCAACTACCTCTAGAGAACTTAATCAGTGATTTAGGTATCTTTTCAGATGTATTTAATTAAAAGTAGCTTCCCTTTACACTTCCCAACGGGTAATTGATAGCAGGAATCTATGTTGATGTTATCGGCTATTTATTCAAAACGCAAAAATGTTTTTAAATGCATTGCACTAAACTGCTAAAAATGTGTATTTTTTATTTATTATGAGATGCTTCTTAGGGACAGATTCACACATATCTTTTAACATGGGAAAGTTCCATTGAAAAAAGGTTTTGTAAATCAGGCCCTTAATGTCTATTTTTATCTGAGAAATTAAACGTGATGATGGTGCAGAATTAACAGGTATAAAATACCTATCACCATGTGTGAAAAAGAATATTGTGAAGTACGTCGGTGTTTCGTGAACTATAAAGGAACTCTATGGGCCTGATTTACAAATAGGTTTCACAATGGCACAACCTCATTGAAAAACGATTTGTAAATCAGGCCCTATGACTTGAAATATCCTTAAAATGTATAGCAGGAGTTACGTTATAACATACATTACAGTATAGTGGTGACATCACTACTCACCTGCTATGATTAAATTACATAACTTCTCTACTGTAATATATTG
Organism: Ambystoma mexicanum; assembly: GCF_040938575.1. Classification (NCBI taxonomy): domain Eukaryota; kingdom Metazoa; phylum Chordata; class Amphibia; order Caudata; family Ambystomatidae; genus Ambystoma; species Ambystoma mexicanum. The sequence goes on along the minus strand of NC_090924.1, from coordinate 29,105,009 downwards.
CAGTTGATTTGTGATGCCAATATGAGTCTGTCAGAGCAGAATTCTAGCTGCCTCTATAGCATTGACATAATGTCTAGCTTTTAAGATCACAGACAGTAGTTAAACGGAAAGCATCCTATTTTTATAATAATAATAATAATAATAATAATTATAATAATAATAATAATAATAATAATAATTATTATTATTATTATTATTATTATTATTATTATTAGAAGGACCATTGTGAATCAAGTGTCTTGCATAAGCAGGACGTTGAACAGCAACTGAGTGCTGGAGGAATACTGGTGACAAGACAGACAGATAAGAGGCAGGTCTGACAAGACAGACTATATACAAGATAGTATGTATGACTGGATTTGTTGAATGGTCATCAGGAAGGGGGATCGATGTGGGAGTTCTTGGTTAAGAAGCTGGAACTTTAGTTATGCTAGTATGGTTCTCTAGTTTACTACTGTAGTTTATTACAGGCGAAAGGACATTTCAACTAGCTTCATTTTACTGCCTTTTTAAATGACATAAAAAAAGAAACCCATTTTTTATTAAATCTTCTTAAAATATGTCTTTGCAACACATTATAAACTCCATTTTCATATTTTTTTCTGTTGCCAAACATAATAGATTACTCATATAATGAATGTGAAGATATCGGTCACCTGTATGAGCACAACACAACGGCCCGATTCATGAAGCGTTTTTTCAATGGTGTTTTTCCTTCGATAACACTTTGTGAATCAGGACCAAAACATTGCAGGAGATGAGGGTGTGACTATGTTTTGTTATATGGAATCTGTATAAGTCCCTACTGCCATTGGTATGGGCGTGAAGCTCTGTGGAGTTGAACGCCCTTCAGAGGACCATAGTCTGAGATGTGAGATGTGAAGGAAGGATTTCAAAAATGTTTGTGTTTCTTATCAGAAATATACTACCACTACTATAGAACAGAGGATATTGAATGTCACCATGGATATCTGGGATGTTGCAAAGGAACTTCATTCCTTTATTTGGTCATATAACTCCATAGTAACTTGTAATGTTCAGATGACATATGATAGGGGTATCTAATACTAGATATAATCTGTGAACAAACTGTTGTAATTTAAGTTCTATATAAAATGATTTGCAATATGCCAGCAGGTACAATGTTCTCCTGAACTAGATACTTCAATTCATGACTGCACAGAGCTGGTGGTGAAGGACAGAGACACAGTGCATGGTTGTTCATTTTGGATGTTTCTGAATTTGGGGAGTTCTGGGAACCTACATTACAGGAAGGAACTGTGAAGAAGGAGAAGAGGTTTGGCATCTGAAAGCAAAGTCTCCTAATGTCCAGATGTACCTTCTCCAATGTCTGCATTCTCATCTTCACCTTGCTGCTTTCTACATCTGTCCCTCTAATAGATGTGTGTAAAATATTTTGAGGCACAAATGCCATCCACGTAGACCCTTCTTTACATAAATGCTCTTCGAATTACCACTTCTAAAGCAATTCCCTGTTTTGCTTTCCATGTGGTACAGCTATCAATCACTTACATGAACTACATAATCCTGAAAATAATTGTGATTGATAACATATGCAGACCGATTGCCTCACTTTCAAGTAGATACCAAAGGAAGACACATTCATGTGGCTGGCTTCTGAGAGATTCTAAATAATATTCTTCTGAGTAAGAGGCACAAGGATTACCAAGAACATGTGGCTTTATGCTCAGTACAAATCCTCCATAAAAGAAAGTAAATACATAAACCAAACAAATCGGTAAAGAGTGCAAGGTTGATATATGTGCTAACATTAGCTGGGGATTCATTATTTTGAGCAGTAAAGCATGCCTCTTTACGGTATTTAACTTACCTTGTAGGTGCCACTGTCCCACAGTTTCTTTTGTGATCATCCAATCATCATGCTACGGAATAATATGATTTTCTCTGCTGCATGAATCCACTGCGATGGAAACTATGTGTACACATGAACACCAAAGGGTTGGCCAACAGCATCCGTAAGAGAGAACAAGAAGTGCTATGTGCTCATTTCATGCATCACGACCAAGTGCTGGCGAGGACATTCCGGGGAGCATGCAGTGTATGAAGCCACAACATGCTTTCCATCTGTTGTCTCAGATAAGTGCATCAGGGGTTTCACACAGTTTCTGCTTCATTTTCGTTATAACTTCGTTTTAGGAACCAGATTTTTAGCACAGATAGCCTGTGCATCAAATTCACACCCCCTCTGAGAGTATAGCCTTCCCTCGGCCCACATTCCCACAAAAGGAGAAGAAGGCATACCTCTACACTGTGTTTGTTTTACCCTTATGAATGGGGTTACTTTGGGGTTTTTGAGTTCTTTGGGTCGAGTAGTCGGTTTAACCATTACTCACCCGTGTACTCATGCATAGCAGGGGTCATTTCGTGACAGTTATCATATTTTAAAAGCAGGAAATGGGATATTTTAAGTTATGCAAATGTTACAGTATTTAGACATGCTTCTCTTTGCTTTTGGAAAGAACACCTACTGTGGAGTGATGCACCAAGGTCCTTTACCTGATTGAAGACAATGGGCTTCAAATCTACTATATCATAGGAGCTGTCTTTAAATCACAACTAGAGGTCTAAGCCATAATATAATTGAGAAATTGCTTGGAATATCTGAAATGTTTTAATGATGGGTTATTATTACGCGCTTAATAACCAGAGGTGTCTAAGCGCGGACCCGGGGATCGAACCTGTGTTGCTCTTTAAAGTCTTGTTTCCAAGGTGAGCACGTTGACGCTGAGCTATCCTCCCGGGATAATATTCACAATAATAAAATGTTTTTTAAGAGGTCTCGAATGGAAAATACATATATGTAGTTACATAATAATGATCATATTATTAATTCTACTGGTACGACTACTACTACTAATAATAATTATAATAATATACTGAGTCAGTCTTTCCAGAATTCAAACCTACAACTTAAAGTTAACACAAACCATACCAACCATCTCTTAACTCTCTGAGCTATTTCACCAGCTAACATGTGCATCTGTAGTTATGGTTCAGTCAAGGGGAGAAAAATCAGTGATCTTAGCTAAGACCTTCCTCCCCCTTTCACCTGTATGGTCATTTTAAAAAAACATGTTATCCTAAATTTCATCATACACTGATTGGTGCTGGCCAGTTAAAGGATAGCAACGACATAAGGAATGTCAGAAGTAGGTTTTCCCAAAGAAAGTCAAACAATCGTTTTACATTAAGGTATGCTCAAATATCTCTAAAGAGAGTAGCAAGAACATACAAATTCAATTTCGTTTGAGTGCATGCCTGCCCAATGATTAAAAAAATGAAAAATGTGTAATGAAAGAAAATCTTTATATATGATTAATAATGAGCATTAAAAGAGTTGATTGCCTGTCAGTCAATTTGATTGACTGAGGCCAGACTGAAAATGGCAGTCTATCATCCATCTTTTGTCTCTGACGCACACTTAGTATAAAAAGATTAGGAGTATTATGAATTTAACATACCCTGGTATCATTAAAGTAACTTGAGCTATTTCCTATTTATAAGAAAGGTAATTCAATAATGTGATGCAGGATCTGTGGAGCCTATGGAAAAAGACACATTTTAGCTTTGCACCGGGCAAATTGCTTAGAATAACAAGCTAAAGACGGCAATTAAATGTCATGCAAAATGTATATGTAGAGGTAAACATGTTTCAACCCAGGTCTCTTCATGCTCTTTGGCAACCTGTTATTTGATAACAATGGCTTGCTAAAGATAATGTGGGATTCGAGCATTGACATATTTACCCATTACCTTTTCCTGTTTTATTTAAAGAAATCAATTCCCTTCTGTTCTAAACAATCTCTTGCTTAAGAAAACACAAGCATCTCCAAATCGTGAAGAAATGTAATAGAGAGTGGCTTAAGATATAAACTAAACTAACCTTTTTTGAGAGTTGACACTTCTAATGATCTGCACAAACTAGAACAGAGGTGGATTTAGCCCCTAAATACAGTAAATCAAGAACTCAATAGTTCTGTGCAGTGGAACAATCTGATCTTCACATGAATCCATCTTCAAGGGAGTAGAGTGTTTTGTGTTACAGCACTATCCATACATTACTGGGCACTGCCCTGGGGCAATACAGGAATTAGAAGATCCTGTGTCTAATGTTGCTGGTAGTTCTCAAATTGGTCCCTAGGTTATAACATTTAAATGGATGCAAGTGGATGTCCCGTGGTCCTGTGTGGTCACCACAGTGTATTCTTTATTCTAGGTAGAAGAGTGGATTTATTGATTTTGCCCCTTCCCCTCTTCCCCCTCTACCCCCTCTTGTGATAGTATGGGTACATAGTGCCAAGTATGGTTTTCATTACAGGGCTATACAATTGTTTTAACAGGGGTTACAGCAAGAGTGTGGAGCTAAACTGAATGGTCCCTGATTAACAGGGGTGCAAATTTTCATTGCAACCTCTGGCACTGTGTAATACCTACTCGAGTTTCATGAGTGAGGCACATGGGACGCAGTATTTCTATTATGTCCACTATATAAGAGAAGACAAGTGGGCATTCGTATTCAGAGCCAGAGTCAAGAATAGTACTACACTTGAGGCCACGCCGTGCATAAGCTGGGGTAAGCATCACACCCTCCCATTGTTGAAATATATCAGGATACGCGTACGAGTGCAGACACGGCACATTAATATGAGAGTGCGGTGTGCTGTAATTTTAGTCACCTTAGTTGGAGAGTTACAATGGATAACATGTTTGTGAATGTCAGCATTCATTTAAGTTAAAAGCAGGGGATTAAGTGGATATGTTTTACATGGAAAATGTGTAGATACAGGGCATACGCAGCCCAATGAGTTATCAAATGTGATCTTTTAAGCAGAAGCACTTGGAGAGTCAAGAGAGCAAGCATGCCGAAGCTTGTGAACGCAATGATAGTGACTAGGCGCTATTATGATATGCAAGCACGTCTGTTATTGTGTCTTTCAGATTGCAGCAGAGGAATATGGCCATTGATGCAGCTGCACAACGAGAATAAGTGGTAATCTAGTGTGCCACATCCATAAATCGGAGTGTGGAGCTGAGTGTTCGATTTTACTGGTCTTGAGTTCTGCTGACCTGTGACTGTCCTACTGCAACGTCCTTTTGTTTGAACACTGTCCCTTTAAATCTCTGACTCTACTTAAATCGGAAACAGTGTGAAGCGCGGTGTGCGGAGAGTGGAGCCTAGTGTTCGGTGTTACTGGTGTGGAGTTCTGCTAACCTGGGACTGTCCTACTACAACTGCCATTTGCTGGAACACTGTCTCTTTAAATGTCTGACTATACTTAAATCTGGAAGCAGTGCAAAACCTGTTGCGCGGAGCGTGGAGCCGAGTGTTCAGTGATACTGGGGTGGAGTTTTGCTAACCTTGGACTGTACTACTGAAACTACCATTTGTTTGAACACTGTCCCTTTCAATCTATGACTCTACTTAAATCCGGAAGCAGCCCGAAGCGCGGTGCACAGAGTCTGGATCTGAGTGCTAAGTGTTTGGTGCTTTGGTCCTGCGGTCCTCTGCATCTGGATTCCATAAAGATACTTTCCTCCATTCAAGCTGTTCTTGGATTCAGCGGTGAGTGCGAGCAAGGACATATAGGTAAGGTGTTGATTGTTGTGAACTGCGGGTGTTGCCAGCGTGGTGCATGCAGATAGAGCTTGCCATCGGGTGCCATTGTTCCCTTCCCCACCACCTCCAAACCGAGCACTTTGACTGCCCACACCTAATGGTCTATGAAAGACTAGCACATGTACAGGCACACTGTTCATGAAGAACATGAATGCAAAAGACCTTCAGGGACCTCAACTACGCAGCGACACCAGGGCAAGGAGAAAATGAACCTAGAGCCACCAAATGAACAAACCATTAACAAGTCTTGCACCCGTAGGAAAATGTTTACATTGCAATCAATGAACACACGGGGTATATCGCAAACTATGATAAAGGCCTTCTTTGAAAATTATCTAACTGTTAACATGGAGGACTCTGGTTCGGATATTTTGCCAGAAAATGGGGAGGAGTGTGTTTTAGATCTGAAAACTTTGATTGACAACAATGTCTCCCTGTTAAAACTCTGTAAACTCATTAAAGGAACTCGATGGCACTTGCAGACTTCGAGTTTGATAGCATTTTATCGTCAAACATCTCATGTTCGCCTGATCTGGAAAACCTGTTAACTTCGTCAGAATTTCTTGTGAGTTAGAGTGACTTCTAGGAGTCACTGGATGCAAACGCCTCCTCCTCCTCCTCCCACGGGGACCCATAGCACCAGTACCATATAATGTGGTGGAGGAGCAACGGGGTATTAAGGAGGGGGTCTTTAAAGTCATCGATAAAATCCAAAGAGCAAATGCTGAGTATGGTCCCCTTACTAATCACTGGAGGGATCAGAACTTGGTAATGGGTTGTGTCCCTCCCAGCTGCTGAGATACGTCACTGACCTTGCCCCCTAGGAGAGACTAAATACTAGGCAGCATGACTGGTGTGGGTCCTGCGTGGGTGATGTCCTCTCCATTGCAGTAGGGGGAGATCCTCCATGGCTCGGCCTATGTGGGGGCAGATTCTGAGAACTGGGCATTGGAGGCAATCTGTGCTGAGATTTCCCTCCTTAACAATTCAAACCCTTCTCCTTCTTCTCAGAATTTTAAACAGTGTAAAAATTGGAAGCATAAAAGCCAGAAGCCCAAGCGGGATACTGTGGGGGCCCGTTATTTTCCCTTATTAGTGAAGGGGGGAAATATTGTGACTAAAACTTGTGGAGAAGTTGAGGTGAGGCCTGCACACCTCCAGCGCCCCCTTGATGGATGACTTGGAAGGGCTTCTTCAGAGTTATCACCACTACAAAGGAAGAGGCTGGTTGAGACATCTGATATCCTAAAGGCAGAGACTGGAATTACCCCATTCAGTCTAAGCTTTGCTCTGTCTTGTTGGCTCAGACTCCGGTTCCAAATAAAAAGCCCCTTGGCTTCATTCACCCCCTAAAATCAGGGTAGTGTCTGCTAACCCCCCTTTCTTGCAAATCACTTCCTGTATTTGCCAGAAAGCCCTCTCTGGGGATGCTCATGGGCTGAGTGGGGGTACAATGGCTGCTCAAATTAGGGGAGTCAGTCCCCAGGGCCCAGTGCCCTTGAATAATGTACAAGAGCTACCAAAACAAGTTACTTGGTTGGAACGAGTAGAGTCGTTAAGGCCTAATGCTGCTGATAATTCAGGGCAAACATTTGACCCTGCCTGGTACAGTGACTTACTTCACATTAAATTTGTGGAAACCAACACCACTACCCGCCAGCCTTTCTTGAACCACACATGGCTTTTGGAACTTCTTCATCTTATTCCAGACCTTTGCACTATTTCATCTAAGCATATTTACAAACTTGAGCTGTCTATGCTGGATATTACTGTTACTGGGCTTCGGTTACTTTCATCTCCCTAATAGCAGTGGAACATATCTGTAACAACGCAGAGGCTTTACAGCAACTGGGTTTTGAAGTTTTTGTTTTCCATCCAACCGTCCAAAATGCCCTCTATAATGCTTCCCCTCAGTGGATGAATTCTAATTTGGGAACACGAATGAACGCAAGTAAACAGACTATGCAGAGACAACAAGTTCAATGGTCTTGGGTGGCCCAGTTAAAGCATTGACCATCTTCGTTGGAGGAGACAGGCCATATTTTTTTAATTGTCCTGGAACACCAGGGGCCATAGTTCTTTAATTAACAATCCTGAGTCCATGCTGGTTTTGAGGAGTGTTGGTTAAGCTCATTGTTTGAACTAGATGGGTACACAGTACTTTTCTGTCCATCTTTGTGCCCACTGAGGGGTCGGCCCAAGGGCGGTCTGTATATTGAAACCCAACCGTCTTTATAGTAGCTGCATCATCTTCACCTTTACCAATGCCCGATTTTTCAGTAATAACCCAGAGCTTATGACAAGGCCGACTTCGGCCAGTGACCACATTACGCTTTTCATGAATTGTAATGTGTTGCACGCATATCCTAGAGAAAGACTGCCTTGTAACCCTTTGGGTAATGTTCAAGGGAATAGGCTCAGATGGACTACAGACAAGATAGGAACATTTACCACCATACTGGGAAATGGTGGTTTTATGGAAGAGGAGATCTTGCGGTATTACAATGGGGACTTGCGTAAGCTGCAAGTCTTACTGGGACCCATGGACCCAAGGCTTCTATTTAAACGAATCTCTCCCCTAACTCAGTTTTCTACTTTGATTATGGAATTGCCCAAAAGAAAAAAAGAGTTAAATGTGGTTGTCCCTAGAACAAAGAGTGACTGTTCACTGACCCGGAGGGAAAAACTAAAATTGATAGCATTGGTCAGGACAAGATATAAGAATTGGTTGAGGGGTTACAGATTATCAGTGAATAATGCGGCTGGACATTCATAAATCACCTGATTTACACACTAATTTCAAAGAAATGTTGGCATTGCCAAGGCAGCCATGGAGCGAGCAGCCTGGCTAAGGAGATTCCAGGTATCTCTGAGGAGCATTGGGGTCTCTTTATAGAGAAAGTGTTTGGGGGGGTGGAACCATGTTTGACTTTAGAACCAAAATGTATGCGTAATACATTGGTTAGTGCATATAAAGGAGGCTGATGTAACAGGAAGTATAATGAAATCTAAGGCCTCTTGGGCCACGGGTCCCAGAATTCTGGGAAGCACTGCTCCACCGGTTATATTATCAGAATTATGATACAGGGTGTATTCCCAGTTCTTGGAAATCTTCAATCCTCATCCCAGTCCATAAGAAAGGGCCACGTAACCTGCCTTCAAACTACACACCGCTAGCAATGTTGGATTGCAGCTCCAATATATTTGCAAACTTATTATTGGCTCTCCTATCCGCTTGGGTAATGGAGAAGGGACTGGTAAACCATCAACAGACGGGTTTTAGAAAGGTTGCAGGACTACTCACTCAATATGCACTATCTTGACCCTGATTTGTGAAACTCGTTACTACCCAGGTACGGCTCTCTACTTACGTTTTATAGAATACTCAACTGTGTTTGACAGTATAATAAGATAAAAACTGTGGGAAATCCTAATGCACTGGGGTAAAGACCTGTCAATTTTGCACTTCGTTAAGGTCTTATACAGTCACACTTGTTGTTTTAAGAGGGGGAATCGTTGGGATACTTCCCTACATCCCTTGGACTAAAGCAGGGTTGTCCACTAGCACCCCTACCTTTTAACCTTTACATATATGCACTGCCCCTAGGACTGAATGCTGTTAAGAACCACCCACCATGATATTGTTGGGAATGTCTTCCCTGCCTGTAGTATGCAAATGATTCAGTGATCTTAGATTGCACGCCGGTTGGCCACCAGTGCTCCCTTCAGGGGCTCTATCTTTTTAACAGCGACCTGGGCCTCAGTCCTAATGCCACTAAAACTAAAATAATGACATGTGTAAAAGGGGCGTATGGCATGCTGTCATTTGTCTGGAGGTTGGGGGGTGTCAAGCTAGAACAGATTAAGGAGTATAAATATGTGGGCATCTGTTTCAGACCTACCATGTTCTAAGCTATCACACAAGGCCTGGCTTTCACTTAGAAGAATTATTGATGCATTCGGTGACCGTTTTATTGAGGCAAACATTTTAGATTATAGGTCCTCAATTATTTCAGGAATACTATATAGTTTGGAACTGTTTCTAGGTAAGGCGGTCGCCTGGCTACCAAAGCTAGAAGCCAAAATTCTGCAGTCGCTATTGGACCTCCCCTGCAGAGTCCCAGTGGAGGCAATCCAGCTCGAACTTCGGGTTGCATACCTAATGTCGCTATGGCAAATTGTGGCCTGTAAATAATGGGCAAAAGTCCATTATGGGTGCTAGGGAGTGGATTTATTGTTGGGTCGGGCTACCTTTCACTCCAGGGGGTTCTCTAAGAGTGTATGGTTTAGGGACTTGGAGACAATGTTGATGCCTCACATATTTGAGATAGGGGTGCACAGGGTCCCTGAATCGTGGTTGGACTTTAACCTAGCTAAAATTGAGGAGAAGTTCAGGTGCTACGATGCAGGGTAAGCCTTGGCCCACTTATCAGGTTTGTGGAAGTCTGTGGTCTATTCACATCAAACGTTTACTTTAGAGCGCCCAAAGTATTATGTGTTAAAATTACACCTATATATATATTTTTGACTAAATACTCTCCCAGTTTTTAGAAAATGCATTGCCGTGGGTGGGCCTCCTTAGGGGTGAAATACTCTGTAGACTCTGTGCCAAACAGGTTGAAACTCCACAACGTGTCCTGACTCAGTGTGAGGCCCTCCATACAGTTTATGGCACGGCAAGTAATAAATGTGTACTATTTTTGGGGCTGAGTCATTGGTGGTAGCAGCGGCTGCTTTTCATATCTGGCAGCTGATAATTAGTAAATTATCATCTGTCCCATATAGTAAGAAGATTTTAATCAATTTTCCTGAGTAGGAGGGAAATTAATTTTATTAATGAAATCTAATGGATATTAACAGATATAATGGTGTTAGGACAGCTTGTATAGATGTGTATGTGTAACGTTTTATCTATTTTGTATTAGAGTCCTAAAGGTTGATATGTATTTATTTGCGTTTTTCTTGTTTAATGTTTTTTATTGAATTGTAGTAGAGTGTAAAAGGTTACCTTGTAACCAAATACACTGAATCAAAACATTTAAAAAAAGAAAATAAATCTGATGTTTGAAATTCCTTTCTGTCAGCATAGTTCAGTGTACAGATTAGACAGAGATGAATGTTTCAGACTAAGAATAACAACTGGATTGTTTACTGGAAACATTGAGGGTGTGTCTGGGTTTGTGTTTCCGCAGACACATCTGTTCTACTTTTGCCCACACCAATAGCAGAACCAAGAGAGGTTGAAGTTGAGATTCATCTACACGCTGATTGTTCCTTTTTATGAGTTCATTTGGAGCAATTGCAGCAAGTAGACTGCAGGTAAGCTTAACTAGCATCATGCATATTTCCCACAGGGTAGATATGTAGGTGTCTCAGTTCTTCTTCTTTCCCCTGTATTCTTGTGCCACTGGGCGGGTCATTTGAAAAGTGGATCACTCTCCAGCAAAAGACTGATAAAAGAGATCAAGGTCTAGAGCCAAAGTATGCTGAGGTGTGCAACATGATTTTTTTAATTAATTGAATTGTAAATTGTAGGTTGATTTATTAAACAGTAATTGACAGTTATAGACAGAACCCAAACCCCAATGGTAGAAATATGATTATTTTGTAGACACCCACGAGTACAAGATGATGCAAGGAGTGGTATATACTGTGCATTCCACATGTGTCCTAATGAAGGCGCATCGAAAAGTCACAGGTATTGGCTCATATTTTCCAGCAGAAACACATGTCGACTTATATAGATTTGTTAAGAAATATACACACTGTCAATAAATTGTCAGGTGTATTGCAATTAGTTAATCATATTGTTAATCTGCAGCACTTATATACAGAAAGGGCCTATTTTTTATTTTTTTTATGTATTTGGATTCTGTCTGTGTGTTTGTGAATGGGTGTGCATGACCAGTGTGGTATGTATGTACTCTATGAAGTGAATTCAGTGTTATCATTTGTGACTAGATTTTTTATATTGAAAATTATTGGAATCAAAGGTAAAAAATAAAAAGAATGTATGTTTACTACTTGAGATGTATGATTATAATTAGAGTATGATCAGTTCTGTCAATCACTTTAGATCTTGATCTTTATTAATTTTGAAATAATATCACCTGAGTGATCAAGACCATACCAGGTACCCTTATATATTTAGTAGGGTGGAGTGAGGGTAATTATCTTGTTTAAAACACTCTTGGAAAGCACACAACTATTTCTGGCAAATACAAATCAGTGGGTATCAGTATTTAGTCTGGATTATGTGCCAATGTCATAACCTTGAAGTAAGCAAGCAAGCTCAACTTCAGACATTGTAATAGATAATGCAAAAGGAGAGGTGTTTTGAAGGGCATTGTGTAAAACAATGTAGTGCACCGACGGCCTCCGTATTACTGGAAGCAGTTTAAGGATTTATTAAAAGCTATTCAATTAAAAACAAAATAACGTGGCTTGATTTGCATATTAATGAATGTTGGCAATGCCCTTAACCAGCGATAGGTGTGAATGATTTCCATGTCCCTATTGAAGCACTTTTGCAAATGCTTGTGGAATGTTATTTCATTTATTTATATGTGATCTGTTCTATGGAAAATTAGGGGTATGGTAAATGTACTTTAGCAAATGCTTTTAATCAAACAAGAGACATTATTTAATGTACCCTCTATTTTCAGCTGTATGGAATTAGACAGGTGAAGGTAAAACGCAAAGAGCATTTATCAAATAAAAGAATTAAGAGATCAAGCCAAACCAAAAACAGGTCGAACAGTGCTAACAGCAAAGCAGAGTTCACGTATTTTAAAGCCAAATTAGGAAACTATCATGCCAAAAATGCATAATATTCTGATTAATCTAATCCCCACTTTAACTCTTCAAATATGCACAATTAGTTCAATGTCAAATAGAAATTGAAGATAAACATATTCCTGGCTGAGCCGTAACAGGCTATATAGCGTAGGCAGAATTATAAAAAGGAGTTCAATAACTATCTCGTCTTGACCACTTTCGCCATTCGCTCATTTGCATTCAGAAGACTATGATTCAGAAAGGAGATGAAGAAATGTTCACTTAAAAGAATAATTTACCAGAGGATTTCATATTGCAGGTTAACAAGGATTTATGAAGATCTTCTGGCTATGCATAAATAGATCATATAGCAAAGGGACGTCCTAAATACAGATAGTTTGACATTACATACAACAAAAGGAGAACATTAAACAGAAAAAAGACCTTTTAAAGTGGAAAATATAAACCTCTAATGAAACACTTTCCATTGCTCAAATTTAGAGAATGACCGACACAGGACACACATATGAGAAAACTGTCAGCCCTTCTTAGGTTTCTTGGCACGTTAGACAAATAACAGATCTCGACAACACTATCAAACCATTTTTTTGCACAGAAGTACAGCTTTTAATTCTGCACAGAAATAAAATGTGACTTATAATTAGTCATATGGATCTGGTAATGTGCACACGTTAAAGTGTCCAAAGCCTATCAAGACATCAGGTGTGTGAGGGCACTGTAATATGTGAAGGAGATGGGGGTAAGACACTTCAGGCCTGATTTAGAAAAGCATTTGGCAATGGGCCAATCCTATTGACAACCCGCAGTATAAATCCGACCCTTCTGCTCTCAGCCAAGCCCTCTCACTGCAGGCGCATCTTTTCTGTGAATAAGGGGAGTCCATGTCGTCCTTTGGGTTATCAGATTCTTCAATCAGTAGATTTCTAGATTGAGCCCTTATTATTTCATAACAAGTTCAACTGGAACACTTTGCGGCATGTATTTCCCACTGATGTAGAAAGCACCAACATTACAACCATTACCCGGCTCAGAGGATAGCACAAAGGCAACGTGCTTGCGTAAGACACAAGATGATGGAGTTGAATATGGGTTCGATTATTGTCCTAGCTGTTAGAAGCTGGAAGAGTTTGACATAAATCACTAATAACAAGAAGAACACATCTTGCATATCTTATACTGCACGTGATTAGCAACAAAACAAATATTGACCACCTAGATAGTGGATCGACCTAACCAAACCCTCTCTTTCCGACACACAGGAGTGCCTGGAGACCATTAAAATGTCAGGCTCATGTATTATAATTATCAGTAACATATACACTATAGATGTTAATGTGCAACTGTAAGGAAAACTAAAATGGGGGTAGTAGCAGTACAATCATCTCAGTTAAAACAACCCATAATCTGAATTGGCTTGAAACAAAAAACATATACTCAATGCACTGGTAAATGTTGTAACCACTAAAATAGCGTTCCCACTTTGCTCATATACTATTCACATTCTAAAATATCCCAGTGGAGGGCAAGTAAGCAATCTCATCCACCACCTTTTCATCTATAAGGTGTTGCCTGACCAATGCAGCGTGCCATTTCTTTATGTGAAAAGCCCCTTTTCTTTGGAATGCAGCTCAAACAGGCAACATAATGTGCCATCAAACAATTGATAATCCGATAGACAGGGGTGTGAGTTGATAAAATATGTTTCTGTCTTAGAACATCTTTGCTGTGAAAATGTCACAAAGAAGGGTATTTACAAAGTGTTTCTTGCCTCTTTTTAATTGGGACGTTTCAGAGAATAACATGTGAGTAGGTCCTGATCTAGCTAATCTAGCTAAATGACAATGAATTGTCTTTCCGGTAAATAAAACAAAGGTCATTATTGTCAGGTAAATGTGCATTGAGAAGGACACTCAGCCACTCTCAGGTTTTGTGTTATTTGGTTTTATCCCTTGATAGGTTTGTCATTCTGGGTTAGTTCCAGCATGAATGAAAAATGGGGTTGTTATAATAATAACATTCTGCAAAACTACAGGCATTTTACAGACTATAGGAGGAGGCATACAAATTCAATTGGTTTCCTTTGTCGAACATAATGCCGGACTTCTGATTTTAAGCAGTGGGCCGGGAGTGAGAATGGAACCTTTCCTGTTTAGTGAAGTCTTGTATCTAAAACGAGCGTGCTGAAGCTGAGCTATCATTCTGGCTCAAAAGGACAGGTCTTTAGGACTATGTGTGAGTCAGAACACTATTTGGAAATGTTATTAATAACTAGTGACTTTCCCAAAGTAGCAGTTGTCACAACCTTTGGTCTCTGCTTCAGAGAACAGAGCAAGAAGCAGCCCTAAAGATACATCCTGTTATTCATAAAAAAAATAAAACTAGCAGCCAGGGTTGGAGGGAACATCTGAAAATCGATCATCCCACAACACCCCTATAAAAATGTGGTCATAATGTACAATCTCCCACAATAGGAGAATATTTAGACATAGATACAGACCGGAGGCTGTTACATCACTGAAACTACTTAAATAGTCATACAATTAGTGCATAGAGACATAATAACACTATTAACACTTCTTGACTCTTGCACAATTCACTCATGGCAGAATTGTTATTCTGTCAAAGGTTATCCTAATACCTATATCAGGAATCTTTCCAGAATGAGCACAAGAAAGAAGACTTACTCTAACACGAAGTTACCATCTACCTTCATTATCAATGTAAATGTAACTCAAATAACAAAGACAATATGCAACACTTCCTACTGGAGTGCCTTGTATATGCTCTGTGAGAAAACTGCTTGTTAGTGATTGTAGGAAAGTAGAGAGTAAAAGATAAGTATGCCCTACCCTATTTATTGCATTTGTGACAGTTTGATTGTAGGAGTTTGTGAGCTTTTGGTGAAATTGACTTTCACCCTAGAGAGGGCTTTTCCATATATCTTACCATATCCTGGAAGCATCAACTGCATCGGATGCACGTTTTAAAAGGTGTCTTCATTATATTATATGCAAAAACAAAGGTGGGGACCCCTACATGGGCATCTGGGGTGAGTTCAATATATACTAAACAGAGGGGATGCCCTTTGTGCTGAAAAATTGAATACATGTGTTTCAGAAAACGCATCCTGAGGACCAGAGAGTGTGTTCTTATTAACAATATATCTTTATTCTAAAAATGATATATTTTTAATAAGAACACACTCTCTGGTCCTCAGCATGCGTTTTCTGAAACACATTTATTCAATTTTTCAGCACATAAGGCATCCTCTCTGTTTAGTATTAATTATATTATATGAACATTGTTTTGTGCATGGTTATAATGTAAATATTAATGTTGGCATTTCTCCCAAAAACCACAGGGAGCCAATGTGTAACATGATTCAATTATTCAGCTTTTGAGAACCCAATAGTCTTCTTCTTTGCCATAAACACATATAAGAATGTCATAAAACCAACACAATCTGATTCACCAAACATGCAAATACAAGTATGCTTTTATATGGGTTATTGAGGAAACTGTTGTCTCGCCAGTGGCTCATTTGACATATCTGACCTGCAATATTGATGCAACTGAAACAAGGGCTGCACAAGACATAGACAAAAAATGAAGGCAATGAAAATTACAATCCTACTGAGGAGAATTGACATCAAATATTGCAGATTCAGTGCTCCCTCGTATAGACTATTACAGACTAAAGATTGTGCCAGCATTATTATATGTTCAGAAGGTAAGCTATTTGTCCAGGGACATTGAGTGGGAACCCATTGAATCTGTCATTTGGAATGGCTCTGAGTTTACTGGATTGTTTGCCGGTGGCAGCTTTAAGAATTGAACTAGGCCTTGTATCACTGACTGGATGGCATAGGCAGAAGATCTTATCCATTTATAGAAACCAACTAGTACCTCTGAAGGGCTCGTTCTATATAGACTTGAATTCTGGGTGGAAAGCAACTTGGTCCTGTAGCTACTTTTAAGATCTTCACTTATTCCATTTTAAGCAATTTCAATACATCAGCTGTATGTTTGATGGGCAATTCAGTATTAGTGAAACATGGTTGTTCAAGGAAGATTGAATAACTGCTATCAATAAAATGCATAGCAAATACGTGTATGATTGTCTTTCAAAGGGAGTCAAACCATTGAGTACACTCTGGCATTTTTTTTTTTGAGGAAAACATTTCCAAATTCATACTGGTGGATGCAGCTCCCTAGTTTCAGATGGAACCTTCGACCTATAGGTGAGATTTTGTTGGCCCGCTCTAAAAAGGACACCACCCATGATCATGTGCCCTTTGTAAGGTGGATTGTTGGTGCAAACTAGAGAACATCTTGTGATCAGATGTATACCATTACAAAACATCAGATGGCTGCTATTTAGCAGATTTGTGTATCAGATTTGTATATAATGATTCGTGGTTGGCAACCACTCAGTTCTGGGATATATCGAGCAGCCATGAAATCTCTCTCGATTGCACTGGTGATATTTTTAGGTCAAACTGGACTGATTGTAGTTAGATAGTAATGATTTAGTCGGTACCCGTGGTTTACAAAGAAGAAAATTGCCTGCTCGATAGAGGTCCTTTTGCAATGTGAAATGGAGTACCTAAAGGTGTATGGGAATGAACACTGGTCAATTTACTTGAAAGGTATTTTCTTTTTGCCTTGGATATGGTGATTATTTGCATAGCAAACTCTCCAAAATATGACGTTTTCTTCCATTAATCAAGATCAATATTTTCTTATTGTTTTAGGTAGGTAGTTTTATTGTAATTTGAAAGGAACAATGGTTTTGATTTTAGAATGGTATGACATCTCTTTTAACTATCTATAATGTTTTAGGATGCTATACAATGTTGTATTGTGATTTTGTATGTGATATGCATGTAGAAGGTTAACTTTGTTTAACTAACTCACATTAATTAAAAAGAAAAGTTGAGAATTTGCCATAAACACATACAAGAGGGACATAAATAAGGTGTTCTGCTTATTTTGGGAGTGTGCCATTGACAATAAGAACCAATGTTTCACATGTGTACCAAAAAACAAGAAGCCCTCACAGGGAAAATCGCCTCCCAACAGACAGAAATCTGTGCCATGCAACTGGCCATCCTTGCCAAAACACCACTAGCCACCTCAACACTCCTCCCTCCTCCTCCCAGATGACCCATCTCTCAATTTCACTTCCGCCCGGTATCAGAGCTCAAAGTCCCAACCATAACAAAAGGCCTCAAGCTCAGCCGATGCAAAGGAGATAACTGTCCGGCCCCTATCATCAAAGACAGCGTAGCGATGATTACACCCATCATCACATCCATCATAAACTCCTCCTTCGCAACAAAAACTGTGCCAAATGCCCTGAAACAAGACTGGATCCTCCTGCTTCTAACCCCCCAACCCTATCATCCCCACTAAATGCCACCACTTCACCACTGTACCCTTCATCCTTAAAATCCTTGACCATGCAGCATATATCCAGGTCCAACAATACCTCGAGGACAACCACATCCTAGGCATCTGCCAATCAGGCTTCCGACCAAGGAACAGAACCAAAACGGCCACACTGGACCACTTAGATGACATCAAAGACTCAGGAGGCCAACTTGCTCTGCTCCTCATGCTGGACCTATCAGCAGAATTTGACCTCGTCAATGACCAGACACTCAGCAACCACCTCACCACAAAACCAAACTTCTCACCAGCAGCAATAGACTGGATCAAATTCTCTCTAGCAGACAGACCTTCATGTGTCTTCATGGACATCATGCTGCCCCACTGGCACCAGTAACATGTGGAGACCCACAAGGATCCTGCATCTCCCCAACCCTGTACAACATGTACAATAAACCCATTTTTTATCATCTGGATGCCCGTGGCATATCGTACACGAATTATACTGATGACACAAAAATCCCCCTCCCTCTCTCTGGCACCTATCACTTAGATGCTGCAACCATCATCTCAGTTTATGACATTGTCCAAAACTGGATGGCAACCGACCAGTTATGCCTCAATGACGACAAAACAGAGACCCTCATTGTAGGCTCTCACTCCACCCTCCACAGCATAGCACCAGGGTACAAAGTATTTGACATTGATTGACACCCGATGCATACTTCTACAGCCATAAACCGTGGCATCTAACTAGACATCATCCTTGACCTCTCTTCCTAGGTCAACGCCATTGCCTCCTGCGCTGCCTACACTGCCAAACTACTGAATGCCAGCAAGCCTTTCCTCACCACTACCAACTGACCGACCATAGCCAGAGCCATCACTGGAGCCAAACTGAATTACTGCAACGCTCCTTTTGCAGAAACCTCAGAACGTAACTTGTGCAAGCTGCAAACCTTCCAAGAAAATGCTCTCCGAGCAGCACTAGGTTTGTCCAAGCACATTCATGTCACAAAAGCCGGTAAAGACACCCACTGGCTCCTGATCCATGAACGGATTAAATTCAAGACCCTCTCCATCACACACAAATGCACCATGAACATTGCCCCGGCCTATCTTTCACACCGGGTGGAGAAATACACCCCCACCATCTTCTAAGATCCATGAACAGCCATCACCTCAGAGTGCCCACCTTCAACAGAAAGAACGCAGAAGGACAGAGCTTTCCCGTCATTGCCTCCAAGCTATGGAACAATCTCTCCATCACCCTGAGAAAGGAACCCTCCTACTGGACAGTCAGTAAACACATAAGGACATGGCTTTTTACCGAAAATCTCCCCCGAGCTAACAGAGTAAGACAATTGGATACCTGTCTCCCCTTCCTCCCCACTCCTCCTCGAAACAAAACTTTAAGACACCATGACACCCCTCCCAGCTGTTGTGTTTCATGCCTGTTTCCTGTATTAGATCTACTCTGTATTTTTTGTTTTTGTCACTCTACTTGGTTTTATGTATATTTTCTGTCTCACAATGTAACTAACGCCTAGATACCTAAGGGTTCAGTGCGCTTGTAACAAATGCAAAAATAAATAGATATATAATTATCTAGACATGGATATTAACAGCATAATTAACCAGACACTGATCGATTGTCTGACAGAATACAATTGGCAGAAACTGAATTATTGCCTCTTTTTTTTTACTGCACCACGGATGCAGTAAAAAACTTGTAATGTGGGTCTTGTCTCCTAAAATATTCAAATAAAAATCACATCTTTTGTAACATTTGATAATTAAAAAATCTGTCAATCAATATTTCACATTTTGCATTCTGTTTATATTACACAGAATAGTGCATGATTTTATTTGGTAATAATCTCATTCTAACTCGCCATCATATTTTACTACACTAAAGATTATGTAGTGAGTGTTTGAGCCGCTGATTATAATACATGTTTTTTTTTTAAATTCTAGGTATATGCTCCACTCATAAAATTGGAATAAGCCATATTTTCCTTAGCTGTTCACCTAAAGAAGGTAGAAACACGTTATTGCACTTTGTTCTCCACAAGTACACAGTGAGTTCAGTTAGGAATAACTACACAGTTACAGCATTGTGCTAGAAAAGAAAGGGGTAATAAATCAAGGAGTAGTTGTTTAAATAATGTTTTTGCAAAGTAATGATTCAACATGATCTAGATGCTTCTCAAGGACTAAGGTGCTGTTTTTCATTAGGGGTTAAGATGGAAAGCTTACTTGCTTCCAGGTTGACAGACATTGTTTGATGAACTAGCCCCATAGGTATTTTTCAAAATGTATACTCCAAGTTTCCCAAGCGTAGTTTAGGCATATTTCAGCCACAGAAGTGTATCAGGTCGACTGATTACCAGAACATCACCCAGTTCCTCTCTCTATATATATACTTAGATGAGGATTGTTCAAAGACATTCCCACTGTCAATACTAGGTGTATCAGATGTCCAGTCTGCTAAGTTTGTCACAAGGTCTTTTTTAAGCAATGAGAACAGAAGCAGAGCCAAGACAGCCCCCTCCCCCATTAATCTGAGCTATAAAACCATTCTCTTCACAGGTACTCCTAACCATTTGAGCAAGTCTTTGCTATAAACCATTGCATGTGAGGCTCAGCGAGAGAGAGATAGGTTGGTAATTTGTTGGTAATGGTCTAACCCCTTTTGTAAAAATTAGAACATTTTTTATGCCTTGTCAGCCAAAGGGAAATATTATGGTTGCATTGAATGCATTTCAGACATGATTCATGCTAAGAGTTTCAGAGCATCAATAAAGAATACCACTCTCTGAAATTATACATTTTCCCATATTGCCTTAAGAATCCACTTTATCTCAATGACCAATCCCTTAAATATACAGAGAAAACAAAACAATCACCCACATTGATTTGCACTTTTGTATCTCCATTAATGTGAACATATGGTAGATGGGGAAACTTGACTGATACATTTGTGTGTCAATAGTTCTTTCAATGAAACAAAGTACATATCAAAAGTAAACAGGTGTGTTGACTTGATAGTTGAAGCATTGTTGCACTTCAATTCCCTTTTTACAAAACAATGTAAAAAACTGTCAGTCCATCACTTGCTCACTTTGAAATCACATGCTTCCAGGCCTATGCAAGTATAAACTCAATAAAGAGTAGAAGGCCTTTTGAGGATTACTCAAAATCTCTCAGATTTTTGTCTCCATTTTAGTTGATATTATGTATGTTTGGACTTAGAAGATATATTAAAAATAGCATTTCTATTTAGAAAGACATTCATGATGGCTTCAATAAAAGCACAATTCAAAAGATCAATTATAAGTTGATCTCTTTTTAAAGTTTTTGGATGAACAATTTCTTTAGCATGCATTACAACCATGAAATAGGTTAGAAGCCTGTTTCCATTGAGAAAGGAACAGAGAAATGTGACAAATCCTTGGATGTCATCCCTTCTCCCTTTAGAGGGAGCCCCTTCCGATGAAGTATGAGAGGTGAGGCCGCTGCCCGATATTCCCGCTGGGGGTGGCACTCAGTGGGTGGATCTCATGGGGAGGGCTCCCCCTATGGGACTAGGGATGACTGTCAAGGAAGAATGCAGTATGCCCAACACAAATCCCCACCACCCTCAACCTCTTAACCTATGCAGTGTCCCATAATACCACACACTTCCATGCACCTCTGTAGGGTAGATTACCTAACCTCCATAAAATGTACTGGGATGAGGAAGAGTAGGAACTACAAATGTGCCTCATATGCAGTGACATGAACTGGGATGAAGAAGAGCGCAGATGAAATAGTGAAGGATGAGGAAGAGGTGTGAAGCAATGGGGAGTGCCCCACAGAACCATCATGTGCGCCTTAGACAACTTGAAACAAGTAAGTCCAACCCGATGATAAAAAGGGAAGAAGGACTTTACAAATTGTAAGACCATTCCTGGAGGAAACAGGAAACTGAAAACGATCTTGAGGAACAAAGACACCAAGAGTGCATAGACCGAGATACTTGCCTGCCGAAGAGGCATCTCCGACAGATCCGATGTGGTGGGACCAAAGAAGGAGGCAGAGACCAGGGCACCCAGCTGACTGGAAGAGCCAGCATGCACAGAGAGCAGGAAAAACATAGTCCAAACACAGGGGAATGGTGAGAGGCCGTCACAGATCCTGGAGAGACTGTGAGAAACCTGAGCTGGGAGGAGAAGCCCAGGGACAACCGGAGGTCGCTGGTGAGAAGCTTGGAGAGGACCGGGTGGCAGCATGGTTAGTGGGAACAATGAATGGCAGAAAAGTCACACAGAATATGGCCTGGGACCCACTCTTAAGAACTAACTGCCTCCAAAGTCATCTTCATAGTCTCAGTACCTGGCAGGATATAGAACCAGGTCTGCATCATCAAGAGAAGAGAATCTCATAGGTCTGGAACCCACACACTTGTATGAAGAGTAACCTAAGTCATCATCATAGTCACAGTACCTGTAATCATAGTGAACCAGGTCTACAGTATTAAGAGAAGAGAATCTCACAGATACGATACTGAACCTTTTTATTAAGTCATCTTCATAGTCACAGTACCAGGTAGTAAACCAGGTGAGCTGCAAAACAAATAACAAGAAAGACATGGGGAAGGGAGACATTCCCCCAGAAGCTTGTTAACCTTGTGAAAATCATAAGAATGGCAAGGGGAAGCGAGTCATTCCCCCTGGTGTTTGTAAACATTGTGCTAAAAGCCAAGGGAAGGGGGTAATTCTCTTGACATTTGAGAAGTCCACGAAAAAGCCAGGTGAAGGGAGTAATGCCCTTGGTGTTTGTGAACATTGTAATAAAAGACAAGGGAAGGGAGCCATTCTCTTGCCATTGTTAGATGCCTAAGAAAGGCCAAGGGAAGGGAGTCATTCCTCCTGGTGTTTGTAAATATTGAGATAAAGCCAAGGGAAGGGAGTCATTCTCTTGACATTTTGAGAAGCCTACAAAAGACCAGGGGAAGGGAGTCATTTCCTTTGTGTTTATGAACATTGTGATAAAAGACCAAGGGAAGGGAGTCATTGTTTTGGCATTGTGAGAGGCCTAAGAAAAGCCAGGTGAAGGGAGTCACTCCCCCTGATATTGTGGAAAGCCTGAGAAGGGCCATGCGAAGGGTGCCATTCTTTTGACATCAAGGTCTTGAGGTTGTAACATTGCTTTGTTTGTGAACTGCGACTTTTCAATTTGGAACTTTGTGTGGTGCATTTGAAAGGAACTGCAACATTTGAGAGTCATTCCCTCAGGAAATAGTTCCTTAAGACTATTGGTTACAGACATTCTGGCATATCTTTAGTATTGGGTTGAGGCACGGAAACCCCTCTGGTATGATGGCTAAGCGGGTTGAGTTCACATTTCTGTGATCTGTGTTTGATCTGCAGGTCGCAGGTTGAAATCCTGACAAGGTCGACTCATCCTTTCATCCTTCTGAGGTTGATAAAGTGAGTATCAATTTCGGTTAGTAAGAATATGTAACTATGTGCTATGTAAAGCACTTTGGATCTAAGCACTATATACATATGAAAGTATTATTATTGTTAGTGATAGGGCCACGTAGGGGTTTTCTTTTATTTTCTTATGAATAAAAGCCTTTAGCAAAAATCATGCCACCTGTGTGTCAGTTTCCCTCTTCCATACCATTACAGTACACAGAAATGTGTTTGCTGCTGATTAATGTAAAATGATCTGTCCCAAATTCCCATGCCAAATTTAAGTGCAGTTTTCAACATCATCAGGCTGATTCGTGGAATTTGTGTGCCGAAAAACGGGGATTTGTGCGCCATTCTGCCCGCAAGTCCCTGTTTAACAAATGAGGATTTGTGGGCAGAATGGCGCACAAATCCCCATTTTTCGGCGCACAAATTCCATGAATCAGACCCCATGTGTTTTGTGATTATTTTCTTGCTGAATATTGTGGACTTTGCACTGAAATTGCTGTGTTTCAAAATGCTAAAATGTTTATGAAAAATGTAATGAAAATTAACTTTGCTCAATATAGTTATACAATTTTCATTGTATGTCTTAAAATAATGACACCCTACATCTGGCAGTGCAATTCAAACATAAACTGAAATGTAAACTCTTCTGGATTGAGCCAATTAATTGTAGAAAAAACGTCAAGTGAACAGTAAAAAAGTAAAACCTTTATCAGAAGAACTGTATAGCTGACTATACAATTTGATTCATCTCTGCTTTCAAAATGTTATAAATATTCACACATAAGGCCTTGACAGTTATTCATTCAACAAAGTCATAGGGCCTCATTACCAGTCCAGCGGTAACCGAGGCCGTAAAACCGCCTGGTTACCACCGGACTCGCGTTACCATTCCGCCTCCGTGACTCCCGGAAATAGCAGGGCATTACAACCCTGGTGTCCTGGGAATTCCGAAGGCGGAATGGTGTTAATCCCCATTCCCACTGAGTCCTATAGGACTCAATGGGAGCGGGATCATGGAAACACCGGCACCATCTCGTGATGGTGCTGGTGTTTCATGTCCGCCTGCAGGTGGGCGGGGTTAAACCCGCCAGGTCAGAACTGGCGGGTTTGACGCCTCCGCCTGCAGGAGTTGTGATCACCCGGCATGGAAACAACAGTGGCGGCGGGTTTACCGCCACTGTTGTTTCCATACCTGGCGATTTGTAATGAGGCCCATAGTTTCAATTTTGTGTTTATCGATCTTGAAATAGTTCTTACATGAATGAGTTTGTGAAAACATGAAGTAAAATTCTGTTTCTTTGGAGGTGATATATTTGATAGCTGATAAAATATATATTTCAAATTGTGAACTTTGTCATGAAAAGTAATGTTGGTCAACATTTTTAATTTTCACAAAATGAAATAAAGAAATCTAAGGGGCTGATTCATGGAATTATTTGCACAGAAAAACGGGGATTTGTGTGCCATTCTGCCCGCAAATCCCCATTTGTTAAACAGAGATTTGTGGGCAGAATTCCACACAAATCCCTGTTTTTCGGTGCAAATAATTCCATGAATCAGCCCCTAAAAGAATCAGCACCAATTAGTTTGATCACCATTACACTAAAGATATCCAAAAGACAGTAAAACATCTTTTGTGTTATACAGTTGTTTAAGAGTGGTTAAGCATAGTGCATTATATAATGTAGTTACAACATAATGCAATTATTCTGACAAGCAATCATGATATCCATTTCTTAGGAACAGTACACAATCACAAAGACTTGCTATGCAAATACATAGAGTTTGCAAACATGTGAATTATAGAACAGATTGTTTGTTCAATGCAGCGCATCTCCCCCATATTTGTAATATTTATTTTCTAACTATTAATGATCACTCCTGATGGTGGAGCTAACCTCAATCAGTATGCAGGCTCTCAAGAGTTCTGGTAAATGCAACCATGCATCACAAATATATTCTCTGGGGATGATTTACAAGCATTTTTGAATCGGATATTCCAAAGGAAAACACTTTTCTAAATTACTTTGCTTTGGAATTATATCTGCAAAAGAGCCATTTCCGATCTTCCAGATCCCTCATTTATTGCATTCCTTCATTTCTGACTTCTGCAACAATTATTTACATGTGTAAGACTGTGTCTAAACTGTAGTACATGTTATGTTGTACTAAGATGATTTCTACCAAATTTGTCAATTCTGTGTAATCCTAATATGACGTTCATGGTCCCACATTGCATGAAACGTATTGCTCTGTTCACCCATTTTATATACACACAAATATCTTCCTGCACCCACACTGTAGTACATGTGCTGCAGATACATCTAACATTCAACAACACTCATCCATGCAATTTATAGTTACATAAACACGTAAATATCGAAGTCACTCTGCAGTTTATACAATCAGCAATTTCTACTAGTCCTACGACAATATCCTTCATACAATCACAAAGGTGTTCATTGCATAAGGTCTACCAGGAACCTCTAAGTTTCTTGTGAGTCGAAAATGTTGTGCTGAGTTGGAAAAAAGTACGTTCAGGGTTCAAGCTAATTTTTTCTAATTAGTTTTGCTGATATTTTCTTGCAGTTCAGGCATGACAGTGATGATTGTAAAGAGCTATAATCCACCCAGTGTGAAAGATGAGTGAGCAGCTAGCCTGTGAAAATAGTAGTCTATCCCCACCAAACTTTCGTTTTTAGAGCAATTTCCATAGGAACGATTTAAAGACCACATTAATTCACACACAGGTACAGGCAGGTAAAAAGAGATCAGACACAATATAATGATATGCCTGTCAGAAGGCTGTGTAGTCAGCTGTGCTTGCTTTTCGAAAATAGTGGCACAAGAGGCTTCAGAAGTAACAATGGCAATCTTGATTGTATGTACAGCCACTTTCACAATGACCGCAAAATGGTCAATGAAAGGGATAATTCAATTGGCTCGTTCCATTACTAGAGTAATAGTCAAATTCCATGCACATGGAATAAAGTGCAAATCAGAACACTAGAGCAAGTTAAATGCAGACATCACTGGGCTATGTTGCAATGACAAGGTAATATTACGTTTTGTAGACCAGTCTTAATGGAAACTACAAATGCAGCTACTAAATGCATTTAAAAAAAAAAAAAAAAAAATGCATTTCTGTTGACTATGGAAATCATAGTGATATGGTTGTTACATATACTAGTGGTTTGTTGGGTGAAATTCTTTCATGTTTATAATTGCAAAACGTTCATCTTTACAATGTTACCATCTCCTGAGAACGTAGTGTAGTACATGTATTAAAAAAACACCTAAATATTAGTCATTAAGTGTGCCACCCATACATATGGCATTATCAGACGAGTTCAAATGAAACTGCTGACAAAATAGGAGCAGGCACAGGATTACTAGCCAATACATACCATTTACAGCCTGTCTTTTTTCAGTAAGCATTTTGGATTTCAAGCCTTGCAACAATGCAATCAAGTTAATCCATGACTTCATTTTTTTCAGCCATGTGCTATCACGAACAGGTTGATGGCTCTAGATTATGGAAAACCAAAGAACCATACCAAGTAACAACCTTCAAGGATACCTGTCAAATAAAAGGTATCTCTGGTGCTGGACTGGACTGGACTAAATTCTATCTCAGTATTTATTGTTTTCAAAAACTACAACAACTCCATGTTTTCTACAATTGCAATTTGATTTCAGATGAGAAATTATTGTTCCACAAAAATTGGCAAGAAAAACACTGACTGTGGTAACCACAGTTCTTGGTTCATAGGCCATATATTCTGCACAGGCTTACCAGGAGCTGAATATATGAATACGTATGAGTACCAAGTTAGGAATTGTTTCTACTGATAGAGATTGTAATACCCCCTTCAGTAAAGTGTCCTAGGTTTAATATTTGTATTAGACAAACTTTTACTAGCATGTGTTCTATCCATATTTACTATTTCCTGAATACCACTGTCTGGGCCTTCTTTTCTTTACCACTTCACTGAGAGTCATATTTTGATTGTCCTGCATGTTGGCAATAGTCGTCATCATTAATTCAGATGGAGGAACATTGCGAAACACTATGTAACAACTAAGCTGCTGCTAGAGGAAAGCTGCATCTCATCAGAGTAATGGGTTGTGACATAACTAAGACATGTCTGGAGCAGAGGACCATACACACTACAACTGTGTCTTATTTTCAGTGTGTTCATTGTTCTGAAAAGTATCCGCTTATTCATGCATACGTAGAGGACTGCTTTTGGCCTTTTCTTCCATTTTCCACAACATTTTCAGTTTTCAGAGTAATATATATGCAATTATCACGTATATCTGTTCCCTGAACATCATATATCATATGATGTCATATTTGGTAAATGATGGCGAGGGTAACTATTTTTCCCAACGTTGGTTTTCTCCAACATGACAAACTCGTTTGATGTGCACTTTTAAAGTATGTTAACTCAACCACATGTTTTACTTCAAATATTAATGTATGGTTGGGTATCATCTTTTAGAGATAAATAGCAGACACAATGTGACATTGAGGGGGAAATTATATGAGATGTGCCTGATGGCAAACAGCCCAGCTATAGCGGGAATGCACCTACACTTCACCCACATTACATAATTGGAACAAGAACTGGAAGAACAGGTGCAAAACCTTTCAGTTTGTATATGGTCTTAAAACTAACTCCATCGGACTGTCATAGTGGTTCCACCCACTGGTCTCTATGTGGCTTGTACAGACTTTCACAGTCTTTATGTAGGGGAATTTGATGATGTTCTAGATAAAGACTGTAGTCAAAGCTACTTTCTACTTAGATGGGCCCCAAGACACAGACAAAACCAAAAGGACATAATTGGGGGCTTGACAATGCAAATATAGGTAGCCACTTTCTTGCCATATTTGTTAAGGTGGGGAGGATTCGCAGTTACACTAACAGAGCCCCTCTGCTTGGCATTGCAAACATCTACACCCTTTCTCAAACAAGCAATTTGTGTGGAGAAAACATGTAGGCCATACTCTGTGTGGCCTACATTCTGTGCTCATGTAGAAAAATTAGCTCTTCTAAGTATATGTCCCATAATGACAGTTATGTCATTTAAAGTCTGTTTCCCTATTTGCATCAGAAAATGTTCTCTAGTGGTCCAAGCATGACTTCAGAATGAGGCAATATGCTCCGAGGTGGCCGTCGTCCAAGTTAAGGGCCCAAGTGAAGCAAGGGTACCTTAACGAGGGTGGTCGGCCATTACCCATAGCATGGGCCCAGACACCGAGGGGCATATCACCATCAGCAACTGCGTAGTGCACTACATGGGTGCTTAATTTGAAAAGAAAAAAGTATTTTATCTCTGTGAGCGGTACGCCTCGCAGCGTCCTGTTCTCTGAGAGAAAATACTATACCGACATTGCTACCAGGGAATTGGAAGGCGGGGCTCCATACAGAGCCCCCCTTACATTTCCATGGTGGCCAAACCGGGAAAGGAGCTGTGATGGTGGATCCCTGCCACTGCAATCAGGTAAGTGGGATGGGGAAGGGAGAGGGAACACAAAAACAAAAACACGGTTGCCGGGGGAAGATGGTGGGTGGGGGAGCCATCCATCAAGCGGCTTGGAGTGCAGGCGTTCACATGCCGCTGTAGACCGCATTCTTAGCCACCTATTGGCTGGCTCCCCTGCCCTGGGTGCTAATAGGCGGTAGGCCCATTCCTTAATACAGCACTGCATGGCTAGTGCAAAAACCTGGGTTCGGGACCACTTCCTGCAATGAGCTTTCTGTAGTGGTGCCTATCTTTCAGATCATGCGAAGCTCAGTTTCCTTTATGCAAGATTTGTCAACCCTTAGTTTCTTGAAATCTCATTTTTTAAATTAAATATTTTGGTGAATGGTTTCAGTATGTATGTTTGTTATGCAATTGAACACTGGGAATGTGGCTATTCTATTTTCCCAAAAGATACTAATCATGTTACTTGCCATAAGCCTGAAGTACCCTATATGCAAGAGATATATCTTAGGTTGCCAGGTCATCCTTACATCATTGCACCATTTGATTGATCAACTGGTAACAAAACACTTCAAACTGCAAAATAATTAACGTTTTTAAATTGTTACGCCTAAAGGCTACTAGCACAGGTTGTAAATCAATCTAAACGATTTATATAACAGATGTTACTGTGGTGCGATTATTTTGTTGTTGACACGACGCATAAATGGAAGACAAAAAGGATATTTAGACCAGGATGGATGTGTTAGGTAGTATCAATGGTTGTTACCTGATGAGGAGTTACAAGAAATTTCATCTGCTGCAACGAAGACGAATTGATTTCTGTAAGAGAAGATAAAATTCACAATACTGCTTGCGGACTGGGGCATGTGCTAAGCTGCCAATTGATTTCTGTAGATGGGGAAAGTGGGAGGAACGGTGCTCACATATTTCAACGCATCCTATGATTGCAAATTCATAATAGCGAGGATGCAGACATGCTGGGTTCGGTTGAAAAATAAAATGTCAGCATTCAACTATGGTACATGAACAATGAATGCATCAGAAGCTTGGTTTTTAAGGATACAGATAAATCAGGCTTAAAATATATCACCACGTTCAAACAGTTCAAGTGATATGCCTTTTGACCCTACATTAAAATATTCTACAATGATTGGCTGTCCAAGAGTGCTGTATAAGCATTGAAACATAAACCTTTAGTACAGTTTGGTTATAAAAGACCAAAAAAATGCAATAAAAATTTTTTTTACTATTTTTTTGGAGTCCTCATATCTATCCTCTGGTGTTAGCGGGTGGCTTTTAGAGAGGAGTTTGCACCTCAGATAGAGAACACATCCCATTATCCTTAGACAAAATAAATAAACAGAAAGTGGCTACATGGGAACATGCAAAGAGAGGAATAATGTAAATTGCTTAGTCTATAATGTCCTAACTATGTGTCAGAATGCATGATCTTTTCCCATGGTATTATTTTTAAACAAATATGTATGACTGTTGTCACCTGCATAGATAGGAAATGTGCAAAGATTCTTCAATTCTGCAGTTTGAAGCAAAAGCATATGTATAAATGGGTCTGATTTACTAAGTGTTGTTCAGTGGGAATGTGCCCAATTGCAAAACAGATTTTGTAAATCAAGCCCTATATATGTTATAGCTATATCCATATATGTGAAGCTGTGCATTCAGCACAGACAGAGGTACATAATAATTTGATGTGTTTATATAAATGTTTTTCATTAACAATTAACAACAAAAATAATGTAGAATACATGTAAATGCCTTAAAACCATCATAAAGTTCCCCTTTCCTTCAATGTCGTTTCTCTTCTTTGGTGCGCAAGCATAGTTGCCTGCAAGCAATGCTGTTCATATATCAGTTAGAAGAAGGTTTCCAAAAATATAATTTTCCAGAGATTTCAAATATGTTTCAAATATGGTCATAGTCTTCGATAGTCCCTAATACTATACTTTCCTCAATCTCCAGCATATTCCATGTTCATAAATGTTGCCTGCAAAGCAATCATTCCCTCTACTATTGGACACAATTAATGCTTCTTACTTCAGGGTGAATCTAAAGTTCATAAAGGGGCAACTACAATCAAGGTAGAATGCTGTCAGACCTATCAGTATAACCACTATCTGGATAATGTAGGTATCATTGGTGGTGATCAGGCATAGTAGTGCAGCAGGATCATCCTCCAAACATTGCACAATAGGTTTAAATTCAAAGGACAGAGAGAGAGAGGGGGGAAGTTGTCTTACTGCCATGCTGCACCTAAGGAATAGATGGAAATTGGAGAAAAACAAACACCCTGCTGTTTTGGCATACTTCTGTAAGTGAAAGTGATACCACAAAGTGGGAGCATGCACACTTCTGGTGTGTGGGCCTGATTTTGGCTTGTTTACTATGGAGGTGCCTGTAGGGAAGTAGCACATATTTGGTAGTTTGGTTTCAGTTTGTCAGATCAGAAAATACTTTTTTTCAACTATCGATTTGCTTTCTGCAAGGAGCCGTTTGTTTGCGTTGGGAGGCAGTACGTTTTGGTCCTAAAGCGCATTATGTTAACCCCATTATTTTGCAAACAGCGTTTTCAGAGGTAGGACCTGATTATTAAAATTGATACTTGTGTGAATTAAAATATACTGGCTTAGGTTAACTGACTTAAATCTTCCTTTCCCTATGTATAATGTGATATATTCAAAATAAATTATTAATTGAATATTACATTAGTGCACTTTGAAGGGTTTCGTCTCCTTGGCACGTGGGCAAATTCTTACTAGCCTGGAGTATTGGAGCGGGTAGAAATCAAAAGATTTCTGATGGTTTCAGCTTTAGACGCTTGTCTGACATAATAGCCATGAGGGCACTGTCAGTACAATCAATCCAACTCGGTTTAGTTTAACTTTCCATCCACTACCACTGGATTTTGTAGCAATTTTGCAGCACACTCTCTCCCTCCACATGAATATAAATATCAAAGATAATCGAAAGGAAACACCATTCTAAAGGGTCAGTTTGGTGCACTTTTCCTTAATGGCAGGGAACTGGTTGTGTTGGATGGCTGACAGTTGGTGTGCATCATAGTGCTATCTGTTTAGAAGTCATATGTATTGACTAAATCAATCACATTGCAGCAATGAACTCTTGCTTCAGAGTCACTGTGTCTTTTGTATAGTTATCAATATTCAGTCATCTAAGGCTGTTCCCGAGATCACTTGTTGATTCCTTTTATAAGCCTGCTATGATCATGCACTGACTGTGCAAGAAGCCTGATAATGATTTATAAACCTCCTTGAAAGATTCTGGGATCAAATCCGCAACCTCTTACCGCCTCATACAGAGTCAGTCAAAGTATTTGGTTTTTGTAGTTTTTCCCTTTACTAGAACTGGAGAAATCTGCACTTCAAGCACGGTATGTAGTTGTGCATCCAGTACATTGTGCTCCTGCACTAAACAGTACCCCTTTTACATGTCTTCGAATCACACTGATGAATTCCAAAAGTATATTCCAATCAACAATTTTCATCTTACAATCTTAGTTTTCCTCTCGGGCCATGTACAGTTCAAGAACTGGAGGTGAAGCCATCAAGGATTTCGGCTGGTTCATTGTACACACTTGTACATAGACTTTCAAAAACCCTCTGACTATAGACCTCATTATTCCAAAAAGTACAGTTTTCCCATTTACTTTTTGTCACTCGCAACTTATCTGTTTCCAGTTCCACACATTTTGGTTAGTTTGTTCCTGTTTAGGAATGCTGCTAATGTCTTGTGCCCTTGCCCCTAACATCATATTTTTCCACTTGAAACGTTGCATTCAGATATTCTTCTTTAAATTTGGTCCCTTGCACCTTTAAATAATGTTCCAGAATGTGGCTATTGCTTGCTTATTCTTTTTGTGTGGTGCTCTTTCCCCAATGCCCAAACCTCTCTAGCACTGTAGACATGTTTGTAGTGTTCATGTATTCTAGCAACATTCGGTTTTCCTGTGCTGTGAAAAGTGTCCTTGGCCAGGGTCCATGTGTACTCATACACTTTTTGGATTCCTTCTGCAAGTATTCCTCCTAACTCAAGGATAACGTTGTCATACACTTGCATTGAAACTTTTCTGTATACCTTTTAGCCTTGATTCAAATTGAAGTTCCCCGATGGTTACAGAGTTCAGTGCTTGTTAGTAATAGCTTCCTTTGTTTTGGTCTACCCGAATTTTTCGTCTCTTATAATTTTCATTGACAAATTATGTCCCGAGATATTCCTTCCATGACTTGAATGTATTCAATGAATTACATCTTAATTACCAAGGGTATCAGGATATTTGTGGTACTGACACAATTCCCCATATATAGGCCGGATAACTGTGGTCCTTCTGGTAGTTCAAAAGTTAGGTAACAATCATGAGGCAACCACACTGCCATTTCTATAAGGGTGGTAAATCTTAGATACTCTTTATAATGTATTAATGAATTCACCTGTCCTATTGGATTCTACAACTACTCTTATCTCCAGATTTGTCGCATGGATCCTGTTCATCTTGCAGAGTTAACATTACGGTGCCAGTGACATTTCTTCATAACATCAGTATTCATATATGAGTCTCTCCTCTTTCTAGGGTCTTACTAATGAAGGTCCTAGTCTATTCCAGACACCTACTCCAGGCCATTTCTTATTCAGGTTCAGTCAATAGGCCTTGTCCAGCCT
The DNA here is from genome assembly GCF_040938575.1 of Ambystoma mexicanum. Taxonomy (NCBI): domain Eukaryota; kingdom Metazoa; phylum Chordata; class Amphibia; order Caudata; family Ambystomatidae; genus Ambystoma; species Ambystoma mexicanum. The sequence goes on along the minus strand of NC_090924.1, from coordinate 29,071,496 downwards.
CATCAAACCGTCAACCCGCTGTGTAACTGTCCTGGTAGCAATGGCTTAAGTTTGCAATGTGCTAAATTAAGATGTGTTAGAATTCCCCTGTATAACCTCTATGTGGAGGTATGGTGACCTTGTTTTGGCACTAGATCTTGATATACAGGCATGACACAAACACACACATATATATGATTTATTAATTCAATGTTGCAAATGGATTGGCTAAAGTTCTTTCTAAATGTCTTGTGTTTGTGGTAACATCTCATTCTAGGGTGCATATTGTCTGAATATATTTCAGCAGCATGTATGTGTTGTATTCAGCGTGCACAGGCTGAAGACGCTATGCATGCTCTTGTGATGCTGATTGTAATGTTCTGTATGGTTGTGCCACTGGTATACAAAGACCACTAATTTTTTGCCTGAGAACCTAATGAGGAAAAGGATGGCTTGGTTTCAAATGCATTCCTTAGTCAACATTATTATATGATCTTAATTCGATGCTACAGCAGCAAATGGATTGGCTAAAGTTCTTTCTAAATGGCAGGTGTTAGATTTGAAGTTATTTCAGTTTTAACATCTCAATCTAGGGTGCATATCGTCTGAATGCATTTCAACAGCATGTATATGTTTGTATTCAGCGAGCGTGCACAGATTGAAGATGCTATGCGTGCTATTGTGATGCTGATGGTAATATTCGTTATGGTTGTGCCACCAGTTTACGAAGGACACTAATTGTTTGCCTGAGAACCTATGGAGGAAAAGGATAGCTTGGTTTCAAAGGCATTCCTTGGTCAACATTATTAAAATGTCTGATTGCTTTTGAAGAATTTCAAACATTCACCTCGAAGAAAACGATGGTAATCGAGGTTTAAAACTAATATTTTGTCAGAATAAAATAAATGGGCATCCATTTCTGAACTTTGAGAAAACACACACAATGATTTTGTTAATTATCAAAAACAAATTGTAGTTTTGCCAAGAACAGACTGTGGCTAGTCCAAGTTTACATAGTGGCAGTAACAGAGGGCCTCATTAGGACCCAGGCGGACTTCGCGGTGCTAAATGCACCGCGAAGCATGGCGGAAAGCCGCCGATAGCGCCATGGGGGTTGGCGGATTTACCGCCCCATTCCGACCTCGGCGGAGCGGTAAATCCCCAATCCCCATTCTGCCCTTCCCCATTCCCATTTTTGCCCCATAGGGTATAATGGGAGTGGGGAAGGAGTTAATTACGCCACCGTAAAATACGGTGGCGTAATTAACAACGAGGTCCCGTAGCGCCATGGTTTTCTCCGCCTGGTAAAACCAGGCGGAAAAGGCCGCCATGGCGCTACGGGAACTCGTAGTATGGCGGAGAGGTACGCCATGCACTACGCTGGCGTAACACCCTCTCCGCCAGGGTCCTAATGAGGCCCAGAGTGTTTTACCTGATACATTCATAGTTGGTGATGCATTAAAACTATTTCTTTAGGGTAAATAATATGTATCATACTTTAAAATCATTCACACATGTTTGCTGTTCTTGGGTGATTTGGGGGTAAACATTACAATTGAAGGGGCATTTGAAGAGAAAGGCAGTGAAGGTCTGAATAGAATCTTTAATGTGTTACCATTTCAACATTGTTTGGTGTACATTCGTTTTTACGTACACATTGCAGTTGGTCATGCTGCTCTTCTTCAATCGGAAAAAATGGCGTGAAATCCATGTGCATTGGTGTTCATAAGTAACACTCTTAAAATATGTTGACGTCGTGTCTGAGAAAGGAATTGGGAAGAAGAGGTAACAGTGTGAAGCCCTGCTGCACCTGATTAGGATTTTGTTTTTACTGGATTCCTTCCGTTACATTTTCTGCATTCTGTCATAGTCAACCTGTCTGTTTGAAACTTAGGATTGTCCTACTATAGTCATGTGTATCTAGGATCCCACAGGCAGCAGCCTGGAGTTCATTATATGTGGAATTAAGATATGAACAGTGCGGATTGTCTTTGAGCAGAAAAGTATTCTTTAAATGGTTATTGTTGTCTTCATCCAGATATGATTTGATGATTTATGGACAAACACAATTAATTTAGATTTTTTACATTGAACAACTCAGATTAAGAATGGTTTGTTTTCATGATATTTAAACAGTTTGTTTTTTCAAATGTTATGAAACATGTACTGACAGATTGCCATTGATTCACATATTAGGGCCTAATTCGCAGAAGCGTTTTATAATGGCAAAACTTCATTGTACAACGTTCTGTGAATTAGGCCCTGAATTTGTGTGTAAACATTTTGAATATATGTTTTATTACTCTTTCGTAAAACTTTAAAGGAACTGCTGGTTGGATTTTGACTGATAGTTATATTCTGTGTATATGTCTGCCTCATGTTTTGTGAGGGTTGGGGTGAACTTCTCATTGTTAGCAACTAAATTGTATCTTTTATTCATGAGCTCAAAATCTATATGTGTATCAGTGTTTTGTTGACAAACAGCTTTTCATAACTTAAAATATGTATGCTTTCATATAAAGAGAACATCATAAAGAGCTAAGAAGCCATGTAATATGTGCAGAAACACATAATTGCCATTTACTAATTGAAGTGTATGCAGCTGCATTCAGGCTTGTTGGAGTGAGGTAGATAGTGCAAGCTACACTATTTCAATCTCTACAAAACAAATTGATACAGAGCTTTTTATGTTGTTTTCTGTGAAGTCACAAAGCTTACAGAGGTGACATCAAATATTCGAATCTGAGTTCTCCTAAAGGAAATAGAACACATTGTTTTACAGGACACCTATGCATTCAACTGCAGAATTGATGCCCATGTAGTTTGCTCAATTTTTGCCCAAGAGTGACTTTAAAATGTAGCCCGCAATGAATGTGACAGTATCACGTTCTTTGGACCAAATGCTAGCTTCCTCAATGGTTGAAAAGTTAAACAATGTGTTCATAATGTTCCAAAGGTACATAGCATACAGAGCAAGTTGGAAACACTTTCTTTTTTTTATAACTTTGTGAACAGTTTACAGCATCAACAGATTGAATGCATATCTCGTTAACATTACTTGTGTTACTTTTGAACCTCCATTGTGTCAAATATATAAAGAGCAGGCAAAGCACTGTGTGTCTGTTGGGTGGACGCAATCTTACATTGGCATGCATGAGCTGTCACAAAGGATGGTAACAATCTTGATGGTGAAAGCGGCACATGCATTTTGAGTTCAATGTCTCCCAGGAGGAAAAATGCATGCACAAGGAAACCAACATTGGTGCATATCAAGCCATGTTACAATGCCTTCATTCCATCAAGCCCAGTTCTTTTATAATACCACAAAGAAAATACATGCACATGTTAAATGTTCTTGTGCCCAAATGAACTGCATTATTACAAACGTAACTTAAGTTCTAACATTTCTATACATTTTCACAAATAAAATCACACATACACACCACACTTAAATAACCTTCTGCTCCCGACACACACATAACATCCATAGAAGCCTATATTCAACTTTAATATATTAGCATCAGGCACAGATATATTAAACTTTACTGTATTAGCATCAGGCAGAGATACCTGTGTAGAAATGCAAGCATTGACCAAAAGGTCAAAATGTTTTCTGCATATTGCTTGATTGAGTTCACATTTTAGGGAAATTATCAATATGATGGGAATCATTTCCTTAATAAGCAAATCTTCAGAACCAGATAATGGAATGTGCAGGTAACCAACACATTCTAATCAGAAATATTGTGAGTGCAGGGTGTGTGGGATTTAGACGCGTAAAAGCCTTTGCTTTTTTGATTTGTAATATATGATTGTAATTGTTATATGATCAATTTCAGAACGTTTGCTTCGTAAAACCAACCCCCTTTGATTAAATTCCATGTCAAAAGCATAATGTACTCTGAGGCTGTGCTGCATAAGTACAGAGCTATGCAGGCCCTGCTCTCATGTGGCACAGATTAGGCTCAGGGTTCACATGTACCCTGTCTGACAGCTGCTGTGACAGCCAAGTCATTGAAGTGCAAAGATTTAATTTACTATCATTTACTATCAACATGGTGACAAGATAATCTTGAAATATTAGCCATAACTATTTGGTTATGGTGGTTGTCAGTTCACATAATTTTTAAAGTCACCTCTGATTTGCATCATACCTGTGTTACCCACTGGAGCTCAGCCATCTATGGGAGGCCTTGTAGATTTCAGGCACCTGCCTGTCTGCATTCCAATTAATTAGATAAAAAGGGCAGGATGCATGTATCCATTAACTCTCTGGAGGGAAGGTAACATCACTGCCCTTGTCAGTCCTGAGATCTCCCTGTAGAAGATGCCCAGGGAACCTAGATTCAAAGAGCACATTCCACAACAAAGGAGCACCTCACTTCCGGGGCTGCATCCTGGAGAGCATTTGAAGCTGTAGTGAGGAAAAGACACTGATTGAGGACATGCTTCAAAACACAAGTGGGTTTGAGGAAGGACATCTCTAACATTTCTTTGGGGTCTTCTCTCCTTTCTGTCCCCTCCACTTCCTGAGGAACAAGACATTCTGGGCATGACATTAGAAGGAAAGGGACACTTGTCACGTGGACAGGGATTTGACCTTCAAGACCTTAAGAATTCATCTGGACCTATTTGGGAGAGTTAATCTTTTGAAAACAATCAGACATTGAGGTGAGGAAGTGTTCACTAACCACTCACAGGTCCAAGAACGCAACAAAAAAAACAAGACTTGATAAGCGCCTACAGATAGGAATGGATCATGTTAGCAAGTATACATGTACTGCCAACATATTAAACTTACATACACCAAGAGCCACTTGAACATGTTCTACCAATCTTTTCCATCTGCTTTTCCTTTCTTTCCAAAAATGTTTACACACAATGCTGCTATAAATGCACATAAGTTTCATGAAAACGCTCCTAAAAAGAAACATTTTTAAATGCGTATTTTCCATTTTTCATTCCAAATTCACACTTTCCAACCTCTCTCATTACATCCCTTATACTACCACCATTCTAAACCTGCTCGCACATATGTGTATACTGCCAAATATCTATGTAGGAAACTTCACCTTACATATGACGTACTGTTTTTTCCCAAACACTACTTTAAGACACCAAACACTGCTGCAACAGCAATCCTCCATTGCATTACACTAGGCCACAGTTTCCCTGTTCTTTAAAAACACTGCAGCACATTACAAATACATTGCACCACAAACACAGCATTTATTTTATTAAAATCACCAGCACAAACATAACCTAGATATGCACCTTTTCCTCCCAGCCATGTTTTCCCTGTTCCTTGTAATGTCCCAAACAGCACTACCCATACTCCAATTGTTCCAAAAACATAGTTAACATACTTTACTGCACCACCCATAACACAACTTAATTAACTCGTTTTCCCAAAAACTCCTCCTACCTTCATAAATAACAACCTCTCTTACTAAAAGTACTTTACCATTACCACATATAGCTGCTAACATTATTTTACAATTACAGGAAAAAAGAAGATTTGCAAAAACAGCTACCAAAAAAAGAACACTCTTCACATCCTTCAAAGTAAATACATTACTATAGCATGTATATCTCTTTAATTGTAACAATGTACTTTCACTCTATATTAGCCAGGAGTATTCTTTTCGAGTCAACACTTATTTCACTTTTACTCATTATATTTCCACATTCACACTCTTTGTATTCCCTTATAAACAGTGTTCTTTATTCAATACACCACCCATTTCTTACTGGCTAACAACATTATCTTCTCCCATCAAATTCTATACCACCATTTTACTTCCTTATTATTCCATACCCCTATCCACATGAGGTCCTAATTCCACCCCAGCAAGTTTCACACTCATTGCATTCCAAATCACACATTCCTACACATACACACACGTCCTCACAAATTTTCCATTACACCCACACAACCCTCATACCTGTGCACTAAATCACTCCATTATAACAACCACTGTTTTCCTCAAAACATCATAATGTCCCTAGCTATTCAATCTCAATACCACTCCCTTACCCACTAACCCAACCCCATCACACCTGTACAGACTCTCAGTCTAACAACCTTCCCAAACACAACTATAATCCCACCACACAATCACAAAGCACTTTGTTCATCTCTACAATCACACCCACATGCCCATTACTAATACATGCATATACATTACACAGCTTTCAAACCCAAACTTTCTTTTTTCCCAACAGACAAAACAGAATGCCTACTTAAAAACCAACTCTGTCGAAAACAAAGAAAAAATAGAGCAGATAAGAATAAAAGCAAGCTACATAGTCATCCACCTCTGAAAAAATGTATAGAAAACATAATAACAAAACAGCTCGTAACCTCACTCAACAAACCTAAACCAGCCACCACTTAAAAAAGTAAGGCCCTGCTTGCAAAAATGAAAAGATGTACACACAAAAGGACACATATTAATTAACCTAACACTATATCTAGCAATGTTAACATAGCCACAGTAAAACATCACAAAAATGTAATTTTCTTGCAAAACAAATTCCACTGTAGAGTTCTTCACAATCCTATAAAGTAAAGACAGCTAAAATGTCAGGATCTACCCTTAAACACTACTGCAGAAGACTAATCCTGGAAGTTCTAATTGACAATGCATTTCTACATTATTTATATTGATTTTAAACAGAATGAAACCACTAACTGAATTAATCAATGCATTACAAAAAGTGCTTCTAAACGTGTGTAATGTTAATATAGATACCATTTCAAGCTTCTGTGAAGGTGAATGGATTCACCCAAGCGGCATAGAACCATGTTTCAATTAAGAGGCTTATAAACAAGACAAAAAAAACAAATGCCTTAGAGAGTAATGGCTGAGGGTATGACATGGTAGGAGACACCATTATGGCAAAATAAACCCTTTTAGAAAAAAACGTCCCCAACATACTTTCAACCAAATGTTCCTTTCGCCCAAACAAACTGTCCAGTGTACTATTGGATAGGCAGCTCAATATGTAACATATGCCAACAATCTTTCAAATCTTTACGAGAATTCCTCAATCACTATGTGAAATTAAAAGACAAAAGTAGAATGAAACCTTTACAAACCATAGACTCCTGCCCAGTGCACAGCCACAATGGACTGCAAGGACATTCGTTAGCATGCATTTCAGGAACTGCTTGCAAAAGCACCTTCCGCACATCAAAACGTTAGCAATACAGCATTCTGCTGTACAAAATCTTGTGCATAGAATATACGATGCAAAATGCCCTGCTCTAGAACTCCACAATTTAAATAACATACTCCTACATGGAACAGCCAAAGAACTCCTTCGAGAAATAGAGCACATCCAAAGTAAATATTTTGGAACTGAAGTTGACTTACAAAATTCAGTAAAACTTTAGCAAAAGCTTCACAAACACCAACCTCCTAACTACACATACAAATGAAATAGCTAAGTTTTAAAACACATCTGCTGAAATACCAGACCAAGTACGTGTCTGTTGTGACTGAACTTTTTATAAAAAGAGCACAAAAAATAGTAGATATGGCCTACAAAATAGAGGACAATGAGGAATTGCACCATTGTTACAGGACCGGCACACTCTGAGTTCTGCGGGTGGGTGCCGTCCAGCCTGACAGATCTGACCTGGGGGGCAGAACGGCACCCACCCGCAGACATTGACGGACTCAAATGGGAATGGGGATTAATTGTTCCCAGTGCCTGGCTATGGGGAATTACCACAACCACTGGGGCTGTAATGCCCCGGTAATTCCCCACTGCCAGGCACTAGAAAAAAATGACTCCGGTACTGGCACGGCTACAGCCAGGGTTGTAATGAGGCTCATAGTGACCTATGTACACACATCTCATGCTTCCAAAAACATAAGTGTGGCAAATACTGCGTACCATTTCATAGATACAGCCTTATATGGCAAATCTGTACACATTGGGCCTCATTATGACCCAGGCGCTAAGTGTTTAATGGCGCCGTAAAAGGCTGTGGCGCCGTTAAACACCTAGCGCCTAATTACGAGGTCCCTTTGCGTTAAAGTAGGGACCCGCAAAGGGACCTTGGTGCTAATTACGGTACCGCAATTTGCTGTACCGTAATTAGCGCCTTCCCCATTCCCATTGAGCCCTCTGGGGCAAAAATGGGAATGGGGAAGGGCCATGGCGGCATGGGGAATTACGGCCCCCAAACCTCGGAATGGGGTGGTAATTCCCCATTCCGCCATGGCGGACTCCGGCATGGACCATGGTGCTAATAGCACAATGGTTTAGCGCCGGAGCGCTAATGAGGCCCATTGTCTGGCTAAACCTTGGTCGAGCTTTATCCCGAAAAAGAGTACTAAATTCATACCAAGAGATATAAACAATAGCTACAAAAACAGCCAGGACATGTAAAAAAATAATTTTATTGACACATACTACCCAAACAGAAGTACTGCTTTGTAAAAACATGTGCCTGTACAATATAGCCAAAACTACTCCTAGACAAACAATTTCACAGCAGATGAGGCAACTGGCAAATATTCAGTCTCAACTTGTGGAGGAGTCCTAGCCGAATGTACGAAACCCAGCCTAATTAATCATATGAAGTTATCATTTACATTTCTGCAACACAGAGAACTTTATTACATGGCCCTAGTGCAACATTTTAAACCTTGAAGAAAAGAAGTAGAATTATTAGGTGACCATGACTCATTTGAGGCTGTATTTAAAGCAGTTGGAAGCAGTATACAAATGTCAATTTCAAACAATACAAACAAAAGTTGGACAATGAACAAAAAGAGGAAGACATTAAAGCTCTACTAGATAAATACATTCCTGAGGGCAGTCAATCTTCCTTTACAGGAAGCCAACAACCACTTTGAGAACCACTCATTCTAAGTAAAGCAGAAATAGCATGACAATCTGAATATGTGTCAGTGCTCAAATCACAGCTAAATGATGAACAACTCACCATTTATCTAGAAGTCACTGAAGAAATTGAACATGGTTTTAAACATGAAACTAAAACATGTAGCTGTAACCATTATAAACCTCTGCTCCTGTATGTAAGTGAAGAAGCTAGTTCTGTTAAAACAATCTTAATTAAAATAATCAGCACATGTCTACAAAACTTAACAACCTTTTATCTGTTGTAACAGCCCTTAAGTTTAGCTGCCTACAACATAGAAGGTGTAACTATACACTCACTACTGTTCCTCCCAGTAGAACACCAAAATAAACGACAATACTACAAATTATCAGCAGTAGCTGCTACTGAAGTATGCAGAATTCTGAAACAAATGAAAGTGCTCTTGATACATGAGGTAAGCATGGTTTTCAACCTCATGTTGGCTTTAATTCATCTCAGAAGGGAAGAAGTCCTAAAAATCGACTACGAAGAGCTGTTTGTAGGAAACCACACTATTGCTTTCGGAGACCTCCTACAGTTAAAACCAGTAAAAGGTCAACCTATTTTCTAAATATTATGACAAAACAATGCACTCGGTAGCATTGGAAATGTAAATATCTCTCAACATTTTTGCTACATAGAATTGACTTTAAAACACGTGTGTGTCTTTAGATCTCACCTATGCTAACATTTTAAAAAGCATTAGAACTTGTCTGCTTACTAAAGATGCAAAATTAATCTTCATTAATAGACTAATCCATGAGCTCTATAAAACACATGTGCTCCTTATGTCATGGAACACTTAACTCAACAAAATATAAAATGCATGACCTTAATGCCAACCTTTGCAAGCTGTAGTCAAGTCAATGATACAATGTTGAAAAAATAGATGCAACCCATACTGCATATCAGCTCCACAGACAAACTACAAGTGCACGGCATGACACTCCATATGTGTCAACAAGCAACAGCATGACTAAAGAGCTTAGAAAAATGAATTTACCACCCAGCTGGATTAGAAAAAGTATTAACTCTCAAATGTTACCTTGATGTAGAATAAGGAGTTTTCAATGGAGCAATTTGTACAGTTGTTGGCTTCCAAATATATCCACATGACAATAATATTCAGTTTGTCAACCTCCCTGTTGTCAAACTTGCAGAAGTTATACAAGAGGCTGCACAATAACAAGTTTCCTTCTTTTCAAATACATGTAGGTACAAGGTGAACAATTCTCTCTATCTCTTGCATATGCTGTCACTATTCAGAAATTGCACGTTATAACCCTAGATCACACATTAATTGACATTAGCACCACAGTCTTTAGTCTTGAGTTGCCTAGCACTTTTGCATCTCTGTATACTCGATGGTCTATTCCTAGTTAACTTTGATGCAAACACAGTCCACGCTTACATTTCGTGTATCCTGGAATACAACAGGCTACATGCACTGTGCATGCCCCATTTAGATATGTACCCTGTACCTCAAAAAATAGAACCTTTAAGAAGAAAAATAATACAAACAGGATATTTAGCATATCTCCCAACAATACCGCGAAAGAAACAAAGAACAACTGCTGCTCCATTAAATAACACAAGCACAAAACTGTCTTGTGCAAAATCAACTGCACATCCATCAGAAGACAACGTTCTCAAAAAACAACTGCAGGGCCATAAAAGGATCCAGAGGCACAACTCTCTGGTCCATTTAAATTCAGTAGCACAACTGGAGTAAACTGCTATGCAAATGTAGCAATCAATCTTCTCTTCCTATTGCCACCAAGTGTTCACAACATTTACTTAAACAGCTCAGGATAGTTGTGTTTGCAAATGCGTGTCCTTAATAGAAATGTCACAGCTAATTATGACAGCACTTACAGTGTCTCAGGTATAAGGCAAGAAATTGACTACTCTCCAGGAATGGAGAAATTCACCATAGACACACAGGAAGATCCACAAGAATTCCTAATGTACTTACTACAAATAATGGAACCAAAAACATAACAATACATTAAATCCTTCAGATTTCAAACGTGTTGAAATATACATACACTTTCTGCAACCATATTTCACAAGAGCACATCCCTAATGAACGATTTGTGTATGCATACAAAACCAAATTGTGAATCCATTCCATTTCACCAGATTCTGTGCAGAATGCAAATCATAGCATAGAATGCCCTATTTGTAATTCAGAAAATCATTCGAACATGAAAAATAAACTCACATTGCCAATATATTATACTGAGGCTTCTAAGGTACAATGCAGATAATACAAAAAAGAATTGTAAGCTGGTATCTAACCACATCCATAATTCTACAATATTACTTTTAAAACCCAAAACAGTTAGAATACGCCAATGGGTATCTAACTACTTTAGAAATACTCTTCAATGCAATATACTTCAAATATGCCATCACAGTTTTTGTTACTGCAATACTTCATGTAAAATTCAATATAATTACAATACCCAAACGTTACCACCAAATCTACCACAACCTACTTAATATTCCTTCACCCCAAATTTACTCATTAAAGTATAGTCCAATAAACCGTTAGAATACCCCAACTAGAATCTAACTACATCTAAAATACAATTGTACTGTTAAAGTCCAAGACAGTTACAATACGTCAACATGTATCTAACTATATTAAAAACACCCTTCATTGTAATACACTTCAAATATGCCATCACAGTTATTCTTACTGCAAAACTTTTTGTAAAGTCCAACATAGTTAGAATACACCAACAGGTATCTAACTACTTTAAACATTCCCTTAATTATAATGCACTTCAAACAAACATACTACCACACTTGCACTCACATAATCAAACTTTGAGTTGGGTTTTCTTTCCCATAGACCAGATAATTATTTCATGTCAATACAACAAGAGTGTAGCACACACTAATATTGTACCAAACATAGTACATACAATGTACTTTTTATGAGCGTCAAAAAAGTAAATCTATATGTAGAATTGTATTCAATTAAAGCTTTTAAACTATCCTGCTTAACAAATGATACTGTTTTTTTCACAGAAAAAAGAACCAGAGATTGCAGCTTTATTACCTACAACTAAGTAACCATACACAGGGCCTCATCACGAGTTGGGCGGCAAAGCCGGCACTATTACCACTGGCGCTATTACCGCCGGCGCTATTAGCCCTACCGCCAAACCCCCGGTGCTATTAGCGCCGGATCACGGGTTTGGCGGAATGGTTAGTGCCCATTCCCCATTGGGCCCATTCGGGAATTCATCATTCCCCTTTGGACCCAATGGGGAAAATTCACGCTATTACCGCCGGCAGATTTCCCGCCTGCGGTAATAGCACCAAAAATCAGCAAATTTGCAGCGGATTTCCCCCCAGCTCAGAGCTGGGGGAAATCTGCCAAGACCATGATCTGGCAGACCCTTAAATGCGGCAGTAATAGTGCTAAACCGCATTTAAGGGTTACCGGCAGACTCGTGATGAGGCCCACAGTATTGCCCTATTTGTTATCTTCACAAATAAACAAATATATATTCCATAAACACTATCCACAATTGTACTACAACCATAAATACCATATACACTTCAATTATATAATTCCACCATATTATAAATACTGTATACTCCCACTACAGTACATATATTTACTATACACATATCACTATAGTATGTGTGGCCAGTGGCCAGATCCTTATCTGGCCATAGTACACACCACCACAATATAATTAAACTCTATAACAAGTACGTACAATACAACTTAAAATAACAAGACCCACCCAGAACCTCCTGCAATCCAAATGATATACGCGGACAGAAAGAATTGACTGTGGACTCGGCGGCACCTGCACACCATTTTTTCACCTATAAAAATAGCTCCATGACAACTTTATTGTACTCCCCCGCCCTTTCCAGGCCTTCTTTCACCAACCAAATAACCCCAAATGTGTTTTCCAGACTTTTTTCTCACCATACTGTCCGCAGGCAACAGTGATGCCTGTGGACTCGGTGGAACCTGCAAACCCTTTTTTCACCGATAAAAATAACTACATATCACCTTTATTCCACTCCCCCACCATTTCCAGGCCCTGTTTTGGCCACAATAATAACCCCAAATTTGTTTTCCATACTTTTTGCTCACTGTAGTGTCCGCGGTCAGCGGCGGCTGTCCGCGGTCAGTGGCGGCTGTCCGCTGATCCAACATGGCGACCGTTTAAAAAATGATGATGCACCTCCCTTCTTTCACCATCCGATCAGTGAGCGTTTTTGGTGTCCACAGATATTAAGCAACCCTCTGATTGATCCAGAATCATCAGCAAACTCTGAATCAGGCAATGAGTCTGCGGACCGGACTCAGATATCACTAAACTTTTTTACCTACTTTTTGGGCACGTTTACTTTGCATGTAGTGACAAACACAAAGCGTTTCTGGCTTTTTATTTGGTTGAAAAAGCAGATACATCGTATTTTTTTTTCAACAAAAGTTTCAGAATGGGAAAAACACCAGAAGAAATGACCATTCCTATGCAATAAAACAATCTTTAGTCTAACGACCATCTCCTTTTCAGTATGAAGTAGACCTTCCAGAACACTGCAAGCTAAATGTCACATGTAAGAGAATGGACTGTAAAGAATATATATACACTTTAATCAAATATGACATCTTATTCACTATACTATCATGGTCCAATTTCTCTTAGATGAAAAAAGCACATTTTCATAGTATAACCAGACTGAACCATTTTCCCTCCTGCCTTTCTTTTGAGAGAACTATTTATAATAAAGGTGTGTGAAATATACATTTTCAGATCAAATTCAGTACCATTTTTTAGTTTGATGAGTACAAAAGTAAAAGGACAACTGAAGTAAATTGTTTGATTTTCTCAGTAAAATAAGGGTACATGTTCACAAAATTCGAAGTAATAGCCCATTTTATGACATTTTCCAGCATGTTTGCCTGTTTTGAAACCCACAAAATATACAAATGGTTTCAGTTTTATTTACTGCAAATGTAGTAACACAATGCTTTCTAAATTCTCAAAATGTCGCCTGTTTTATTAATTATTTTGCTTTAGACTGACATAATGCAAGTCATTAATAATTTTCAATTTGAAACCTATTTTGTTCCATTAAATGGCCATGCCTTTTAACTAAGAGAAAGTATGAATAACTTGCAGAGGCCATCTCAGTGCCTTAAGTGACACTACAAAATGAGCCGGGGCTCATCAAGGGGGCGTGGCTTAATGGTGGGGGTCCCGCTGGCTCGTTAGGCCATGCTCCCCTGACGAGCATCAGCTCAATGGCCTACTGGCACCCCAGCCAGGAAGCCTTTTGTAGAGATCAGCACCCTCTCCCCTTCAGGGAGAGGGTGCTGATCTCTGCATTTATTTTGAATAGGCTTGCCTGACAGGGGACAGAGCCTCGTCTATTCAGCCTTAATGGTGGCGCTAACCCTCGCCAGCTGGGGAGGGGCCGCGTCACCATTGAGGCTGAAAGGGTGAGGCCACTGGAAGCAGAGACCTTTTTCCTAATGACTGAAACTCCTGCGAATCCGCGGGAGCTTCAGTATTTAGAAAGCAAGGCCTCTGCTTCCAGCGGTCTCATGTTTTCTCCATAATGGTGGCGCCGGCCCACAGGCATCTCTTACTTAAAGGGATACCTCGTAGGTGCGGCGCCACCATTATGGCTGAAAGGCATTTTTTTCTGAAGCCTAAAGCACCTGCACACGAGCGAGAGCTTCAGGATGTAGAAAAAAAAGCCTTTTCGTGTAGTGGCCGGGGCTTCCAGGGGAGATTAGTGGGCCCAGCAGGGCCCTGCCTCAAAAACGAAATTACAGAGCCTGCCGGGGCCCAGCCCAGTCAGGCCCTGGCCCACTTAAAGCCCTGAGCCATCTATCATGTTAATCGAGAGGAGTATTAAAAGAGCAGATCTTTAACAATATTCACCTGACTTCTTTTTGCAAAGCTAGCTATTTCTAAACTTTTATAAAATAATTTGAAAAAAAAGTGTTTTCTGACAAGACTGTCTGTTGAATTGAAATCAGGTTTTGCAATATGCTGGAAATCTAGCACTTTGTAGTTTCTTCCTGCAGTTGCATACCACTTCAGTGAGTTAGTAGTCCATCCTAATATTCCGTAACTGGACATGTTATGTAATTTGCTTACCAGGTGCTCAACGTTATCCATCAAATTAGCAATTAATGAGCAGAGTTTCCTGGCTGTCCATATAATTCTTTTGCCCCCATCGCTATTATCCACATCACCGATGTTTGACATTAACACCTGGGGCAATCCAAGACGATCCTTAATTCCATCATGGTTTGGTCACTATATTTTGACTTCCTAGTCATTGGCCCTCATTAGGACCCAGGCGTTAAGGGGTTTACGGCGCCGTTAAAACCCATGCCGCAAAGGGACCTTGGTGCTAATTACGCCACCGTAATTTACGGTGGCGTAATTAGCACCTTTCCCCATTCCCATTATGCCCTATGGGGCAAAAATGGGAATGGGGAAGGGTAAAATGGGAAATGGGGATTTACCGCCCCACTCACCTTGGAATGGAGCGGTAAATCCGCCAACCACCATGGCGTAAACATAGTTTATGCCATGGTGGTAATGGTACGACCCAGGCGGTAACTTACCGCCTGGGTCGTAATGAGGGCCAATAAGTCTACCGCCCTCTTGGTTACCGTCATGTTAACATAGACAGAATCGAACATAGCACACCTGGTGCCGCAGTACAAGGTTTTTTGTGCTGCTATATTATCCTTTGTCCTGCCATTATCAATTATCAAATTCCATTATTCGAAAATCTCTGCCAAGCATTTCCCCTTCATATTCGCTAGAGGATGCACACTACAGCTAGTTGCTTTAACATTCTTAGTTTCCCCAATATCGCTCTTATCTGAGGTCCCCTCCCAACAGAATCCAACCATCTTCATTATCCAAACACCACTCCATCATGACATCATACAAAGCACACTTTATGTGATCCAAATACACTATAACTGGAGGGGGGTATATACATTAAGAACCAACATCTCAGTCTGTTTTGTATCCTGTAAATCTAGTTCCCCTCTCGTTCCACCACCAACAGATTTGCCATATCGGCTGACGTTTTTAACCTACACCGCATGCCAGTGGTTGCATACCCCGATCATTAGGCCACTGGTCGCTCTACCCAGGGAACCCTTCTTGGCAAATTTTTTGAAATATCTAGTAACCATCCAAATAAAATGATGAATACAACCAACATTCTTGGAGTAGTAACATATCCTGGTCTACAAGATGGTCATGTCTCCCCTTGCTAATAAAGTGCCTGTGGCCACTTGTATTCCAAACTAATAAATTGCATATTTATGGTATTTTTGGCGAGTTAATTGGTCGAACCCAGTTAGCCACTTCCAATCTTCAGCACTCTTCTCCTGTTTGTTACATAAACCCCCAATTGACAGTCTGCTATTATCCCTCTTAGTCACCTTTAGATCATATTTAAATGCAGAGTCTTGTGTGGTAATGGCATTCCCCCTTAGAGAGTTTTGAGCAACAGCATCCTTATTAGTGCTCATGTTATCACACACCTCTAAATGATAGCTCATTTAAAAAAATGCACATATAAGACATTATTAACTTCACAGTATCACACGTATAGCAATGAATCACAGAAGTACGTTTCTCATCATGTTTGACTAGATCGCAGCGCTCCTAGATGGGGAATGAGGCCCATCAGTTACATAATATGGGGAGAGTTCAACTACCTGCAATCTCTGACTTGGGAAATACATTACATATTGTAATAGACTTTGCCCTCTTATGGGCATTAACCCCTCTGCTCTAGATTGCCAACAACTGGCAGACTAATCCTCCTGATTTGTCCTTGTCTCATTAAAGCACTCAGGCATAGGTGCACCATCCTTTCCTCCTTCCTCGATCAAGAAACATAAAACGGACTCGGTTTCCAGGTCTCTAACATCCATAGACACCTCTAGTTCACCAGTTTGTAGTTGTGCTTTAATCACCCAATTTGATAAATCACTGTTCTTCACCCAGGCTCTTTTCCTGCTATGGTTCACTTTCTCTCTCTCCTTTCTGGTGTTTGAAATGTTAGGGGGCGAGAGCGCTGGTGCCTCTGCAGTGTCATGAAACTTATTTGCACAAAGCCTCTTTCCCTGCTTAGATTTCAGAATATTAATCCTCTTCAGCCGCCTGTGTTCTTTTAGTGTAATACATATTCCTGTAGTAGCTCAATTCAACTACTATAATATGACGCTGTTCTTCAAGATCTTGCCCCTTGACAGTCATACTCTCCATCGGCACACCTGAAACAACGACATGACCCCTGCGCAACCTCAATGTTATCTGGATGGGTGGCTTCAGGCGATAATTGATGAAAATTCCCTGACGCAGTTTGCAGCTGCAATAAAGTATCAAGTGTCAGACCCTGTACACATAAGTGTTTATTTTTCCACACAGCTTCAAGAGGACTTTGATAGAAAACTGCATAGTGCTCAAGGAGACACTGTCGATCACTGTGCTGGCCGTTCTCTCACCCACATTTAACTCGCAGGAGCATTCAGTGAAAATGGCAATTGAGGCTGATAATCTACTCCCAATCATCTTAGTTTCCATTACAGGCTGGTTAAGAGTGACGACCCTCATTGCACATGCCAGCCTGCCCCTGACTCCTGTTAATTTTCATCTGTAGGGAATTGTTATCCACCTCAAAAGATGTATTTCATCATTATTCTTCTCTGCATCAATGATTGGTGGACTAATGGGGACCTCCAGGCACAAACAGTCCGTACCTTTAACTTTTGGATCCAAAGTCCCTGTCACCTTATCTGAATGTAGAGGCATCATGCCTTGTTCCTCATTGGCCGACCTATTGGTTAACTGCAAAGGGCTATGGTTCTGGCTTTTAGAAGTATGCCCTGTCCCATAAGTTCTCTTAGAACGTAAATTATAATTTACATTTTGCCTGCGGCACAGACCGTCACAGCACCAATCGGTTTGGAGTAATAAAGTGAAGAAATACACAAGGCAATAGTTATAATCAAACTCACTGGGTGCCTGTAACACCTCTATACCCCCAAACTGTGCAGACAGTTAGTCCACATCTTGGAACACAGAAGGCACTGGCTTGAACAGCTGCAACACACTCTAATGCACAGTGATTCAAGGGAACTACCCCTACCCGGCCCACTTTACTGGTAGCTTCCCTGGGAGCCCTCTGCCGTCATCCCTCCGCAAGGAGCAAGATGCACCCACCACAAGTACCAAAAGCAGAGGAGGGGTGTTTGCCACAGCTCCTAGCTCAGAACTCCAAACGCCAGGACTCCCAGAACTTAAAAGTACTATGTAAGGATCTGTGGGTAAAGCTGTATTGGAACATTGCCCTATGTTCTTTACTGAGAGTGATGATGTCATGATGTGGAATGTATGGGGTACCAGAATGTTACTGTGAGTGTTCTAGAGAGGACGGTTGGGTGAGAAAGGCCAGAGCTCTAATTATGGGGCTGGTGGGTGTTCATAGCTCCGTTCTGATTTGAGATGTGTGAATTATAATTGGCACTGAGATCTAATAAAAGTGCTCTAAACACACGAAGCTCTGGACGTGAATTATCTCAGGCAAACTTCCCTTCATACTAGTCCCAAATCCTCACCACACAGGTGAACGTCTGCTTGCCCTTCCCCGCTGCAATGCCAACTCAGGCTCTCAAGCTCTCCTCCTCAACAGCCGCCGGTCCCCTAGATAGAGAACTCCAGAAAACACTAGAGAGAAGAACCCCAAATGGTCGTCAAGCCACACTGCAAGCAGCTGCTTACGACAATGGCAACAACACACTAGAACACACTTATAAATTAAAAACAAACGATTGGATGATAATTTACCGCTTTTTTCAAATATGTGCACCATTTTTTCCAAATGTTTAACCATCAAACAAACATTTCACTTGCTTGCCACACCCGTGGACCTTGGGGTTACTAGATATACATAACCTCAATTGTGGAAATATTTGACCTGTGTACCTACCTACTCAAGGGAGAAACACTATGCTGTATAAGACTGACTTATATTTTTTGACACATAATGGACATGTTATTGTGAGAACATTTGTTCAAGGCTTGACTTTTAGTTTGACCTGCATAGGAAAGATGATACTTGATCCATGCTATATGTTGTATAATCAGCGGGCAGGGGCGGGAATGATTTTGTAAGTGCAATGTTGAGTGTAGGCACTAGTTCCACAGAGAGTGCTGATTTGTGAACTGTGTGTTGAAAAGTTGCCCTTAAAAAGCAAACAAAATAGAACAATTAGAACAATTAAAAAGAAATGGTCTTCTGTTTTAATCTACACATAATGTTAACCCCTTTTCATTGGCTATAGTCACCTTGCAAACAAATTAATGCTCCTACGTCTCTGGGGAACTCACGAAGATGATCATATTCAGTTCAAGCATTGTAATTACATTGGGACACTGAGAGAATAATATCAATGCCATCTAAGGAAATAACATCATATAACATTTGACATTAAAAGCATAAATAGCAGTTCTGCCATATAGCCTTCGGCCCTAGCGACTTCACAGAAATGGATGTTGCAAATGCAACAATACAACTAGTGTGTTTTTTGGTTAATAAGATAACAAATAGTGCTAAATTGAACAAAAAAGTATTTTACCTTTTGATTGAACTTTAACTATGGTTCTGCCCCAATATATAAGGGATGCAGTCATGATATGTAGGGGCAGACCCACCTGTACCATCATAGGATGCAATCGCTGCATGCTCATGCTATTACTGCCTCATTTGGGCGTTTACTGCCATCTTATATCTGGTAAAGCCTCAAATGCCAGGTGTAGCAAGTTCTGCTTTACATGCCAGGCGCCTCTATTACATGCTAAGTGCAACCTCATGTACACTAATAATGCCATCTTACATTAAGTTAAGTATTTACACCATGGGCCTCATTACGACCCTGGCGGTAAGGGGTTAACGCCAGCGTTAGCTGCGCCGACCCCTTACCGCCAACTACGAGGTCCCTTAGCGCCATGGCGCTTTTAACACCTGCTTTTAGCAGGTGTTAAAATCCATGGCGCTAAGGGACCATGGAGTTAATTACGCCACCGTAATTTACGGTGGCGTAATTAACGCCTTCCCCACTCCCATTATGCCCTATGGGGCAAAAATGGGAATGGGGAA
Organism: Ambystoma mexicanum; assembly: GCF_040938575.1. Classification (NCBI taxonomy): domain Eukaryota; kingdom Metazoa; phylum Chordata; class Amphibia; order Caudata; family Ambystomatidae; genus Ambystoma; species Ambystoma mexicanum. Next base: position 29,051,428 of record NC_090924.1, on the reverse strand, counting down.
GGGTAAATGGGGATTGGGGACTTACCGCCCCGCCGACCTCGGAATGGGGCGGTAAGTCCGCCAACCACCATGGCGTAAACGTAGTTTACGCCATGGTGGTAAAGTCACGGCCCAGGCGGTAACTTACCGCCTGGGTCGTAATGAGGCCCCATGTCTCCGTTCTCACAAGTGTTAGTGCATATAAAGCATAGCAGATATTCTATTATATGGATCAAAGCGTTGTGGAAATCATAGATTGACTGCCTAACAACTTTGTGCAAAGTGGCACTCTCCTGTAGTTCTGGAGCCAATCAGGATGAGGCACTTAAGGACATGGTGCTGGCCTGTTGCCAGAACCCTCACATTCAAGAAAAGTTGGTACAAAGCAGAAACCGAACATGAGAGGAGGCTATGGCCATCACCAAAAGCTTGGAGGAAACAGCGAAGCATGCAGCGATCGAAAACATTGGGAGGGTTTGGCTAATTCTTGGAAAATAAACAACAACAAAATGACGGCAAAGACTTCAGAAAAGGGGAAACATTTTAGTGGAAGACTGTGTTTAGAGAGGCTGGTTTAAGGGGTATTTAGCAAAAGGAAATGGAGTCCTACACATGTGTGAATGTTATTCCATTAGGAGAGCACATTAAACTCTGCATTTCTGTAACTCAGTAGACGAATGCACCTACTGTAGAGATCTACATGTAACTAGCAGGTCACCAGTTTGAATCTGGGTAAAAAGCAAAAACCCTTTCATCTTTCTGAACTTCTAGTAAAGTTGAAGTTGGGAATTGTAAGATTACATGTCATCCAAGCATATTTAGTCACATGTCATGCATGCCTGGGACTGCATTGCTTCATTCAGAGGTAATATTGAGCAGTAATCTTGAGTTTAATAATGTGACAATATAGGAAATGCATGACCGACATGGACTTCTGCAAAGTCTACAGGTCTTGGCATAAGCCAATCATGCTTTAAGGGTGCATACCGTTTCATCATGCTGACTTCACTTCCATGACAACTACCGAGGTATTTATTTAATGATAGGGAGAGTCCATAGCTGGAGATCAATGACCTCATAAAAGCCAGTAGGTTTGAGGCAGAACAACTCACATGTTAAGCATTCATGATGTAGAATCTGATCTTTCTCAAAGGAATACAATTTTGTCAGGTAGTGTTGAAATGTTATGTACGTAGACAAAATATACACAACATATATCTACAGTAAGAGGCCTATTTCCAGCACATTTGTTTGCCAAAGTAAAGAGATGTGCTAGTGCATCTCATCACTTGAGCTCCAAAAAGACGTGCCCTAGTCATTAATCTCCTTTGAATGTGTCCATCATAATTGTGCAGATGCAGATTTCCTTCTCCATTCGTTTTGCACAGTTACACAAATAAGGGGGCATTTCTGCCCATTTCAGTACACATCCTGAATTCGGAAATGGAATGCAAATTAAAATGTGAAGTAAACAATGATGTTCGCTATACCTCCATGAAAAAGGCAGATCAGAATTGAGATACATGGCATGGTCATTTCTGACTCATGTATGTGTTTTTAGATTGTAGAAAAGCAGCAGCAATAACCACTTCTTTACCACTTCCATTGCTATCCCTACAACATGCATAGACACTATGTTGTCTTGTATACTTGTTTCAGTGTCGGGACCTGTATGGTCCCATTGTGAACAATTCCACTCCCAGCATCCAAATGGCTGCAGGGAGCTTCATACAGACTCCAAATACTGGTGTATGTAATGGGGCTTGCCAGTTCATCATTTGTGGTGCAGTACATCTACCTGGAAAAACATAGGCCAACATTGTGAATAAGGTGAGCTGCAGATTTCTCAAAGTAATGCAATTAAAAAATGAATTCTCTGCACACTTAGATTTGCATGACTTTTGTGAATTTGGCACTATGTTTTTTTTTTTTTAAATGTTAGAATATTTTGTCAGCTGCAAACAATGACTCATGTTTGTTCCTATAAAAAAGAAACAATCAGTTTCAAGACATTCGTTTTTTGACACTTTGCTTACTTTTAGCCTCCCTGGCAGGAAAGCATCTGACATATTCTGTTAACTTTATACCTTGATTGCTTTGAAACGGTAGTGGCAAGAAAAAGGTTCTGACATCTTCAACCCACTGTTTACACCAACTTTTCATCAGCGTGAAATTGCCATGAGCTTAACCCAGATCTGTCTCTCGAATCAACATTTGGCTGGACCCAAATCACCCAAAAACTGTAAAAATTCAGGTGACTCAGAGTTCGCCCACATGTATTTGCCCATGCTTAAATTACACCAAGAACAGAAATAAACATATTTTCAAATTCACTAGGCCATGCTTTACAAAAGCATTTCTCAAATGTTTTGAAATACACACCGGACTATAACTATGTAAATATGAAGAAAAAAAAAACAATGTTAAGCAGTGCAATATTTCTTATGTAGGTGTGTCTGCAGGGTACTGGAACTGTTGTATAGGTGTATAGCTTCCAAATGAGACTCTAATAGCACTGCATTTCTTGCATGCCAGCCTTGAATGTAAAACTCGAATTACCTGCCATTTCTCCTCAGATTTGCATTTTATCATCTGTTGAAGAAAATCTATGTGACTTTTTTTGCATTTTTACCATCCTGATATTGACGCCCAATTTGTTGGTTAATGATTTGATGCATGGGAGCATATACTTTACCAGATATATTTGACGTTATATGCTTCTCAATTTTTGGAGCTCATTGAGGGAGAGCAATCATAAGATGAGTAAACATATCCTAGCGTTATCAGCCACACATAAACAATGCACACACATACCACTAAACTCACAGACACTCTTGAATATGAATGTCAAAGGTCACTGTGCATATTTGCTAAGCCTGGGTGAATATCCATAGCCCCCCACCCCTTTGCAAATCCGTGTGGGCTTAATTGCTGGATTCACGTGAATCAGTGGAAGCCCACACAGAGGAATCACAATGTCTAAATCTTTCGTAAGGGTTCTAACAAGATCTGCAAGCCTGTACTCGGGCATCGTTTAAGGATGCAGCCATGAGTGTTGGCGTGAAGACAGATTTTGGCATTTTCATGTTGATTTGAGTGGGTTTGCCGACAGCAAACAAGTTTGGAAGTCTATATCAAATACTAGCAACTTCCTGTATCCTTTGTGGCTTTTGTTCAACTTCAGAAAGATGAGGTAGGGCAGATACCCACAAGAAGTTGTAGAAGGAGAGAGCTTTTTTAGAGGTTAGGTATGATTTCCTTTTTTGGGGGATAGGCTGTTTTATTTGTGATTTTGAAACCTTTTGCTTGTGAGCCTTTAGTTTTCTGTTCTTTGTGCATCAAATACTCTTGCAATTTATTTAGAAAGCCATTTCTTTCCTTTGTAATGGAATCCTTTTCTTTTCTTTCATGATTTGAAGTTGAAAACCTGGTTCTTAAGTTGGGAAACCTTTATTTTTCTTACTTTAGAAGACAGTTATTTGGGCGGACAGTATATTTAGGAAGCCTTTGATGTGTATATTGAGAAAATGCTGTATCACTTTTGCTATTTTTCGTTGGTTTAGGAAAAAGGTTTTCTTTTAAGAACAATTTCAGGGATGCATGGGGAGGAATCTGATTTGGTGATGTCTGAGCAGGAGGATTGCAGTGATCTAGATCCACGACATAGATCACTTAACTCAATACTTCAAACCAGAATTGGAGGTGGAACAGTTTAGAAGCATTCTCAGGGTGAGGTGCAAGATAATCTGCATCGTCAGATGTTGATGTTGCAGAAGTTATTGTTGGAATCAGTGGTGATGAGAACGCTACTGTGCGTCATTTGGAAGATGGTGGGAATGATGGTGACACTGACAAAAAGGCGCACAGCCTATACTGCAGGGGTCAGGAATAAGAGAGTCAGTAACAAAGGGAATGGAGTGTGCCAGTACAATTGGTGTCAGAAAGAGGAATGAAGCCCAGTTTGGGTTCATATAGGACCCAATGAGTTGCTCAGAAAACAGATTCCCCAAGTGTTACCATCTTCTTTGGCCTGGAATGACTTTAATGTGCTTGATATAGTTTCAGCATCAGAGGCTGACTCCTTGGAGTTCACCTTGTGCACGGGATAAAACACTGTTAAGAGGTGGAAGATCTCTGCTATCAATTCATTGGGTACCAGTGCCCACCTGAACCACCTGTACCACAGGTTCTGGGTTGCATATGACAAGTTCCACCAAGCCTCAGCCTCATACCAGTGATGATGATGAAACTCTACCAGGGACCTCCAGCGTGTGCACAGGGGAATGGCATTGCCATTGTTGGAAGCAAAGACTTGTTCTTGCAGCGATCAGGTTCATCTCACATGTGATGGGTAAGTATATCTGTTCACAGAAGGGCAAGGCAATCCCAGGTGCCATTCTATGGAATGTGGGAAAAAAGGGTGAATGTCCTGGATAACAGCTCCAGGGACTACATTCACCAGCAGATATGGACATTGCATCTAGTGTGCAGGAAACTGAGCAGAATTGTTGCATGAGGTGGCAATGGCCAGTGCATGTCATCATTGTTCGATGCACCATCCTGAGCACAATTTAAAGTACAGATAAGTTTGATCTGATAGTGTGGCACAGGGGGAGATTGTAAAGTATGTTTGATGTGTTTCTGCAGCGCGACGATTTATGTTGTTTTGGTTTTCTTCTTCCCTCCCTTTTACAAATGCAAAATAGCAAATTTGCACACACAATATCTGAAAATCAATAAATAAATCAAAACATCTTTGTTCAATGTGCTTTGATGTAATATTTTTTGTGTTGTATAATAAGCATCCAAATGAGGGTTGACATTTGAAAAAACAGTATCCTACTTCAGGATAAACTTCTTTTGGATATGATTGGAATCATATTACACTAACTGGAGTCTTCAGTCTCACTATCCTCTTTTCAAAAGGCAGTGCGCCGTGAACTTCTATGAAGAGATAGGCTGTAAATAGTGGTTGTTATGTTCCCTGACACAATACACGCTAATGTTTCAAGATGTGGGAGATTCCTCCCTTTGGCAACAGTATCTTAAGCCTTACTGAGAATTGATGGTGATGTTTTGCAACAAATTCCTCTATGTGAAAGTGTTCAGCTTGCTCATACGTGCAAGTGGTATATCGAGCGCAACTTCTATATATTCACGCTCATGTCAACTGAGAAGGATGTAAAAATTCAGATCCTGCCTCAAAATCCCAAGAGACATACATAACAATTCTGGCTGTGCTCCCACCTCTGTGCGACAGTAGAGACATAATACTTGAGTGTGTGCCCTCACCTCTATGAGATCAGAGAGATATAAAAAATCAAGAGGACAGACATAAGATTCAAACTCTGTCCCTAACTCTGAGGGACAGGAGAGCATTAAAAAGCATGTGAATTAAATTTACTTTTTAAAAGTTATGCATTTGTGTTTCCCATCTAGAACTTTCTAAAAGAGATCCTAGGATGAGGTAGTCCTGTATCTTGGTTTTACTACATACTCCATCATAAGATCTCTTTTAAACTCATTCGTATGCACATCAATCATGCAATCGAGAGGTGTCACTGTTAGGAAGTAGGTCAATCACACCTCACAGATTTTATTGGTTTACTTAATATGTTGGATTAGAAGCATGAAGAATGTTTTTAATTTTATGTACACGTCCCTTATATTATAGTCTCCAAAAGAGGAAAATCTATTGTAAAAACGCAAGCATTTTGTGTTGGATTGAATAAAAAAAGACACACTTGAAAATGACAATAACTCTTTTCACATTCCTATTTAAACTAAATCGCATTTTGGGGCAGATTCGTGGAATTTGTGCGACCGAAAAACGGGTATTTGTGCGCCATTATGCCCGCAAATCCTCATTTGTTAAACAGGGATTTGCGGGCAGAATGGCGCACAAATCTCAGTTTTTCGCCGCAAATTCCATGAATCAGCCCCTTTATACTCGCGTTTTAGGATTTTTTTTATGAAAAATAGGCTTGGACCTGAAATCCCCATGTCAAAATGTATACCTTTCTCTGATTCAATATTCACCAGACTGCACAGAAGTGTATTGTTATTCTCCAATCATTCTTTCATTGTTTCCATTAACACTCCATCGTTTAGCCCCAATTTTACATACCAAATTGGCATTGTTTGAAATCCTCTCACCTAACTAGCCTCATTGTGTCAATAGAATGGCACTTCAGTCACCATTATTTAATAACATGTCTGATTTATGTGGGACTAGCAACTATGCCTTTTTCTGTGTTTAGTGAACAATTTGTCATTGAAGTTGCATAGGGACAAATCTGTTCTAAATGAATAAAATGGCTGGCAGTCTTTCAGCACCTCAAAAACCATCTGGACGCTTACCAGCCAAGGCAGGATGACAGTAATAATAACAATAGAACATAAAACAAGGGACTCTTTTTTTTCTGGTAATGTTTTATTTCTGTTTTATTTTTCAATTTGCTCCACATCCATATTGCTGCCTGCACATGGGCTACTTCATAAGTTTATGGTTTAATTATTTAATTTAATGACAGTTAAGAATGATACGTTTTATATTTCTCCAAATATACATTTCATCATATCATACATATTGCATTTATAACTCCTCCGTTTGAAAGTTTGAAAGACTGGTGTGGGAACTATATACATATATATTTTTTGCACACACTGAAAGTGCCAACCCATTTAGTGAACAGCACAGGTCTCCCTTCTTAGATTATACTTATGTCACTTCGCATTTTGGTGAATTGCCACCTCTATACAACTTACAAATACGTGCAAACAAGGTGTCATGCTTCACACACCTCCAGCACGTGTTCCAAACAGGTGCAGGCAAACGTGTTTGTTTTCTACACATTTTAAAGTGCACCCCATATGTGAGTTCAGGATGTGCTTTACAAAGCACAGATATTCAGGCAACGAGAAATCCTGTAACTGAGTGTGCCAATTGTTTGTGATGATAAGACAAAATACCAGTGGAGAGCAGGAAATCATACAGATATTTGGAGGCAGGAGACTACAGCCTCTGGCTGTAACTGAGTAATCCATCTTTTTATGATGGGACAGTATGCTAGAAGTGATGAACACCATCCAGAATTATTTGGGCAGGCGGATTACATTAAACAGCTCTAAGTGTCATGAAAAAATCCAAACATGATTTGGGCTCAGTAGATTACACACAATAGCTGCAACATACTGTATGACACACACACCATCATCTAGCAGTTAACAGTATTAGGGATGAATGACTTTCAGGAAACAATGTTTGTGACCTACACACGTGACATTTTTTTTCAGTTTGAAAATAAACATCGCAATTGCCAAAATGTATACCGCACTATTCTAGGGGTAGGGTTAAGCGTGTATCTAGAGCCATAATTACATTAGTTACATCAGCTGGTGCGTGCCCTCGAAATTCCAGAATGTTTCATCATAAATTGAAGGCTTCAATCTCATGTTTACCTTCACCTGCTGTATAAGAGATGGCAATACATACTCAGGTTGCATCTGTGTAATCTGTACATTCAGTCCACTAATAAAGCAGGGTAAGCAACTCAAAGTATAAAGGAAAAAGAAATAGGGGGTTCCTATATCCACAAACACCCATATCCAGTGAGTCTGTGAATAATAATGAGGATATTGAACTAGATAAAGATGTTGATTGAAACACATGGTACTGGAGACTACTGACACAAGGGAGGGGAGGGGACGATGACAACATCATAGTGACAGACAGGAGGGAAGGACCCGGATGCTCCTCCAGAAAAGTGCAATGTATTTTAAAAACATACTGGGCCTCATTACGACCCTGGCGGTAAGGGGTTTACGCCAGCGTTAGCTGCGCCGACCCCTTACCGCCAATTACGAGGTCCCTTAGCGCCATGGAGCTTTTAACACCCGCTTTTAGCGGGTGTTAAAATCCATGGCGCTAAGGGACCATGGAGTTAATTACGCCACCGTAATTTACGGTGGCGTAATTAACGCCTTCCCCACTCCCATTATGCCCTATGGGGCAAAAATGGGAATGGGGAAGGGTAAATGGGGATTGGGGACTTACCGCCCCGCCAAGGTCGGAATGGGGGGGTAAGTCCGCCAACCACCATGGCGTAAACGTAGTTTACGCCATGGTGGTAAAGTGACGGCCCAGGCGGTAACTTACCGCCTGGGTCGTAATGAGGCCCACTGAAAGATATGAAGATGAATAATAGCTGAGTGATCGCCCGGGCTGGAAATGTGTAGTGGGTCATGTCATGTTTGTCCACAAAAATGAAAAGTTTTGAATTGTTCATCCTGGACAAACAAACACTGTGGAGGTCATTATAACCTTGGTGCTAAGTGCACCAACTTTACCACCATGGTGTAAACTATGTTTACACCATGGTGGACGGCAGATTTACCGCCCCATTCCAAGGTGAGTGGGGTGGTAAATCCCCATTTCCCATTTTCCCTTCCCCATTCCCATTTTTGCCCCATAGGGCATAATGGGAGTGGGGAAGGCGCTAATTAGGCCGCCGTAAATTACGGCGGCGTAATTAGCACCATGGCGGGTTAGCGCCATGGACTTTAACGCCTGCCAAAAGCAGGCGTTAAAGTGGGAATCCGGCGTTAAGGGTTAACGCCGTTGTTAACCCTTAACGCCGGGGTTGTAATGAGGGCCTGTATGCTGGTGGATGCCTCGCACCACTTGTGGTGCCACATCTATGTAGTTTGATATGATGCAGCATCATGCAAAAGACTTGAGACTTTTAAGAACTAACAAGACCACACCTTTAGGTCTCCCACAAACAGTAAATCACCATATCATCCAGGCTCACATGGCTAACCAGAAAATAATGTTTCTTTGCCATCACCATTCCGTACGCCATGACCCATCTCTTTATCCTTCAGTGATATCTCTTTTGCCAAGCCAGTGTGATGGAGGCTTTGAAGTGAGGACAAATATATCACAGGTTGCATGTCAGAATATGCTTTCTCAAGCATAACACCTTAGTAATGAGGTCCATTGATGTATTGCCATTGGAGAAAAGCCTGCTTGCCATCGGAACATGAGTAAAGTTAATCGCCACTGGAAAATGGCAAGTCAGCCTTTCATTTCTTTGAAGGCTGTACCAGACTCATACAATGAGGTTCTTTACATCGGATGACATTTCCTTACATCTGGTCCTGATCCTGAACTGATCCATTAGAATGAGATTCGTTCTTAAGTACCTGGGCACGTCTAGCATGCAAGGATTTGAACTGGAATTAACTGGAATTGATATGCATGTTCTTTGCTTTCTATGTGCCCAGTGTCTCATTTTCTCAGCAATTCTAAGTCTGTAAGCCTTGGTCTCGCTCTTAAAAGGTGCCAACGATTCAATGAAAGGGTTGCACGAATTGCAGATGCATAACAAGTTGTCACAGAGCAACATGAAGGCCACAACTCAATATCCTGAAATTCCAGTAAGAACATATTGGACAAGGCAAGTGAAAGATGCATTGCTATCACTATCTCTAAATATTTCAAAAGTCAGAGATGAAGGGCATACCACATATTTTATGCCAAGGCTGGGACAGCTGTTTTCTGTTCTGGACGACTGTCCCATCATGGCAGGCTGCACAGAGCATTACCCAGAGAGGCAATTAAACAGTGTACCTTTGAGAACTGAACCTGTCCAACATCATAAGATCATATTAGTTGGATGGGGAGGCAGAGTCTGCACACCTGTTAAATTATTGTCCTCTGGAACTGGCAATGACATCAAGGCTTAGCCTCAATAATGACTGGTCAGCTGCATGTGAGGAATGTAAACTCGGAACAACGATTCACTGTTAAATTGTGCAAAACAAATGGATGCAGCATTTGATATGGAACAGCATGAAGAACAGGGACAGGAAGAATCTTTAGCATAATCTCTGGCCGGTCCGGAAGGCCGACAGAGATATTAAGAAAATGTTCTTCTTCATTGGTGAATGAATTCCTCTTGTTGCCTACACCAACTGAACCAGTTTCTGGGAGTACTATTGATGAGAGAGATACCCCAGAGACTGAAACTGAAAAAATGTGAGATATACTGCTGTCAGTACAAACAACCCTACAAGAACATGTGGTAGGCCTTCTATAGTTTATAGAGTGGATGTTTATTTTCATGACATAATTTACATGGCAAAATATGATGATCATTTGGCTATTTGGGTAGCTAGCTATTTGGCTAGCAGCACATTTTAGCAGCACATTTAGCAACACATTTTAGAAACGACATACAATTACCAAGGTGCCTCCCTAAAGTCAGAAGTTTGAAAGGAAACATAAAGTTGCCAGGGTTAGTGTGGCCCACTAATGCAGAAGCATTGCAGTGCCCCATGTTGAACAATACGTTTTCTTTAGCATTCTTTACGATGAGCCAGCACTTCATTGAGAAAGAATAAGGTAAGAACATAGCCAGAGTCAACACATCTTCTATGGTGAAATCTGTTGGAAGTAATATCATGACATACATCAGTGTTTGTGATAGTGTTGTTAATTCTTTAATATCTGACCCTGTTATTTGAGAACTACACAAATGGAGTGCAGAGCTGCTTTCCAACAGGGAGCCACTGGCCTCTTGAGTTGTTCACATTCTCCTTGCTGTTTGAGATCCACAAACCTGCACATTGTTTAGAATTTCCCACTAAATGAGAGCCACCAGCAGGAGAATATTTTCAGTTATCTTGGCTAGATGAGAGGCACAGAAATTGACATTTTGAGGGTTTGCCCTTCCAATTGACAGCTGTCAACATGAGCCTTTTTGAGTCCTCCCTGCAACACATGAGCATGGTTCTCTTCTCCTTCTTCCTTTTTGGGTTCTTCCGGCTACATCCGATCCCCAAACTTGAAAATGTTTTAGATTTTCCCCACTACATAAAAGCCACACACATCAGATGTTTTCAGGGCCTGACCTCCTGTAGGACAGCTACAAATAAGAGTATTTGTCAGGGTATTTCACAAGGGTTTCTACAACGGAACATAGAAAGGATTTCTATTGTTTTGCTTCTTTTTCAGAAGAAGGTTGAAGGGAAAGTGCTTGAACCATAACCACAGCGGGGTTCACACAAATTCTTTTTCTCAGGTTTTTAACAAATGGTTTCATTTCTCCATATATCTTTTTCAATAGAAAGAAGAAGGGTGCGGAAACATAATAACAAACAATCACAAATGGTCAAAAAGGAGTAAGCATTAAATGATCTTCAGAAAATTAGCTTAATAAAACATTACATTATCACAAACAAGGAAGTCAATGTGGAATAGTCACACACAAATGCACTGAATTGCTAAATCACTACTTCTGTGCTGCCTTTTGGATCTTCACTGTTGCACCCTCAAATTGCGAGCACTATTCAGAAAAGCCAGTTGGACACTTTTATGGCTACAGAACCTCCCTAGAGATGTAGGGGTTCTGACTGGCATGCACACATACACAAAACAATGTGTGAGACTTCAGCTTGCCACCAAATCCTGTAAGAATGTGCAAGCCTTTCTGAATCACTAATGGAGGATTCCGTTCAGCATGCATGTGCTTTATTACTGATGAGTACTTGCGTTCTTCTAACTCCAATAAATCTATATAGCAGGGTTAATGCTTAAAAATGGACTATAACTTCCTTTACAAGGCTTTGAAAATGTACTTCATGTCAAAATATAATAAAACACATTGGATTTTAATTGCATTGATTACAATAAAATCCCATACTTTTCCAATAAAGCCAGTTCAATGGTAAAATATTTAATTCTTCTCCAAATTAATGCAAACATAGCTTTTTCTTCCAAAAACATCTATCTAAAAGCAGCCAGACAGACAACGCAATTCTACTCCCACCCGACTAAGGAACATGAGTGTACTTTGAATGCATGAACAATATAAAGCGGTTTACCAGAAACCTCTCTGCACAAGCTTTAACTCAGGTAATGCATGGGTTATTATACAGTAGCTTATCCTATGTTTTGTCCAAATTAATATGTTTTGTGTTGGGGGAAAACATCAATGACAAAATCCTTATCTACAAGACGGTACATCACTAATCATCATCATGTTGCCACTGTCTTCTCCGCTGCTTTAGTTGTGTATTTTTAAATGCTATCTATACTACTGCACAAGGTGTTAATCTTTATTCTTCATACAACAAAACTGTCTATACACCCGTGGTTCCAAATACCATGAGTCAAATTATAGAATCTCTATCAATATTGCCAGGTCATTATCAATGTGCATTTTCCATTTAATCTTGTCACATTGAGTACAATTTATAAATAGAACACCCCTGAGTTACAACACAATTGTATATATTATCTATTTAGAACATAGTGTATAAAGAAACATTAGTAACACACAATAGCCATGGTAGGCATCTGCAAAACAAATAGCCTACACTACAACCACATACACATATGCTCTTCTGCCTGGCTAGAAGAGAGAAACAACACTCAATACAATTATGAAAAAGTAGTAAATTATTGACATCCTACCTTCTACTTACAAATATTCAGGAAAACCAGACAAGCCATTAAAAGCAAAAAACCCAACAAGAAAGCCACTACTAACAAGAAGCCTCACCCATACTCAGCTATCATTTGTAACCATGCCCAGAAAAAGATCATACATATATGTTTGGGTAGACTATTCACATTTATTTCATAAACATCAATGTACCTACCCTTCATATATCCATGAAATACTGTTTCACTTCATGCTCTAGGACCATTATGAATCCAACAACAAAACAATTCAACATTTTCTATGAGAATACTGGTTGTATACTTTTTCATGAAAAATCCCTTCTCTTTTCATGCATAAATCCCACAAACAGAATGAACATCAGAATATACACCAACAGAGCATGCAGAACCACACATAAGAAATGGATGTACATCCATAGATGTTAAGTTTCACTAAACCACCTCACTGATCTGAAAAGAATGCACACTGCTAAACCTTAGGTGTACAACAAATCTCCCAATCACTTGGTATTTACCTGACTCTGACACAAAAAAAACATCTTTATAAGTGATGTACTCTGCAACACCCCTCTTATCCTGCTGAGCAGTACTAGCCAACACTTACTTCATACAATCAAGACATTCTTCTCACAATAATACATCTTCATATGATTCAAGGTAGGACAATGGACATTTGTCATCCCAAACATAACTCAGAAATCTTTGTTGAAACACACATTTCACAACCCTCAAACCTGGCACAACCACCTACTTTTCAACAAAGATAATTGAGACGCTGCCTTGCAACCAACTATGTATCGTTCTGTTCGCGTTCATTGCAAAGAAAGCACCAATCTGGATTGTGGTCTATTTTGCACACAGAAACATTCATGTTTCAAAGAATCAGTAATATAATATACATATTGGGTTGTTATTTGCTTTTACCACTCAAGCTGTTGACAGTTGTCCACCCGATAAACCGTGGGATCCTCAGCAATATCATTCGTCACTGCATACACATGGGGGGGAGCTGAATCTCATTACTTGTACAGCTCCAGGCTTTTCAATTTGTATCTTGGAAAACTAGAGCTGCTTATTGAATCATGACTATCAGCTGCAAACAACATCAAAGTGTATCAAGATGTGAAAAAGGGACGGTGTGTCACATCATAGCATAGCTGATGATGATAGGTGGAAGTATATTCCAGCCCGCTCACCTGAATTTAAATGCCAGAACATATGTTGTCTTTCTAGAATCAACTACTTTTAAACTGCATGTCCAGAAGTGATACAACACAATTGATTTATTCACACTCTCTAATACCAAATGTATTGGGTGTGTGATAAAATTCCAACTACACCTGACCTTTACATCACAAACACAGAAACAGGAACACAACTATACTTACATCAGTTGTGGAGATAAAGTCATGTGTCTATGCAAATGATCTGCTCACAATCAAACAACCACTAACTATGTCTAAGTTAGATTATTAAACATTTTGGACAAAGGCGCTTATTTACAATTTAGAGATTATGTTGATAGTAAATCGCTGCTGGGCAAATATGAATCTGGTTTCACACATATTCACATTTCTCCAACACATTGAAATGAACTGAGATGTTTTTCTTATGACATTAGATCTATCTTCAGCTTTCAACACCATCAATCATCATGTCTTTATGGATAGACATGTGGCAGAAATGAGGCCTGATAAGCTGACAAGCAAGTATCTCCAGTCCTTTATAATGAACCTTTTGGCAACTGTGCGGATTAAAGTCTTTGAATCATTTTATTACTGTAAAACCTGTGATGTTCTCGGGGATCCTGTCTGTCACCTCTGTGGTTTAAACTATATATTAAGCCTCTGCATGATCTGTTGATCAAGTATTGTAAGTCCTTCCATAATTAAGTGGACAACATGCATATTGTGTTTAACGTCTCTGAAACTCCGGACACACACAAGCTCACATTCAATAAGTCATCAACCTTTTTGAATCATTAGTGCGGGAAAACTGGCTCCGCTTAAACCAAGCAAACATGGATTTTCTGCTTCTTTGTTCTGACCAGCTCACATATCAAAATGCAAGTGGACTATGTACACATTTACTTAATGCAAGTAAACTAGTTGGTAAAGATATATCACTAGGAATTCTCTTTGATGAGAGGATGTCCATGCTTCCCCAAGCTAACACAGTACCTAGCACATCCTCTTACTATCTGATGAAGTTTAAACAGATAAGTCCTTTTTTATCCTCAGCAAATCTTATTATTATCACCCAGGCCATTAGTTGCACAACATTTGTTTATTGTAATGCCCTTTTCTTGGGGGACAAGTAAGAAGATCTTACAGCGACTACAAGGCCTTCTTCAGCATCCTCTATTGTGACAAACACTCCTCAAAGGGCTTGCATCACTTTGGTGCTCAGAAAATTGCAGTGGCTTCTGGTTGAAACAAGGACTCTGCTTCACAACATTTTGTTCAGTAAACAAACGACTTATATAGCAAATCTGATTTACTAGTAAACCTCAAGTAGATTGGTGAGGTGAAAGATAGGTTTTTAGTCTCTGTGCCATTTGTCAAACACTCAAGCGCTAAAGCCTTTGAAGTTCTGGCAGCTTCCCTCTGGAATTATTTGCCGCTTGAACTGTGGGGCATGAGTTTGTTATTGTTACTTAGGAAAAGACTGTTTTTCTACTGCTGCTTCTCTTTCCATCTTTTTGATTGTTCTCATACTGTTTAGTTGAGACTCTTTAGCACTTATATCCATGTTGGATGGTTAGCGCAGATACAAATACATTAAAGGAAATCAAATTCAATTATGGACACTTACACAATCAAAAGTCTGAGACCTTCTAAAGTAATACTACACACATTAACACATCTTTTATCATGCAGCCAGCATAAAGAGCACAGCTGTTTAAAGAAGATTCTTAAACTACAGGTGCCTATGTCTACTGTACACAACCTCCTCCCTTGATCCTCAACAGTTAGACTAGTTTGCCTTGTCATACAAACAAAAGGATAGACACCAGGAGACTGAGATAATCCTGCAAGGGGTTAACCTAAAATCTGAATTCTCCCTTGCACATATTTCAAACTAAGATTCTAAAATGCATTGATTCCGGTTTGATGTACTTTCATTTTAATTATGCAGGAATGTTAGGTGCTTGGAATTTACAACAATTGTAGAATTGCAACTGCACTGCCCATATCGCCTCTCGGATTCCCCTGCTCACCTCCGTCTACTTCTCCTAGAGCCTTGAAACAACCTTGCTGTAGGTTTGCACTTTAAAAAACACCCACGAAGTAAAATAGATGCTGATTACTCCCACATATTCCACAAAATGTTAAATGAACAGTCTTTAAACTGCATTTTGAAATACAAGCCACAATATCTGTTACTTGTTCACTCTCAACCTGAGATCTGGTCCAGTCCACAAACACTGCATGGAATTATGTGTATACTCTTCTTCGGGCAAATGTTGACAAGCTGAATATTCTTTGAGTTTCTGCGAAATGTTCATAATTACACAAAGTTAATGTCCACTCTATGTGTGAGACAAATGGCTCAAGGTATGCACCTAGCCTTTGGGTATTCTTTGCAGACTTTCTATCAGAAAGACCCATTTAAAGCAATAATATATGTTTCCATTATCATCTGAGATCTTTTAATTTACGATTCTGATGGTTCTTCAAATGTACTTTAATGTGTCTCCTTTCCTATGAAATATGGCTAACATCATGACCAATACAGTAGAAAGTTCTGTGGAAAATATGTTTCTGAAAGTTGACATTATGGGCCTCATTACGTGTCCGGCGGTAACCGCGGCGGTTAAACCGCCTGGTTACCGCCGGACTCATATTACTATTCCGCCTCCGTGACTCCCGGAATTACCAGGACATTACAACCCTGGTGTCCCGGGAATTCCGGAGGCGGAATTCGGTAAATCCCCATTCCCATTGAGTCACATAGGACTCAGTGGGAATGGGGAAGTGGAAACACCGGCACCATCTTGTGATGGTGCCGGTGTTTCCACGTCCGCCTGCAGGCGGGAAGTGTTCAACCCGCCAGGTCAGACCTGGCGGGAAGATCACCTCCCGCCTGCAGGACTCGGGATCAGGCGGTCCGGAATTAACAGTGGCGGCGGGTTTACCGCCAATGTTAATTCCGGACCGCCCGACCTGTAATGAGGCCCTATGTCACCATCTATGGGATTTAAAAGAACATTTCTTCCACAGAGTTTTGAAACTGGGCTCTTGAGAATAACCATGTTGGTAATTGTAAATCTTTCATACCCATGACACTCCCAAATGTCTACTGGACTCAAAGGGTACATTTGTACACTAGAATTATTCCACAAGGCATGCCTTTTGCCATATGTCTTGATTTGTACATACATATAAACTGTCTGGAAGTGTACCAGCATATCATTCATTTAGTTTAACATAGACATGCTTGAGAGCCATGAACACAGAGCACCCATAGATATCACAATTTCACATGCCTAAATATCGGTCACAAAGCAGGCTGAAAAAGATTCAACTATTATTCAGAAATGAGATGCCTGGATCATCCTGAGGGTGGATTATCTAAATGTTTCTTTTGTACATAAAAAAACCAAATACATTCAGCACAGAATTTTGTTTTGTGTATAACAAGGAATAAAACAAACATGGTTTGCCCCCATCATGTTATCTTAAAGTATTTTCAATAGGCCAAAAATGAAGCTTGCTGTTTTCTGTGTAACATTAAACAAATGTAGAAAACACATTTCTTATATATGTTTCTCTGCAAACACATTAAAAGAAAACAGACTGATTCTTGTTTGTGCTAGTCCAAACCTATTTAGATAAAAACATATTGAGACAAAACCAGTATTGGTTAAGATTTTCATAATTATGATAAATCTTCCTGACCTGTGTCAACCCCAGAACGTGTGCTTGGACTTGGTAACTATTTTACCTTGTCCCTAGGTGAAGGGCAATCTTATTCCCTTCTCACCTAGTCTTTTACACTTTTTATGGGTGACCTTTTTATGTCTGTATTGAAGTTATAGTTTCCTATAACTTTTGGGTTTAGGCTGTATTGTCTCGTTTGGCTCTCCTGTTAATTTCTCTTTCATATACTTGGGTGAACTACTGTTCCCAAGTACTAAAGAGGGATTATCATCCCCTTTACATTTTGTATGAGTGAGCCACCACAGTGCACCTTATGTGGAGTGCTGGGGGATACAATGTCTCCCCTTTCTTACTTACCCTGTAAAATCGTTGATACAATTGTGAGTTTTACATAAATGGCTGGTGGCAGTGATTTTACCTTTAATGCTTTTTAGTCTTTATCACTTGCAGGCTGTTAATTTGGTCTCGATAATGCACAG
This sequence comes from Ambystoma mexicanum, assembly GCF_040938575.1. NCBI lineage: Eukaryota > Metazoa > Chordata > Amphibia > Caudata > Ambystomatidae > Ambystoma > Ambystoma mexicanum. The sequence goes on along the minus strand of NC_090924.1, from coordinate 29,033,615 downwards.
AACGGCCACCATTTTGCTAAAATGGTGGGATCCATCTTTCCTCGTCATTTCCTGTGTGCTTTCTGTTTCTGCCATCTTCCCCAGCCATTCTAGGCAGAAATGACCTCAATGGAAGTTTTGTCTTCAGCAACAATTCTTTGTATTCCATGCTCAGGCTGATACTTCCACTGCCTTTGTCCTGGGCCTCTGGAACGCTAGGTCTCTTTGTAATAAGACTTCTGCAGTATTGGACTTTTTTCTATGTTTGCATTTTCATTTCCTTTGCATTACAGAAACTTGGATTATTTCCCACAATTCAACTGTAGCTGCTTCTCTTACCTCTTCTCTGTCTTCTTTCGCCCATGTCCCCTGAGCCAATGGTCACGGTGGCGGCATTGGTCTACTTTATCACCCCACTTACTTATCTATTCCTTCTCTTGTTCCCATACCTGATCACTCTTCTTTTGAGTTTATTTATAAGATTTTCAGTGCTCCACATGCCATCTCCTTTCTTATTGTTTACCGTCCACCTGGCCTACGTGGGTCATTTTGTGAGGATATTGACCATCTTCTTTGTCATATTCTACCTAGTCCTACCCTGAGAGTTCTACTTGGAGACTTTAATCTTCATCTCTCCTCTACTCACTTAGCTTCTCCCTTTCTTTCTATTCTTGACTCACATTTACTCTCTACACTTCCTACTCTTCCCACTCATATCTCTGGCTCTTCTCTTGACTTGATTTTATTTCTACCTTCACCACCTCATCTGTATCTGCTCTACCACTTTACTTATCTGATCAGTCTCTACTCTCTGCATCTCTTCTCCCGGTTACGCCTCCTATCTCCCCTGTTTCCTCTTCACTCAAATCATTCTACCGGCGCAAACTATGCAACTTTAATTCATCACTCTTTCACAATGCTTGCATTGATTCTCTCCTACAAAGGTTCCTACTCTTACAGCAGATGAGGCCACGCCTGCCCTTTCTTCATCTTTGCCTCAAGCCTTAATCAACTCTACCCTCTCTCTTCTTTTCAGCCCACCCAAAAAGTTACTCAACATTGGCTCTCCTCTCATCTTTATTCTATGCAGCATCTCCTCCATCATCTCGAAAGGCCCTGTCGCAAACTTCCTCCCCCTGCTAATCACTCTGTTTATTTCTCTTATTACCCTCTCTATGATGACTGTATCAACTCTGCTAAACGCACTTACTTCTCTGACCTTCTTCATAGTCAATCTGCTCACCCTTAGCTACTTTTTCAAACTTGAACTTGGATCCTCTCCCCCCCCTTTGTCTGATCCCTCTATTAATTCATCTTTATCAGCGTCCGATTTTGCTTAGTTTTTCTCTTTCAAGGTTCATTCCCTATGCCAGGATATTCTAGCCTCATCCTCCTCTAATTCGTCTCCCTTATTTTTTCCTACTCCTTCTAACTTAATTTCAAATTTTGCTCCTGTTTCTGACTCTGATGTGTGACTTTTGTTGGATAAAGCCCACCCAACTGCCGCCCCACAGACTCTATTCCATCTAGTCTCATTCCTTAAGTCTACCTGCTTTTTGTACCATTTCTTGTTTCTTTTTTTAATATCTGCCTTTCTACTTCTACTTTTCCTTCTGCTTTCAATCATGCAATTATTTTTCCTATTCTAAAAAAACCTACGGCCAATCCTTTTCTGGTATCAAATGTCCTTCCTATTTCTCTTCTGCCTTATCTTTCTAAGCTTCTGGGGGGGCTTTTTTTTATTCACAAATCTCAATGTTTGTTTCTGGTCCATCTCTTCTTCCCCCTTTTCAGTCTGGCTTAAGTCCCAGTCACTCTACTGAGACGGCTTTAACCTGTGTGCTTAACTCTCTTCTTACCGCCCGCTATTCAAGACACTCTTCTGTTCTTATTCTTCTTGACTTATCTGCAGCTTTCGACACCGTGGATCACTCCTTGCTTCCAGACTCGCTTTGTTCCTTTGGTCTCCAGGGTTCTGTTCTATCCTAATTTTCTTCCTACTTATCTAATCAAACTTTTTCTGTCTCCAGGGCTGGTAAGACTTCTGCACCTCTTCCTCTTGAACACAGCCTTGGGACCTTTTCTGTTTTCCTTATACACTTCATTACTCGCTCCTATAATTTCTTCCTTTGGATTATCGCATCACTTTTATGCCGACGATACTCAGCTTTTTCTATCTTTCTCATCTTTCACTCGTGGAATTCATCACACTCTTTCAACATGTCTTTCCGCCATCAAATCTTGGATGGCCTCTCATTTCTTCACTTTAAATGCAGGGAAGACTGAGGTCGTATTCTTTCCTGCTAACACTCTTTCTCCACATCCCCCTCCTTTGTCAATTTCTTTTCCTCCCTCTATTCTTCCTATTTCTCCTACTGCACGTAATCTTGGTCTTCACCTCGATTCTAATATTTCCTTTGCTCACCATATTTCTCTCACATCTCGCTCTTGTCACTTTCATCTCAATAATATATGCAGAGTTTGTCCCTTTCTCACCTTTCATGCCACGAAACTTCTAATTTGTTCACTTATTTTTTCTCACTTATTTTATTGTTCTGTCACGCTTTTTGGTCTTCCTTGCTCACGTCTTGCCCCTCTCAAATCAATGTATCACCCTTCTATTCATTTATTTTGTCTTGTTTCCTATCAGGATTTGATCTTGTCATCTCTTGTTTCTGTTGGTTGGCTACCCTTTCATTCCCAACTTAAATTTCACTTTCTTTGTTTAGTTTTTAAATCTCTCTATGGGCTCGCCCCTGCCTATCTTGCTTATCTTCTCTCTTTCTATACTCCTTCATGCTCTCTTCCCTCTTCCTGTCTTTTCAGGCTGAATGTCCCCCAATCCCCCTTCGCTCAATCCCATTTCTGTTCTTTCCAGCTCCTTGTCCCTCTTCACGGGAACACTCTTCCCCTGTCTCTCTGCTTGATCACGACTTACTCTCTGTTCCATTGTTCCCTGAAAGCTCACCAGCTTCATTGCTCTTGATTGCTTGTTACCAGAAGTGTTTGAATTGTTGACATGCACTCTCTACTGTTGTTCTTATCTATGTGAAGCCCTTTGGACAAAGGCGCTATATAAAGTACAATAAGATAACAAATACAAATACAGGCTCCAGAGTGTCTGGGAAGGCAGGAAGCGAAGGAGGAGTCCAAAACTCTGCAGCTCTTTGTCTTCCACCTTGCTTGAAAGGAACCAACTCCCAGTGGGGTGATGGCTGTCCTCATTGGAACATTTATGTTGTGAATACTTCTTGCAACTGTCAGGATTGCTGTTGTGTATTTCTCCCTACCTTGGTACTCTGTATATCTTATTGCAATTATTACCACATTTTCCTGTATATATTCACTGATTAATCGTTCATAACAAACTCAATACTGGAGACAAGTTTCTAAGCATGGGATCGGGACTTGAACCTGTGTTGCTCTAAGTTGTCTTGTTGCCAAGACAAGCACATTGCCCTTGACGAATCCTCCAAGCCCATATGACATATGATAGAATATAAGCACTATCCCCAATTCTAGGGGCTGAACTGGTGGTAACGGTTTGGGTCCACATTTAATAGGTCATAGAGAAGTGATGTGGGACTCTGGGTCATTACCAGTGGGTTCAGACACCAGAATGAGAAATTAATAGTGTTAGCATCCAGATGCAAACCATCCAGTGGTTAGTAGCAGCTTAAAAAAAGGGAAACGGCAAGTGTGCTACCTGTGGAGAGAGGAGAAAGCCACTCACTGTTGCCATGATGATGGAGGCCAGGGATTTTCTTAGAGCCCCTTTTCTATTTCGATGGCAGATAAGAAGAGGTAGCAGCACTGTTGGCATTGGAGAGCCACAGAAAGGTAAGGAGAAGGTATGGGGTGCCAGAGGTGGGAGTCTGGGGGCTGCGGATGACAGGCCTGCTGTGGCTGGCATGATGGCATGTATGTCTAGCAAGATGCGTGCTCCTAGGCCCGGCTCAAGAGATTCAGCCTGGTTCTGCAGCAGCCTGAATGGCTGGCACACCCTGTCAGTCAACTTGGGGACCTGCCTCTTCTTCTGTTCCACATACATAAGGCAAATTGTGGCAGTTTTTTCTGGTTATGGAGCATATCAGATTATTATGGTTGTGTGAATGTGCAAAGTATGCAATTCATCACAAAACCACAGGAGGCATTCTGAACATCAGTAAAGAAGAGAACATCTGTTGCCACTCCAGGACTGCATCCAATCTGGCGCTACTCAGGGAACTCTGAGCAACTCGGCGGCAACTAATCAACACAGCCAAAGCCTCCGACTATCAGTATGCCATCACAGAATCCGACAACAAAAGCAGTGCCCTCCACCTGATACTACCATACCACACTCCATCGAAAAATCCACCGCCATCAACACCTTCTTCGTCTACAAAATCAGCAAGATTCACCAGTACACAGACACCAGCTCCGTTTCCACAGACCCACCTCACATCGGAAATTGCCACACCCTGGACAACATTCCAGGCACTTTCTATAGAGGACCTCGTGGACTCTTTGGCCACCCACAAGGCCAAATCATATACAGACAACATCCTCCCAGCATCCATCCTCAATACCCTCCCAGCAAAGGCTCTACTTCCCTACCTGGAGATCATCAACAGCTCCCTAACTCAAGGTCGCCTTCCCATCGACCCTGAGGGCAGGACAAATCCTCCCTCTACTGAAGAAACCTAGGTGACTATCACCCCATCATCAATCTTCCCTTCCTAGGTCAGATAATTGAGAAAGCGATAGCCGGGGTACTGCAGCAACACATCAACACCATCAGTATCCTCCAAACCTACCAATCTGGGTTTAGACCCAGATGCAGGATGGAGACAGCAATCATAAGGTGGTCGGGGACGCCATCAACATCCTTGATGATGGCCACCACGGCCTTCTGGTTCTACTTGACCTCTCGCTGACACATCAGCCCACAATGTGCTCACAGACACCCTACAACCGAACATGGGGAACAGAAACCTGGTTTAAGTCCTACCGCGCCAACTACCAGCAAGTTGTTTAGATAGACTCCTCTAGATCGACCATGCTACCCATCACCTGTGGCATCCCACTTGTTTCCATCCTCTACCCAGGGATCTTTAATCTCTACATGGAGCTGCTGAGAGCCCTCCTATCCACAAACAACATCCACAACCACCAATACACAGATGACACAAAGCTATGCCTCAAGATAGAATCTATCAAGGACATCAACAGGCTCAAAACCTGCCTCTCACTGATCCAGTCTTGGATATCTAGTGCATACTTGAAGCTCAACCCCTCCAAGACCAATTCCTACTCCTCGCCAACAACACCAAAAACCCAGACATACAGAACAGGCTATCAACCATTAACCCTGAGGATTTCACAGTCAAACTCAGCTCCTGTACAAAGTCCCTCGGGTTCCACATCAACAAATACCTCTCCTTTAAGACACGCATACCTGAGAAAACTCAGATATCTTGTTAGCAGCATTTCCTCCTGTGGAAGGGCAAGCCCTTCTTTCCCCTGGACAGCTTTAGATCCACTGTTCAAGCACTGGTCCTATCCCACCTGGAAGGGGGCAATACCCTCCTCGAAGGCCTCCCGTCATTCTCCCTTGTGCCTCTGAGAAGTGTCCAACATGCGATCGCACACATCATCAAGGGTCTACATAGATATGAACACATCACCCCGGCCCTTATCGACCTTCCTTGCTTCCACTGCATGAACAAATCACCTTCAATACTTGCTGCATCATCTATAAGGCAGTCACCCTCAAGTCACCCAGCTACATTCTGGAAAAACTCAGCATCTCTGCCAGACAGTGCATCACCAGAAGACAGGACAAATGCAGACTTGAAATCTGCTGCTGCAAAAAGGAAAGGACCAGAACACAATCCTTCTTTACCTACACCCAAAACCATGGAACCTCCTCCCTGTTAGCATCAGATTCACCACCACGCTCCTACAATTCAGAAAGGAACTCAAGACACACCTCTTCAAGGAGTCTCTCCTCCTCATCACCTAGGCCATCAACTTGCCTCAACGCCAGTTGACTTGCTAGATGTCATCCTCCCCTCTCTTCTCTGCCCCCCTGTACAGCTGTACCCCTCCTCTGTGCCCCTCGGTATCCTACCCCCTGCTGCATATCTGTTCTGTTGTTACCTCGGAAAAGCACACTGTTATGTATCTGTATTGTTGTATATCTCTGTAAAGAGCTCTGTTTCTTCTGGAAGCTAGGTTGGCGCTCAATAAATACAACAATAATAATAATAATAATAATAATAATAATAATAATAATAATAATAATAATAATAATAATAATAATAATAATAATCAGATTGCTTTTTCCATAGTAAAGAATCCTGGAAACCATAAATATACATTTCTGGAGATGTGTTTATCAAACCCATCTTTTATGGATTTTGGTTATAAATGTTTCTGAACAACATGTGAAGCTTGCGCTGAATAACATGATGGTGGATCCATGGTGGCTCACCACACCAGATCTGATCCTGAACTATTCTTGTTTCATTCTTGTTTGATGTAGGTGATATCCTTAAGACTGCGGAATCACAATCTATGCAAAATGTTGGAATACTATATATCTTTCGAATGACTTGGGAAAAGCACCTTCTTCCTCCAGTAGTATAAACACAGAAAGTGAAAGGTCATGTGGAACCCATTATTGGCTCTACAAGAAATATATGTAATATATTCAATAAAGTACCCCAAAAAAGTATGTTGTAAGGATATTGCAAGTCACTGAGGAATATCATGATCAAATAGAGGAGTAAGGTCAAAGGCTGAGTTTCTTCGTAATGTTGTGGGCTTCCAAGGTCCCTTGCAATATCCTTTTTACATACAGTAGGGGATATTGTATTTCTCCTAATACATGGCCATACACGGTCATCCCCTTTAATGCTTGACATCTTCATTCATAATAAGGTACCTTCCAGATGATGATAGATATTATCAATATAGAATCTGGATTTTAAAAAAACGAATAAGCTGCAGTTTCTAATGTGTTGCAGAGCAATAGTTTAAGCAGTTTAATTAAATGCATTTAAAGGCATTTTCGTGTTCTGCTTTAAAATAAGCTCTAAAATGCAGGTGTTTGCTCTTTTAAAGCACAAAATAAACATACTACTATATAATGTTCCTTATCAGTTAATAGCTGTGAAGTGTCACAGACATAAGTTCACAAGAAAGGAATTTGATAGGCTTGTCACAGCTTAAATGCTGCAGTCACAGCTGGAAATGTGATCTGTTCTGGCTCAAGCAGCAGGCATTCTGTGCCAGAACAGAATCATGATAACAGATTACAGAGCAGTAGTGATGTAGTGTTCCTATTAAGGAAAAGTAGTGATGTCACAACTAGTCTGTAATAAGAACATTATTTACAGGTTAATATACAGGTATTGGAGGATGCCGTATATTGTAGGTAACTCACAGAATAACCACAATTATTCATCAATTCAGCCAACATGTACAGTGTGTGTTTAAAATATATCATACGCCCTCAGATATTGTCATCCATCTCTGTCTTCTCCTGCCACATTACCCAATTTCCTTTTATGTGAACACTTTTACCTGAGCAGGTCTCCTGCTGCCAAATATTGTTCATTTGGGGTAAAAGGTCAGTGGGAAAACCTCATTCAAAGGCATTTGATGAATTATGCCCAATGTGCTGCATATTTTGGAGCCAGTGGGTTTCATGCTTTCACATTTTAGCACTGATCAGTGCTCCTATAATAATGCATGAAGCAGCAAACGTTGCACACAATGGTTCTGATTTACAAATTGTTTTCTAATAGGTTGTTCCCATAGAAAAAAAAAAACGTTTCTAAATCAGGCCGAATGATGTTCCAAATCAATAGGAGTTAGGTGTGCACATTTCTCCAGTGCGCCTGAAAGCTTGTCAAGTACTGGGGCAGTCCACAGTGCAAGGTTTGAACCATGCCTTCTCTCAAACATCTCGAGGAATGCAAACTTGTATTGCATATAATCTATAGTATATCACTGTATATGTAACAAAACATTATGCACTCAGAAAGGTACTGACTGAAGGATACCAAAAGAATTGATAACAAATCCAAAAGCACTCATCCAAACACAAGGAATTGCTTGCTATCTGTTTTTCTTTCATCACGGTCACAGATCTTCTACTGGTACACTTACTAGGCTTAATCTATCCATAGCTTGAGAACACTTTTCACAAGTTCAATGGTTCTACATGCTTGGCCAGCTATTGAGGAGTGATGGGTCACTGTATGCTGCTAAGCCTTGTTCAACTAACCTCACAAATGGCACTGTGTGAAAGATGACTATGTAACAGAGCTTGGCATGTTGCTATTTCCATCACCCCTAACCAATGAAATGTTTGAAACTGTTCTCTATTCAAGGCATGTTATAATGCAGCAGTTGCCACACTCTATAGTTAAGTTGAGTATCAAGTTCCATAGTAAATCAGAAAATGTAATTGCTAATGACTTTGACCTGCATGACGGATTTGGCTGATATTTTGCAAACAAAAGTTTTGTCACGGGTTCCCATTGCCCAAGTTGTAAACCTTGGAAAAGATGTGTTAAAAAATGAAAAAGCTATTCAGAAAGCAAAAATATGCTGTTTTTCGCCTACTCCTATTCATTTCCCTATAGAGAAAAGATAAAAATGTGTGGGCAGCGCAAAGCAAAAGCCGCTGGATTGACCCACTGGATAGAATTGGACCAGGTACAAAACAACTTGGGCGCAAAGCAGTGACTCGATTTCCTGGGAGGGGTCGGGGTTATTCTGTCCAGTAGTTGTTAAAATAGTTGACGGAGAAAGGGGTGTCCCTTCCACCAAAACTATAGCTATATATGTGTCCCACAATGCATCAGCGAGGCTTTTTAGAAAGGAAAAAGACACCCTTTATTTTGCTCAATGAGAGAGATAACCACGGATATAATAGGTAAAACTGTGGTCAGCCGAACATGGGAAGTAGAAAAAATCCCATTTGGAGGAGGAAAAATAGTGAAATTGTATCAGGCTAGAGGTGGGGAGGGGGAAGGAGGACACCAGGTGAAATTGGGGAGTTGGGGAGGGGCTGAGGACCAAGTTCAGAGCTCCACTGTTTTTGCATAACAGGGTTAACTGGGTTTATCATAGAAAAGGGGATTGGGAATGAAAGTGTGTCACATGAAAATAACTGTGGTCATTTGCTGGCATTTACCGATAACCAGGGATATTTGTAGTACATTGCAAATATAAACGCAGTTATGGGAAAAACTTTTCTTTTTAAAAAGATAGTAACAAATTTGATGACTTCAAAGAAAGAGGAATTGTACAGCTTCAGTGAGGTGGGAGTAATGGTTGTGGCTGACGGATATGTGTACTGGGTTACTTTAGGGACTACATGGTGCTATATGAAGGTGGACACCTATTGGGGCAACATATCAATGGGTGCAATATGGAAAGTGGACACGCCCAAAGGCTGTGGTAACTGGCCATGGCTAAAGGTAATGACTAGTTTGCCCAAAGAAAGATGGTGCTGTGGCCAAGGCTGAACGCCATGGCTAGTGGACTCATTTAGGAAACCTATTGGAGCAATATGTTTAGAGGCCACAGCTGAAGGCCAGGGGTACTGGCCCTGGCTGAGAGCCATGGCTAGTGGGACCGCAAGAAAGCTACTGGGGAAACATGTAAAGCGGCCACGGTTGAAGAGCAGGTCCAATGGTCATGGGCAAAGCCTATGGCTAGTGAATAAGAAAGAAAGGTAGTGTTTTAAAATATACAGTGGACACTAATAGGCCCGGAAGACATGTATAGTGACCCCATTAGAAACATATTGGGGAACATGTACAGTGGCCACTGGTCCGGTAGTGTTTTAAAATATACAGTTGGCACGGCTGAAGAACGTGTTCACTGGCCACGGCCGAATGCCTTGGCTCATGGACCCAAAAGACATGTATAGTGGCCACGGCCAAAGTCCCTGGCCACCTAGTGGGTCCAAAAGTTACATATTATGGGAACACGTACAGTGGACATGGCCAAAGGTCGTGGCCACTGGCCATGGCCAAAGGCAATGGCTAGTGGCCCGTGAAAAAAAACGAGGTATAGGAAAACCCTTGAAATTGACTGAAAAAACCTTAGTTAAGATGCAGTTAAATGGCGCAGATTTAATGCATCAAAACCCTTGAAAATCAGCGGATGTGGGAAGTTATGACTAGCGTAACTCGGGGCATTTCTGTTGCAAAGCCCATGAGCACATTTATATTATAAGAGAAGGGATTCACAATGACATAAAACAGCATTAGGCATGCCAAAGCATTCTGGGGGACAATAATGGGAGCGCACCGAGTTAAGCTGGTCATGACTTCCATATCTGCTGAATTTCAAGGGTTTTCTTGATTTTAATTTGCGCAACTCAACTGATTCTTAACTAAGGTTTTTTCAGTGAATATTTACATATGTGGCAATAAAGAAGCTACCCCAAACTAATATTGGTTGAGGAATCTATAATTGGATGACCTACAGAACCAAAAGACACCTACGTGTATTGTGACTGATTCTGCAGTGATACATCAGTGAAACCTCAAATGGCAGCATCCTTCCTTACCTTACACCCAGCTAGAGATATGTGTCTATTCTGGGAATGCCAAAGTGCTTCCTTCACTCGAAACTACATATGTGCTCCCCGATGATATTATCTGATTCTTGCACTAGATTGGTTTTAAGCCAAACAAATGTACTTCAGCATGTGTCTACCTCTTGCCAGACTGAAAAGTTGTAGAAATGCCTAATGTATGAAAATGAGTTGCTGTGTTATGTTAATATGTTTGGATAAATGTATACACATTTCCATCCGATAATCCTGCCTATTGAGTCTGGCTTTTTCTCCCCAAGGAATATAGCAGAATGGTAGTTCTCTTGTCGTGTGTTCGTTATTGCAACACATCCATGCTAACACTGAAACACAGGCATCACAGTAGACCTCAAAGCTCGACCCAACTCAACATCTTCCTCCCTCCAATGGAAATATGCCCTGTGTACACCCTACCCATGGCTTCACAACTCCTTACCTATGTTAGTTTAACAACACATATGCTCAGTGCATTTTTTTATTTCAAAGGAAAGCGAAGAACTGCTGAAAGTGATGACTGTGCAATAACAGCAACAGAAGATGAATAACTGCCCTGGAACAATCCCAGTCAATTTGATAATTTGCATAACGCTGACACAACTAATTCGGGTGATTTTTTGCACGTTGGGCCATAATCAGACCATGGTTCATCATTTCTTGCAGTGTGTTTGCGGCAAATATAGATTGGTTGTGCCATCATATAATGTGATTCTTTTTTAAAAGGCCAACACACAATTTTCAGGTGAACACTCAGGGCCGTAATTTCACCAAAATGCCAGGGGTAGCGGAAGTGACATCGCACGACCCTTGACCGCTAAATAACATCACAGGAAGTTATGTCATCTGACCCCATCCTGAAGTGACATTGCAGGAAGCGATGGAACACGCCTTTTCACCCCTTTACAAAACAGGAAGTGGCATCACATAGCATTGTTTCTAAGTTCACTATGAAAAACATGTTTACGCTATCACAGTAAAGTGATATACATTGCATACAAGAATGGATCACCATATGTTTCATTAATATCAGTGTGAATAGGCCCACATTATCAAATTACTGTGAATGCAAGCAGCCGTCCATGGCCAAACGATAATGGTGTGTTATTATATATCACTTATGCTTAAGCGCTTCATTTAGAACAAATATACATAAAATATCACCCAACTTGTGTTGGTACTCATTTATCAACCTCAGCAGGAAGAAAAGCTGGCTGGCCTTGCTGGGAGTCGAACCTGCAACCTGCATATCTCACACACATTGCAGCAACGAGCGCTCCACCGACTGAGCTATCTTACCGGCTATGGCTACCAGAAAACCAGCCACTCCAGAACCAAAGAGCCACATGCTGCTGGCCACAAATATATTTTTTTATAGTTTTTTTTTATTTTGTTTAGGGGTAGCAAGGCAGATCAAAGGGGTAGCAAGGGAGACTTCAGGGGTTGCAGTTGCGACCCCTGGCAACCCCTAAATGACATCCCTGTGAATGATGGAAGCACCTCTCAGTATTTACAGGAGAAAAGTCGGTTGCTGTACTGCAAATGATGTGTTCGGGTGCACTGAAACTGGCACTTAGGAGCCGGCGAGCTGTGTGGCAGTAGCCAAAATGAATTGTTACTTTCTGTGATGTTGGTCCCTAGAAGGGATGACCTCGGGATTGTGGGATCATATGAGTTGTTCTACATAAAAGCCCCACACCTCAGTAGTGTGTTATTAAGTAGACAAAGAACAGGCCGAACACTCAAGGAATTTAGGGATGGGGGGGGCGACCTGTGTCATCGAAAATGTAAAATGTGGCAGTGGCCATGAGCTTTCATTGCACAGAAGTTTCTGCACAGTTTTAGGAAATGGATATTTTCTATTACTAAGCTACAGTTTCATTCTTTCTTTCTATGTTTTTGTTGGCATATTTGTTTTTTTTTTTTAATTCTTTATCTCTGACATTGCCATTGGAAGGTTTCAATGCATATACAAGCCATTCTGTGGCTGATGTTTTAAGATTATGCTGGAGCATCCCCAGACCATCACTCGAGAGTCACACTGCACATACACACGCTCAATGTGTGTATCTCATCTCTCAATTTGACATCTTGCAGCTTCTGATCCTGGCGATCTATCATTCTGTCACAACCACAATGCTGATCACTGATCTATCAGCATCCTTCTAGCGACAAGCTCTCGCCAAACTGAAATTATCCCCCAAATATTCCTCTTCAAAGGTCACAGGCAGGCAATTTGTCTCCATATGCAGCAACATATGTTTTGGTCACAGGTTTTGGAGAACAAGAAGTTTTTAACTACAATGTGCATTTGATTCCACCATTGTTTCGTGTTTCCATTATCTGCTTGCCACATAATGTAACGTTCACCAATGCCACCTCTATCTTAAACAAATGACTTTGCCATGCCCTGCCTTGAGTCTTACTATCCAACTCTCTGTGCGCTCGGTTGTTTCCTTCTGTCTTCCTCAGAAAGGAAAGCCTAGTGCGGATCTTCTCGTTATCTTCCACCAAAATAGATGCTGTTCGTTCCCGCCACCTGCTACTGTCCCTTAAGAAATCAATTGGTACATATGGCCCCTGTAATCGATCATTGTAGCCGCCACAATCCCTTTCTATAAGGCAACTTTTTGCAAAACACATTGGGCCTCATTACGAGGTGGGCGCAAAGGGATACCGGGCACCGTTAAGGACATCGGTGCCGGTAATCCCTTTGTGCCCTATTCCGAGGTCCCTTAGCGGGTCCCTTCCTTAACGCCTGGTTTTACGAGGCGTTATGGACGGGGCCCGTTAAGGGACTTCAGAGCTAATAACGGTACCGCAATTTGCGGTACCGTTATTAGCGCCTCCCCCTTCCCATTGAGCCCTGTGGGGGCTGAAATGGGAATGGGGAATGGCTTTTTCAAAGGTCAGAATAGACCGGGAAGTCCCCATTGAACGAGGGCGGACTCGGAACCGGTATTAGAGGTAGTCATGGTGCTAATAGCGCCATGACTACCTCCAACCTCGTAATGAGGTCCATTGCCAGCTACTACGTAGAATTTCAAAGCCTTTGATGACAGTAATGTCGACCAAATCCATCAATGCCTTCTAATCACGCACATGTAAAAGATTATTTGCTAAAATATAAAAAAGCATACATTACCAATACTACTTCTGACTGTTTTAAATTAAATTGCGAGCGATGTAGGAGGCATGACTAGTGTTTATTATTAGAAGACATAAGGATTGTCAATGCCTCGATGTGCATTACTCAAGTGTAGTATAACACACGAATCAAAATGAGGAGATAGAGACTTGACAACCACGTGGATCTGAAATACTTTAGTTGCTATATATCTAAGATGACAGGCAAACACACTGATGCACTGTTATAATGGTTTAAGCGAGCAGAGATCACCCAGTGATGCAACTTCAGGGGCGGTATTAAAGACATTTGCACTGGTGCAAGGGAAATTAGCATTCGGGTAAAAAGTGTCCTAGCGCACAGAAATGTATACTTCAGTGGATGTTGCAGCAAGGTAATGTTTATCCAGTCCTTTAATATGGTTCAGACACACATTGAAGGATTTTCCTTTGCACTAGTGCGTGGTTGCCACGCTTGCTCATTGATTTTGCACCAATGCAAAATTCCGATAATATGGTCCCAGCTATCTAGCCATACATAATCTGTTGACAATATTTCCTCTCTGTTGTATTTACTTTGATTAGAAATCGTTGAGCCACATACATACATTTCAGCCTGTATCCACTGTATTAAGATTGTAGACAGTAGAGCGTCGAGCACGCGTGCACCACAATCGGCTGTCTCACTTCCATGTTGGACATTTCTCGGTGGCACAATTTTGTCTTTCAATAGGATTTAAAATAAAGACGTATTGGAACACCTCATTTGAAATTAGGCATTACTAGGATTTTCAAAACCTATTTCCCCATTTTAGTACATCTGGTTCTTAGGTAAAATATCTACTTGCTCAAGAGCCAAATGGTCATTAAAATAGATAGGTTGTGATCTCTGATGCCAAGTAAAAGGGCCCACAATAAGCACTGCAGCTACAACATGCTACCATTTAAATTACAGGAAATCATATAAAACACATATTTGCACGCGACAAGCTTGCCCAAACGCAGGTGTAACAATGTGAAGTGCTCAACTTCCCTGCACAGTTTATTTTTGTTTAATGCAACACAGTACTGTTTTTTTGTTTTAAAGTGCTTGCTTACCTGTCTGATACAGCATGCCTCAGCCAAACATGCAAAATAATTCTCGTCAAAGTTTATAAATGAACCATTGCCAACATAAGCACGTTTTGAGGCAACTACGCATGCAATGCAAATACATATGAACACCCATTGCATTGATCTCATTAACAAACGAAAGAAAAAAAAACATTGAGCAACAAAACATTCCCATGTTTATGAGATCCATAAAGACACAGAAGATTCAAATGTTTCATGCAGCAAGTAATGTTAATGTTCGCTGGGAGCGAGACCTTCTTTCAAATAGTCCATTTCATTGGGATAAGAATTGACCTGTTGGCAAGTACAGCGGTGATGCCTGATCAGTGCTTCTGATCTTTCAGAGTCATGCACTGGGAGCGGATGGAGTTCGATGACACTGCACACGTGTGAATTGAAATGTCACGGGCTTGGTCCATTTTTTTTCAATGAAAGAATCCTGCTTGACACTAAATAATAACATGTGTTCAGGGCTACAGTTGGGTCTCACTTATGCAACTTTAAAAAATAATGCAAGTACATAAGCTATGAATGTTTTTGAACTTCAGTGCAGAGCAAGGCCTGATTTACAGAGCCTTGTTCAATGGGGTTTTCCAATTCAAACGTGTATTTCTAAATCAGGCCCTTAGTCTTTGCAACCAAGTCGTTATATGAGTGAGACACCATTGTACACGTGTTCGTGTAATGTGTTTCGCGTTGACTCTGTGCACGGGCATTAATTGTGTTTCAACTAACTGGAAAAATACACTGGGCATCAGGGCTTTGCATTCTCTAGTCTTTGTTTCCATAGTTTGATATGTTTTGACAAGACTGCCTCCTGTTTTCGACTCTGCTGTGTCTTAAAGCAAAATCATCGATAATATTGATAAATGAAGGTGTAGGTGAGGGAGGTAAAAGAGACATTCCTTTGAAAGGTTGGATGTGAATGAGGTGTTGGATGTCCAACTCCGGCAGTGAATGCCTCTGAGTGTTTTCGGCACAGCTAGCGTTTTGAGAGCACTCAGACTGTGTGCATTAACTTTCCCCCAGCCAAGGTTTATAGGAAGGTCATGCTTCCACTTGTTGTTAATGATGTTGCTGTAAATTAATTGTGTTGAAAAGTTTCTTTTTCTGACAACTGAGGGGCAAAGGGAGATTGGCTAACATGAAGACCTGTCAGTGGGCAATTGACCTGCGACCATTGCCGATTTGCATGCCCGCCATGATGTTGACCAATGCCCACTTCAGCTGTCATCAAATATTGTTGAGCTCTTATGTGGGTCATGAAGACATACACTCAAAAAAAAAAAACTCGGGTAATCCCATAAAACATGTATGTGTGAGGCGCATTTTTGCCCATGTTGCCTGAAGGAACTTCCCTTTTTAAACCAGTAGAAGGGTTCGACACTACCACATATTAAGATTCCCAAATAGAATGTGTGCAGAGGACTCCACGCCATCCCTCCTCCTCCCCACAATATTTCAATTTAGCTGTCGGCTTGGCTGAGCTGCTGCAGGTTCTAGAACAACGGCCTACGTTGACCCCCCCTCCCGCCCCCCAGCCCCTCCCCCCTTCAATACTCTCCAAAACGTCCGTCATCAATGCTGAACAGTCATAAAGGTGCCATGAAGCTTACCTGTCGCTGTAGGCAGCTGTGGCGGCTGTGGCAGGCTGGGCATACCGGTAGGCAGCATAACCACCCTGAAACACAAAAGAACATTCTAGTCTGACTTCAGCGGGAACGGCGTTCTGTGCGTACGGCGATAATGGGCTTGTAAGTCAAGTTCACGCTAGGGTGCCACAGGGTTAAGCAGATGTTACACATTAAAACTTTATTGGCTTGTTAAATGAAGTTTAGCACAAAGCACACTTCGGTAATTGCTTTGCATTAAGATGAAGAAGTTCCATTTCGTACACATTGCAACATAAGATGAATGGCTGTATCCTGAGTAATGCATACAACAGTACTTGGTGCAGGCACATAAAACAATACTGCCAGCACTCTGAACAGAATTCCAGCAATTGGGGATGTTCTTTCAAAGAGTGTTTGCAGGGCATGTGCATGATGAATAAAAATCTATGGCTGTGCCTCACACTGCACCAATACGTTAATTTGTTACGTTCAAAGGGTAACGTTGTACACGCTTTTAAGATTAGAAAATACAACTCTTGTCAACAAACACGTTTGTCAAATTAACATTCAGTTGGATGCAACAGTAATTGCAGCTGTTTAATTAAGCAAAGAGGACAAACAAACGCAGATATTTGAAAGGAATTGTGTGCAACGATGCATCCACGTTCAAACTGTGAAAGCAGCAGAGCTTCCTGCTCAATGGACCACTGAGTTATATCAACCATTTAAAAATGATCTCAGCATGCCAATTAACTGACAGAGCCCGGTCGCCACAGATAAGGTAAACACCGTTTGTGCTCCAATTAGAACTTGCCACCCCATAATCCACTGGGGCAAGCACATTCCCCGGGGAACCCTCGCAAGCTTATTCTCGAATACAAACTAAAAGCTGAAAGCTATGGAAGTGTTTCGATTATGTCGGATTATGGGAAATATTGCTTATGTTATGCAATGTAATATGGCATGTGTATAGCACATATTGCATCCTTGGTGAGGGACTGTTTGTGATGACACCTGCTGCAGTACCTACGCGCCCCGTTAAATTAAAAGGGTTTGTCCATAAAAGTTGAGGTGATGTTAAAGATCTTGTGTCGCACCAGGTTTAGCTACTACGGAGACTTAGGGTCCCTCCACTCCGTTTGTGACAATATATAATGGTTGTGTTGAGCTATCCCTTGATAGTGCGCCGAAAAATAATGGAATGGCAAGTAGTGATGATTAATAAATTCCTTTTATTTTTGTGATGTTAGAGCCTTTGTGGATGACACGTGTTTCGGCAGAGCTGCCTTCATCGAATCCAGGCTATATATATAGGCTATATAGATAGCTCATAAGTCACTGCATAATGCATAAAGGTGCTGAAGTTCACAGGGATGAATCCCTCCTGGTACAAAGAAGTCAGGACACTCGTACATACGGAGGACTTCTTTGTACCAGGAGGGATTCATCCCTGTGAACTTCAGCACCTTTATGCATTATGCAGTGACTTATGAGCTATCTATATAGCCTGGATTCGATAAAGGCAGCTCTGCCGAAACACGTGTCATCCACAAAGGCTCTAACATCACAAAAATAAAAGGAATTTATTAATCATCACTACTTGCCATTCCATTATTTTTCAGCGCCATATCAAGGGATAGCTCAACACAACCATTATATATAGCACATATTGGTATGGCCTGAAAAGTGCTATTGGATGAATATGCTTGGGGGACCGAATGTGCGTGTGCATTTTAGCCAGTTCAGAGATGGGTAGGGTTGTCTAAGTCCCTGTTAGTGACCCAAATAGAACTGGCCACTGTGAAGGTGATCGGGAGAGTATGCGAGTCAAGGAAACTCTTCATGTGTTCAGTTGAACTGAATTTTTATCATTGGATTTAGCTACATTCTAGTGTGCAGAGGTGATATGCAATATGAGATTGAGTAGCGGGTGATTACAGATGTGTGTGGGTGGGTGACCATCTCTTCCAGGGATGCGACAAGCATCCATCGAGATGGAGTGTGATACGTATCCTTGAGTCTTGTGTGATTACTTATTTTGTTGATGAATTGTTGGTCCTGTTGTGCGGGTTTATGAGAGTCCTTTCTGTGCGAGCTTGGCCCCTTCTTGGAATCTCCTTATGCGACTCACCAATGCCTCACCTATCTTACTGGGAAGCAAAGATCCCCTGAAAGGCAGGTTAGGACAATCAAGATGCAACTGGGAAGAGCCAGGTCTTGACAGCCTTCTGGACAGCGAGGTGATCTGCTATGTGGCGCATGCTGAGTGGGATAGCGTGCCATATTTTGGGTGCTTGGATGGAGAATGAGGGTCCTCCTATTCTGGTTGATTTAGCACAAGGTATGATCAAGAGGGGTGCTATGCCTGATCGCAAGTGTCTGTTGGGTCTGTAGGGGATGAGCATGTGTTGTAAGATTACTGGGCATGTGTTGTGCAGCGGATCATGGGTGATGCACATAGCCTTGAAGGTTGACCATCGCCCGACAGGGAGCCAGTGCAGGACAAGGAGGGTGGGTGTCCAGGGCCGAGGGACTGGAGGAGCCTGGCTGCAGTGTTTTGGACTTGTTGGACTTTTATGAGTTGAGATACAGGGGCGCCCAGGTTTCCGGAGTTGGCATACCCTAGGAAAAAGAGAATGGTAGTCATGATTGCAGCAACTCTCTGAGGACAGGTAAGGTAGTGGAATATTTGTTGGAGAATGAGTAGGTGTAAATAGAATGATTTTGTAACAGAGTTGATGTGATGTGATAGTGTCAGGCTTGCATCCTTGGTACATCCAAGTTTCTTTACTGTGTTTGGGGGTGGGGGGGGGGGGGCTAGGGACATAGGCCAACCAGCATGTTGGGGAAATAGGGCAGTCTTCCCACAGATCATGATTTCAGTTTTTCCTGGATTGAGAATGAGGTGGTTAGTTGTCATTTAGTGGTCGATTTCTGTGAGGCAGGAGTAAAAGTCAGGGGAGGGGCTGGAAGTGTCCTTTGGGAACTTAAAGATGATTTTGGTGCCATCTGCATAGTTGTAGCAAGTCAGGCTATGTGAATGGATTAGAGCGGGCAGGGGCCCTAGGTATAAGTTAAAGAGCAAGGGTAATAGAGAGTGACAGGGCTTGTAGTAGAGGAGAAGGGAGGTTTGTATGTAATTTGGGATCTGTTGAAGAGGAAGGAGGATATCCACTTCAATGCTGCATTCCTGTTGCCGTGTGAGTAGAGTCGGTTAATGAGGATGCAGTGGTCAATGGTGTCAAAGGCAGCCCAGAGGTGGTTGAGAAGGATAAGTGCTGCACAACCTTCTGAGTCTGAGGTTCTTTTGAGATCATCCCAGATAGAGACTATGGATGATTCAGTTCCTCGCATTGGGTCTGAAACCAGACTAGGCGGGTATGAGGAAGAGGTTGGAATCAGTGAAAAGGCATATTTTTTTATTGTACATTTATTAAAGTGCAACAAGTGCTGAGGCATCCAGGCGCTAGCTACAGGTAGTGCATAATACATTAGTGAAGTGCAAGAATAAGCATAAGATTACGGACAGAGTTGGGGTGTGTATACAACTTGGCAAGGCCACGCCTCATGTTATGGTGGGCTACATGAAGTATGTAGAGCAAGTAAGCAAAGTTACAGGAGGTAAGGTTGCACAACTTGGTAAAACCACACCTCATGTTGCAGGTGGCTACATCAAGTATGAAGTACAGGTAGCAATGATACAGGAGGTAAGGTAGCACAACCTGGCAAAGCCACGCCTCATGTTATGGGAGGCTACATCAAGTATGTGGTAAAGCTAAGCAAGGTTACAGTAGGTAAAGTAGCACAACTTGGCAAAGCCACACCTCATGTTACAGGGGCTACATAAAATGTGTAGTACAGGTAAGTAAGGTTACACTAGGTTAGGTAGCACAACTTGGGAAAGCCACACCTCATGTTACGAGGGCTACATCAAATATGTAATAAAGATAGACATAGATGCAGCAATCATTTTTTAAACACAGCTAGATTCGTTTTTTTGGCAATCCGGATAAAATGCAGAAGACAATAGATGCATCGCCAGATATAAAAATCACATATAGATCCACTTTCAGGCAATCAGGACAAGGGTGGAAAACACTAGATTGCTGCAATGATCGCAATTCCAGGAACATGCATTTTGCATGGGGCGAGCTGAGGTGATGTGCTCAGGGTCATTGGTAACAAGGAAGTGATTTGCCCTTGCAGGTGTAGTGCAGTCAAGTGTAGCTCCAGGTACCAGGAATTGGCACGGCACTAGGAAGGTTAGCAGGCCAGTAGTGCAGGCAGGTGCCAGGTGGGCAAGACAGTGCTACGTGGGGGTAAGATGAATAGTGGCATAGAAGGGGGGGAACTGGGAAGGAGGCAGTGAAGCGAGGTCACCCATGAGGTGTAAGGGGGTGTTGCGAGGGAGGAGGTTAGCAGAAGGAATGGAGAGTGAACGTACTGCGGCTTACCAGGTAAAGGTGCAAAAATCCACGTGAGGAGCCCCAGGTACAGTATCGATATGAAGGGGGTTGGCCCCCTCAGGCCCAGACAGGGACAGACGCTGTGAGCCTCTGCCCTTAGGTGTGGCCCTTGGATGTGGCCGGCGTTCACCTGCTAGCTCCCGGCTCAATGATGATAGGCAGGGCAGCAGCCAATCAGGCACCCAGAATGAGGCTAGTGGGCGCCTCCGGTCCTGCTCCAAATGCCATCGGCCATGTTGTTAGGGCACTGCTAACACAGCAGAGCAATGATGGTCCCAGGCCGACAGGCCCTCCTTGAGAAGTTATATTTGTAGCTTCATCTCTGTCAGTGACGTAGAGGTAACCCATCTTTTATTTGATTCCTCCTCGAGAAGTTGGCAGGCCAAGGGCTGTAGAAAAAGGAAAGCTAGACAGGGCGGCTTCTGCCCTAGCCAAACAGAAGCCCCTTTTACCTGAACAGCAGCATTTAAACACTGCCATCAAAAACGGCCTTGCTTTGCTTTCCCTGTCACATGAGTGGCAAGGATTTAAGCACTGCAAACAAAAACAACCTTGCTTTACTTTTATTTCACATGAGGGGCAAGAATCTCAACACTACAACCAAAAATGGCTTTTGCTTTCCCTTTCATACTAACAGCAGCCCTTTAAACACTGCAACCAAAAATGGCCTGGCTTTTTCTCTTTGTTCATGTCAAATTAAAGAACCATGTGGAAAGGGGGCCTACCCATCATCATCTATAGAAGAGCAGCAATATAAAGTCACCCAAGAAGGAGAAATCAAAGAATCCTGTGACCTTCAAAACAGGATGTTAAACATTAAAAGCAAAAACGGCCTGCACATGTCTGAAAATAAAACAGCTTTCAAAAGCCACACTGGAAAAAGATAGCACTGCTCACACAGAAAATGTCAGGGAAATATGATGTGGGGGGTGACCAAAGCAAATGTATATTCTGTTTCAACCCACAAAATTCCAGTCACCTTTGAAGAGACACCTACATCAGGAAAAAACTGTTCGGGCTGAGGCAGGAACTTCATAATGACAAAGCCCCACTTCCCGCTGGATATCACACATATCCTATAACAATCCCGCAATAAAATGTTATGCTGCTGAGGGCATAGTAATTCCCTGTTCTGCAGACATGAAGGCAGGAGCTCAGAGAGTTCAAAGAAGCCAAAATGTGGCTGAAGCATGACAAGCAGGTGTGAGTCCTTCCTGGACCCACTTCAAAGAGCAAACTGCCAATTTCAAAGGGACTCATAAACCTCTGTGGTCACTGGCTGACCCAAGGGAACAGATGGATGTGGGGGATAAGGCAGCCCTCCCACATGTTGAACAAGGCACTCCCAATAGACACTAAAAGACTGATTTCATTTTTAGGCATTTTGCGCAGCAATTCGGCTGAGGATTCATTTAATTTCCTGCCACTTTTCTTGTAATTTCCAGGTGGTTTTGGGGATATAAATTCCATTTACATGGGACTTTGTGGACTGAAATGAGCAGTTAGACTAGTTTTCTGGCTGATCTTAATAGGTGACATATGTGACAGTTTGTGAATAGATGGAAAATTAAATTAGCAACAGGCTTGACCATTTACAGATTCATAACTGTTGTATATTTTATGAAAAGGAAAAAATGTTACATCGTACAGAGTTGGCGATCGGCTCACCTATTTCTTTATGACCAGCTAAAACCGAATATATGTTTCACATGGCAGGGGATCGTATAATTATGAAGTTATGATCCATAACTAGCTTTTGCCAAAAAAGTGGTAATGAGAACAAAGAATGGTAATAAATGCAAACAGACAGATGGTGCTTTCCTCCCCTGAACCAATCCGGATGGAGGGGTGTGGAGAGAGGGATGGTAACTGTCCTATCTGAGTGGCAGGGATAGTTACAAGGTACTCCCCTAATATTTTAAAATTAGTGATGTCATTTTTGCTATATAAGTGGGACTGTACTAGGACACACACACACCAAAACCGGGTAGACAGGAGAAGGAGGATGGAGAGAAGGCTGCTGAACCTTACCATCTTTGAGAGTACAGTGACCAGACCTCTTGCCCTATCGGTCTAGAGTGTCCTGAGATCCAGCTGGCTTTCCTGAATCCTAAACCAAGGCTTGCTTTGTAAGTAGCATATAACCCCAGCCTTAAATTCCATAAGCCCTTTATTTTTGTAGTATTACATTCAATCCAATACCCATTGAAAACCCCAAATTTCCAGTGTAATCCAGTTATCTCCCCATAGAAGAATCTCTTATTTGCCTCTGTAGGTCAGCACATCTCCTTTGAAAAACCTCTCATTTGTCTGTGTAAATCATTAGTATTTTTGTAAATAAATCAATTAAATCCCTCATTGAAATTCACAGTATAAGAATTGTTGCAATTCGAAATAAACCATATTGTTCCTGGTGTTTTTATTTAATTGTTATAGTCAGTAAAGTGTTGCCTCAAAATAATTATTCTCCCCCTAACTAAAAACCGGATTTGTCTGTGTATTGTGTGCATTACCAAGCAAATTCCTATTTGCATCTGTTCTTTTAAACCCAAACCGTTGTTCCAATTGTGAGCAATCCCTTTGCCTAGAAGTCTACCTGTTATGTGCCTCTGTCCTTGTCACTGAAAACGGATTTTCTTATTGTAAGCTAAACCCATTTCCTGATTTGTCTGTCATTGTAAGTCCCAGTGTAAACAAATTTCCATTTGCCACTATATTTTTCCCTTTGCATTTGCTTTCTCCCAAAAAACGATTTTCCTACTTCATGTCTATTTTACCCTGGTGTGCTGATTAGTATTCTCTAAAACTGTGCCTATCTGCTAAGCGTAAGCAATACACATTTTCTTCTATTCTGTCCCCTAACAGTTGTGAAAAATAATCAAAACCCCATTTTTCCATTTTGCTCTGAAAAACGGGGTTTCCCTTTCTTTGCTGGCTTCCAATCTTGTTGTGGTGGGCTTCACTCCAAATCCAATTTCTCCCCTATGTTCCTACTCCTTGCCACTGCCTTCCATTCAAAGGACTCCAGTTTAATTGAGGTTTGGGGGTGATTGTTGCAGGGGGAGTGCTAAACCGTGGTGATATCACTATGTGTGGAATTGTTATTTTCCTGTTTTGTCATTAAAACAAAAGCAGGTGTACAGTCTATTTCAACCTGATTGTATTTTCCTGTTTGTCATTATAACAAAAGCAAGTGCAACAGCCCATTTCCACGTGGTCGCTCTAGATAGGATATTGCATTTGAGTTGCCACAATTTTAGGTGGCTGCTGTATTTTGTGGGATGTATTTACCCATGCATCCGAGCCGTACCTCAAAACTGTGCAGTACTGACATGGAAAACATCATGATGGCCAGAGCTTCCCAGAAAATGCACAGGGAAATGCATGAAGAATAGGCTGCCACTCATTTTTGCCGATGTTATGGGCACAGAAGGACACTGCCTAAAACCACCATTGGACTACCCACACAGTAGTCTGAAACCATTGGGAATGGCAATGCTGATTGCCAAAAGCAAACCCATAACTGTTGGGAATTCATTTTCTTAAATCCCAAAAATGGGTGCAGTACCAGTGCTCACCACTATCCAAAAGCCGGCAGTTTAAAACCACCCTGTGTTTCTCTGAAGGCAAGCCAAAGTGCCTATTTCAAACATTGCAATATGTGCAAAATATTTACTGAACACCAGCAGACATTTGGCAGAATGGAGTGTTGTGTGCCTACAAAATCTGGGAAATGAAGAGCCCAAAACAATGCTTATAACAAAACTGCTATGGAGTCAGCAGTTTAAGTTGCACTGGATTTAAAGACACTAAAATCGAAAATGTTTAAATTGACTGAGTGACCTACTTTTGAGTATCACATAGGTTGCAATTGTTTAAATGTCATAGTTTTAAACTTAGAATCAGCCTTCTAGCTGCATATGTGAAAATGTTTAGTTTTATTTGAATGCAGGAACTGGGGAACAAAAAGTGACATTTTATCTGAAACCTGGCTTAAGGAACTGAATTCTGCCTGGCAACTACCCCCATCAGAAGGGAAACTTGAGTCACAGCTGTGTTCCCAGGCCAACCTTCCTTTTGCTGCCCACACTAAGGATATGCCATCTATCTGATAATTGAATTATCTGTGCTCTGTAGGAGAGTGAACAAAGCCCTCTTCACTCAGGCAAAGGTTTTTATTACGCAGTCGTAAATTGTAGCTTCCTCTTGGCAGGAGCTGGGAGGAGCACTGCCTGTGAGAGCAAGCTGGCTTGGCAGAAACTGGAAAGACTGGTTTCTATACCATGTGATCTGGGAAACCACACCCCTTTGGAGCCAGAACATAACTTTAAAAAGATGAATAACTCATAGAGCGGACATGTGAAAATTTTATAAAGGACACCATAATTCTTGTGATTTTTCTGCCCACATTTTAAGAGGTTTTTCGACCCGGTGGCATGTTCAGGGGGGTTTTAGCGGAAAAGTGGATATTACTCTAAATGTATGCATGTTAAAAATCTGAAACTTCATCAGTTAATGTCCCTACTCCCTGCACACATGTATGTAAAGTTGGGTCAATGTCAGAAATTGCAAAATCAGTTAAAAAGTGAAATATGTGCCATTTCTGAATGCAAGCTCCCAGGAAGAGCAGAGTTTGAACAGGGTATACCTCCTGTAATGCATGATGGGTGCATATGATTTTAAAACAATATGTACCTCTGCAAATATGTATTTGTTTCAAATCTAGATTTGTGTGTAAATTGACAGGAGGAGTGGACTTTCTGCAGGCTGTAAAGTGACATCACTCTGACTCACAGTTCATTGCCCAATCAAATGATAAATGGAAGTTTGACCAATTAGAAGCTGAGAGAGAGGTAGGGTCGGTGATGCTAGAACACACCCACATTCTAAACACATAAAAGCAGACAGACAGGACAGATAGAGACCTTCAAAATCCATCTGCCGCTGGAAGCTCTGCCGGAAAAATCCATACTTTACCTCCATCAAACTTCCAGAGAGCCAAACTAGAGACTTCAATCTATCCAGAACTAAGAGACCAGACCAGAGAGAAAGCAGTGCTGTACCCAGAGAGACCCAGACCAGCAGAGAGAGCTGACCCAGATCACTGTGAAGTGCAGAGGCCAGACCAGACCAGACCAGAGCCCAATCTAAAACCCTGACCAGATCCGTGATGAGGCCCATTTAATTCAAGAATATAGTGTGAGTACCCAGCAGAACTGTGTAGAACCAGTCTCTTAGTTTAAATTCATCTAATTCAATCTATTTAACCTAAGTAGAACTGCCTCCTAGCTGTCACCTGTCATTTCTAGTTGCAAGCTGCACTTGTCATTTTGAGCTTTTGAAATTTGCAAACCCAAAAACGACCTTTATTAAATCGCTCATATCTCCGCGACCGTTTGGGCTAGAGACTTGCAGTAACTTTCCTCTGATAGCTTAGAATCGTAGCTTTGAATCGCACCAAGAACCGCCTTCCTACCCCTTATAGTTTTACCGCAATCGCGGAACACGCATCCGCGAATTTTACCGCGATTTGCAATTTCTTCACATGTAAAAACTGCTGCTGTTTGCTTTCCATTTGCCAGAAATTCGTTTAACCTGCTAACTATCCCTGCATCATTGCTAGTGTGAGCCTGGACTAATATTAACTAGATACCACTCACCCTGAACCTCTGTAAGGGAATTAAAAGCGTTTAGCATATTTTTTTAATTCATTGCCAGCACATATCAAAGCAATTTGGGCCTGTGATTTCAAAACTCCTATCTGTTTTCTGTTGTCTAAGCTTGCTGGATTGAACTGATTACATTGATTGCATTTCTGAGAACTGTGTGCTTCCTTCCATTTCCTTGCATTGCATAAAGAGGGGGGGAGTGAATAGCCAGAGAAAAGTGATTACATTGTTTGGTTGAAATCCTATTGAGTATTTTCTGTACTGCATTCATTGAATATTGCATCCACCTGAGCTTATATAAAGCATTTTCTACCACATTATACTTCTGTACCTATTTACCAGTGTGCTATCTTATCCATTTCATGTCAACTCATTAGTGATTATAAAGAAGTGTGCTAGTGCCAGATTCTCCATTGTTAATCTTTATCATATCAGATTAAGGGTGATATTCAATTATTAATTTATTATAAAGTGGGATATATATACCTATTGTTTAAATTATCAAATAAACCTTTTAACTTGCAAAACAGAACTACTTCTTGGCTCAGTGGGGTCAGGGGGATTCCAAGAGAGGGGTGTTATATAGGGGTAGTCATCCAGAACGCATGAACTGGACCTAAAGATATATCAATAAGGGTTTTCATTCAGTATTCTAGACTAGGCGTTAACTTAGCTGTAGTGCTGAATTGAATCCTCTTACAAATTGGGGGCTCGAGCCGAGACGTTGGGTTAGATTTACCACTTGTGCAGCTCAATACAGTGTGCTAACTGACGGGATACATACATCCGGTCGGATCACCACGCTGCATTACGCTGTGAAGCATTCCTCAAAAGGGACACTCCAAGAAAAGTTCTGTTCTGCAAAAATAAAATATAAACTTCTGTAAGTCAGGACAGAGACCAATCTCTAGAATGACGACCTTGGTAGATATGAAAATAGCAAGAGAGCACTTCTTACATAAGTTATTTGTGAGAGGTGAGTGGACTCACCAGGACCAAACAGTCTGGTTGCAGGCCATCATGCAACAGGTCACGGAAACAGGGTCAGATATATATAGAGATCAGGGTCCATTACACGTGGCCCTGAGTGAACTATATATGGCTCCTAAGGCCAAAGATGAGCACGACAAGATTGTTAGGATAGCGGCATATTTATATTTATACATGGGAGCCATACAGGATAAATGTGCTGAAGGCCATGATCTGGCAAAAAGGCAACAGATGGCGTTAGAGAAGGCCCAATCTGATCTGGACTCTTCTGAGCAAAGGCTGCACAGAAGCCAGGAGTCAGAAAATGAGACCAGACAGTACATCACTAAAATAAAGGAGGATATGGATGTGCTGCAAAAGGAAAAGTCAGAACAGGATACCAGATTTCTGGCCTTGCAGAAGGAACGCCAAGAAGGTTTGGACTCCCTACTGCAAAGCCAGAAAAAGCTGGAGCAACAGCTAGACTTCAATAGGGCATGTGCTGAGCAGGTAGTCACCCTGCAAGGCCACCTAGATAGAGTGAAGGAGGAGAGCAATAAACTGATTCTGAAAGACCTGGATACCCAGGCAGAGTTTGATCAGGAGCGCCAGAAAGCTGGTGCCTTCCAAAGGCAGAGGGACGACCTGGCGGCACAGATGCAGGCTCTTAGTCAGGAAAGAGACGCCTTAGGCCAGGAAGTCTGCCATTTAAAAAGAAAAATGGAAGAAAATCACCTGGCCCACCAGGGGCTGGGTGATCTCCAAAAAGAAAACCAGAACTTGGTAGAGCACACCAGAAGGGTGGAAGATGCTCTAGCAAGAAAGGAGCAGGCCAATAGGGACATTGCCCAGGAGGTAAACCTCCTGCAGCAAAGACTGGCCCAGTTCTCCAGGACCAACCAGGAAGCACAGAGGGAGAATGAGGCCCTCTATCAACACAATGATAGGCTCCAACAGCAGGTAGCGATGCAGGAGAGACTGATAGAGTCGAGTAAGGCCTTAACAGAGGAACTGAAAGCACAAATGCAGGCTCTTGCATTGCAACAGGGAGCAGGGGCGGATAGAGATGAGGTCCGCTGGGAAAGAGAGACTCCTGACCATAACCGCAGGAGCCCTAACCCCAGGGGCCTTCATCTCCCCCAGTCCCTGGACTCTACCACCCCCATGTCCCCTGGCGCACATGAGCACAGGGCCGCAGGGATGGCAGATTACTATCCAGCTAAGAGTATGGGGCTCATAGGCCAGTACCACTCAGGAATGGAGGGGTGGGCATCCGGGTATGGGCACCCAAGTACAGTACAGTTCAATGGGGAACCCCAGGAGAGTAGGCCCATTAAGGGCATCCTGAAAACCTCTGCCCAGTTAGGTCAGTGGAGGGGGTACCCATCAAATCCTGGCAGCAAGGAGGAATCTGAAGACTCCTCTGAACTGCGCAGGACACAGGAGACCAGGTCCCCACATTCTGCCAGCCATTCCCAGGCTCGCAGAATCCGGGAAAACCTGGAAGAACAGACGGGAACCTCTGGGAGCAGTGCCTCTGAGTCCGAGGAAGAATGGACAAGGGTTACCCGAACCAAAAAGGCCAATAAGGCAAAAAGGGCCTTGCTTAAGGACCCCTTAAAGCAGATTAAGGCGATCAGGAGCGTCATCACGCCTTACCATAAGAACGCTAAGTATTCTGTTTGGGAGCACTTAGAGTTGTTTGAACAAATGATGGAGACTTTCCATTTGAAGGACAGCCAAAGCTGTATTCAATATGTAAAGTGGACATTCTCCCCGGAATACTCCAGTTTCTTTGCGGGGCTGAAGGACCAAAATCATTTAAGATGGTCCACATATAAGGCGGCCATCCTGAAACATTTTTCTGTTCACAGAAATCCTCAAGAGGCTCGCAAGGCGGCCTACAATTTGCAATGTGGGGAGGATCAGGCCCCACGAGAATTTGTGCAGGAGTTAAAGCGTGCTTTTGCGCAAACCACCAGAAGGGTGCGCACAGATAGTAGAGAGTTTGTCAATACATTTTTCCATGCCTTGCCCAAATATATAATGACCCAGCTCGTGAGAGATTTTCATGAGAAAAGATCTTTAGACTGGGTCATTGAACAGGCTACCCGGATCTATGAGGTGCAGAAGCCCATAGAAAATAAAAGCAATGCCCAGAAAAACCCCAAAGCCAACAGCACCCCTGCTGCTGTCAAGGTGGCAGAGGTAAAGGTCACCCCCGTTTTGGATCTGGAGATGGGGGGGCCTAAAAACCTACCTGCACCTAATAATGCTAGGCCCAGGAGGTCCTCGGGTCAGTTACAGACAGGGAGCCAAGGAGGCAGCCCCACAAATGGGGTCCCTCGCTCTCCTGATTATGTAAGTCCCCGTTACAAGGGAAATCGACCCATCCTGGGTTATGTGTGGACTCCTCCAGCCCAAGGGGGGGGATCCAGACAAGCACCTAACCCAGGGAACTTCCCTCCAAACTTCCCACAGGAGGGCAGATCTTTACCAAACCCTGGGCAGAACTTTTTCCCCAGATATCCACCCGACTTTCAGCCCCAAAACCATCCATCCTTCTTTCCCCAATTCCCTGAGCCCAGACCACTGAATCCGGGAGAGGGGAGGCCAAGGGTGGAGGGGTACCCAAATCTTCCCAACCCGGGGTATTACCAGAGGAGGGACAGCTACCCTTCCCGGGATCAGCCCAGGGGAGAAAACAGGGCCCCGTATCAGCCTGAGCGGGTTTCCCAGTTAGAGCGCCAGGTTCAAAACATGGCGCGGGATCTGGGTCACATACTGAGGGCTCAGCAGAACCCTCAGATGGGCGTGCCGGCGCAGAACGCACCCAACTCTGGACCTGGTGCTCCAGAACAATGACGGGGGCAGCACCCCGATAACTCACCGGTTCCCAGGGAGGAGGCACAAAGGGAAGGGGGGTGTAAAGCCTTGGAGGAAGCTTCCTTCCTCACTTGTAAACAGCCCCTGGAAACCCAGGAACCGGAAACAAAATCTCTTGCCCCTGAAAGTCTGCCTCCTAAGGAGCAGAGGGGGGGTAGGAGAAACAAAAGACCCAAACAGACTCAGTTTGAGGAGGAGGTACAGATCTTCCAATTTGAGGGAGAGGGATCCTCAGAGGATCCTGGGGAAAGGATCTTCTCCTTCAGAGAGGGGGGAACTCCTCCCAAAGAAAAATGGGTCCCTAGGGATGCAAATCCAGACTGGGGAGATGTGGAGACTGAGCTACCGCCGCCCACCATCTCATCCCAGAACCAACCGCAAGAAAATCCCCTGGTTCAAACCCATCCTGGTGACTGCCTCCAAAAAGGGGGGGGCGGCCCAGAACCGGAGCCAGGGGAACCCCCAATGGCTCTGATCTCCAGTTGCCAACTTTTTCTTTCAGATTCCCAAGGCTCTCCACCGAATTCTGCCCAAATCTCTTCGCTAGCGATGTCCAAAACCAGAAAATCAGCCCACCAGTTGTCCAAAAATGTACATTATCTGTGCCCCCTTGAGGAGAAGGAGGGAAGATATTATGCCCCGGTACAAGTACAGGGGCAGGGTACAATCTCGGCACTGGTGGACACTGGATCTCAAGCTACCCTTCTGTCCAGAAGGGCCTTTGACGAACTGAATGCAGGAAGGGGAGAGAATTACCAAATTCCTCTCACCTCTCTTCCGGGACAACTACAGAACTTTGACGGGAAGGAAATTCCCGTTGAGGGGACTGCAGACTTGGACATTAAAATTGGGCGACATAAGTTGAAACACCCGGTCATAGTTGTGACCCCGGAGGGCACCCCTTGTTTACTAGGGAATGACCTCGTGAGAAGGTTGTCACCCCTAATTGATTGCGTAAACAAGGTCCTCTGGACCCAGACTAGCCGACCCATAAAATTAAAACAGAGTGTAAACCATGTTAGTTTAAACGGCACCTGCCACATGGTTGAACAAAAATCTGACCAAGTAGAATTTCACTTCCAGAACCACCAAATTCCAGACGTGACAGTAATAGCAGTAGGACAACAGACTAGTGATGGGGGGTCCTCTCTGTTTCTGAAAATCAACCTTCCTTCCAGTTTAAGGTGGTATTCCACGCTGGAAGGAAACACTCTGAAATTCTATACCAATCCACAATCTGAAACTCCCACTCCTATAGTCCAGAAAGATGTGAAATCAGCTCAGAGCCTGGCTGATATTCAGCAAATTGGAGAGCAGTTGTTCATCCCTGTTCAGTTAAATGATGGGAAGGACTCTGTTCTCGCTCGAGTGTGCGTGAACAACGGTAAGAGCTTCATCAGCGAAGCCATGTTTCGCCAACTCCCAAAAGATCCAGCCATTCCCACCTTCAAACTGATAGACAAATGGGAAATGGACCTGGAAGCACCTGATTCCAAACATCTCCTGCCAAGCAGGTGTATGCTCAAAATCTCCATTGGCAACAAGAGCATAGTCCACAATTGTTGGGTCGTGCGAGACGTCCCTGCCGCCTTTTACTTAGGCAGTGACATCCTCAATCGCTTTGCCATTAGTGTGGACCTAATAAACTTCAAAGCTTGGTCCCGATTAGCGGATAATCCCATGGGCTTTGATGATCCAGAAAAAGCATTTAGGTCAGCTCAATTGCTACCTTATGCAGTTGAAATTCAGGTTAAAGAGGAAGTCACCATCCCAGAAAGGACCCGACAATCCTCCCTGGAAGTGAAAGTTAAAAGGGGACAAGAGTTGAAAAACCCTGATGCTTACATACATCTAAACGCTTCTCTCCAACAGCAAGGGTTGGGGGTAAACCCAACTCCATTAGTCAACATAGAACATGACACCATTCTAATAGAGGTGGATAACAGCGACTTAAAGAGTATTACTCTAGCCGCAGGCACCATTATTGGAATGGCGGTTGATGACCGACATTTTTCCATTGATTTAGGTAATGAACTGTTAGGACCAATCCCCAAGGACTGTTTTGACAGTGACAGTGAGGACAATACAACACCAGACAGGATTTTTACCCGGCATGGGGGGAACTTCCTGGTGTACACTTCCTGCCCCTTTGGTAAGGAAGATGTGACGTGTGACTTCAGGAGGGATGAGGTGATTTTCCAGGTACATGAGGGCTGCCTTGCCCAACTGAAGCCTCCGGTCCAAATCAGCACTCTGACCAGGGACTTCTCCACCCAGCTGGAGGAGGCCGCTGAAATAGCCAAACCAGAAGTCTTTCCAGGCTTCAGGCAGATGGTGGAAGAGAGAGTCAACCTAGCTGATGCCTGTGTGACTCTGGAACAAAAGCAAAAGTTGAAACAAGTTTTCTTGGATTTCCAAGATCTCTTTGCGGTAGACTCATATGACTGTGGTCGCACTGACATCCACACAACAACAATCCCCACGGACCCTGGCATGACTCCAGTGTTTGTGAAGCAATATCGCTTGCCTCTCGCATCAATGGAGTCCCTTACTGAAATAATTAAGAACCTTGAGTCCCGGGGAATAATCCGTCCAGTCCACAGCACCTTCAATAATCCGGTGCTGGGAATATTGAAGCCAAACGGCCAGTGGAGACTCTGTGCCGACCTCAGGGAGCTCAACAAACGGGTCCATACTTCCCGATGGCCTCTGCCCTACATTGACCAAGGGCTGGCCCAGATCCAGGGGTCACAGGTATTCACTGCAATAGACCTGACCAATGGATACTGGACTGTGCCTGTCAGTAGGGAGGACCAATACAAGCTGGCTTTTACCTTTGGGGGCCAGCAGTACACCTGGACCCGGACTCCCTTCGGATACCTCAACTCCGGCAATGAATTCAACATTTTTCTACACAAGGCCATGCCTGACTTGGGTGCAAGGGGTAACTTGGCTTATGTAGATGATGTCCTCATCAAAAGTTCATCTGTGGAGGAACACATAGCGGAGATCCGTTATGTTCTGACACAGTTGAGGGCCGCCGGAGCAAAACTTTCCTTTCAGAAAGCACAGTGGTGTAGAACCCGTGTTAATTTCTTGGGGCATGAGATTACTCCTCAGGGCCTCTGTCCCCAGGAAAAGAAAGTGGAAGCACTTCAGAAACTGAAAGACCCCACAACTCTGCGGGAACTAAGGAGCCTCCTTGGACTGACTAATTACAGCAGAAAGTTCATTGAGGGCTACGCAGAGATCACCAGACCCCTGATTCATCTCCTGAAGGGGGGGGTCAAGTGGGAATGGGGTCCAGAACAAGCCGAGGCAGTAAGACAACTCAAAAGAAGCCTCTCACAAGCGCCTTGCCTAGCTTACCCGGTCAGAAACAAGGAGTTCTTCCTGGAGACAGGGTTCTCTAATACGTGCTTGACGGCAGTATTATATCAAAAGCATGACAAGGTCAATAAAGTAATCTCCTATGCGAGCAAAACTTTATCCTCTGTGGAGGAAAAATTCAATGATTGTGAGAAGGCACTCCTGGCAACGGTGTGGGCATTGAAGAATTACCGCCCGTTTATCCAGGGGGAACACATCATAGTGGAGACTCCACACCAGCCTCTGCAATATCTCCAAAGTGACAGAATCCGGGCCGGAAATGTGAGTAATTCCCGAATTACTTCCTGGATTCTGTCAATGCAAGGCTTTCCTGTGGAGGTCCGATATGGCCAAAACAAGAAGAGTCCCCTCGCGCAAGGTCTGGCTGACTTGCATGATTGTGCCAGAGAAAACTGTCTCGAGGACGAAAGCCTAAAAATAAAGGACAACATGGAGGCATACCTTAATTCCCCACACAAAGTCTTTGAAGAAGACAAGTGTGAGGGAATGCCCACTGTCTATGTGGATGGATGCTCTTACCATGTTGACAACGACGGGGAGAAAGAACTGGTGGCTGGCGTAGGGAATGCATGGGTGAATGAGTCCCCAGAACCCTCCGCTGGATACAAAATTGGTCCCCGAAGTAGTCAGGTGGCAGAATTGATGGCTGTGCATCAGGCCATCCTCACTGCTGTCCAACATCAACTCCACGAACTGGTCATAATCACAGATTCGGATTATGTACGGAACGGGTTCGTGGAGCACCTGGTTAATTGGAAAACCAGAGGCATGTTATGTGCTAACAACAAACCCTTGAAACATGGGAAGTTGATCCAAAACATTGATGATCTGGTCACATCGAATGGGATGACCATCTATTGGAAGAAGATTAAGGGTCATTCCAAAGTAGAGGGACCAGACGAAACTGGAAATGACTTAGCTGATCAGCTGGCCAAAACCGGGGCCATCCAAGGGGATCTAATTGAGATTGAGTCCCTGTTGGGGGAAATCCAGGTCACTGCTATCACTAGGTCCCAGACAAATGCTCACAACGACCTTTCAATTGCACAATGGAGTAAGGAGACCCCTGATGCTGATTTGATTACCGCTCAGAAGGGGGATCCAATTATTGGTAAATTTTACCAGCACCTTGAGGACCCTGAGAACTTTCCCCTGACGGATACCGATTACATTGGGAAAGAGGACCTAAGAGTGTTGATGAAATGTCCAAAAATGTTCCGAATCCAAGACGGTTTGCTGGTAAGGAAATCCAAAGCTGGCCACGATCAGTGGGTGGTTCCTACCTCATTCCGAAGCCTGATGTTAAGTCACGCCCATGATGCGGCCACTGCCGGTCATAGGGGGTTTCATACAACATTGGAAATCTTAAGAGAGGTTGCATACTGGCCACACATGGGGCAGGACCTCGACCAATACTTGAAGGGGTGTCTTGTGTGTGCACAATTTCAGCCATCATCCCTCACGCACCGTGCGCCTCTCCAAAAGAGGGGGATGACACTGCCATGGTCAGATTTACAAATCGACTTTGTAGGCCCTGTGATTCGCTCGGCTAGGGGGAATAAGTACATGTTGACTGTGACATGCTTGTTTACCAAGTGGGTGGAATGTCTCCCAGCCCCAAATTGCAAGGCAGAAACTGCAGCTGCCTTGATGATTAACCACATCTTTTCCCGTTTTGGTCTACCTCAAAGGATTGAGTCAGACAGAGGTAGCCACTTCACCAGTGAAGTAATGACAAAGATGTGGGAGATACTGGGGGTCAAGAGAAAGCTGCATATTGCTTATAGACCAGCTTCTTCTGGGGCAGTAGAGAGATATAACCGGACAATTGTGAGCATATTAAAGAAGTTTGTGGCAGATTCTGGGCCAAGTTGGGATATCCGATTACCTCTGGTCCTAATGGCCATCAGATCTACCCCTTCATCTGCAACCAAAATGTCACCATTTGAGTTGATGACTGGGCGCAAGATGGTGCTTCCTCAGCATTTGCTCTATAGGACCCAAGAGCAGACACTGATAAATGCCTCCACTACTCATGAGTATGTGGAGAATTTAAGGAAACACCTCCAACATGCTTTTGCTTATGCTCAGCGGAATCTAGAAAGATCAGCTGATAGCATGAAGACCCACTATGACCTGAAAACTTCCAGGAAGGAATATCTGGTGGGAGACCGGGTCTATCTATACAACTTCCAAAGGAACCAGGCCAAGCAGCGCAAATTTTTGCCTACATGGAAGGGACCATTCGAGATCATAGACAAAATCTCCCCTGTGGCCTACAAAATCCACATCCCCAAAGGTCCTTTGGCAGCGGGGGAAGACAAGTGGGTCCACATAAACCAGTTGAAATGTTGCCATCCCAGGCACACTCTGCAACAACTGGAGGAATCCTCTGGAATCCTAGCGGGTACTGTCTCAGACTAATTCAGTTCCAACCATAAAACATACCACATCTAGTCTCTAAAATATTGTGATTTGCATGAAACTGTCTCTTAGTTATACTGTTTTTTTTTTCAAAATAAGAATGTAATGTTTCGTGATGATGAAATGCATATGCTGTCCCACTATCTCAACAGTGGTGGAAAAACGTCTATGAGTAGGTATTGCCGCTCTTCCTTTGTCGTCCTAGGAGAAAGAAAACCTGAAGACGGGCCAAGGAGGGCGATCCGGAGACCAGGAACGAAGATCCAATTGGCCCGGGGAACCGCCCAATCTTCCCATCAGGACCGGCGAGGAGAACCGATCGATCCGACCGGATGGAGGAAAAGATGCTGAACTGTGCCATCTATTGGAAGAAGATGAGGAAACATCCCAGATCTTGCGAGTCCCATCAGTGAAACCGAATGGCCATCGCAAGAGGGGGGCTTGTGGGATGTATTTACCCATGCATCCGAGCCGTACCTCAAAACTGTGCAGTACTGACATGGAAAACATCATGATGGCCAGAGCTTCCCAGAAAATGCACAGGGAAATGCATGAAGAATAGGCTGCCACTCATTTTTGCCGATGTTATGGGCACAGAAGGACACTGCCTAAAACCACCATTGGACTACCCACACAGTAGTCTGAAACCATTGGGAATGGCAATGCTGATTGCCAAAAGCAAACCCATAACTGTTGGGAATTCATTTTCTTAAATCCCAAAAATGGGTGCAGTACCAGTGCTCACCACTATCCAAAAGCCGGCAGTTTAAAACCACCCTGTGTTTCTCTGAAGGCAAGCCAAAGTGCCTATTTCAAACATTGCAATATGTGCAAAATATTTACTGAACACCAGCAGACATTTGGCAGAATGGAGTGTTGTGTGCCTACAAAATCTGGGAAATGAAGAGCCCAAAACAATGCTTATAACAAAACTGCTATGGAGTCAGCAGTTTAAGTTGCACTGGATTTAAAGACACTAAAATCGAAAATGTTTAAATTGACTGAGTGACCTACTTTTGAGTATCACATAGGTTGCAATTGTTTAAATGTCATAGTTTTAAACTTAGAATCAGCCTTCTAGCTGCATATGTGAAAATGTTTAGTTTTATTTGAATGCAGGAACTGGGGAACAAAAAGTGACATTTTATCTGAAACCTGGCTTAAGGAACTGAATTCTGCCTGGCAACTACCCCCATCAGAAGGGAAACTTGAGTCACAGCTGTGTTCCCAGGCCAACCTTCCTTTTGCTGCCCACACTAAGGATATGCCATCTATCTGATAATTGAATTATCTGTGCTCTGTAGGAGAGTGAACAAAGCCCTCTTCACTCAGGCAAAGGTTTTTATTACGCAGTCGTAAATTGTAGCTTCCTCTTGGCAGGAGCTGGGAGGAGCACTGCCTGTGAGAGCAAGCTGGCTTGGCAGAAACTGGAAAGACTGGTTTCTATACCATGTGACCTGGGAAACCACACCCCTTTGGAGCCAGAACATAACTTTAAAAAGATGAATAACTCATAGAGCGGACATGTGAAAATTTTATAAAGGACACCATAATTCTTGTGATTTTTCTGCCCACATTTTAAGAGGTTTTTCGACCCGGTGGCATGTTCAGGGGGGTTTTAGCGGAAAAGTGGATATTACTCTAAATGTATGCATGTTAAAAATCTGAAACTTCATCAGTTAATGTCCCTACTCCCTGCACACATGTATGTAAAGTTGGGTCAATGTCAGAAATTGCAAAATCAGTTAAAAAGTGAAATATGTGCCATTTCTGAATGCAAGCTCCCAGGAAGAGCAGAGTTTGAACAGGGTATACCTCCTGTAATGCATGATGGGTGCATATGATTTTAAAACAATATGTACCTCTGCAAATATGTATTTGTTTCAAATCTAGATTTGTGTGTAAATTGACAGGAGGAGTGGACTTTCTGCAGGCTGTAAAGTGACATCACTCTGACTCACAGTTCATTGCCCAATCAAATGATAAATGGAAGTTTGACCAATTAGAAGCTGAGAGAGAGGTAGGGTCAGTGATGCTAGAACACACCCACATTCTAAACACATAAAAGCAGACAGACAGGACAGATAGAGACCTTCAAAATCCATCTGCCGCTGGAAGCTCTGCCGGAAAAATCCATACTTTACCTCCATCAAACTTCCAGAGAGCCAAACTAGAGACTTCAATCTATCCAGAACTAAGAGACCAGACCAGAGAGAAAGCAGTGCTGTACCCAGAGAGACCCAGACCAGCAGAGAGAGCTGACCCAGATCACTGTGAAGTGCAGAGGCCAGACCAGACCAGACCAGAGCCCAATCTAAAACCCTGACCAGATCCGTGATGAGGCCCATTTAATTCAAGAATATAGTGTGAGTACCCAGCAGAACTGTGTAGAACCAGTCTCTTAGTTTAAATTCATCTAATTCAATCTATTTAACCTAAGTAGAACTGCCTCCTAGCTGTCACCTGTCATTTCTAGTTGCAAGCTGCACTTGTCATTTTGAGCTTTTGAAATTTGCAAACCCAAAAACGACCTTTATTAAATCGCTCATATCTCCGCGACCGTTTGGGCTAGAGACTTGCAGTAACTTTCCTCTGATAGCTTAGAATCGTAGCTTTGAATCGCACCAAGAACCGCCTTCCTACCCCTTATAGTTTTACCGCAATCGCGGAACACGCATCCGCGAATTTTACCGCGATTTGCAATTTCTTCACATGTAAAAACTGCTGCTGTTTGCTTTCCATTTGCCAGAAATTCGTTTAACCTGCTAACTATCCCTGCATCATTGCTAGTGTGAGCCTGGACTAATATTAACTAGATACCACTCACCCTGAACCTCTGTAAGGGAATTAAAAGCGTTTAGCATATTTTTTTAATTCATTGCCAGCACATATCAAAGCAATTTGGGCCTGTGATTTCAAAACTCCTATCTGTTTTCTGTTGTCTAAGCTTGCTGGATTGAACTGATTACATTGATTGCATTTCTGAGAACTGTGTGCTTCCTTCCATTTCCTTGCATTGCATAAAGAGGTGGGGAGTGAATAGCCAGAGAAAAGTGATTACATTGTTTGGTTGAAATCCTATTGAGTATTTTCTGTACTGCATTCATTGAATATTGCATCCACCTGAGCTTATATAAAGCATTTTCTACCACATTATACTTCTGTACCTATTTACCAGTGTGCTATCTTATCCATTTCATGTCAACTCATTAGTGATTATAAAGAAGTGTGCTAGTGCCAGATTCTCCATTGTTAATCTTTATCATATCAGATTAAGGGTGATATTCAATTATTAATTTATTATAAAGTGGGATATATATACCTATTGTTTAAATTATCAAATAAACCTTTTAACTTGCAAAACAGAACTACTTCTTGGCTCAGTGGGGTCAGGGGGATTCCAAGAGAGGGGTGTTATATAGGGGTAGTCATCCAGAACGCATGAACTGGACCTAAAGATATATCAATAAGGGTTTTCATTCAGTATTCTAGACTAGGCGTTAACTTAGCTGTAGTGCTGAATTGAATCCTCTTACAATTTTAATTATATTCCCTTTTCATTCAAAAATAAATT